>NC_053390.1:444780803-445433086 GCF_905171765.1 Bufo bufo | reverse complement strand
GTATACATATTAGGTATCGCCGCGTCCGTATGGACTGGCTCTATAAAAATATCACATGACCTAACCCCTCAGATGAACACCGTAAAAAAAATTTTTTGAAAAAAAAAAAACTGTGCTAAATAAACCATTTGTCACCTTACATCACAAAAAGTGTAATAGCAAGCGATCAAAAAGTCACACGCACCCCAGGCTATGAGCTGTGCGCTACGATTGGCCAGCCCTGCAGCAAGGGACAACCCTAATACA
Organism: Bufo bufo; assembly: GCF_905171765.1. NCBI lineage: Eukaryota > Metazoa > Chordata > Amphibia > Anura > Bufonidae > Bufo > Bufo bufo. Next base: position 445,432,840 of record NC_053390.1, on the reverse strand, counting down.
AAAACTCCGCCCCATACAACAGAGGTAGCTGCACACACCGGAGCCCAGACATACTAGTAAGTGCAGGGGGACCCCTGGGCGCCGGTCTGCCCACTGATATACACTGCTCAAAAAAATAAAGGGAACACTAAAATAACACATCCTAGATCTGAATTAATTAAATATTCTTCTGAAATACTTTGTTCTTTACATAGTTGAATGTGCTGACAACAAAATCACACAAAAAAAAAAAAAAAAAAATGGAAATCAAATTTTTTAACCCATGGAGGTCTGGATTTGGAGTCACCCTCAAAATTAAAGTGGAAAAACACACTACAGGCTGATCCAACTTTGATGTAATGTCCTTAAAACAAGTCAAAATGAGGCTTAGTAGTGTGTGTGGCCTCCACGTGCCTGTATGACCTCCCTACAACGCCTGTGCATGCTCCTGATGAGGAGGCCGACGGTCTCCTGAGGGATCTCTTCCCAGACCTGGACTAAAGCATCTGCCAACTCCTGGACAGTCTGTGGTGCCACGTGACGTTGGTGGATAGAGCGAGATGTGATGTCCCAGATGTGTTCAATTGGATTCAGGTCTGGGGAACGGGCGGGCCAGTCCATAGCATAGCATCAATGCCTTCGTCTTGCAGGAACTGCTGACACACTCCAGCCACATGAGGTCTAGCATTGTCTTGCATTAGGAGGAACCCAGGGCCAACCGCACCAGCATATGGTCTCACAAGGGGTCTGAGGATCTCATCTCGGTACCTAATGGCAGTCAGGCTACCTCTGGCGAGCACATGGAGGGCTGTGCGGCCCTCCAAAGAAATGCCATCCCACACCATTACTGACCTAATGCCAAACCGGTCATGCTGGAGGATGTTGCAGGCAGCAGAACGTTCTCCACGGCGTCTCCAGACTCTGTCACGTGTGCTCAGTGTGAACCTGCTTTCATCTGTGAAGAGCACAGGGCGCCAGTGGTGAATTTGCCAATCTTGGTGTTTTCTGGCAAATGCCAAAACGTCCTGCACGGTGTTGGGCTGTAAGCACAATCCCCACCTGTGGACGTCGGGCCCTCATATCACCCTCATGGAGTCTGTTTCTGACTGTTTGAGCAGACACATGCACATTTGTGGCCTGCTGGAGGTCATTTTGCAGGGCTCTGGCAGTGCTCCTCCTGTTCCTCCTTGCACAAAGGCGGAGGTAGCGGTCCTGCTGCTGGGTTGTTGCCCTCCTACGGTCTCCTCCACGTCTCCTGATGTACTGGCCTGTCTCCTGGTAGCGCCTCCATGCTCTGGACACTACGCTGACAGACACAGCAAACCTTCTTGCCACAGCTCGCATTGATGTGCCATCCTGGATAAGCTGCACTACCTGAGCCACTTGTGTGGGTTGTAGACTCCGTCTCATGCTACCACTAGAGTGAAAGCACCGCCAGCATTCAAAAGTGACCAAAACATCAGCCAGGAAGCATAGGAACTGAGAAGTGGTCTGTGGTCACCACCTGCAGAAACACTCCTTTATTGGGGGTGTCTTGCTAATTGCCTATAATTTCCACCTGTTGTCTATCCCATTTGCACAACAGCATGTGAAATTGATTGTCACTCAGTGTTGCTTCCTAAGTGGACAGTTTGATTTCACAGAAGTGTGATTGACTTGGAGTTACATTGTGTTGTTTAAGTGTTCCCTTTATTTTTTTGAGCAGTGTAGTTCGTTTTTAGTTTTTAAACTAGTGAAAGGTCCTCTTTAAGGTGAAATAGGGCTGAGTCCTTAAGGGGTTAAAGAAGCACTCCCACAAAAAAATTGTATTCTCTGACCTGTTAAAAGATGTACCGTAAACTGTAGTCAATGTAATCTTCTTACTACAAAAATGTATTTCCTTTTCCCATCACAGCAAAATCTCTGCATGTAAATTTTTGAAGACACACATCTAAACAATTCACTGGGCATCTGGAGAATTGTGGAAACATTTTGACAATTTCTTGCCCCTAGTTCCATAGTGTAAGATCTACATATGCTTACCTCATAGATGTTTGGGTGCCACATTTTTGTTAGGAATCGAAAGGCAGGAGGAGAATATGGATAATCAATAGGGAACTTTAGGCGAGCCTGTGAAATACATAATAGAAGTCACATCAGTTTTATATTTGTAGCTGAAGGGGGAAACAGGGCATATGCTGACCCACATGGCATGTGTCTATAGGTATCACATGTACATGGCTACATGCTGGTCTCTTGTTCAGGTACAGCAGATGGATCCGATGGAAGATCCTAAACAATAGCCGTAATGTCGTACCGACCAGGAGTACTGCAGGACACACCAACCCCACGCCCCCAGGAAGAAGCTTAGGCGAAACGTGCGTTGGGGTTGGTGTGTCCTGCAGTAGTCCTGGTCGGTACGACATTACAGCTATTGCTTTTATGATGTATCAATATGGTTGTTCCATTGGGTGGGTTGTATTGGATCAGTGATTGTTTAGGATGGTAGTTCCTTGTTATACTGTATCCATGATAGCACCCTCTAGGCATCTTACTTAGTAGTATGCAGTAGCTGCATTAGGACATTGGTACGTTTACAGGACAGTGACAGTGGCACTAGCCTTTTACCATATTTAGTGTCCCTTTCCTTTGTGTCATGTTCCTGACCGGGTGGGTCTGAGGTGCACATCCTGTGTATCAGCGCCTCCAACATTGCTGCTGGTTTTATCATCATGTGATATGTAATCATTAAATTGATTTGTAATAAAAATTGCTAATATATTATATGGGTGTCTTGTTTTCGGTATTTATTTATGTTGTGTTGCACACATTCAATCTTGATAGGTTGTCTAATTGTATCGGTTTTGCTAGAGATTTGTCACAACCAGTACAAAGGAAAGGAGTAGTTGCCCAACCAGATTCCAAATTTCATATTTCAGTTGCCCTTTGTAAAATAAAAGGTGCAATGTGAAATTTTACACTTGGACTTAAAGGGAACCTGTCACCGGGATTTTGTGTATGGAGCTGAGGACATGGGTTGCTAGAGGGTCGCTAGCACATCCGCAATATCCAGTCCCAATAACTCTGTGCGCTTTTATTGTGTAAAAAAACAGATTCGATACATATGCAAATTAACCTGAGATGAGTCCTGTCCCTGACTCATCTGACATACAGGACTCATCTCAGGGTAATTTGCATATGTATCAAAATCGCTTTTTTTTTTACACAATAAAAGCACACAGAGCTATGGGGACTGGGTATTGCGGATGTTCTAGCGGCCATCTAGCAACCTATGTCCTCACAAAATCCCGGTGACAGGTTCCCTTTAAACATACAACAATCTGATTGCTGGTATAATACACTACAATAGTCATGTTTTAGGTCTCATGCACACAGCCATTGTTTTGGTCCGCATCCGAGCCACAGTTGTGGCGGCTCTGATGCAGACCCATTCACGTCAATGGGGCCGCAAAAGATGCGGACAGCACTCTGTGTGCTTTCCGCATCCGTTGCTCCGTTCCGTGGCCCCGCAAAAAAAACAAAAAAAAAACAACATGTCCGATTCTTGTCCGCGCTTTGCGGACAAGAATAGGCAGTTATATTAAAGGCTGTCCGTGCTGTTCCGCAACATGCGGAACGCACACAGACGCCATCCGTGATTTGCGGATCCGCGTTTTTCGGTCCGCAAAAAACTGAATGGTCGTGTGCATGTAAGCCTTTCTCCTCTTCGTCCAGTAAATCCTGTGCCGCCCCGTTTACAGCAGAAGCGCGTCCTTCACTCACTACGCCGAATAGTAAACGGGACGGCGCAGGCACGGGATTTACTGGACGAAGAGGAGAAATCGCAAGTCAATCAAAGGGAACTGGGCGTGCCAAAGGGTGAGTAGACCGAGCCTCTAGGTGCTGAAGCAACGCCCTCATAACACCTAGAGGCTCATTAGCATATTGTAAGTCTTTATTTTAAGAGAACGGCGCCAGGCAGGCAGTTATAAAGTATACTGTTATGTACTGCTGACATTAGTACATCGCTAATGTCATTCAGCTACATAACGTTATTTCTCATGACAGAAACCCTTTAAGTGTGTATACATACAGTGGTGTTAAAAAAAATATAATTTAATGGCAGTCCAACATCATTAGGCCTCATGCACACAAACTTATTTTCTTTCAGTGTCCGTTCCGTTTTTTTTGTGGACCGTATACGGAACCGTCCATTTCAATGGGTCCGCAAAATAATAAAAATAAATGAAGTTACTCTGTGTACATTCCGTATGTCCGTATTTCCCTTCTGCAAACAAATAGAACATGTCCTATTATTGTCCGCATAACAGACAAGGATAGTACTGTTCTATCAGGGGCCAGCTGTTCCGTTCCGCAAAATATGGAATGCACACAGACATCATCCATATTTTTGGCGGACCGCAAAATAAATACGGTGGTGTGCATGAGGCCTTAACTTGATAAATCACTGTTTTTGGTAGAAGTGATATTTCTACATCGCAAATATTTTACTGGAAAGTGTGGTGGAAAAATATAAGAAAAACAGACCCAACAATTAGGACATACATGCCGCTCATTCTGAGTAACTGAATCATTAACTGAAAGGGGTGTGCTCAAAATAATAGCAGGTAGGAGTTAAATTGGGGAAGTCATTCATTCTTTGGAACAGGTGTTAAATTTGGTCCTTATTTATTCCCTTCAGCCACAATGACGTACCTGTATGTCATTGTCGTTGAGGTAATGTTTGGAGAGGGCTACTGCACTGAGCCATATATGGTGGGTGCCGGCTATGCAGTATGGCAGGCACCTGGCCGAAATAACCGGGATCAGCGATGACACAGAATAATGCCACAGTCAATAGCTTCTGTGGAGTTAGGCAGAGGAAGGGGGCTCCCTCTGCTGATCGGAGCCCCCACAATAAAATTGTGGGGCTTTGATTGAGGCCTGCTCAAGGTTCCCAGGCCTGTCATGGTAAACTGCCTATAAAGCCAGAATGTCAGAATCCCAAAGATCATAATAGTTCACTATTATGGTTTATGGGACAATTGATCAGAGGATCACACGGTCTAGCTCCGCAAGGGGGCTAAAAGTTATGCAAAAAGTAAAAAAAAAAAAAAAAAAAAAACATTAAGATATAAAAAATTCAAACCACCCCCTTTCCCAATGATCTATCTATAAAAAATAAAGATAAAAAGGTGTCACCTTGTCCAAAAATGTCTGAGCTATTAAAATATTAAAATATTTTATAATGGAAAAATAAAACAAGCGAGTCGCCACTTTGTCACCTTGTGCCACCCAAAAATGGAATACAAGTGATCAAAAAAGTCATACATACCCCAAAAAAATGGTACCAATAAAAACTCCAAATCATTCTGCAAAAAATAAGCCTTCATACTGCTGTCAGTTATGGCTGTCAGAAAATCTCAATGCAAAGAAAACTAGTTAAAAACAAAACAACGATACAAATCTGGCATTGCCGCAATCTTATTGACCGCAGAATATGGATGTCATGGCCATTTTTAACACACAGTGAACAACGTAATATCAAAACCCAAAAAACCTTGTCAGAATTGTGAGGGTTTCTTTTTTTATTTCACCCCACAATAATTTATTTTTCCTATTTTTCAATTCAAGACATGGTAAATGAAATGGTGCTATTAAAACATACAACTTTAAGGGGTTAAGGTAGGAGGGTGGGAAATGTTGCACATGTTAGTTATAGTGCATTTCCTTCTGAAATACTTGGAAAATGGGTCGTTCTACACATTGTTCTGATAAAAAAAACACACTGATTAAAAAGTTGATTGGAGAGGGAAAAACAGAGAAGTGCAGCAAATTCTACCCTACTTAGATAGTGACCTCAAATGCCTTGAAGTGGCAACCAAAACCTGAAAGATGCGGAAGGAAGCAGGAAACTACTGTTCAAATGGATCGAAGAATAGCCAAAATGGCAAAGGCTCAGCCAATGATCACCTCCAGAAAAATGAAAGATCTGAAGTTACCAGCGAGTACTGCAGATGATTAAGTGAAGTGAAGTTACTAGCAAGAGGTCCCCCCCGCCTCGAAGTCCTGTTGTTGAAAAAATATAATAAAATCCTGAATATGTTAAAAGGACCCAAGGAACACACTGACTGACCCAAAAAGAAATAGTGCAACATTTTGTGCAATCATGAAAGCAAAATTGTTCTGTTTAGGTCTAGTGGTCACACAAGTAAGGCCCCTTTCACACGGGTGAGTATTCCACGCGGATGCGATGCGCGAGTTGAACGCATTGCACCTGCACTGAATACCGACCCAGTCATTTCTATGGGGCTGTTCACATGAGCGGTGATTTTCACGCATCACTTGTGCGTTGCGTGAAAATCGCAGCATGCGCTATATTCTGCGTTTTTCACGCAACGCAGGCCCCATAGAAGTGAATGGGGTTACGTGAAAATCGCAAGCATCCGCAAGCAAGTGCGGATGCGGTGCGATTTTCACGCACGGTTGCTAGGAGATGATCGGGATGGAGACCCGATCATTATTTTCCCTTATAACATGGTTATAAGGGAAAATAGCATTCTGAATACAGAATGCATAGTAAAACAGCGCTGGAGGGGTTAAAAAAATAAATACAATTTTACTCTCCTTAATCCACTTGATCGCGGAGCCGGCATCTCCTTCTGTCTTCATCTTAGCTGTGTGGAGCAACAGGACCTGTGGTGATGTCACTCCGGTCATCACATGGTCCATCACATGATCTTTTACCATGGTAAAAGATCATGTGATGACCGGAGTGACGTCACCACAGGTCCTGTTCAGCAAAGGAGACAGAAGGAGATGCCGGCCTGAGCGATCAAGTGGATTAAGGGGAGTTAAATTATTATTATTTTTTTTAACCCCTCCAGCGCTATTTTACTATGCATTCTGTATTCAGAATGCTATTATTTTCCCTTATAACCATGTTATAAGGGAAAATAATACAATCTACAGAACACCGATCCCAAGAAGTTCGGGTTTGGGTACCAAACATGCAGATTTTTCTCACGCGAGTGCAAAACGCATTACAATGTTTTGCACTCGCGCGGAAAAATCACGCATGTTCCTGCAACGTACCCGCACATTTTCCTGCAACGCCCGTCTGAAAGAGGCCTTTGTCAGACAACCCCCTGGCACTGAATTCAACCCACAGTACACTGTGAAGAGAGTAAAGCATGGTGGTGCAAAAATCATGATATGGGAATGTTGCTCATATCATGGTGTTGGGCCTATTTATCGCATACGAGAGAAAATGGATCAAATGCCCTTGAAATGGATGTTTCATCTTGACAATGGCCCAAAACACCAGTCAGCGAACAATATCTTGGTTAAAAATTAAACAGGATTGAGGTAATGGACGGACCATATGCTGAACCATTCATTTCAATGGGTCCACAAAAAACAAACAAAAATCAAACCAGATGTTACTCTGTGTGTATTCCGTTTTGCAAAAAAAAAAATAGAACATTATTGTCCGCATTACGGACAAGGATCGTACTGTTCTATTAGGGGCCAGCTTTTCCGTTCCGCAAAATACAGAAAGCACACGGACGCAGAATACATCCGGTCGTGTGCATGAGCCCTTATAGAGAATTTAGATACTAACCGTTTATAAGGCTGAAAAAAAGTCCATCCAGTTCAGCCTGTTATCCTGCAAGTTGAACCAGAGGAAGGCAAAAGCCAATTTTTCCTGACAAAATTCCTTCCAGACTCCAATAAGACCAGGGGCTCATGCACACAAACACGTGCCATCTATTGGGGACTGCAAATTGCGGTCTACAATGCATGGGCACCATCTGTGTGGTTACCGCAGACAGATGCAGACCCATTCAACTTGGCCTGTGCCCATATATTGCGGACTGCAATACGGCAAGACACATTAAGGCCTCTTTCACACGGGCGAGAGGAGAACGCATTGCACCCGCACTTAATCCGGACCCATTTATTTCACTTGTGCGTTGCGTGAAAATCGCAGCATGCTCTATTTTGTGCGTTTTCACGCAACGCAGGCCCCATAGAAGTGAATGGGGCTGCGTGAAAATCGCAAGCATCTGCAAGCAAGTGCGGATGCTAGGAGACGATCGGGATGGGGACCCGATCATTATTATTTTCCCTTATAACATGGTTATAAGGGAAAATAATAGCATTCTTAATACAGAATGCTTAGTAAAATAGGGCTGGAGGGGTTAAAAAATAAATAATAATTTAACTCACCTTAATCCACTTGCTCGCGCTGCCCGGCTTCTCTTCTGTCTTCATCTTTGCTGTGCAGTAGGAAAAGGACCTGTGGTGACGTCACTGCGCTCATCACATGGTCCGTCACATGATCATCACCATGGTGATGGACCATGTGATGAACGCAGTGATGTCATCAAAGGTCCTTTACCAGGTCCTGAAGAAAGAAGAGAAGCCGGGCTGCGCGAACAAGTGGCAAGTAATATTTTAATTTTACTAAGTATTCTGTATTAAGAATGCTATTATTTTCCCTTATAACCATGTTATAAGGGAAAATAATACAATTTACACAACACCTAACCCAAACCCGAACTTCTGTGAAGAAGTTCGGGTAACAAACATGCCGATTTTTCTCACGCGCGTGCAAAACGCATTAAAATGTTTTGCACTCGTGCGGAAAAATAACACATTTTCCTGCGACGCACCCACATCTTATCCGGCCCAAAACCATGACGCCCGTGTGAAAGAGGCCTAAGGGAGAGTCCACATCTGTTATTTTTCAGTTTTTCTGATCTGTCAGAAGAAAAAAAATAATTTATAAAAACGGTTCCTGCTCATCAGTTTTCCACATTTGGCATCCATTTGAGGCATTTCAGTCAAAGATCCGTTATTTCAGATGGAAAAAAATAAAATAAAAAAATAAAAAAAGTCCTGCATGCACAAATGACCCTAACATCATATTAAGCTACTTTCACACTAGTGTTTTTGCTGAATCTGGCAGGGCTCAGCAAGAAAGCTTCCACTACTGATAATACAACCATCTGCATCCGTTATGAACTGGATTATGACGGATCCATTTTGCTCCGCATCCCAGGACAGAAAACAAACCGCAGCATGCTACGGTTTGCTCTCCGGTATGGGAACGGAACGGAATGCATTTTGGAGCATTCCGTTCTGTTATGTTTTGTCCCCAATGAATGGGGACAAAACGGAAAGCGTTTTTTTTCCCGGTATTGAGACCCTATGACATATCTCAATACTGGAAAATATTAACACTAGTGTAAAAGTAGCCTTAAAGCGACTCATTGGTTATAATATATATATATATAAAAAAAATCTGGGGAATTAACAAAAACACCCACATGATGACCTCCTTTTCATCTCTTTAGATGCAGATACACTATATCCTGGGCTTCTCTTCTGCCATCCAAGATGGCTACACCTTTTCAGACTGCCTACTTCACACTCTGCTGAGGTAGCCCAAGACACTTCCTACTTGTTCAGTCCTGCTCTTGGATTGGCCAGCGCTGTTCACATGAGCAGTGCTGGCCAATCCAAGGGCAGCAGGAAGTGTCTTGGACTACCAAAAGGCAGTCTGAGAAGTGGAGTGGCCATCTTGGGTGGCAGAAGAGGAGCCTGGGAACTGATGGATCTACAGCTGAAAAGGTCACCAGGTAAGTGCTCTACTCATTCCCCATGTGTTGCGAGACAATAAGTCGCAACCATACTGCAACACGTGTCGCACGACAATTTTTATAATGATAGTCTAAGGCGTCGCACTGCGACACAAAAAAGTCGCAGAAAAATCCATCTTGGATGGATTTTTTGCTACTGTCGTGTCGCAGTGCGACACCATAGACTATCATAAAAATTGTCGTTGTGTAGCCCTAGCCTTAATGTGAACATTTTTTTTCTTGGTGGTCCTAAAAACGATTGTTCTCATCAGGTCAATCAAGTAGACAATGGTAATAATGTGCTCTTATCTTGACAGGACACCACCAAATGTGGAGCAGCGAGGACACTTCTTGTGGGATCTCTGAGCGATCACACATTTATCACCTATCCTGTGGGTAAGTGAAACATGTTGTGGGCAAAGCCCTTATAAGAGGTTTTCCAGGATTTTGATGTTGAAAGCCCTTCCTCAGGATAGGTCATCAACATCTGATATGTAGGGGTCTGACTCCTGGAACCTGTGACCATCAGCTGTTTGAAAAGGCCATACATATGACTGATGAACGCAACTTCACTGGACTAGAAACAGGCCATGGCCCCTTCAAACAGCTAATCGGCTGGGAGTCGGACCTCCACCGATCTGATATTGATGAACTATCCTTAGATAGGCCACCAAAATCCTGGACAACCCCTTTAATGCATCATGTGCAATGCCAAGAATCACTGCAAAGAAATGCCCAAACAGAGCAAGCCGGTTCACCAATGTAATGAATTGTCCATCACTGCACCACAAAGGGTTTGACCATCATAAATGATTGTTTTCATAAGAAGTTAACCATTTCAGATGTCACTAATGGTTTCGTGCCCTGTAAAGCTTGGCATGGATAAGACTGCACTAGCCTCCTTAGCTCCTGTGAAAGAAATCGTAAATAGCTCATCACTTTAGTTTATAAAGTCAGTGAGGTCCCACAACAGAATAATGGGCGCGGAGCCGCCCCAGCGACCCCAGACGTTCCAGGGCGCGGAGCCGCCCCAGCGACCCCAGACGTGCCAGGGCGCGGAGCCGCCCCAGCGACCCCAGACGTGCCAGGGCGCGGAGCCGCCCCAGCGACCCCAGACGTGCCAGGGCGCAGAGCCGCCCCAGCGACCACAGACGTGCCAGGGCGCGGAGCCGCCCCACCGACCACAGACGTGCCAGGGTGCGGAGCCGCCCCAGCGACCACAGACGTGCCAGGGCGCTGCGACCACAGACGTGCCAGGGCGCGGAGCCGCCCCAGCGACCACAGACGTGCCAGGGCACGGAGCCGCCCAGCGACCACAGATACGAGGTACCTTTTGGATCTGAACCTTTGGGTGACATTGGAATGAAAGCTAACCTAATATCGGGGCCTTCGTACAAGGCAGATTTTGTCGCAGACCGTTTCCGTTCCAATCACCTGAAAGGGGCTGTTTTGGCAGCGAGCACGTGGATTTCTGGAAGGTGAGCAGAACTTTTAATTGGACACAAAGTTTTCCACAACAAAATCTGCAGTGTATGAAGACACCCTAATGTTCTCAGATGAGGGCCCGCACCAGAACCTTGGAGAAGACCTCTCAGACATGGTGGGCTCACATCACTATACATAGACAACCAGGCTCGCTGTGGCCTCACTGCACACAGCCTCCATTGTCTGCTTTACAAAATGGTGCCCTCCACAATTACCTCTCCTTTTGTTCCAGTGCCCCTGCCATCAGTTCCTTCCATGCCAGTCCCGTTTGTGACCCCGACTTTCTGCCCCCCAACCCTTAACTAGGTGCCACCTACCCCCATACTCACCTTGAAGTACCCCCCTTCATAGAAGGTGTTGGGGGGGCCGAATATCGCCACCTCCCAGTTGTACAAATCAGCCTCATCCACCAGGGTGACCCGGAACCCCTCAACTGGCTCCTCCTGTAGTCCCTTCAGCTCTAACAGCAGCGCCTTCTGGGAGCTGGGCACCGGCAATGTTGGCCGGGCCATAGCGACTTTGCTCCCCGATATCCTGCTTGGGGCCTACGGTGTCCTCGGCGCGCAGCACTCTGGGATCTGTAGTTCTGTTCCCGTGTGAAGGGTTCTGTCAGGACATTTCACTGACCGCTGCTGTGCTGAGTAGAGAATGGGGCAGACTGTGAGGGGAAGGTGCGGACTACAACTCCCAGCTGCTTAAGAGGCGAGTGCGTGACGTCGTTGAGGGGTGTGGCTTTAGTAGAAGGGGTTGGCTGCTGGCGAGTGATGCTGTGACGTATGGCGTGATTATAGCATTACCTGGGGAAGGGGAGGAGACCACAAGAGAGCTCTACATAGCTATGTTCATACTGGCATAAAGCACTGTGACTGTGAGTTTAGTTGCCCATAGCAACCAATCAGATTCCACCTTTTACTTGCCAAACGAGCTCTGAAAAATGAAAGGAGGAATCTGATTGGTTGCTATGGACAACTAAGCCAGTTCTACTGTACACCAGTTTTGATAAATATCCCCCTAAGGGTGTATAGATTATAGGAATATAGCCAACTTTTTAACCCCTTTTTTGTGTACATCTAAAATAAACCTTTTGTTGTTTTGTTTTTTCAGGCCGTTTTCTCAGGCAGTGATCTATTTATTAGATACGCAAACAGAATTGTCTATACCTAGGGTGCGGAGTGACGTGCTGCCAATTTAAAAATTCGCCTGGTAGGTCAATTTCTTCACATACAAGATACGCATTGTGTACATGAGATTTGGCTGGTACTGCATTATTCTATTTTCTGCACGGAAATCCACGTGGAAAAACCGCACATAATCCACTTGCGGTAAACTTGCTGCATTTTATATGTATCTGTTATTGCATGTGTATTGGAGCATAAAGGATTCCTTTAGATTTCCACAAGTCTTATTTTGATTGTTACAGTCTATGGTATAAGTGATCGAATGGTCACTTGGGGGGGCGCTAAAAATAAAGATACATTAAATAAAGAGTGGCTCAAAAAGAAATACATAGCCACATATGGTATCAAGAAAAACTACAGCTTCACCCTGCAAAAAAAGAGCTCCTACACTACTCCGTAGCCGAAAATATGGCAATGCAAAGAAACTATTTTTTCGGAGTTGTTTTTTTCAGAACGAGTCATTTACTTCAATAATACTTCATTTAAAATGAGTTTATTCATTGCATACTAATACCTTTTGTGGGGTAACCCTTTAACCACCTGCGTCTGCCCCTTGACTATATATGTCCAGGTGGTCAGCACTTATCCCTGCAAGGACGTTTCTAAACGTCCTTGTAGAGTCTGCAGCTGTGGGAGCAGGGAGCCCACTGTCAGTGACAGCAGGGCTCCCTATGGAGAATGCAGGGATGGTTTTTTTCCATCCCTCCCTTCCCCCATCACTGTATACACAATGCTCAATGTAAGTGCGTAACAAGTAACCATAGGGCCCCATTGCATAATATGAAATGTGGCCTCACTCCGCCATAAACAGCTTTCAGCAGAAAGTTCAGAATAAACGTCTGAATATTTTAGTTTGTTTAATACCCAGACATAATGCACACAGTCATGTCCCAGTATGGTGTAATACACACTGTGATATTATATTAGAAGTATAAAGATCACAGTTGCAGAATGGAAATAATATGCGCCATGATATTATAGCAAAGAACGTAGACAAAAAGCTCTCCATGTACAAGTGTGACATCACAGCAAAGAAGAAAAAGAAATGAAGGTATATAACAGCATGCCATTAAAGGGGTTGGACAGGCAGTATATAGTGATGACCGATAGGATAAAGTCATCAATATCTGATCTGCGGTGGTCCGACATCCCCACGTATCAGCTGTTTGAAGAGGCGGCCCTCCATGCAGCGCCTGTTCATTACACTGCCCATCGTCTTGGAAGTTTCGGTGGTGCAGTGTAATTACAGGTACTTGAACAGAGCCAGTACATGTAATTACACCACACCACCGCTGCAAGGGAGATGACACGCAGTGTAAGGCCTCTTGCACACGACTGTATGGGTTTTTCAGTATTTTTGCGGCCAGCAAAAAACAGATCCAGAAAAAATACGGATGACGCCCGTGTGCATTCCGTATTTTGCGGAACGGAACAGCTGGCCCCTGATAGAACAGTACTATCCATGTCCGTTATACGGACAATAATAGGACATGTTCTATCTTTGAACAGTCTCCCTGCTTCACTATAGAACCGAACAGCCCGGCAGTGACGAGAACTGCCGGGTCGGCCAACTCCTTCTCCTTGCCTCTGCGCCACCTGTTTGAAGAGCGCTCTGACTGGGCCCGGCATTCTCACTGTACTTCATGCTGGGCCCGGTCAGAGCGCGCCCATTACATGGGAGTGCAGCGGGCCCCCTCCCCCGCCAGGCCGGTACACCCCTGCTTGGGCCTGGGGCAGCTGCCTTTGCCCCGCTTTAAAGACAGCCCTGGGAGTAGCTTATCTCCCCCTGTGGCCGGTAAGAAGGGGCCCCCTCCTGCTCTGGGCCCCTGTGCAACCGAACCGGCTGCACATGCGGTATGTCTTGTTGTGCATTTTCATACGTATACAATATTATCTAATGACATTATAATCAAAATGAGTGCTCATCTTATTGCCTTTAAGAATAAGATCAGCCTGAACCAAAGTTATATTATATGGCTGAGGAAGCCAAGATGAGTTCATGGCAAGTTCAGTCTATAAAAAAAATTATAATAATAATTGCGAACATAAATGGACATTGTATTAAAAGTTAGTGCTAAAGATATGAGACCATCTGTTAAGGAGTAAGTCAACTCCCTAAAACATGTCTGTTTGGAGGGAACAAGGTTACTTGATAAGGACTCATGTCCTTATCGCACACCTGCTGTATGAGTTTCAATTTATATATTCATAATTATATTATATATATATATCTTTGCATGGTATATTTAGTTTACAACATATGTTAATCAATAATTCATATAATGTGTTATCTATGTGTAACAATGTATCGATTTATATATATGTCATACCATGTATTACCATTTAGAAGCTATTGTAGAAGATACAGAAACCAGTAAGTTTATGTTAATTGGGTTTCTGGGAGAAGTAAATGCCATTTCAAAATAATAGTTATTCATGGATGTAGATAAATGAAATGTACAAGTTCCGATGCCAAGCATCAAAGCCGTTATATAAAACTTTCACCAAGTCAACCTATATTTCAAAAAGATAGGAGAAGACAGTCAACTCCAACAAGTCCAGGATATAGGTAATTAAAAGTGTCAGGAAAGACCTTCCTCAATGATTTATATGGAAAGGTCAACGAAGTCCTGAGAACGTATTATTAGATATTTAATTTTAATGCTTAAAAGTTGGGATGTTCACCTACAGTACCGCAGTGCCATCTGGAGGCAGATGGGCAACATTATATTATTTCATTATTTTGTTCTATACCATATTAGGAGTTGAGATAACGTCATGATGTTATTAGCATGCGAATACACCCACCCTACCTGATTGGAATCCATAATCTAAAGGGGATGATTCTTAGATAAGGGGGGGAATAATTACTCGTGTGCGGGGTAGCATGAAAAGGTAGCAAGAGAAAAAAAAGAGAGCTAGAGAAAAAGATCCGTATATCCATTGATCCATCTATTCATTCAATCAAAAAGAAAAACTTTACCAGAAGAAACTTGGATTATTCTTTTTGGATTATTAGGAAAGTTCTTCAGAACTGGTCCCATCTGAACTCTGTCTACCTTTGACCCGGTAACGTATATTTTGTCTACTACTCGTGATATTAATAAGATATTTCTCTCGGTATATAGCCAAGAGTTCCCATATTGTGGGAATATATAGTGTTAGGTGCCTCCATAATGCTGATTATTCTCTTAGCAAAGATGCATATTGTTAATGGAAGATCTGACATTATTTGAAAAAGAGGACTAAACCCTTGGAAAGTTATTTTCCCTAGTCTGATTGCCGAGTTGAATATTTTATCATATTAATATCATATATTTTTGATTGGTCATAGGAAAACAGAGTCAAGGGATAACAGTTATTTTCCTGTGTTATTTTCCTTATTGTTATAGCCTGTTTGATAACAGAAGATCCTAAGTTTCTCTTGGTATATGAGTCCGTTTGTTAAAAGTATGACACTGGTTGTCATGAATCAATAAATCATGCTGTGCTGATCAGATAGGGGTGTGTTCACACCACCGTGTGGTACATTTCGGATGTTACGTTGTAACTTCATCATTTGTTTTGCAGTTGTATTGTTTTTATATCCTTTGTTTTTATAATAAACGATTATATATTTTTGCATATACAATTGTTCTTTTGTTTCACTGCTTGCACAAATCAAATTAAGATACTTGATAAAAAGAACTTAGAGGCGTTTTTTTATGTCCGCCTGAAGGATAATACATTTTATATTTTTTTATCCTCTCTTTTATATGAAGATTCTTTTTCATATAGAAGATATATGACAGTCTGCCCCTGGCTTGTTGCCCTGGTGAGCTCAATGAGCCCTGTGTATACAGATCGGGAAGTGGCAATCGTAGTGATCTTGTTATCAGACCCAGATCAGCTCTGCAGAGAGGTTGTACAGGCCTGCAAAACCGTCTCTGAAGGCTGTAACTGGGGCTACAGGAGAAATCAGCAACATTCAATGCCCCTCAAAGTTCTTGTATGACCTCATGGGGGGCATGGGGTGAAATAAAAAAAGACTAGTTTCCTGGGTATAAAAAAATAAAAATACTAAAAGTGGCACATAATACAGCATACTGATTGTGCTGTATATAGATAGGCAGTGTACAGTATATCAACCAGCCTATGTTTTTATAAAAGGTAAATGATTTAGCAGTTTATTATTATAGCCCCTTTGTGTGATGACTTCTAGGTATAGAGGCAGGCCAGCCAGCATCCTCTTTCCTCAGGGATCTGCTTTCTCAAAATGACTGTAGGGACCTTATAATCAACCATCTTGTAGTGTCCTGCTGCTGCCTTCCACTGTGTGGGTAGCTGATATTTACTTGTAACTTTACACTGGGCCCCCAGAATTAATTTTACTGGTGGGCCCTCTGCACCCCATTCCGACACTGTCCATATTGTGGCGGTAAGCCAGTGTTTTGGGCTGTAGCAGTCCAAAGTCTGCATCAAGGGGGAGCAAGAAGTATCGCCGGGGTACCTGGGAAGCAGTGGAATGGAAGAGGCAGGAGTTCAGTAAGGTGAGTATTACTTGCTTTGTTAAAGTATTCTCATAAAATTGTAAATGGCTGAACAGTCCCTTTTCTGATGGTCAAATGATAGAAGAAATGCTTCCTTACTGCATGCTTCCTTCACACACATTTGTTTGTAGCTACGCTTTCCACTTGGGGCACTAACAGTTATCTAGAAATCATGTAGATTATACGTTTACATGCTGAGGAAGACTATAGTGATGACTGAGATACAGAGCAAACATAAGATCACTTGTTTTACTAGTTCAGTCAGTAAGGCTGTGTTCACATCAGGTCTTTGTCCCCTTAAAGGGGTTCTACAGTTTGTTTTAACTGATGATCTATCCTCTGGATAGATCATCAGCATCTGATCGGCAGGGATCCGACACCCGGGACCCCCGCTGATCAGCTGTTTGAGAAGGCAGCGGCGCTCCAGTAGCACCGCGGCCTTCTCACTGTTTACCGCTGGCCCAGTGACGTCACAACTAGTATTAACTGGCCTGGGCGGGGCTAAGCTCCATTCAAGTGAACAGAGCTTAGCCGCGCCCACGCTAGTTGATACTAGTCGTGACGTCACTGGGCCAGCGGTAAACAGTGAGAAGGCCGCGGTGCTACTGGAGCGCCGCTGCCTTCTCAAACAGCTGATCGATGGGGGTCCCGGGTGTCGGACCCCCGCCGATCAGATGCTGATCTATGCAGATGATAGATCATCAGTTAAAACAAACTGTAGAACCCCTTTAAGGCCTCTTGCACACGAACGTGTGCGCCCCGTGGTCGTGTGGCAGCCGCAAATGCGGTCCGCAATACGGCAACGAGGCACACACGTTCGTATGCAATAGGCCTAAAGGGAATCTGTCACCTAGTTTTACCCTATAGCACTGCGGACATGCACAGATAGATCTCCGCTAGCATGTCCGCAATATACCTGTCCCATACTGTAGCTCTGTGTGGTTTTATTTAGTTTAAAAAATGATTTTATAGATATGTAAATTAGCCAAGTAAGGTGCCCAAGGCGTGGCTACTTACGGTTAAGGAGCCCAGCACCTCCTGCATCCAGGAATCTCCTCCTTGCTTACAAAGTTACAGTGCATGAGCAGTTTGTTCACTGAGGCTGATGCCAGCAAAGGGAACGAACACTTTGCCGGCACTGTGCATACGCTAGCTTGCGCACCGTGAGATTACGGCACTGTAACCTTGTGAGCAAGGAGAGATTCCTGAATGCAGGCGGTGCTGGGCTCCTTCACAGGGGGCGTGGCTGGGCTCCTTAACCATAAGTAGCCACGCCTTGGGCACCTTACTTGGCTAATTTACATATCTATAAAATAATTTTTTAAACGAAATAAAACCACACAGAGCTATGGGACAGGTATATTGCGGACATGCTAGCAGAGATCTATCCGTGCATGTCCGCAGCTCTATAGGGTAAAACTAGGTGA
The DNA here is from genome assembly GCF_905171765.1 of Bufo bufo. Classification (NCBI taxonomy): domain Eukaryota; kingdom Metazoa; phylum Chordata; class Amphibia; order Anura; family Bufonidae; genus Bufo; species Bufo bufo. The sequence continues at coordinate 445,414,616 of NC_053390.1, read as the reverse complement.
TAGATTCCCTTTAAACAGGACCTGTCCCCTCTCGTGACATGTTGTAGTAATTACTTACATTCCTCATGTAATAACAATTCTGGAGCATCTATTCTTCCATCTATCCAGTAAAGGTACAGATGGGTGTTACCATTCAGGGGAGTGACACCAGCAGACACACCGGCTAATGGTAACACACAGAAATACCTTTACTGCAGACTGCTGGCAATTTATTTGTAAACTTCTAGCAGGAATAATATAGGAATGACACTGCACAGAGTCATTAGAATAGATTATCCAGAATTGTTAGTACATGGGGAATGCAAGTAGTCACAAAGACAAACATGTCAGGATAGGTGCCAGGTACCCTTGTATATGCATGACATACATGTTAAATAGATGAAATACAGGGGCATCCATCACCAAAAGGTTCCATTGTAATAAAAAGAAAATGATCCATACACATTTTTGATGGACTATGTAGAATGGGAAATGGGTAGTACACTAGTGGAGTACCTCAGGGGTCAGTATTGGGCCTTATTCTCTTAAATATATTTATTAATGATCTTGTAGAAGGCTTGCACAGTAAAATATCAATTTTTGCAGATGACACTAAACTGTGTAAAGTAATTAACACTGAAGAGGACAGTATACTGCTACAGAGGGATCTAGATAGATTGGAGGCTTGGGAAGATAAGTGGCAGAGAAGGTTTAACACTGACAAATGTAAGGTTATGCACATGGGAAGGAATAATGCAAGTCACCTGTACATACTAAATGGTAAAACATTGGGTAACACTGACATGGAAAAGGACCTAGGAATTTTAGTGAACAGCAAACAGAACAGAAGTTCTGTAATGACAAGAACCATCTGGTGACCCGAGAATTCCTCTCTTTGGCCTGGCTCCTCCACTTGAGAAGGGAGTGGTTGGTCACCAGACGGAACTTTCTCCCCAACAGATAATAGCAGAGAGACTCGAGTGCCCATTTGATGGCCAGGCACTCTCTCTCCACTATACTGTACCTAGTCTCGGCTGGGGTGAGTTTGCGGCTCAGGAAAACAACGGGATGTTCCTCCCCATTGATTTCCTGAGAGAGTACAGCTCCGAGGCCTACTTCAGAGGCATCGGTCTGTACCACAAACTCCCTCTTGAAGTCGGGTGTCACCAAAACCAGTGACCCGCACAGGACCGACTTCAAGTGGCAAAATGGGGAACAAACTTCATATAATAGCCCACCATTCCCACAAATGACTTTACTTGCCTAGTGGTGACAGGTAGGGGCCAATTCCAGATCGCCTCTATTTTATTCACTTGGGGTTGGCTAACTTCCCGTCCAATGACATACCCCAGGTACTTAGTCTCCTCTAACCCTATCGTGCATTTCTTTGGGTTAGCGGTCAGTCCAGCCTTCCTAAAGGAGACCACTACAGTCTGCACTTTCCCAGTCGGTATTGTGGATTGGGTTGGGTTGGATTTCCACGCTTCTTTGGCTATGTCCAACAGACCGCGAGGGTGTCTGCCATATAGCAGTTCGAAGGGCGTGAACCCAGTAGAGGCCTGGGGTACCTCTCGCACTGCGAACATGAGATAGGGCAGAAGGTCCCAGTCCCTCCCATCCTTAGACACCGCTCTTTTTAACATGTTTCTTTAATGTTTGATTAAATCTCTACCAGGCCATCCGTTTGCGGATGATACACGGACATCCGTAGCTGTTTTATGTGGAGCAACTTACAGAGTTCCCTCATGACCTTGGACATAAAAGGGGTACCTTGGTCAGTCAGAACCTCTTTAGGTAGTCCCACTCGGGAAAACATCTCCATTAAGCTATTAGTTTGGCCAATTGTATGTTGCAGGGGCACCGCCTCCGGGTACTGAGTGGCATAGTCTAGGACGACCAAGATGTGTTGGTGCCCTCTAGCGGACTTCGGTACTGGGCCTATGAGATCCATAGTGATTCGCTCGTACGGAACCTCGATAATCGGTAGAGGTACCAGGGGACTACGGAAATGCAGTGCTCCAGATGGTGACCAAAATGGTCGCCAATGCGACTTAGAATTAGAAAATGGCGACAAGACTTTGTAGTCTTGTCGCCATTTGCGCCTAAACCCTCTGCTGCTCTGTCTCTTTAAGAAAAAAAAAAAGGCTTTCAAGGCGTCTGCTGCGCGCCGGCTTTTTCTTCTGTGGTTCTTTTTACACTTAGCCGACGCGCTCCGGTGTCAGGAGATAGCCCCGCCTACCCACTTCGCCATTGGCTGCCAGGTCTAACCCGCGACATACAATCTGTATCTATAAAATAATTTTTTTAAACAAAATAAAACCACACAGAGCTACAGTATGGGACAGGTATATTGCGGACACGCTAGCGGAGATCTATCTGTGCATGTCCGCAGCTCTAAAGGGGTAAAACTAGCTCCTCCCACTGATTCGTCAGAGCCGCCCGTTCACTGGAGACATGTCGGGAAGCTACGGAGTCCTGTGTCCACTCTGCGCCGTGTATTATAATTCATGTATAGTGTAATGCTCCCCCTGACACGACCTGATACATTGCCTCAGGACTGTGCCTCTGCCAAGCACGATGCGGCCTGCACATACCAGGTAACGAGACTGACGAGCAGAGGCTGGGCTCTTTTTAATGGAATCTCTGTCTCCTCTGCCCTGAAATATGTCATGAAGCCGCTCAGCTTAGATTTCATGCTGGCCCTGACACAGTGGTTTTAACCTTCAGCGCTGAGGTTACATAGTAAGTCTGCCTTGTAGCTGAAGATGAATGGATCCTGTGAAACCTCCCACATGACAGCGGTGTGATCTCCGGTTTTATCATGTACTGCAGAGGCTGCTTGGGGGGGATGGGTTGTTGAGTGGTTAATTATAACCACACTTTTTTATGTATGTAATTCTGCTCTCCTGGAGATTAAACATTTTTTTATTTTATTTGTATTTTACTATATCTTATAAAGTGTATTTTTATTTTATAGTACCCCTTTACAATGCTGGGTGCATCATAACTGCCATGTGTTACAGCAAAGAAGGGGTTTTCTCACACTGGGGTCCCCACCAGTCCATAGACCCAAGGGGCCACAGTGCTAGGTAAAGTGTCCCACTGGAGTTTTCTCTGAAAGGTGCCTCTGACAACCCCTACTGTGCTGGATACGGCCAGTGGGGCGGAGGTGACGTTCCGTCAGGAATGTTCGCTGTGTTTGGGGACCTGGTGACAGTCCCTACAGTCAGCCCCCCAATAGTCCGGTGACAGCCATAGCCACCCTCTGCCGTATCTGATAGTCCGGTGACAGCCATAGCTGCCCTCTGCCGTATCTGATAGTCCGGTGACAGCCATAACGACCCTCTGCCGTATCTGATAGTGCGGTCACAGCCATAGCCGCCCTCTGCCCTGTCTGATAGTCTAGTCACAGCGATAGCCGCCCTCTGCCGTATCTGATAGTCCAGTCACAGCCATAGCCGCCCCTCTGCCCTGTCTGATAGTCCGGTCACAGCCATAGCAGCCCTTTGCCCTGTCTGATAGTCCGGTCACAGCCATTGCCACCCTCTGCCCTGTCTGATAGTCCGGTGACAGCCATAGCCGCCCTCTGCCGTATCTGATAGTCCAGTCACAGCCATAGCCGCCCTCTGTCCTGTCTGATAGTCTGGTCACAGCCGGAGCCACCCTCTGCCCTGTCTGATAGTCCGGTCACAGCCATAGCCGCCCTCTGCCATGTCTGATAGTTTAGTCACAGCTGGAGCCACCCTCTGCCCTGTCTGATAGTCCGTTCACAGCCATAGCCGCCCTCTGCACTGTCTGATAGTCCGGTCACAGCCATAGCCGCCCTCCGCCCTGTCTGATAGTCCGGTCACAGCCATAGCCGCCCTCCGCCCTGTCTGATAGTCCGGTCACAGCCATAGCCGCCCTCTGCCCTGTCTGATAGTCCGGTCACAGTCGCTGTATCGGGTGACGCCCCTCTTCATACACATTAGATGCCAGTGGCTGCACCCATGGACTCCTGTCTTCTTCCCTTGCATTATGTTAAATGGTCATGTGATGCAAGGGAAGCAGATCTCCACTGTGGCTAGTGATTGTCTTGATGGCACTGCAGTCTAACGTTTTCATAGAGAAACCCAAGATAAGCAGCGGAGGCCGGGAAGCGAATGAGCCAGGACCCAGCACCTAGGGATTACCAACGTGAATCTGGCTAGTCTGACAGGTCATGGAAATGAGTGCACAACCCTTTTAACTGTGTGGGCTGTAGCTTAGAAAACCCCATGCTCCTAGTCCTAAGCATCCCAGCTATATTCTATGTATTTTAAATTTGGCGACTAAAAATTTCATTAAGCTCCTAAATTTTTCAGGTTAGGAGCCAATGGCTCCTTGATATTTTTTTTAGTCTGGAGCCCTGAAATGTGGCTGGGGCAAGATGGGCAAGATTTACAAAACTCTTCTACCTCTCTGAACACACTGGGCCAGTAAAACCGCTGTAGTATCTGGTCCTGCATTTTCTGCCATCCTAGGTGACCCCCAAAAACATGTTGGTGGGCAAGCTCCAATACAAGCTTGCGATACGCCTTAGGCACCACCAGCTGTTCAATATGCTCACCCCGTAGTTGGTTTACCCGATACAGCATTTCTTGGTGAACGACAAAACGGGGAAACATTGACTCGGCCCCAGTTTTTTTTTGGTTCACCATCAATTATTACCACATTCTCCCAGGCCCGGGATAAGGTTGGGTCCCGGTTTTGTGCGGTTCCGAAATTTTCACCGGAGACATTGAGGTCTGCCAATTCAGGACCTGGCGGCAGATCCTCCACGTCTCCCACCATTACACTCAGCAAGGTTGTCTCCCCCTCTTCCACCGAAGTGGTGGTCACCCCTACGGCTGGCCCTTTGGGCTCAGGTTCCCAGGGTTCCGGTTTCCCCCCTGAGCAAGGCCACTCTACTGCGTTTACACCTGTCTCACGGGTATCGGTAACTTTCGTATCAGGCCACAGTGCCGGGAAGTCTCTCCCAATTATAAGTTCATAATGTAAATTGGTAGCGACGGCCACCTCGTGAGTCCACCTGCCGGCCACCGTGGACAGAGACACCAGGGCGGTGTGATAGTCCTTTAAGTCTCCATGGATGCACACGACCCCAACTTTTCAGCCAGTATACTCGGCGGGCAGCTCTTACCAGGGACACCAGACTCCCTGAGTCCAACAGAGCCACCGCCAGAGTGTCTCCACAGGTGGCTATTGTCTATAGTCTCGGGGTACCTGTTGCACACAGCTTCCCGGCATACACTGAGTGGCGATAGCCATAGTTAGTATCCATGGGTTCGCCCCGATGGGAACAGTCGGCCCTTATTTGGCCAGGAGACACCTGGCCAATCCAGTGCTGGAGAGGGTATGGCAAAGCACTCCAGAAGACATCAGCCAACAGATGGTCCAGCATAGCAGTGGAACTCAGCATGTCAGGCTGCAGCCATTTTTGCAACCGGTGTAACAGATCATAATACTGAGGTCTCGCGGGTTCAGCCGGGTTAAACTCCCACTGATGCACCCGCTGGGCCCGGAACACATTCACCTCCAGTCTTGCCAGAATCTCACCCTTTACTGTCGTGTAATTGGCTGCTTGATCATCAAGTAAGTTGAAAAACACCTGCTGGGGTCCAGATGCCAGGAACGGAGCGACGACCTCAGCCCATTGATCTCGGGGTAGCTTCTCCCTCACGGCCACCTTTTTGAATTCCGCCAGATAGGTCTCGACATCATACGAGGGGGTCATCTTAGGGATCGCAGCACGGACCGCTTTCCGGGCATCGTGGACGTTCTGGGACGCTCCTGCCGCTTGTAAAGCCATCACATGCTGCAACAGCAGCTGGTTGGTTTCCTGCTGCTGCTTATTAGCCTCCCACTGCTGCAAGTTAGCCTCCACAAGGGCTTTCACGACAGCTTCTATTTTGTCCAGGGACATGGGTTGTAATCTCACTGGTTTGATGTAAGACATGCAACCGTGCCCGGAAAAACTAAAAATTTTCAGCCTTCGGGCCAGCCTCATTGCGCTTGCCTGCATCCTCCACCATTTCTGGGGATTCGCTCTGGTAGGCAGGGTAAGCGGACGCAGTACAGAGGCAAAAAGCCAGTTTGTAAAGCAAAACTTCAGTGTTTATTCACACATAAGATCAAAACAAAACAACACTTTTTAGTCTTGGTGTTAGTTCACACAATGGAAAGTCCACAGAACTAAAAATCACCTTGTTTTCAGTTTTATCTCCAGCAGTCCACAGCAGGCTTTAGGGGGCCTGTTTTCCAGCGTGCGGCTCTCAGCCCTCCAGCACAGCACAAAGCCTCAGATCCCAAACACAGAGACTGACAGCACTCCACTGTCAATATATACACAAAATTACAGCAGATAAAATGTTTTTTTCTGTGTTTGCTCTTTTATTTTGTTTTCAACAGAAGCAGAGTAACATACGGCAGTACGTGTGAACGTTTTCGCCTATGCAAAGCCTTCTTCTGACACTGTGCCGCAGTGGGTGTAGTCAGAAAATAAGTGAGGTCACGCCAAAGGTATAGGAGCTGTGCTTCAAAACAGATGCACACCCGTTCAAGTTTTGGAGCACAGCTCCTATACCTTTGGCGTGACCTCACTTCTTTTCTGACTACACCCACTGCGGCACAGTGTCAGAAGAAGGCTTTGCATAGGCGAAAACGTTCACACGTACTGCCGTATGTTACTCTGCTTCTGTTGAAAACAAAATAAAAGAGCAAACACAGGAAAAAACATTTTATCTGCTATAATTTTGTGTATATATTGCCTGGGGTAGGAACCCTATATACAGCAGCAACCGACTGATTGCGAACAAATTTTTGTATCAAGCGCTTCACTGTCAGAGAGGAGTAATCCACACCCAGCTGACACTGCTGGCTGGGTTTGATATAGGCCAGTCAAGACCCGGCCTGGAACGTGGGGAGTAGTCACCCACCCAGCACTTTTGACTACTCCCATTAAGAGCTGTCCCGGATCAGCTACACAGCCATACTACAATAGCAAGAGTGTCAATCAGCACTAGCTGCCGCTGACACCTGAAATTACCCGCTCTTACTTCACAGAGGCCAGGAACCTCGGTGACACATACCTTCCGCCAACGACGGACCCTTGCGCCTTCCTACACTGATAAGAGTAGCTTACCATTTAAGTTTATGCCTAGTGAACAGTTAGATCTGCAGACAATATGTTTTAGTTTATATGCACAATGTGAACATGAAAACAGGAATATAGAATGTAAGCATATTTTAGTCAGTAAAGAGAAAATAGGAAATATTTTCCATATGGTGATGGTCTTTCACAGATTAGTGTCAGATAATTGTACTAGTGAAGTTTCAACCACACCTGCATTTGATCTATGAAGATGCAACTGTGGGTGGAATTGGTAATAAAGTAGAGAAAAGTAAGAATAATGATGATTTGAGAACTCAGCAGAATGAGATGAAACACATATGTATGATCTCTGCTGAATGTGACCTTAATCATATAGATGAGGAAGGGTCAGTACAGCTAGAGAAAACATTGCAGATCTCTGCTGAAGGTGACTTTGTGTCAGTAGACAATGAAAAGTCTATACACCAGCAGACATTGCATATTAAAGAGGCTAGCTTACAATTAAAATTGCAGAAGCCGTTAATGAAAATTTGCAAAGAAATCCCCACATATGATGCAAACCTCCATGTGTGCAGGAATTCTGAGATTTTTGAGAGCCACACAGACAGATTTGAATTATCAAATGAACAAAGGAATCGATTATTTAGATTGTGGCTTCCTGTGATTTTTTCTAGGAGTCTAGCAATGAAACAGGTTGATGATATTGAGGATTCAAACGAATGGATTTATCATAATGATGTACAAAGATTTAAAGAGCTGATTTGGTGCACTAGAAGTGACAGCATGCCCACATATGACATTCTAAATGAATTAAAAATTGGCAAAAAGGAATCCACATTTAGATTTATGTCCATGTTTGAACTGACATACAAAGGGGTTATTGAGAATGCCAAACCTTCACATACAGTGGGGTGCGAAAGTTTGGGCAACCTTGTTAATCGTCATGATTTTCCTGTATAAATCGTTGGTTGTTACGATAAAAAAGGTCAGTTAAGTATATCATATAGGAGACACCCACAGTGATATTTGAGAAGTGAAATTAAGTTTATTGGATTTACAGAAAGTGTGCTATAATTGTTTAAACAAAATTAGGCAGGTGCATAAATTTGGGCACCACAAAAAAAGAAATGAAATCAATATTTAGTAGATCCTCCTTTTTCAGAAATTACAGCCTCTAAACGCTTCCTGTAGAGTCTGGATTCTGGTTGAAGGTATTTTGGACCATTCCTCTTTACAAAACATCTTTTAGTTCATTCAGGTTTGATGGCTTCCGAGCATGGACAGCTCTCTTTAAGTCACACCACAGATTTTCAATTATATTCAGGTCTGGGGACTGAGATGGCCATTCCAGAACGTTGTACTTGTTCCTCTGCATAAATGCCTTAGTGGATTTTGAGCAGTGTTTAGGGTCGTTGTCTTGTGGAAAGATCCAGCCCCAGCGCAGCTTCAGCTTTGTCACTGATTCCTGGACATTGGTCTACAGAATCTGCTGATACTGAGTGGAATACATGCGTCCCTCAACTTTGACAAGATTCTCAGTCCCTGCACGGGCCACACAGCCCCACAGCATGATGGAACCACCACCATATTTTACTGTAGGTAGCAGGTGTTTTTCTTGGAATGCTGTGTTCTTTTTCCTCCATGCATAACGCCCCTTGTTATGGCCAAATAACTCAATTTTAATTTCATCAGTCCACAGCACCTTATTCCAAAATGAAGCTGGCTTGTCCAAATGTGCTTTAGCCCACCTCAAGCGGCACTTTTTGTGCTGTGGGCGGAGAAAAGGCTTCCTCTGCATCACTCTCGCATACAGCATCTCCTTGTGTAAAGTGCGCCGAATGGTTAAACGATGCACGGTGACTCCATCTGCAGCAAGATGATGTTGTAGGTCTTCGGTGCTGGTCTGTGGGTTGACTCTGACTGTTCTCACCATTCGTCGCTTCTGTCTATCCGAGATTTTTCTTGGTCTGCCACTTCGAGCCTTAACTTGAACTGAGTGTCATGCCCCACTCTGACGATGTGCGGAGGTCAGCCAGGATTGCAGCACGAGTCTAGTATTTGTTTTGATGCTGTGCTGGATCCGCCTCGCATCAGGTGCACTGGGTGGAGTCATTAGTTTAAATAGTCTCCAGCCAAGGTGCTCTGAGCGGATTATACTCTTCATTGTGGTCTTGGAAGGAAGGTTGGCTGTTTGTTCCTGCTCTCAGCAGATAAGTGTATTTTCTTGTTTGGTTGTTTGTCATCTATCCCATCCAGGTTCTGTGCGAGCTGGCAGCTCCTTTCTCCCCACTTCACCATCTCAGGGAGTTCAGGGTTCTGTTAGCATAGGCTGGTGGACACAGCAAATCTACCATCAAGATTTGGTCTGTGGGCTGAGCATTGTAGGGAAAGAGGTCAGGGATAAATTAGGAGGTGACCCTTCTCCCGTCTCTCGTCCAGAGCCTGGTTGGTGTGTTATCTGTTTTTTTTTTTTTAACTCGTTTTATTGAAAAAGAGTAACAAGGCATATACATGGTACAGTCTTATGTGCAAAATACAAAGACATATTACAGGTCAGATCACGCTGAGTGGTGGTGGTACATATATAAACAATTCGATGGAGAGAAGACACGGCATTTAATACAATAAACTGAGTTGTACGAGGTGGAGTGCAAGACTCGGCATGTGTTAGCCCTATCAAGGACCTAAAGAAACCGCTGACCTCTCCGAAGTCGTTAGATGTGACTCACACCATAGACCCCACACCTTCTGAAATTTATCAGGGCACTTTCTATTGACATATAACACCTTCTCAAAAGGAATCACTTGATTAACTAGCCTCTTCCATATCCCCAGAGTCGGTAAATCATCCGCCATCCATTTGAGAGCAATAACTTTGCGGGCTAAAAATAGAGATTCGCTTAAAAATATCTTATTATAGTGGGTCCAGCTATCATCATCCAGGATCCCTAGGAGACATACCTTGGGGCAAAGTGGAATAGGACCTAAGCCCAGTGATGAGAGTACCCCCAATACCGCTTGCCAATATGATTTGATGTACTCGCACTCCCACATCATATGCCAGAAGTCTGCATTATTATGTGCACATCTTAAGCAATTGGATTGGGGGATCCTTCCCATCCTGTGTAACCTAGTGGGGGTTAAATAGCTGCGATGTAGCATAAATAACTGGATCAATCTATTGTTAATCGAAGGAGATACCCTAGTGACTGCTTCTAACGCCTCTGACCAATCCTCCGCTGAGAGATGTGAAATGTTCCCTCTCCATCTGGCCTCAGCTAATATGGGTTGCGCTGACATGTGGTTCTCCAAAAGATGAGTATATAGCACAGACACCATACCTCTGGGTCCTTGTGATTTAATAACTCCGATAAGGGGATAAGAAGAAATGGCCTTATTACCATTCCCAAACTGTTCCTGAAAGGCGTGCCTAATTTGCAGATATTTGAAGAATTGGGTACGTGCTATTCCAAAACGTTCCTGAATTTGAGAGAAGGAGCGTAGGACACCTTCACTATATAAATCTCGCAGGAGTACAATCCCGGACGCTGCCCATGTATGTGTTCCTTCTATCCCTTGCAAATGGGGGAACAAAGGGTTATCCCATAAAGGCATGGTGTCGGCCCAATCCTGAAATTGTCTCAATTTAGCGTCCCTCCAAACCTGCTGTGCCGACCTATGAACTGGTAGCAAGTGCCTCGACAAGGAGCCTACCCTCTCTAGTACAGGCCACAAGTTAGATAAGCCCAGGTGCTGTTGCAAATAATATTCCATATTCTGCAGGGGCTCCCCATTAACCCAACTAGCTAAGAATCTTATTTGTCCTGCCAAAAAGTACAAGTGGAAATTTGGTAGCGACGCCCCCCCCTGCCCCTTAGACCTCTGTAATGTATTCATAGCGAGTTTGTGTCTGGCCCTACCCCAAATGAATTGAATCATTAAGGAGTGTAGGTGGTCCAAGAGATTTCGTGGTATTGGGGTGCAAGCATGTTCCAGTATGTATAGTCCCTTAGGCAGTAGGACCATTTTGATTAGATTGATCCGGCCCGTGACAGACAGAGGGAGGGTCTTCCACACCTTGAACTTCTCAGTGAATATAGCTTCTAGAGGGGCAACATTTCTGGAATAGGAGTCTCCCGGCACTCTGGTAATGACTATCCCCAGGTATTTAAAGTGGTCCACTACTCTGAGGTTGTGGTAGACTTCGGGCCAATCAGATTGCCACAGCGGCATCAAGGCAGACTTAGCCCAGTTAATATGCAATCCTGAAAAATGACTAAATTGCTCTATGATCGTGATCGCTTGTGGTAAGGAAGTGTCCATATCACTCATGTATAATATGAGGTCATCTGCATATAGGCCTACTCTGTCCTCTCTCCCCCCCCCAGCCCAACTCCTCTGAATATCGAATCTTGGCGGATGCGCACAGCTAAGTGCTCTATGGCAATTGCGAACAAAAGGGGAGAGAGAGGACAACCCTGCCTCGTACCCCTCTGCAGAGGGAAGTAGGAGGAGGCCGTACCATTAATTGAGATACTAGCCTTCGGATTTTTGTATAGTACCCGGACCCACTGTAGGAATCTAGGGCCGAAGCCAAATCTCCCCAACACTCTCAGCAGATATGGCCACTCTAGAGAATCGAAGGCCTTGGCCGTATCTAATGAGGCCATCGCCCACTGTCTTCCTTGACAGGTCCCAATTTGGGCTATAATTTGTGCCCTACGGATATTACTAGAAGTTGATCTTCCCGGTATGAACCCAGTCTGATCGCAATGGATTATGCTAGGCACTATTTTGTTTAACCTATTGGCCAAGACCTTCGTGAGGATTTTGTAATCCAGGTTTAGCAAAGATATTGGCCGATAGGAGGAACAATCCAACGGGTCCTTGTCAGGTTTAAGAATCACTACTATGGATGCTTCATATAGGGAGTCTGGGAGCCTACCAATACGCCACGCTTCCTTGAACATCTCTCTCAATTGGGGCCCAAGGACATCAACATACTTGGAGTATACCTCCAGTGGCAACCCATCTGGGCCCGGGGACTTCCCATTTGACAGATCAGCAATTGCATTTTGTATCTCTTCCAGAGTAATATCCTCCTCCATTAGGTTGCTGTCCTCCAACGAGAGTGATGGACAAGATATTTCATCTAAGTAATTCTCAAGTTCAATCTCTGAGTATGACACTCGTGTCTGATATAACTCTCGATAGAAGTCAGCAAAACATGCTACCATATCCTGGACAGATTCTTTGACTTCCCCGTCCATGGCCTGGATACGCAGAACTGGCGGGGCAGAGGTATTTTTATGTACTATTTGAGCTAATAGTCTCCCTGCCTTATCACCAATCTCAAAGGCCTGCTGTTTATAAAAGAATAGTTTACGGTCACTTTTTTCATGCAGATGGACTAAGTACATCCTACCTTTCAACAACCAGTCCTGCCTATGTGTCTCCGATGGGTCTGCCAGGTACCTAGCTTCAGCTTCCCTAACACTAGAGTTAAGGGAGTCCTCTTTTCTCCTGGTGTCCCTCTTAATATAAGAGATCGATGATTTGAGACATCCCCTTAGATATGCCTTTAGTGTTTCCCAAAGGAGGAGGATACTCGTATCAACATCATGCACTTCAAGGAAAACCTGTAATTGATCTGGGATCCTATCCTGCTCCTTCAGCAAAGTAAGCCAAAATGGATGAATCCTTGTTTTCAAACAAGGGTTCAACCCCTGAGTAACATTAAATTGTGCAATCAAAGGCGCATGATCAGAGACATTTTGGGGGCCATAGAGAACAGTAGACAAATCCAAGTAGGCATCAGGGGATCCAAATATATAGTCTATCCTGGACAGCGCTCCATGGGAAGGAGTAAAGCAAGAGTACTCTATTGCATCTGGATGTTTCTCCCTCCAAAAATCTATCCATCCCACTTCACCAGCCCAGGCCCCCAGCAGTGAAGGGTGGCTGCGAGCCGAGGAGGCAGGATGAGCACAGAAGCGGTCCCTCTGCGAGTCCATGACCATGTTAATGTCCCCCACACATAAGAATCTTACATGTGGGTATTGGGCTGCAAATATAGTTGCAGTTTGTAGAATGGTTAAATCAGCAGGTGGGGGACAGTAAACGCTCAGGATCACATACGGAGTGCCATTCACGTGTGCATAGACAAAAACATATCTACCCTCCGGGTCGCTCTCAGTCGTATGTAACTCCCATCTGACAGAGCGATTAACTAGCAGAGATACACCCCTGGAGTGGGAGGTACCGTACGAGTGATACGCATGTTGAACCCATGACTTCTTGAGTCTACCGGCAGTGTCAGGCGTCAAATGGGTCTCCTGCAGACTGAGTATATGAGGAGTATATCTGCGGACATGCGTAAAAACAGACATTCTTTTACTCGCATCTCCAAGTCCCCTCACATTCCAGGACATTAAAATTAAGGTGGCCATAGCATTCGTATCTCACATATCCATATAAGTCTACCCCTCTGCTGCAATGCCGAATTGGAAAATGCAATGTCTTTGGCGATACGTTTGGATAGACGTATCAGAGAGAGGGGTAAGGGTCCCTCTGTGCAGGGGATTCCTCCCGCGTGTAGTTTTGTTCCACCAGCTGCCCAGGGAGATATTGCTTGTTATTCTGGCCTAGGAGAGGAACCCATGCAGATAGGTCAGATATCTTTCCATTCGGATAGTAGAGACACACAATTTATGTTTCTTTTGTGGAAAAAAGGGTCATTTTGTTTTTTCTTGTCCGTATGTTGAACCACAGGGGAGAGTGATAAAGAAAAAAGAAAAAAAAAACTCCCTCACACTTGGTGGTATGAATGGTGTGGTGGAGCAGACTGGTGTGCAAGTTCCCTGCAGTTCCCGTTTTCTCCTTTCAGCTATGTCTCGCAATGTGTTTGTTGATGTTTTTCTTGATTGTGGTGCTGGGGTAAATTTAATTGATTTTCTGTTTCTTCAGGGTTTGGGACTAAGTATTTGCACGTTAGAGAACGAGATTCGTGTTTTTGCCATTGATTCTTCCCCTCTTTCTCAAGGGAGCCTTACTCACGTTGTTCATGATATTCATTTAAGGGTGGGTGATTCACATACTGAGATTATTTCCTGTTTCGTCATGAAGGATTTGCCAGCTCCAATAGTTTTGGGGTTGCCATGGTTGTCTAAACATAACCCAACTATAGACTGGCAGGCGAGACAAATCATTGGTTGGAGCAAGTTTTGTTCGGATAATTGTCTTGTCACATCTATTTCTGAAGTGTCCGTTACGGCCTTGCCTCAGTATCTCTCAGATTTTTCGGACGTGTTTGCGGAGGGTGGGGCTCAGGAATTGCCCCCTCATCGTGATTGTCTGTGAATCTCATTCCGGGGGCTAAGTTGCCTAAGTCTCGGCTCTACAACCTCTCTCAACCCGAGAGAGAGGTCATGCGAAGTATGTCGCCGAGAGTTTGGCAAAGGGTCATATTAGACCATCTAAGTCTCCAGTGGCTGTAGGTTTGTTCTTCGTGAAGAAGAAAGATGGATCACTGAGACCGTGTTTGGATTTCCGGGAGCTGAATCGTATTACAGTCCGGGATCCATATCCCCTGCCTTTGATCTCTGATCTTTTTGATCAGATTGTTGGAGCCAAGGTGTTCTCCAAGTTGGATTTGAGAGGAGCATACAATCTGATCAGGATCAAGGAGGGGGATGAGTGGAAAACGGCCTTCAATACGCACGAGGGTCATTTTTAGAACCTGGTAATGCCTTTTGGGTTGACGAATGCGCCAGCGGTATTTCAGCTATTCGTCAATGATATTTTTCATCATTTGGTGGGGAGGTTCGTAGTAGTCTACCTTAATGACATTTTAATTTATTCTCCTGATCTGAAGACCCATCAGGATCATGTGAGACAGGTTTTGACGATCCTGAAGGAGAATAAGTTATACGCCAAATTGGAGAAATGTTTGTTTGCGGTGCAAGAGCTTCCATTTTTGGGATACATGCTTTCTGATTCTGGTTTTCGTATGGACCCCGAAAAGGTCCGGGCGGTTCTGGAGTGGGACCGACCGGAGAATCAGAAAGCTTTGATGCGATTTTTGGGGTTTACGAATTATTATAGAAAATTTATTTTGAATTATTCCACGCTAGTCAAACCTCTTACTGATATGACCAAGAAGGGCGCTGTTGTCTCTGTCTGGTCGGATGAGGCATTGCAGGCCTTTTCGGCTATTAAGGAGCGTTTTGCGTCTGCTCCCATTCTGGTGCAGCCGGATGTATCTCAGCCATTCGTGGTCGTGGTTGATGCATCAGAGGTGGGGGTTGGGGCGGTGCTTTCGCAGGGTCCTTCTCCTGGCAAGTGGGTCCCGTGTGCCTTCTTCTCCAGGGAGCTTTCGGTCGCTGAGAGGAATTATGATGTTGGAGATAGGGAGTTGTTGGCGATCAAGTTGGCCTTTGAAGAATGGCGTCACTGGTTAGAGGGGGCTTCTCACCCCATTACTGTGTATACAGACCATAAGAATTTGGCTTACCTGCAATCTGCCAAGCGTCTGAGCCCTAGACAGGCCAGATGGTCATTGTTTTTTACCAGGTTCAATTTCGTGGTTACCTTTCGCCCAGGGGTCAAGAACGTCAAGGCAGATGCCTTGTCTCGCAGCTTCCCTGGGGGAGGTGATTCAGAAGATCCAGTGCCGATTTTGGCGGATGGAGTGGTGGTCTCCGCTCTGTACCCTGAATTGGAGATGGAGGTGTTGGGAGCTCAGGAGGGGGCTCCTGGTTCGTGTCCCCCAGGGAGGTTGTTTGTTCCTGAGGGCCTACGATACAAGGTGTTCAAGGAACATCATGATACTGTTCTCGCTGGACATCCTGGTGGTAAGTCCACCTGTGATCTGGTGTCCCGGAGGTTCTGGTGGCCAGGTTTGCGTAAGAGTATTGAGAATTACGTGGCAGCTTGTGAAACCTGCGCTCGGTCTAAGGTTGCTCATACTCGACCGCCTGGTTCACTTCTTCCATTGTCTATTCCATCTCGTCCTTGGACACATTTGTCCATTGACTTTATTACGGACCTACCGAGTTCCTCCGGGAGAACAGTGATCTTGGTGGTAGTCGATCGTTTCAGTAAAATGGCTCACTTTATACCACTAACAAGTCTGCCTAACGCTAAGACTTGCGCAGATTTTTGTGGATAATATTGTTAAATTGCACGGTATTCCTTCGGATATTGTCTCTGATAGGGGCACGCAGTTTGTCTCCAGGTTTTGGAGGGCGTTCTGCTCTCAACTTGGCATTCAACTTTCTTTCTCGTCGGCTTTTCATCCACAGTCGAATGGTCAGACGGAGCGTACTAATCAAAACCTGGAGACCTACTTGAGGTGCTTTGTGGCTGAGAATCAGGAGGACTGGTCCTCATTCTTGCCCTTAGCAGAATTTGCATTGAATAACCGTAGGCACGAGTCCACAGGTAAGTCGCCATTTTTTGGCGCATACGGTTTCCATCCTCAGTTTGGTACCTTTTCTGGGTCTGGTTCCTCCGGGATGCCAGAGGAGGAGAGATTTTCTACTGCCTTATCCTCTATCTGGCGGGGGATTCAAGGGAATTTGGAGAGGATGGGTGAGAGGTATAAACGAATGGCTGACAGAGACGTGTGACTGGTCCGGACCTGTGTGTGGGTGATTTGGTGTGGTTGTCCACTAGGAATATCAAGTTGAGAATGCCATCTTGGAAACTGGGTCCAAGATTTGTTGGTCCATATAAGATTTCTGCTGTGATCAATCCTGTGGCATTTCGACTTGATCTGCCGCAGACTTGGAGGATCCACGATGTCTTCCACAAGTCTTTACTAAAAAAATATGTTAAACCGGTGGTACCATCGCCATTGCCTCCTCCTCCTGTTCTGGTCGAGGGAAACTTGGAGTTTGAGATCTCCAGGATTCTCGACTGAAGAGTTCTGCGGGGTTCCCTCCAGTACCTGGTTCACTGGAGGGGATACGGTCCTGAGGAGAGTATGTGGGTTCCGGCGTCAGATGTCAACGCCAGCCGTCTGGTGAGGGCCTTTCATAGGTCCCATCCGGATAAGGTTGGTCCAGGGTGTCCGGAGGTCACCCGTAGAAGGGGGGGTACTGTCATGCCCCACTCTGACAATGTGCGGAGGTCAGCCAGGATTGCAGCACGAGTCTAGTATTTGTTTTGATGCTGTGCTGGATCCGCCTCGCATCAGGTGCACTGGGTGGAGTCATTAGTTTAAATAGTCTCCAGCCAAGGTGCTCTGAGCGGATTATACTCTTCATTGTGGTCTTGGAAGGAAGGTTGGCTGTTTGTTCCTGCTCTCAGCAGATAAGTGTATTTTCTTGTTTGGTTGTTTGTCATCTATCCCATCCAGGTTCTGTGCGAGCTGGCAGCTCCTTTCTCCCCACTTCACCATCTCAGGGAGTTCAGGGTTCTGTTAGCATAGGCTGGTGGACACAGCAAATCTACCATCAAGATTTGGTCTGTGGGCTGAGCATTGTAGGGAAAGAGGTCAGGGATAAATTAGGAGGTGACCCTTCTCCCGTCTCTCGTCCAGAGCCTGGTTGGTGTGTTATCTGTTTAACTGTGCACGTCCGCCGTGACACTGAGCCTGTGGTCTTCCATTTCCTCAATATGTTCCTAACTGTGGAAACAGACAGCTGAAATCTCTGAGACAGCTTTCTGTATCCTTCCCCTAAACCATGATAATGAACAATCTTTGTCTTCAGGTCATTTGAGAGTTGTTTTGAGACCCCCATGTTGCTACTCTTCAGAGAAAATTGAAAGAGGCGGGAAACTTACAATTGACCCCCTTAAATACTCTTTCTCATATTTGGATTCACCTGTGTATGTAGGTCAGGGGTCACTGAGCTTACCAAGCCAATTTGAGTTCCAATAATTTGTTCTAAAGGTTTTGGAATCAATAAAATGACAACAGTGCCCAAATTTATGCACCTGCCTAATTTTGTTTAAACAATTATAGCACACTTTCTGTAAATCCAATAAACTTCATTTCACTTCTCAAATATCACTGTGTGTGTTTCCTATATGATATATTTAACTGAAATTTTTTATCGTAACAATCAACGATTTATACAGGAAAATCATGACGATTAACAAGGTTGCCCAAACTTTCGCATCCCACTGTATCATCCACGTGTTTGTCAGAAAGTAAAATTTTTTTAGAGACTTCTGTATTAGTGTTGCCATCAGAGAAACAAAAACATTATTTCAGGCTGCAAAGTTTTCGGACATTATGAGGAAAAATATGAAGCAGAAAATGTCTCCATTACATAAGTGTAGAGAGAACACAGGCAGATGTAAAAATAGACAGAATCCGGCCTAAGAAAACCCAAATATCATATACATGTAAAAGAACCAAAGATACTCTTTATGAGGAACGTAGAAAATTACATGTAATGTTTAGACCCTATAATATGATAAAATCAGTCACAGACACAAAACCTCAGATACCAACTGTAACTGAACGTAATTCTCAGTGTCAACAATCTACAAATAGACCAACACCAGAGAAGGATTTACAGAGGGAAAAAGGTCTGATTTCTCTGATTTCTATGGCAGATACCAGTCTAGAGGACAAAGGTATAGAAAATCAGAACCAGATGGGTTTTAAATGTAATTATCCTGTCATTATTGATGAAAAATTTAAAAAAATGCAGTGAATGGATTTCTTAAATGAATTAAAAGATTTCAAAACTTCTAAACCAGTCACATTGAGCAGGATTTTCCGGTATCTCATCAATAGAGAAGTTATGAGAATAGGGCTAAGTATTGGCTAGAAATAAGTCTATTGAGGACAGACATATTGGTAATGGTTTTGGCCTTGATAAGGATAAGATTTGTTTTTCCCATTAATGTTAGCTACATAAAAGTTCTGATTAATTATAAGAGAATGTATGACATAATTATTATATGGTATACATATGTATATACAGAGGAATGTGATACTTATTGTAGGATTAGCACATTGTAGGATAAAACATGTATTTAAAGTATGACTCCATCCTCTCTTGTAATATGTTTAGAAAGACCAGCACTCCGTTTTGCTGAGCTGAAAACTTCTTTATTCGTCACCCATGTGACGCACGTTTCGGCATAAGGTTTGCCTTTATCAAACCACAGTCAGAAAGGGAACATTTCCCTGTCTGAACTGTGTTCATTGCTCCAATGTCATTAAAGGCTCCAACATATCACACCCACACACAGGACAACAAATCCCAGTACGGGGTCACTTTACCTGTGACAGTAGCTTTGTTATCTACTTACTAAAATGTCCGTGTGGGTTGTGCTATGTTGGAGAAACAACAATGCGTATCAAAGATAGAGTGGGAAAACACAAATCCACAATCAGGAAAGAGAATATTTTGCTGCCTATTCCTCAACACTTTATTGAGAAAAAACATCATATCTCACAATTACGTTTCCAAATTATAGAGGAAGTGACCCTACCAAGACGTGGAGGAAACCGTATCCAGATGCTTCACCAGCGTGAAGCATATTGGATCCATCGGCTCGAGACGCTTGCCCCCAAAGGCCTCAATAAAGAATATTCACTGAGCAGTTTCACTTAAAAGAATATATGTATATTATAATATGTTTGTTTGTATTTGGTTCTATAATTGATCATTGATAACTCAGACGCTGTAGTATGGTATGAATATAGATACATACTCTGCCGTATCCTATTTTCTTTCCATTGATTGAGTTTTGTTTATACTGAGTTACATAGCAACATGATGCCGTGATCAGGTGACTAGTCATGTGGCTGGGGGCGTATGCCTTCAATTACAGCCACATGACCGCTCACATGATGAGGGGCGGACATTTCAAAAGGTGTATTTAAATGGTGCATTGCATATGTTGTATTGAGCTATCATCACCTGTATTTGATAAAGGCAAACCTTATGCCGAAACGTGCGTCACATGGGTGACGAACAAAGAAGTTTTCAGCTCAGCAAAACGGAGTGCTGGTCTTTCTAAACATATTACTGGAGGGATCCAACCTACTGACCGCGCACCCGGACCTTACCAGAGCGCAGTGCCGTCCAATTGTTTGTTCCATCCTCTCTTGTCTATTTTTGTACAAGGACACATAGAGGTTGATTCCATATATATTTTAAAGGCAACAAGAAATAAAATTGATAAAGTTTTAGTAGCTATGATTTTATGATATAGAAGACAGAAGCTAATTATAGAAGTAACAGCATCCTATTCTCTATTTTGTCTTGAGTCTAGACATTTCTCTATATACTGCAGGAGGTTAGAGAATAAAAGAATAAGATTTTTGTATATTCTTTATACAGATAATATTGTTGGAAAATGTTTATGTTGTATCTAATATTTTCTATTTTTCTATTTTCTCCAGTAGAAATTTTCTTGAGAAGCATTTGACCGAAATCAAAAAGTTTTTTCCTTCCATAACAATTTTCTCCACATTACTAAATAACTTTCATAATTGCATGGCATATCTAGTAATCGAACTGTTAGTCAAAAATTAGTACATCAATTAATTAACAGAATAATACTAAATGTAAGAAATTAAAGAGGTAACTTACTTTTGGAAAAGCATGTTTCTTCTTGTGTTTAGCCATGGTGAAAAGCATGAAGCATGGTTTTTCTTGTGTTCAGTCATGGTGAGTAAAGCAGTGTTTCCCAACCAGTGTGCCTCCAGCTGTTGCAAAACTACAACTCCCAGCATGCCTTTGGCTGTGCGGGCATGCTGGGAGTTGTAGTTTTGCAACAGCTGGAGGCACACTGGTTGGGAAACACTGGAGTAAAGGATGTGATCAGTGATTGACAAGACCACATGATGACATTTGAGATCTTGTATAAGAAGAGGTTAATGGTATGTCTATGTTAATGGAAAGGCAAAATTCTAGAGTGCAAAGATCTTACGTTTATGCAAAATAGTAAAATTATTGTTTGTGTGGTCCACAAATGAAGTATTTCAGGTTTATAACAGAAATTTATTTTATAATGCGCATTACAAAACATACATACAGATGGGTTCTATTACATCATTTTATTAATTGAAGTTAATTGGCTGTATGAGCATGTGATGATGTAAGAGTGATTTGAGCAGCTGCTGTGTTATGCTAGTAGGTGCCATGTGAGTATGTAGGAATGCTATTCTAAGATATATAAGCATACAATATTTTGAGTTAGAAATTGTGTTTGATTTCTAGTTAAGTGAGGTCATATTTATAATGACATGTCAGATATATTGTATGATTATACAACATATTTCATTATTTGTATTGACAATTATATATCTAACATTTATACTAGAAATGAGATAAAGGAAATTTGTCTAAATTATGTTAAAAATAAGGATAATATTGAGGCCTTATAATAACCATGTGACACAAAGGTCCAAGAAGACACTTGATCCTAATGTTACAGGTTAAAGGTTCTATAACATTATAAGTTATATTAAGTTAAATATTTGATGATCCAGTATATAGAATCATAAAAGATCCATAGGTAAATTTTTCAATTTAATTTACAAATGTTTCATGGTAATATTTTTATGGGATTTACTTTCTATAAGATTGTTTTATTTTGGTTTTCAAAAGTGGTTTTATTTATTTATAGTGATGATTTATTATTGATATTACACACACATACACAACTATATCCTCATATATAGGAAGATATATATTTTATACAAGATAGTAATATATATATTCCTCAAATTGAACATTTGTAAGGTTTTCAAGATTCTTAGGTTACCTCATGGTAAAGCACTCATGTTTTGTTTATATAGGAGTGATGTCCACAGGTGGTCAAGGCATTCTCTTGTCTCCCAAGAGTTAAAGTCTAAGAATAATAGTCAAATTTAGTTAATTTGAGTCAATAAGTATTGGTATATGGAAGAAAGTATGCAAATACAAGTGCATAATGAAATATTATCTAGTTATCTATTACACAATTGTATGAATCATCTAATTCAGGATATGTGAGCATGACATACATGAAATACATGGTGATCATGGAGTTAATGGAATTGTTATTTGGGATATTGTATTCCAGAGAGGTTCCAAATATAGAAGGAGTTAATCCTGGATCAGTGATGGGAATTAAAACTCATTAATGGTCATTTAAATATAAAGGTCAACTATATTGGAAAGCATATCCAGCTATGGGGATTATGTTAATACATATTTGTTGCTTTTCTAAACAAAGGTTTATATTTACAGTTATATTTTAATCAAATCGTTTTTATTATTCAAATAAAATTGGCATATTACAAGACAGTTTGTGTCTACAATTTTCTGTTAATCCCCCCCCCCCCCTCCACATCCCATATACAAAGAATTGTATGAAACATTATCACATATCCAGATACTTGGTACATTTCCCACAATTATTGTACATAATACATATACCAAGAAAAGAAAAACATTTGTAGAATTATTTGACTGTTTAGACCCAACAAACCCCTCCCCCCCCCCCCCCAACTACCTGCTCCCCCCTCCCCCCCCCACAGATCAGAGCATGAATTTTCAAGACCTTATTATATCACGACATGAGTGTGAGACAACCATTCATTCCACAACTTTTCAAATTTCTGAGGACAACCTCTCCTAACAAACACTCCCCTCTCTAAAGTCAACATATCATGCACCTTTCTCACATATTCCTCCACTGTTGGCAGACTCCCCTGGATCCACCTAAAAGCAATCAACTTCTTGGCCACATACAATAGTCTCCCAACTGCCACCTTGACAGCCTCTCCCCCACCAATCTCCTTCACATATCCCAGCACACAGACCTTTGGGTCCTTCAGCACCCTCAACTCCAGGTTACGATTAATCAAAGTTAACACCTCATCCCAAAATCTACTTAACACTGGACATGACCAAAGCATATGAAACAGATCGGCACCTTCCACCATGCACTTTGGACAATTGTCATCAGTTCTAACACTGATTTTCCGTAAAAACACTGGAGTTTTGTAGACTCTGTGGATGATAAACAGTTGTGACAACTTGCCCTGTTCACTTACAGACACTCTCGGGACTGCCTCCAATATATCTTCCCACTGATCCTTAGGGATGTCCCCCAAATCCTTTTCCCATTTCCTCATCCTTGTATGAGGGAATCCTATCAAAAATTTGTCTAAAAGCAGAGTATACACCTGTGATATCAGACCTCTCTTTCCTCCAGCTGGTAGGACCAGTTTATGGACCACGTCCATTTTTGCTATAATGCAACCCTTCCTTGTCGTGACGTCATAGGCGTGTCTCAGGTGCAAATATTGATAGAACCACATTTTAGGAATGTTGAATTCCTGCTGTAGGCCTTGAAATGATTTAAATACATTAGTCTCGATTAATTGACCTATCCTCATTACTCCATGGGATTCCCAATTTCGGACTCCTGATAGAGAAATGAATTCTGGCAACAAGTTATTGTTCCATGTTGGGGAAAACTCACCTACCCCACCAACACCTCTGATCAATTTCACCTTTGCCCACACTTTTTTCATAAGCTCTATAAGTGTTACTTTCTCTCTCCCCCCATGCATCCCTGCACCCTCCAGAATACCCATAAGGTCCCTACTACCCAACCAGTGTTGCAGTATCTTCCCGGTCACATCTGGTAGCTGGAATTCCATCCAACCCTTAAAATGTTGACACTGAGAAGCTAAGAAATAAATCCAGGCATTAGGGACAGCCAAACCACCTTCAGACTTGGGATATTGCAGCGTCTCCAGCTTAATCCTAGCTTGACCATATTTCCAGATAAGATCTCTGAATATCGAATGTATTTTCCTAAATCTCTCAACTGGGATCCATACAGGGGCATTATTCAATATGTATAATAACTGAGGCATCATTACCATTTTTAAGAGATTCACTCTACCCACCACCGACAAAAAGAGTCTACCCCATGTCCTTGCCTTCAGCCTAAAAGTATTTAGCAAAGGAGTTAAATTAAGTTCTTCAAAATCCAGCAGTCTAGGTGTTATATATAGCCCCAAATATTTAAACTTGCCCACCCAGGGTATCAAACTATCTGCCTGCGCACCAGAGAGTGCCTGCCCGTCTACCGGCATCAAGGCAGACTTCTGCCAATTTATCCGGAGCCCAGAGAAGCCACCAAATCTATCTATTAGAGCCATGGCTGCATCCAAAGAGCCCCCAGTGTCACCCAAAAATAACAGTGTCATCAGCATACATTGCCACTTTATTTTGCGTCTCACCATATCTAAACCCCACAATATGAGGTGACAGGCGGATAAGGGCTGCAAGTGGTTCAATTGCTAAAGCAAACAACAAGGGTGACAATGGGCACCCCTGTCTGGTGCCTCTGGTCAAAGAAAAGCTATCTGACAGCCCCCCATTAGCTCTGATCCTTGCCTTTGGACTTGAATACAACACCTTCACCCACTGAATGAACCGAACACCAAAGCCCATAACTCTCAAGGTTTCCCATAGGTAGTTCCATTCAACACTGTCGAATGCCTTGGCGGCATCTAACGCAAGTAAGGCCCTATCTCCTCCATTATCAGCTGGAATATTCAGACTGGCATATACTCTACGGATATTTATAGCAGTCGATTTCCCAGGCATAAAGCCCGTTTGATCCGGGTGCACTATAGTTAGGATTACCCTGGACAGCCTGTTCGCCAGCACCTTCGCCAGGAGCTTCACATCTGCTGTTAATAGCGAAATTGGTCTATAGGAATCAGGAACTTTGGGATCTTTCCCAGGCTTAGGAATAACTACTATGATAGCCTCCTGAATAGAATGTGGTAGCGAACCCGTCTCCAGAGAATATTCGAGAACCTTAAGTAATTCAGGAAGAAGTACCCCCTGCAACTTTTTATACACCTCCACTGGTATGCCGTCTGCCTCCGGCGCCTTACCGTTTGCCATCCCCCCAAGAGCAACCTCTAACTCCTCCAGCGTGATCGGCTCTTCCAGTCTCTCTCTATCCTCCTCTGATAACACTGAAAGCTGAGCCTCAGCCAGAAAGGCGGACAAGGCCTCCTCCAAGCTAGACGCCTTGGAAGCATAGAGAGAGACGTAAAAACCTTTTAGAATATCTAATATCCCCTTTGTATCCTGGCTACTATTCCCATTTCCATCCATTAGTTCTTGGATACAAGAAGAACCCCTCTGAGCCTGAGAAACCACTGAGAGCAGATGCCCAACTTTCTCTCCATCCTCAAAAGATCTTTGGCGGTAAAAACTATGTTTCCTCTCTGCAGCCTGTAGTAGGTGACACCTCAGTTGTTCCTGAGCTACCTCCAGCACCTCACTATTAGCCATTGTGGGGATTCTACCAAACTCCCTTTCAGCCTCTGTTACCTGTACATGAGCTTTAACATCTGCCTCTCTGGATTTAGATTTATGCTTACTAATTTCTTTGATCAGTACAGCTCTCAAAAACGCTTTCATGGCATCCCAGACTCCGTGTATCGAAGCCGTCCCTCAATTAATAGAAAAGTACTCCCTGACCTCCAGAGTAATCTCAGACAAATCACCAAGTACATTCAGCCAGTGCGGGTTACATTTCCACAACCTCGGTCCCTGCCTAAGCACGCCCAGGCACAAATCAATCTGCATTTACAGTTATATTTTAAAGAAGAAAAATACAATGATTTTTAATAGAGTAATATATCATATCTCATGCAGAATATTAATTTATTAAAAAGGCAAAGATTTGGTTTTACTGTGGAAAGATATATTTTGTGTGATCAATTAAATTAATCAATATAATTTTTAGTAATACAAATTCCACAAACATACACGAAGATACATGACTAAAGGAATAAAGATAAAAAGGGTACATTTACATACAGGATTTTGTATTAGGGTAATATTTTCAATAATATATAAACATTTATATTATGTTGAAATATAATATGGTAATAAATGACTGGTATGGTACACTGTGATACTATAGGTTAGCTATAATCACCGACTTTGGTGTAGCAATAGGAAAGAAGAAGAAATCTTTAATCAAGACTAAAGTCAACAGGAAATGTAATATTTTTCTAGAGACTGTGATATTCATGAAGTCTATAAAAATAAAGACTGATGTGCACAGAGTCCCAGGAAAAGACTTGGAGGTAAACAAATCTGTGTTATATTCTGGGAAAGGTGTGAAGATAGAGGGCACTGGAGAGTGACCCAAGACGAGGGTGAAGAGCACCTGGAACACACCTGTCCATAGACAACTCTAGAGGTAAAGTTCATAGAAAAAAAAAAAGTTCTGTCCACACAGAAAGGAGGTCTGTGACAGAAGGACTGTCATCAAAAATGGAAAACTGAGCTCAAGGAGAGCTGGTGCTGAAGAGCTTCAGTAAGTAGAACTCTTATTTAGAGTTAGAATAGCTAGGGTTCAAGAAGTGAGATATTTTAGCATCTATGTGCGGCCTAGGTTGTTGTTGTTTTTTTTTTCTGAAAGAAGCTATTTCATTGGATTGCCATAAACACTTATGGGAAGTTCAGGAGTCTGCTACTTGTGATACAAAAGCTAAAAGTTTTGTTAAAGGACTACATTAATTTCACTTGATTGCCAACAATCATGCTGAGAGCGCAAAATTCTTCAGATGAGGCTGAATGGACAGTTACTCCAAATTCCTTATAAAGTTCTACCATGTTAAACCTGGTAAGAAAAAAGGGGAATGACAAATAAGTCACAGCTGTTCAGAGTAAATTACATGACGCTTCTGAAGAAGACAAAGGAATTCCTGATATGCAAGAGAGTAGTGGATGCACTTCCTGCAGAAGTGGTAGCTGCAAATACAGTGAAGGAGTTTAAGCATGCATGGGATAGGCATAAGGCCATCCTTCATATAAGATAGGGACAAGGGCTATTCATAGTATTCAGTATATTGGGCAGACTAGATGGGCCAAATGGTTCTTATCTGCCGACACATTCTATGTTTCTAAGTAAAAATCTGTGCTCAGGAAAGCTGTGTCACCACAAGTAGTAAGTGATAGATCTTGTACATGAACATCATTGGAAAATATGATACAATTCAATTACAGGACTGCACATCATCTACATACAGTTATATCAACTCTATCATAGACTTTATTTGAGTCAATTTAAGATGAATAAGTGAAATTACAGTTTCAAGACCATGATGAGACCAGAGGAAGAGATGCTTAATAAGATGTTAGATTAATTCTTAAATCTATTTCATTAGTATTCACTCACAGTTTACCATATGTTCAGCAAATATTATTATTTTGTTAACACCAAAAAAGGATTTGGAGCAAAATAGTTCAACCCGGAACCGTGCCCTCAATTATCACACCAAAAGAAGGCAAATCCGAATAGAACACAATAAAATCAGTCTTTATTTATGCATGATAAAACAAGAAATCACAGTATTAAAATGGTTAGTGGTACAAGCATAAACAAGGTGTCACAGGTATAAAGATAGAG
This sequence comes from Bufo bufo, assembly GCF_905171765.1. Classification (NCBI taxonomy): domain Eukaryota; kingdom Metazoa; phylum Chordata; class Amphibia; order Anura; family Bufonidae; genus Bufo; species Bufo bufo. The sequence continues at coordinate 445,387,087 of NC_053390.1, read as the reverse complement.
TGGAAGTGACGTATCTGCACTCCAGCATGGAACGCACGTAACGTCACATGACGGAATGCAATGACGCCGCATAATTGACACTCCCACACCTCCTCTAATCATGCGATGCGCTCCACGGGTCACATGATGCAACCCGTGGTGGAACGCACAGCCATCCAAATCCATCCACGGATGTATAGCATTATTGTTGAACCGACTACCCCATCCAAAAACCCACTATTATATTCAGACAATTTTTAGCATGATTATAATGGCCACTGAATAACCAATCCAAAGTCATGATGTGACACATTGTGTGCCAATTAGATGAATGAAAGTAAAACACAGTGCACAAGTGAATCAGTGACAACGTGAAAAACACCCACACCGTGAGTGACAACGAGTGAATAAAGTGCTAATGAAAATATTTACGTGTGAACATAATTATACACATAAGTTAATATACATTTGATGTCCCCTAAATACATTACGACACAAATGCTAGTGCTATAATAATAATGATCATGGTCCAAAAACCCTTAAAAATATAACCTTGATTATTCAATAACAAAATATTAGTGTATATAACTTATTTTGTTAAAAAAGAGTGTGTTCAATTTAGACGGTGATAAATACTATAAAACAAATGGTCAAAATACATGATGGAAAGTGCATATACTGCAGCCACATATTAGGTACAAATGTCCCCCTTGTAAATGCAATAAAATCATATCATATACAATAGACCTATGACCCCCTCTGATCACAGTATGATCAATATGTAGTCCTATTTTGGATAATAATCAATGTCCTCCCAATCAGACAAGGACACGTTTATGTCCCAGATAGTTTTCAAAAGATTGGGTCCAGTCAGTTCTTTAAAGTCCGCCAATGCTCCCAGTTGCAACAACCGACCAAGATGTTCCAAGGTACTCCTATATGCTTGTACCACTAACCATTTTAATACCGTGATTTCTTGTTTTATCATGCATTAATAAAGATTGAGTTTATTGTTTTCTATTCAGATTTGCCTTCTTTTGGTGTGATTATTATTTTGTTGTCAAATAAATAATTGATGGACAGTTAATTTATAAAGAAGAATGAAGAGTCCAAGATAATTGTAAAATTGGATGTTGTGGGTTTGAAAAGATTATCTCACCCTCAAGAGGGGGAAATGTTAAATAATATGTGATATAAAATGAATTGGCATTTAATATAAAGGATATATTACACTACACACTGACACCATCTATATTAATAAACTTGGCAATGGGAGGTCTGTATGAGAACGTCAAGACCTATATTTGAAGTCTACCATATATGACAATGTATATGCAATATATTGGTTAATACATGCCTGTATCTATGATATAAATCACTGACCGGGACAGACAAGGGGTCGTCTTATCACTCTCTCGTCTGTTGGGGGGGTTGTTGCTGAAGAAGATGAAGACACATGGAGCCTTGAGAAGAGGATTCCTGACCTTCAACAGTGATACTTTAAGGACATTCATATTCACTCATGGACAATTAGATTAAGACTTCCTAAACTATTTTTGTAAGTAATCAACTTTTATGAAGACTGAAAATAAATTGCATTATTCATATTTTTTTTTATATAACTCTTGTTGAATCCTGGTGATGAGTCCTCCGGGTGTTCTTAACTCGAAATAAGCATACACTAGATTTGGTGAGGATTACCGAATCAGTTTGATATTTTTCATACATATTTATTTCCCATTTGGAGATATTTTACAGGTCCCTATCAGTATGTCTTTGGAGTGTGGGAGGAAACCAGAGAACCCGGAGGAAACCCACGCAAACACGGGGAGAACATGCAAACTCCATGCAGATGTCCTTGGTGGGATTTGAACCCAGGACCCCAGCGCTAACCACTGTGCCTTCACTTTGGTAGACTGCTATTAAGTACTGGAAAAATTCAGTGAATAGAACTTTACTTTAATTTCAATATTTTAATAACCACTCATAATAAATGGAAAAAAAAACAAGTGGGCCATATGCACAGATTTCCATGTGGAAAGTCCGCAGTTTAATACAGTACCAGCTAAGTAGATGAGATTTTAAAAATCTCATTTGAATGGTGCAGAAGTCTTCCTTTCAGACACTGACCTGTGGTGCGGATTTTAAAATACACAGCATGTCAATTGTTTGTGTGGATTTTCAATGCAGATTTCATTCTTTTGCAACACAAAAATCCATAACAAAAACCACAAGTAATTTGGTAGTTTGGTGGGGTAACGCAGAGAAATCCACAGGAAAATTCGCATAAACAACACTGCTGTGTGCATGTACCCTAACATCTAATCTATAAAGCAAGCACCAGAGCAATAGTTGTTCAGACCACATATCGCATACAAATACAAAAATGATGGCTCCTAAACAACTGATAATGCATAAATATAGCCACAAGTCAGAGGTCAATAATGTCTCTTAGAATATACAAAAATCACCGCTGATACACACCTCCCAACAAGCCCCATAGAGGTGCTCCTCCACAGATATCTTGTCTCACTAAAAATGGTCAGATGGCTATATATAGATAGTGGTTGGTTGTCAGGTACAGATATGCATTAATTGCAGATATCAGTTGCACGCACACAAATAATTGTAAGGGTGTGGCTACATAGTCAGGTTTTTTTTATGCAGTTTTTGAAGCCAAGATCAGGAGTGAATTCAAGAAAGGAGGAGAAATCGTATCTGTCCTTTATACTTTTTCTCCTTTAATGATCCACTCCTGATTTGGACTTCAAAAACTGCATCAAGACACCTGAACGTGTGGCAGGACCCTCAGCCTCCAACTGATTTTCCATTTCCTAGGAAAATGCTGCATCTGTCAACTTACAAATGGTTTGTATACTCTAAAGTCTTTGTTTTCTGTACAGTCTTCCATCACACATGTCACACAATTTTTTTTATTTCTGTGCCATTTTCAAACTGGACAAAAATAACAAGCACGTTAAAATACCAGTTCTCTTTAACACACATGAATGCAGTATTATTAACCTCAACTTTTAACCCCTTCCCAACCGCCGACATACGTGTATGGTGGAAATCAGATATTTAAAAATGGCGCCTGCTCCTGAGTGAAGTGTGCGCCATAGCCAGCAGGTTTCTGCTGTTTCCCACAGCAGACAACCAGGGCTAATGTCTGCAATGGGCAATAATTCTGATTACAGACATTTAACCCCTCAATGTCATGGTCATTTATGACCATGGCATCTGAGGCGGCTTTCCCAGGGTGCTCTGTGTTCCTGGTCTTTGTAATATGTCTTCAAGTGTAATATATTTATGTATGAAAAATATATCAACCTGATCTGGTAATCCTATCCAAATATAGGATATGTTTATTTGGAGTAAAGAACACCCGGAGGACTCACCACCAGGATTCAACAAGAGTTACAGTTGCAAGAAAAAATATGTGAACCCTTTGGAATGATATGGATTTCTGCACAAATTGGTCATAAAATGTGATCTGATCTTCATCTAAGTCACAACAATAGACAATCACAGTCTGCTGAAACTAATAACACACAAAGAATTAAATGTTACCATGTTTTTATTGAACACACCATGTAAACATTCACAGTGCAGGTGGAAAAAGTATGTGAACCCTTGGATTTAATAACTGGTTGACCCTCCTTTGGCAGCAATAACTTCAACCAAACGTTTCCTGTAGTTGCAGATCAGACGTGCACAACGGTCAGGAGTAATTCTTGACCATTCCTCTTTACAGAACTGTTTCAGCTCAGCAATATTCTTGGGATGTCTGGTGTGAATCGCTTTCTTGAGGTCATGCCACAGCATCTCAATCGGGTTGAGGTCAGGACTCTGACTGGGTCACTCCAGAAGACGTATTTCCTTCTGTTTAAGCCATTCTGTTGTTGATTTACCTCTATGCTTTGGGTCGTTGTCCTGTTGCAACACCCATTTTCTGTTGAGCTTCAGCTGGTGGACAGATGGCCTTAAGTTCTCCTGCAAAATGTCTTGATAAACTTTGGAATTTATTTTTCCTTTGATAGCAATCCGTCCAGGCCCTGACCCAGCAAAGCAGCCCCAAACCATGATGCTCCACCACCATACTTCACAGTTGGGATGAGGTTTTGATGTTGGTCTGCTGAGCCTATTTTTCTCCACACATAGCGTTGTGTGTTTCTTCCAAACAACTCAACTTTTGTTTCATCTGTCTACAGAATATTTTGACAGTACTTCTGTGGAACATCCAGGTGCTCTTGTGCAAACTGTAAACGTGCAGCAATGGTTTTTTTTGGACAGCAGTGGCTTCCTCTGTGGTATCCTCCCATGAAACCCATTCTTGTTTAGTGTTTTACGTATCGTAGATTCGCTAACAGGGATGTTAGCATATGCCAGAGACTTTTGTAAGTCTTTAGCTGACACTCTAGGATTCTTCTTCACCTCATTGAGCAGTCTGCGCTGTGCTCTTGCAGTCATATTTACAGGACGGACACTCCTAGGGAGAGTAGCTGCAATGCTGAACTTTCTCCATTTATAGACAATTTGTCTTACCGTGGACTGATAAACAGCAAGGCTTTTGGAGATACTTTTATAACCCTTTCCAGCTTTATGCAAGTCAACAATTCTTAATCGTAGGTCTTCTGAGAGCTCTTTTATGCGAGGCATCATTCACATCAGGCAATGCTTCTTGTGAAAAGCAAACCCAGAACTGATGTGTGTTTTTCATAGGCAGCTGTAATCAACACCTCCAATCTCAAATCATTTATTGGACTCCAGTTGGCTGACACCTCACTCCATTAGTCTAGGGGTTCACATACTTTTTCCACCTGCACTGTGAATGTTTACATGGTGTGTTCAATAAAAACATGGTAACATTTAATTATTTGTGTGTTATTAGTTTAAGCAGACTGTGATTGTCTATTGTTATGACTTAGATGAAGATCAGATCACATTTTATGACCAATTTGTGCAGAAATCCCTATCATTCCAAAGGGTTCACATACTTTTTCTTGCAACTGTATATAAAAAATGAATAATGCAATTTATTATCGGTCTTCATAAAAGTTGATTACTTACAAAAATTGTTTAGGAAAAGTCTGTCTAATTGTCCATGCGTTATTATGAATGTATTCAAAATGTCATTGTAGAAGGGTAGGAATCTTCTCCAAAGGTTCCATGTGTCTTCCATGATCTTCAGCAGCAACCAGCCCCCAACAGACATGAGAGTGAGAAGCAGACCAGCCCCCTTGTCTGTCTCTGTAAGTCATTTATACCATAGAAACAGGCGTGTCTTAACTAATGTATGGCTTATACATTGTCATATTCCATATATGACAATGTATAAGCCATACATTAGTTAAGACACGCCTGTTTCTATGGTATAAATGACTTACAGAGACAGACAAGGGGGGTGACTTCAAATATAGTCTTGACATTCCCATACAGACCTCCCATTGCCAAGTGTATTACTATAGATGGTGTCAGTGTATAGTGTAATACATACTTTATATTAAATACCAATTAATATTATATCATATATTATTTAACAGTGCTGAATGGCTCCCCCGCGCAGCAATGGAGGAATGCATTCCTTCCTTGTGGTAGCTTTAGTTCAAAGTGTAAAAAGTTCCAGCTCACCTCATCTTTTACAGTCCTGTGCACGGAACAGACCAGGCAGATCCCACAAACGATAAAGAGAAGAAAGGATTTCAGCACTTTTAATAAAAACTTAATTGCCCTTTATTTTTACTTGTATCAAATAACTTTTTTGCATTTAATTGTGGCCACAAGACTCTAACTAGAAAGGAAACCAATTTGGTGGGCCAGTCCATATACCACTTCTTTCTCCTGCCTCTCTGGGGAGGCTAGATTGGGACAAGTAGAACAGCTCTTCTAACTACAATATTCCCTAGTACTACCAGGACCTTCTCAAGTTTGTAAGGGAATGCCAGCTGGAGGGACTCAAGCCCAACTAGTAAATATTCCAGGGCTTCCTTCTGTCACTGCTAAGACTGTTTGGAAGGATGTGGATTCTACCAGGTTAACCAACAGGTACAAAGACCTCTGTGCTGCCGGAGAAAGCACCAATGTTATGTAGAGGCAAAAGCCTCTAGATAAGTTTGGTGATTTGTCAGGCAGGCTGGGCGACAGGCTTAATTCTATTGGGGAAAAGTCTCGAATTTTACTGCACAAATAGCGTGAAACAAAATTTGAAACCTATTTACACTACATGTAGTGGCATAAATAGATTAGTAAATGTCTCTCTATATTCCCAAGAGCAGCCTGAAACACACTGTGGTGCTTTTTGGACTTTTCTATGGCGCCCACCCTGTTTGTGCTATCCAGGACACCTGGAGCCTTAAGAAATGTTTTTAGGAGGCCTTGTGGCTTGCTAGGAAATGCCTGGATATGAAAATTTAAGGAGGCCTTGTGGCTTGCTAGGAAATGCCTGGTTATGAACTGGGAGAGAATGTCCATCCAGGACTGCCGCATGCTGGTTAGCAGCATGCTCAGAGACTATTCTGTGATGGAATGCCTGGACGTCGATGAAGAAGAGGACTAAAACCCCTCTGCCCCCTCTTCCCTTGGTGTGTCTGTCTTTCAATAAAGCTTTGGGCCTCTGACTCCCTTCCCTTTCCTACTCCCTCCCCCATCACTTCTGCTTTTGTTAATTGATATGTGATGCTTTATTAGAATGTGTGTGTGATGTGGTGCGTAATGTATGGTATACGATCTATGCATGTATGATACATTGCACTCCTGCACTACAAAGTATGTGTGCAGTATTCCAAATGTGGTGGAATTGGAAAAAAAAACACAATTCCTCCACCGTTTTATGGGTATTGTTCCCACGGCTGTCACGGATAGTGTACAGGAAACAAGACAATGCAATATAATCACTGACTCACTGGATCCACAACTAAGGAACAAAAGGGAGACCCCTGCATGAGACCTGCCACTCTCCCTGACTGCTCAGCCTATGCGAACACCCCAAAGGTGGATGGGCGCATATCCACGTACCTCGGCTATCTAATACCTGAAGACCCTACAATCGTGAGGGGACACGACCACCGGCTCCCTACACTAGACACGGAGGGAGTCAGGGTCTCCTGAAATTCAGCAGACAGAAAATCACAAATAAAGGAACAGCACTTATCTTGCAGAGGAGTGGGAAATAGGAACAGCATGCACACACACTCCAGGAAGTTGTATAAGCCGCACACTACTGCATTATGGGGAGGAACTTAAAGGGAAGCAATCAGTCCAACTGCATGACAGCTGATTTAGACTAACGAGATGAGGAACTGAAACCAAAACAAAGAAACTCAAGGAGAAGGATCTGGAAGGCTCCTGTCAGAGCTTCTCAGCTGTCTGGTTGTGACAGTACCCCTCCCTCTACGAGTGGACTCCGGACACTCAGAGCCCACCTTCTCAGGATGGGACCTATGGAAAGCCCTGATGAGACGAGTGGCCTTAATGTCCGTCACTGGGACCCACATCCTCTCCTCAGGACCATAACCCTCCCAATGACGAGGTACTGGAGGGAACCGCGGACAAGACGAGAATCCACAATCCTAGAGACCTGAAATTCAAGATTTCCATCAACCATAATCGGAGGAGGAGGCAAAGGCGAGGGTACAATAGGTTGAACATAAGGTTTCAATAAGGACTTATGAAAAACATTATGGATCTTCCAAGTCTGAGGAAGAACAAGACGGTAGGCAACAGGATTGATGACAGACAGGATCTTGTAAGGCCCAATAAACCTAGGACCCAACTTCCAGGAGGGAACCTTCAATTTGATATTTTTGGTAGACAACCACACCAGATCACCAACATTCAGGTCCGGACCAGGCACATGTCTCTTATCTGCCACACGCTTATATCTCTCACTCATGCTCTTTAGATTATCCTGAATCTTTTGCCAAATAGATGACAAAGACGAGGAGAATCTGTCCTCATCAGGTAAACCAGAAGACCCCTCTCCCAAGAAAGTCCCAAACTGCGGATGAAACCCATATGCACTAAAAAATGGTGACTTATCAGAGGACTCCTGACGACGGTTATTTAAAGCAAACTCAGCAAGGGACAAAAAAGAACACCAATCCTCCTGATTCTCCGCCACAAAACAGCGCAGATATGTCTCCAGATTCTGATTGACGCGCTCTGTCTGGCAATTTGACTGCGGGTGGAAAGCAGAAGAGAATGACAACCGAACCCCCAAGCGAGAACAGAAAGCCTTCCAGAATCTGGAAACAAACTGCGTGCCCCTATCAGAGACTATGTCTGAAGGAATACCATGCAATTTGACAATGTGGTCAATAAATGCCTGCGCCAGCGTCTTAGCATTGGGCAAACCAGGAAAAGGGATGAAATGCACCATTTTGCTAAAACGGTCCACCACCACCAGAATCACAGTCTTCCCCGAGGAACGAGGCAAGTCCATTATGAAGTCCATGGACAGATGTGTCCAAGGACGGGAAGGAATGGGTAAGGGAAGGAGAGGACCTGATGGCCGTGAATGAGGGACTTTGGCACGAGCGCAAGTCTCGCAAGCTGCCACAAAACCCTCAACCGACTTACGAAGCGCAGGCCACCAGAATCTCCGAGCGATGAGATCCAGTGTGGCTCTTGCCCCCGGGTGCCCAGCAAGGACCGTATCGTGGTGTTCCTTAAAAATCTTGTGTCTCAAAGCGAGAGGCACAAACAACCTCCCAGGAGGTCAAAGATCAGGAGCCTCTGACTGGGCTGCCTGCACCTCTGCCTCCAATTCAGGAAAAAGAGCAGAGACCACCACACCTTCAGCCAAAATGGGACCTGGGTCTTCAAAATTCCCACCTCCCGGAAAACAACGTAACAGGGCATCTGCCTTCACATTCTTAACCCCAGGGCAGAACGTGACAACAAAATTAAACCTTGAAAAGAACAAAGACCATCTGGCCTGTCTCGGGTTCAGACGCTTGGCTGACTCCAAGTAGGCCAGATTTTTATGGTCAGTAAACACGGTAATAGGGTGTCTGGCTCCCTCTAGCCAATGGCGCCATTCCTCAAAAGCCAACTTGATGGCCAACAATTCCCTATCTCCCACATCATAATTTCTCTCTGCGGAGGAGAGTTTCTTCGAGAAAAAGGCACACGGTTGCCATTTGGCAGGAGAGGAACCCTGAGACAAGACCGCACCCACCCCTACCTCAGAAGCATCAACCTCAACTATGAAGGGTAACGAAATATCAGGTTGTACCAGGATGAGAGCGGAAGCAAAACTCTCCTTGATATTAGAAAAGGCCTTACGCGCCTCTACCGACCAGGAAGAAAAATCTACCCCCTTTCTGGTTATATCAGTGAGTGGTTTAACAACAGAGGAATAATTCAAAATAAATTTCCTGTAATAATTGGCAAAGCCCAAAAAACGCATCAGCGCCTTCTGATTCTCAGGAAGCTCCCACTCAAGCACAGCGCGGACCTTCTTGGGGTCCATGCGAAAACCAGAAGCGGAGAGAAGAAACCCCAGAAATTGAATTTCTGGAACCGCAAACACACATTTTTCCAGTTTCGCGTATAATTTATTCTCCCGCAGGATGAGCAAGACCTGACGTAAGTGTTCCTTATGAGTCTTGAAATCAGGAGAAAAAATCAAAATGTCATCCAAATACACTAATACAAATTTTCCCATTAAATGATAAAAAATGCTGTTCACGAAATGCTGAAAAACGGCTGGGGCATTCATCAAACCAAAAGGCATAACCAAATTCTCAAAATGGCCCTCAGGGGTATTGAAAGCCGTCTTCCATTCGTCTCCTTCTCTGACCCTGACCAGGTTGTATGCCCCTCTTAGGTCTAATTTGGAAAAGACTTTAGCCCCAACAACCTGGTTAAACAGGTCCGGGATCAGAGGAAGCGGATAAGGGTCACGAATAGTGATAGTGTTCAGCTCCCTGAAATCCAGACAAGCGACCCTCTCAGGTTGGGAAAGATTGTATAAACGAGATTTAGGCAGCTTGGCGCCTGGGATGAGATTAATAGGGCAATCGTACTCCCTGTGCAGAGGCAAATCCTGAACTCCACTCTCAGAGAAGACATCCGAAAATTCAGAGAGGAAAGGTGGTACAGTCTTAGTAGAAACCTCAGAAACAGATGTCATGAGGCAATTCTCTCTGCAAAAGTCACTCCAACCATTTATTTGCCTCGCTTGCCAATCAATGGTGGGGTTATGTTTAGTGAGCCAGGGTAGCCCCAACACTAGAGGAGTAGGCAAACCGCTAAGGACGAAACACGACACATCCTCAACATGAGCATCACTCACAATTAAACGGATATTGTGAACTATGCCCTTTAATGATTTCTGAGAAAGTGGAGTGGAATCAATAGCAAAAACAGGAATATCCTTTCCCAAAGTGCATACCTGGAAACCATGAGTTATTGCAAATTGATTATCAATGAGATTGACAGCTGCTCCACTATCTACAAAAATCTCACAAAAAATGCTCTTGCTCTCTAGCGCCACCCTAGCAGGCAGGACAAAACGGGAACTACAAGAAAACGGAAAACCTTCAATTTCCGCCTCAACCCTGCCAATAGTAACAGACGGAACATTTTTAAAAGATTTTTTCCTTTTTGTTTCTTTATTACTCCCAGAAAACTGCCTGAATCTCCTAGAGGGACAAACATTTGCCAAATGATTAATACCTCCACAACAAAAACAAACCCTCCCATGCGGGCTGAATCTTCTATTGTCAGAGGCAATCAACCCCAGCTGCATGGGCTCCTGCTCAGAAGGGGTTGACAGCGACTGAGACCCCTGTGCACCGAATGAGACCGCTGCACTGTCCCGGGACTGAGTATGACAGGAAGGAGAGATCTCTCCTCTCTCTCTAAGATGCCTGTCAATACGAACGGCCTGAGACATAGCAGAGTCCAAGGAGATAGGCCTCTCATGAAAGGCAAATGCATCTTTCAATCCCTCTGAAAGACCATGGCAAAATTGACTTCGGAGTGCAGCATCATTCCAACCAGTATCAGCTGCCCATCTCCGAAATTCTGAGCAGTATATCCCTGTGGATTGTTTACCTTTGCTTAACAGACGTAGTCTAGACTCAGCCAGAGCAATACGATCCCGATCATCATATCTGACCCAGGGCTAAAAATAATTCATCCACTGAACAGAGGGGCCGTGCCCCCTCCGGCAGCGAAAAAGGCCCAGGACTGAGCGTTACCCCTGAGCAGCGATATAATGATCCCCACCCTCTGTTCCTCATCACCACAGGAATGGGGAAGAAGGCAAAAATGGAGTTTGCAAGCCTCTCTAAAACGCACAAAATTCTCACTACCCCCGGAGAACGTATCCGGGAGCGAGATCTTAGGCTCAGAACAAACTCCACGAACGCAAGCCGAACCGGTCACTTGAAACTGAGAAAAAGTCTTACGGAGATCAGCTACCTCCAATGAAAGACCCTGGAAGCGTTCAGCCAAAAGTGAAACCGGATCCATGCTTGAGACGGTTTTGGCGGCTTATAATGTCACGGATGGTGTACAGGAAACAAGACAATGCAATATAATCACTGACTCACTGGATCCACAACTAAGGAACAAAAGGGAGACCCCTGCATGAGACCTGCCACTCTCCCTGACTGCTCAGCCTATGCGAACACCCCAAAGGTGGATGGGCGCATATCCACGTACCTCGGCTATCTAATACCTGAAGACCCTACAATAGTGAGGGGACACGACCACCGGCTCCCTACACTAGACACGGAGGGAGTCAGGGTCTCCTGAAATCCAGCAGACAGAAAATCACAAATAAAGGAACAGCACTTATCTTGCAGAGGAGTGGGAAATAGGAACAGCATGCACACACACTCCAGGAAGTTGTATAAGCCGCACACTACTGCATTATGGGGAGGAACTTAAAGGGAAGCAATCAGTCCAACTGCATGACAGCTGAGATAGACTAACGAGATGAGGAACTGAAACCAAAACAAAGAAACTCAAGGAGGAGGATCTGGAAGGCTCCTGTCAGAGCTTCTCAGCTGTCTGGTTGTGACAACGGCGTTTCGTTTGCGACAAAACTAAGTACGATTACAACTATACCCAATATGTATAGGTTTTTTTATGTCTAAATAGTGTTAAAAAATAATTTTACTTTGAATTTTTTTTTTTTTTTTTTTTTTATATCACCGTATTCTGACCCCAGAATTTTTAGTTATATCTATGGAGCTGTGCAGGACAATCTGTAGTTTTTCTTACCATTTTGGAGTGTGTGACTATTTGATCACATTTAATAAAAAAAAATTTGGGTAAGAGAAGCAATGAAAAAATGGCAAATTGGCCATTTTCACCCTTTTTTCCGTTACGCCATTTGCCGTATTGGAAAAATATTTTTATATTTTAATAGTACAGGCGTTTTTGGTCGCGATGATACCCAAGATGTTTATATTTTTTGTTATTTAGGTATTTTTTTTTATTATACGGAAAAGGGGGTGACATAAACTTTTTTATTTTTTTTATTTGTTTTATATATATATATATATATATACACTCACCTAAAGAATTATTAGGAACACCATACTAATGCGGTGTTGGACCCCCTTTTGCCTTCAGAACTGCCTTAATTCTACGTGGCATTGATTCAACAAGGTGCTGATAGCATTCTTTAGAAATATTGGCCCATATTGATAGGATAGCATCTTGCAGTTGATGGAGATTTGAGGGATGCACATCCAGAGCACGAAGCGCCCGTTCCACCTCATCCCAAAGATGCTCTATTGGGTTGAGATCTGGTGACTGTGGGGGCCATTTTAGTACAGTGAACTCATTGTCATGTTCAAGAAACCAATTTGAAATTATTCGAGCTTTGTGACATGGTGCATTATCCTGCTGGAAGAAGCCATCAGAGGATGGGTACATGGTGGTCATGAAGGGATGGACATGGTAAGAAACAATGCTCAGGTAGCCCGTGGCATTTTAACGATGCCCAATTGGCACTAAGGGGCCTAAAATGTGCCCAGAAAACATCCCCCACACCATTACACCACCACCACCAGCCTGCACAGTGGTAACAAGGCATGATGGATACATGTTCTCATTCTGTTTACGCCAAATTCGGACTCTACCATTTGAATGTCTCAACAGAAATCGAGACTCATCAGACCAGGCAACATTTTTCCAGTCTTCAACAGTCCAATTTTGGTGAGCTCGTGCAAATTGTAGCCTCTTTTTCCTATTTGTAGTGGAGATGAGTGGTACCCGGTGGGGTCTTCTGCTGTTGTAGCCCATCCGCCTCAAGGTGGTGCGTGTTGTGGCTTCACAAATGCTTTGCTGCATACCTCGGTTGTAACGAGTGGTTATTTCAGTCAACGTTGCTCTTCTATCAGCTTGAATCAGTCGGCCCATTCTCCTCTGACCTTTAGCATCCACAAGGCATTTTCGCCCACAGGACTTCCGCATACTGGATGTTTTTCCCTTTTCACACCATTCTTTGTAAACCCTAGAAATGGTTGTGCGTGAAAATCCCAGTAACTGAGCAGATTGTGAAATACTCAGACCGGCCCGTCTGGCACCAACAACCATGCCACGCTCAAAATTGCTTAAATCACCTTTCTTTCCCATTCTGACATTCAGTTTGGAGTTCAGGAGATTGTCTTGACCAGGACCACACCCCTAAATGCATTGAAGCAACTGCCATGTGATTGGTTGACTAGATAATTGCATTAATGAGAACTAGAACAGGTGTTCCTAATAATTCTTTAGGTGAGTATGTATATATATATATATATATATATATATTTATTTTTATTTTTTTTGGGGGGGATTTTGAAGCTCATATATAAGCCTATAAAATCAGCATTTTTAATTTTGAACAATCATGTATTTTTAAAATGACTTTATTACTGTCTATTGTTAATTTCTTATGTTGGCCTGCCATCTGGCATGAATGCTGTGGGTCTCGTCAGCGAGACTCAGAGCATTCAAAGCAACTACCGACATCCCCATTGGCCGCAGGGGATGTCGGTAGTATTTGACACATTAGATGCCGTGATCAAGTGAGATCTAAAGCCTTTATTTACTGCGATCGGCATTATTGCAGGTCACGGTAATTAGCCGCAGAGTCCTGCCAGCCATGACACCCGCTCGCTCCAGCGCCGTACATGTACTGCTCTGGTAGCGAAAGGGTTAGACGGGTTTTCCAAATGTTGTTTTTTTTTTTACTGATGATCTATCCTCTGGATAGGTTATCAGTATTTGATCGCTGTGGATCCCTGGAACCACTGCTGATGAGCTATTTGAGAAGCCAGCGGCATCATGGTTTTCTCCAGTTTTTTCTAAGCCGTGTGACATCATATTTATCGTGCATGTGGCCTGGGCTCAGCTTATCCCTATTGAAGTTAACAGGGCTGGGCTACGATATCAAGTGCAGCCACTATACAATGTACGGCGTTGTGCTTAATGAGCTGAGAGGCGCTCACAGGAGCTCCAGTGCCTTCTCAAAACAGCTGATCAGCGGGGTCCTGGGTGTCGGACCCCGACCAATCACATACTGATGACCTATCCAGAGGATATGTCATTAGTGAAAAAAAAAACACTTGGAAAACCCCTTTAACTTTTATTATTTTATTGGGGGGGTGGTAAGGAGAAAAAGCAGTTTAGACATTGTTTTTTTGCATTATAAATTTACAATGTTCATCATGCAGCATAACTATCATGCTACTTTTATTCTATTGGTCAGTACGATTACCACAATACCTAATATGTATAATTTTGTGGTTTTTCACTTTTGCACAATAGCATGTTTCAAGCAAAAACAATCGTTTTTTTTTTATGTTGCGGCATTCCAAGAGCCAGAACGTATTCACTTTTCCACCAATGTAGCCATATGTGAAGTTGTTTTTGCAAGAAGAGATGTAGGGGGTCATTTATCAAGCTGGTGTAAAGTAGAATCGGCATAGTTGCCCATAGCAACCAATACGATTCCACCTTTCATTTTCCAAAGGAGCTGTGAAAAATGAAAGGTGGAATCTGATTCCAGTTCTACTTTACACCAGTTTGATAATTGACCCCCGTAGTTTTTAATAACAAAATAAAATCCCTTGTACACCATTGCATTGTATGCATTGTATCCATTGAGTCCGCATCCGTTCCGCAATTTAGTGGAATGGGTGCGGACCCATTTATTTCAATGGGGCTACAAAAGATCCGTATTTCCGTTCCGCGGCCCCGGAAAAAAGAGAGCTCATGTCATATTCTTGCCTGCGATTGCGGACAAGAATAGGCATTTTCTATGGTAGTGGCAGCCGTGTGTGGTCCACAAATTGCGGAATGCACACGGGCTGGTATCCGTGTTTTGCGGATCCACAAAACACTATGGTCGTGTAAATGTAGCCTCTTTCACACAAGCGTGACGGATTAGGTCTGTATGCGTTCAGTGAAAATCGCACCATTTTGCAAGCAAGTTCAGTCAGTTTTGTCTGTGATTGTGTTCTTTTTTTTCCGTGTGGGTGCAATGCGTTTTTCATGCTCGTGATAAAGAACTGAAGGTTTACAAACAACATCTTTTAGCAATTATCAGTGAAAAACGCATTGCATCCGGAATTGCTTGCGGATGCGATGCGTTTTTCACTGAAGCCCCATTCACTTCTATGGGGCCAGGGCTGCGTGAAAAACACAGAATATAGAACATGCTGCATTTTTCACGCAGAACTGATGCATGAAAAAAACGGTCATGTACGCAGACCCATTGAAATGAATGGGTCAGGATTCAGTGTGGGTGCTATGTGTTCACATCATGCATCACACCCACGTGGAAAACTCGCTTGTGTGAAAGAGACATACAGTGACAGACAATCTATTAGGCTTCATGCACACAACTGTGTTATGTATCCATGTCCGATCCACATTTCCGATTGCAAATGGACCAATTCATTTCTATGGGTCTACAAAAAAAACAGCACACGGATGACATCTATCACGGTCGGCGTGGCTATCACATACGTGACACAGAGGGAGGGAACGAGGAAGGCCCTGCCCAAGTGAGAGGGAAGATGGTGACCCCTGACTCACCTGGCGGCTGGCACCTGGCTGCCCTGACGTCCCTAGACGGGTTCCTCACCCGTACGCCGATCACGTGCCTAAAGCCCTGGCTTTCCCTGAGCTGAGCCCTAGGTAGTGAACAGGGCGATGGGAACACTAGTCCGCACCACTGACTCTAAGGGAAAACACCAAGGGGAGGACAGACAACACAGACTCAACATATATTCCCAGGTGGGCGACAACAAGAGACAACAATAAGCCAAACAGGAGACAACAATAAGCCGGAGGGTAGCACTCAGGAACGACAAGCAGGATTCACCACTCCAGTGGGTCAGTATAGATGTCCAGGCAGGAAGCTCTTGATACCCTCGTGACAACATCCTTGTGTCTGTTCTGCAAATTATAGAGCATGTCCTATTCTTGTCCATACTGCGGACAAGAATAGTCGTTTCTAGTAATGTGAGGGGGAAAAATGTGGATTGCACAATGAAGGTGTCCATGTGCATGAGGCCTTAGACCTGAGCCAGTGGAGGGGTTCTCGTGGCTACAGATATTGATCACCTAGCCTCCATTCATGTGACATCAGTGGCCTAGGAAGAGGCCAAAGCGTTTAACAGACAGCTGCAGCCTCTTCAAACAGCTGCTCAGTGGGGGTGCTGGGAGTCGGACCCCCACCAATCAGATATTGATGAACTATCAAAATTAATGAAAACCTCATTAATTATAGGGAACCCTATGTAGAATTTGTACAAACATTCTAAAAGCGCAAAGCACACATTGTGCAGCTTCAGCACTGTAAATGGCACCGAGCATGACAGGGTTAAAAAGTTTGTTTTTCCAAAATCCTGGTTGTAACCTTAAGGCACAGCCACACAATTTTTGGATGAGATTTTGAGGCAGATCTTCTTGCAGGATTTTTTCTCTGGAGGATATATACTTCACTTTCCTGGTGTATCCACTTCTGGCTTTGGCTGAAAATTCTGCAGGTAAATCTGCCTCAAAACCTCCTCCCAAAAATCTCTTGTGTGACCGTACATTTAGGGTACGTATTACACTTGCTTTTTTTGTGTGAAAACCCCTCAGCCTAATCTTATTTTCAAAATATCATCTACTGTTTATGCAGATTTTCAGTGCAGCCTTCTAGATCAGCATCAAAATCCACGATAACATCCACACATGCTGATTTTGGTGCGGAAAACGCATGAAAATCTGCACTGAAAATACACAAAAACTACACTGCCGTGTGCATGGCTGTGTGAATGGGACAAATTTACATTCCGATATACTGTATACTTTTCTCCAGTCGTCTCAATGACAGCACACACTGAGATTGACTTCCTCTGATAGGACAGGAAAAAACACAGAGAGGTTTAAAAACCCCACCCCTTCCCCTCATCACCAGTGTTTTTTCCTGTCCTGTCAAGGAAGGAAGTCCAGAGAGATGCTGGGAGCTCTTTGGGTTCCTAGCCTTTTCTTTATTGCCTGGATCATCTTGCTCTGCAGACCGGAGGTCAGTTCCGGTGGTCTGCCCCTAGGCCCCTCCCCCTTTTATTGTACGGTGGCCCCGGCAAAGCTCCCTCCTGCGGCGGTCCAGGAGGGCTTTAGGCGTAGTGGAAAGGGGGCTGGAGCAACGATAGGATGCGCTTCCCTCCAGCCGCCGGGTGATGACGTCAGACGCCGAGGGGCGTGGTTTAGCAACATGACGTCGTGCGGCCGGCTCATACCTAACGTTTAAAGAGGGCAATGCCGGTCCCAACATGGCGCCCAGCATTCTCACCCTGCCTGCAGTCTCTGGCGTTTCCGTGGACGGGAACTGGAAACATGAGTGCCCCTACCACCACTAGCTCTGGATCTGAGCCCCCCACTACCCTGGGTTCTGTGAGTAGCCTGTGTCAGGCACCCTCCTTATGTTATACTTACTCTGTAGTGGTTGACCCTTCTCTCCCTTGTATGTTGCAGGGAGAAAAGGAGTCTTCCTATTCTGCCAAGGTTAAACCCAGGAAGTGTGGTAGCTTCCTCTGGGTCTAAACCTTTATGCAAGGAGTGTAGAAAACACGAGTATCCCATTTGGAGGGATCTGCATGGGATTATGATTAACCCATAGGTTGCTCAGGGCATTTTGGCGGGAGCTTTCCCGCCAAAATTCAGGGTAAAGAAGGCTAATTTTAGTATGGTTGCTGGGTTGGGGGGCAGGTTACAGGGATTGGCTAGTTGGGCTGTCCTATAGTGGGATTGTTGCTGAGGCTGGGAAGTTTAGGGTGCCCAGCAACAGTTAGGGCATTGGTGGATGAGTTTGGGGTGGTGTGGAAAAGGTGTATATAATGCGGTGGCCGCCAGCATTAGGCTGTCTGCCAAGCCGCATCTTTGTTCAGCTGCTGCCCTCCTGCCGCCTGTGAAGTTTGCCCGCCTGCCGCCCGTGAAGACTGCTTCCCTGCCTGTGTCCGGTCTCCTACTCACCATGGACGTTTTCATTGCAGAGCTCAAGCGACGCGACGAAGAGGGAGGAACGTCTGCCTGGCTGGATTCTTGCCTCGCAGAGCTTGCGGATGTGGTGCCGGATGTTTCGGAGCCATGTGGTGCGGTCCCAGTGGGAGAATCGTCAGTGATGCCTACCATGGATGCATGGAGTCCCTGTTGCCTTACCTGCGTTGCACTCCTCTCAGCGTGAGAGGAGACAGCGAGCAGTTTTCTCTTCCCCCCCCTGCAGGTCCTCATCGGAGCAGCGCACAGAAATGGCCGGCATCGGGCTGAGGACGTCGCTTCCGGCAGTGCATGAAGATTTGGTGTCCCCCGGAAACTTTGACCAGCAGATTGGTTCCTGCCTGCCTTCCAAGAAGAGGAGTTCCCTGCCTCCACTGCCAAGGGGTGAGCGGTCCAGAGAAGCCTCAGTGGCACCTTGTCAGGCGAAGAACCGACAGCATAGAAGTAGGGCTTCGCATGGGCAGCGTCCGGTACGGCAGCTCGGCTCTGGCGTTGAGCAGCTGGTGCATGCCAAGAAGATCCCCCCCTGCCTCCTGTGGACCCATCTCCTTCTACGGATCAGCCTGGGGCTGCATCTGGTGGTGAGTGTTCTGCTGGCTTAGCCCCTGTGCTAGCGTCCCTGTTCAGGGTGCTGTCCTCCTTATAGAGTTTGGTCCCCCAATTGCCTTCTTCTGTTAGAACGGCCACTTTGGCGGGCGATGTCACTGACGCTTGGAGGCCAGACAATCAGGGGGAGGGACGGGAGGGGTTGCTCAGACATGTTATAAAGAACCTCTGCCCTATGATATTTCCCCTCTAGGTTTTCATTTGTCCATGTCTGTAAAAGAAAAGATATGGAGAAATGAATTTGTCCACATCCTATCCTTGCTGCCTGCATCGAAGGAGTTTGTAGCTAAATTAGAGAAGCGGGAGAATAAGTCAGAGGAGGATAGGAGACGTCCAATCCCGCGGACTTTTAATAATTGGTTGCAGGCGTACTGTATATATTGTAGCGTGATGGGCGAGAAGTTCCCCCAAAGATGTTCGGGTTTGTTTCAGCATTTAGACAACGTTCTAGAAGCTTATAAAAATTTTGGGGGAATTGGTTGGTTTAGGCAAAGGCTAGCAGTTTACCCTAGTATGCGTTGGGGCACAAAGGATGTGGGTTTGTGGCTTAATTTATTGGTGCCGCAGCTTACGTCTTTTTCTGCCCCTAAGCAGCAGCCACCTTTGGCAGTACAGCAATTTTCTGGGCTGAGGAGGGGCACGTGCTTTGCGTTTAATGAATGGCCTTCCTCCTGTAAATATAGGCATGAATGTACATTTTGTGGGGGCAGCCACCCCATGGTGCATTGTTTTAAGAGTACAAATTTACCCAGCCAGCCTTCTTTATTGCAAAGAGCTTGGACGCCAGTAAAGCTGGAGATCATGCATCCTTAGCTAGAGCAGTACCCAAATCACAGGATGGCGGGTCTGCTCCTTGAGGGTTTTGGAGAAGGTTTTAGTTTAACGTCCTTTTCAGGGAAAGGTTGTATGTGGGTGAATCATTTATCCTCGGTGGCGCAGTTTCCGCTGGTGGTCCAATCAATTAGGAAAGGAGTTAGCAGAGGATCGGATTGCTGGTCCTTTCCCATTCCCTCCTTTTGCTAATTTTCTTATTTCTCCATTAGGGGTTGTACCTAAAAAGGAGCCCGGTGCTTAGCATTTAATTCATCATTTGTCATTCCCCTATGGGGCATCGCTGAATGATGAAATTGATAAGGTATTGTGCTCTGTTAAGTACGCTACATTTGATTCAGCTGTGAATCTAGTGCGTAGCTACGGCAACGGGGCTTTAATGGCTAAAGCTGACATTCAGTCTGCTTTTCGCCTATTGCCGGTACATCCTGCTGCTATTAGTTCCCTTGGTTTTCCTTTTCAGGGTTCCTTTTATTTTGACAAGTGTTTACCGATGGGGTGTTCGTTATCTTGTTTTTATTTTAAAGTCTTTTCTTCTTTCCTGGAGTGAGTTGTAGTAGTTAGGAGCAGGCGAAGAGCGGTAACGCATTATTTAACACATTGTTCCAGCTAACTCTTCAGTTTGTTCAGATTTGTTAGAATTGTTTGTTAGTATTTGTTCTGAGTTTGGTGTTCCTTTAGTGTCCGACAAAACGATTTTTCCGGTTAATTGTTTAGAGTATTTGGGCATTGTCATTGACTCTGTGAGAGGGGAGTCTAGTCTACCTGTGCTAAATGTAAATAGAATATGTGCTGCTATCTCTCGTTTGATGGGTAGACTGAAAGCAACAGTGAAGGAAATTCAGTCATTATTAGTTCTTTTAGCGTTTGCCTCTAGGGTTATGCCTATGGGTCGTGTCTTCTGTCGGCAGCTGGCAGCGAAGGTCGCTGGTGTGCGTTATCCGACTTTTAACCCCTTAGGGACCGGGCTCATTTTCACCTTAATGACCAGGCCATTTTTTGCAAATCTTACCAGTGTCACTTTATGTGTGAATAACTTTAAAACGCTTTTACTTATCCAGGCCATTCTGAGATTGTTTTTTCGTCACATAAATTTACTCCATGACACTGGTAAAATGGAGTCCAAAAAATTCATTTTTATTTATAAAATAAATACCAAATTTACCAAAAATGTGGAAAAATTAGCAAATTTCCAAATTTTAATTTCTCTACTTTTATAATAGATAGTAATACCTCCAAAAATAGTTATTATTTTACATTCCCCATATGTCTACTTCATGTTTGGATCATTTTGGGAATGACATTTTATTTTTTGGGGACGTTACAAGGCTTAGAAGTTTAGAAGTAAATCTTGAAATTTTTCAAAAATTTTCAAAAACCTACTTTTTAAGGACCAGTTCAGGTCTGAAGTCACTTTGTGAGGCTTACATAATAGAAACCACCCAAAAATGACCCCATTCTAGAAACTACACTACAATTATCCTTTTATAAACAACAAAAAAAACATTTTAGTATCTCCATAGTCTAAGAGTCATTTTTTTTTGGTTTTTAGCCGATTATCTTAGGTAGGGGACATTTTTTGTGGGATGAGAGGACGGTTTTATTGGCACTATTTTGGGGGGCATATGACTTTTTGATCGCGTGCTATTACACTATTTGTGATGTAAGGTGACAAAAAAATACCTTTTTTTGCACCGTTTTTATTTTATTTTTTTTGACCGTGTTCATCTCAGGGGTTAGGTCATGGGGTATTTTTATAGAGCAGATTCTTACGGATGCGGAGATACCTAATATGTCTACTTTTTTTAATTAATTTTAGTTTTACTAAATAATATTTTTTTTAAATTTTTTTTTTTGTTTTAGTGTCTCAAGTCTGAGAACCATAGTTTTTTTTTCCCCGATTGTCAGTGGCTAAATGGAATTAAAATTGGGGAAGGGGATTATAAATTTAGTACTCCATGGAAGTGTGGTACTCCCTGAAGCAACCAATAATGCAGAGGCCCGGATGATCGGGGCACGTTTCACACTGAGTGGTGGTGTCCTTCTGTATCCCCCTCCTGTGACACACTCTGCACCTTTTTTGGGTCTGTCCCATCTTTCCAGTATGGGGGACCACACCTGGAAAGTGTTGGCCAGGGACGATCCGGGCGCCTCCAGTTCCCGAGGTACTCCGGCCTGCTCTTTCCCGGTCAGAAAAGATCAGGGCCTTGAGTACTGCCTCATAAAACTGGAGGAATTTCCCTGTGTTGCCAGCGGTCCGGGACAGCACAAAAGGCAACTTGTACCAAGTAGACCGCAACTTTTTTGTACCATGCCCGGGTTTTGCGCATGGCATTATATGGCTTGAGGACTTGATCAGAGAGATCAACTCCTCCCATATACCGATTGTAGTCGACGATACAATCGGGCTTGAGGACCGTTGCCGCGGTACCTCGCACAGGGACAGGGGTGATGCCGTTACCGTGAATTGTGGACAGTACAAGGACATCCCTCTTGTCCTTATATCTGACCAGCAACAGGTTTCCACTGGTAAGGGCATACCAGATAGGTGGGAAAAGAAGGATTGCGCTGCAGGAGAGTATTCTTATTATATTCAAGTCCAAAAATATTGGTGTTCTATAGTCTATGGAAATCTTCAGTCAAACAGGTTCATCTATACACATCAAACTCAGCTATGGTGTGGAAATCTGAAAAAAAATAGAAACCGCACTATGGTGTAGTAACTTCTCAGAGGAGGTGTCGCCTGTGAACAGGTTATACTCACAAGACTCAGATGGTATTAAGCATAACAAGCAGGCTCAGCGATGTCATCCACCAAAGAACTTCATACATTGAAGTGAAGGTAAAACTGAAGTGGTCAGGAGGTCCGGAAGACGGATGCAGGTATGTGCTGTGGCTGGTAGATGTTCAATCAGCCTTAGATGTCGCCTTCTGAGCCGCACAGACGGGGTGCTTTACCGTTTGTATAGAATCTTGCAAAGATCCACAATCCCAAAGAAGGAAAGGCCACTTTCACAGGATATCACCAGACTCTCCACTCTTCAGGTTCTCAAAGAAAGGAGGTCAACCAATAGTGAAGTACGTACCACAGTGTTGAATGAAAAGATTTATTATACTCACAAAAAACACAATCGTATGCAGACGGGCTAGAAAAGTGCAGACACATATAAAATAGTATAGATAAAAATATAAAATATAGAATAGATAAAAACAACAAATAAAAATTAAAATAACATGCAGGATCTACAAACCTAGTACAATCGCATTTGGGACCTATATCTCTCTATCATATACAACGCAAACTTATTTATTATATGCAGGCATTTACGTCGCATTCAATGTTTAGTCCCTGGGGTTGAATCGTGTTTAACAAAAACATCCACTCCACCTCCTTTTTGTTTAATATTGAAATAAAATCCCCTCCCCGTATAGGAGTGTGGACCAACTCAATCCCAGTAAAAAGGAGCCCCTTGGGATTTTTTTGATGGTGAATTTTAAAATGGAGAGAGACACTATGAGTCTCCAGTCCTTTTTTGATGTTGCAAATATGTTCTTGCACTCGAGATTTCAGACTACGTGTGGTTCTCCCCACATATTGGAGGCCGCACGGGCACTCCAACAGATAAATGACACCGACATTATTACAAGACAGATTACCTTTTATTTTAAAATTAGTACCTGCTCTTTTTTTGGATGCTACAGAGTCCACAGACATCTTCCGATCTTTAAAGATGCGGTTTTTGCAGGGTATGCAAAAACCGCACCATGTGAACTTGCCCTTATATGCGGTCTTATATTTTTTATTGGTAGCAAAGCAAGCACTATGCACCAACCTATTGGTAAGATTACTGGCTCTTTTAAAAACTACAGGGGGTTTCTCTGGTAAATCCTTGCTCAAAACGGGATCATTTTTGAGTATATGCCAATTTTTGTTTATCATATGTTTGATATGTCCCACTTGATTATTGTATTGTGTTAGGAACATATACCTTGAATCTTTCTTTTGTTGATCACTTTTTTTATCTATTGGGATCTGGGTAATGTAGCGTTTGTCCTCTATTTCTCTTCTACAATGATCCAAATGGTCTTCTTCGTATCCCTTTTCAAGAAATGTGGTTTTTATCATCTGTCCCTGTTCCCTGTAGTCTTCTACTTTAGTGCAGTTCTTGGAGATCCGTGTAAACTGGCTTTTAGGAATATTCCTAAGCCAGGAAGGGTGGTGGCAGCTATTAAGTTCGATATATGTATTTACATCCACGGTCTTAAAAAAGGTTTTAGTTTTGAGTCTATTCTCTTCCATAAAAATAACTAAGTCTAAAAAATCAACCGAGGTATCACTAATATGGCTGGGGAATTTAAGATTAAAGTGATTCTTGTTAATGTCCGTTATAAAGGACTC
Organism: Bufo bufo; assembly: GCF_905171765.1. NCBI lineage: Eukaryota > Metazoa > Chordata > Amphibia > Anura > Bufonidae > Bufo > Bufo bufo. The sequence goes on along the minus strand of NC_053390.1, from coordinate 445,362,774 downwards.
GAGTCCCTCTTTTTCGCCTGACCAGATGAGGAGGCAGTCGTCGATGTATCTGCGCCATATTAAAAGACGTCCCCTTCCAAGGTCTTTGTTGAGGATTGTGTCTATCCTCCCTCTCTCCCACATAGTCATGAACAGATTGGCGAGGCTTGGGGCGAATTTCGCCCCCATCGCCACGCCAGAATGCTGAAGATAGAACTGATCACTATATAGAAAGTAATTGTGGGTGAGACAGAAGGTTACACAATCCAGAACAAAGTCCCTCTGTGCTGTCCCCATCTGGGCATCGCTGTCTAGGGCTTCTCCAACTCCTATTATGCCTAGATCTTGTGGTATGCAGGTATACAGGGAGGAAACATCAACTGTGGCCAGCCAAATGGTTCCTTGTAGTGATCCCATTTCTTCAATTAAATCAATAACACTCGCAGAATTTTTTAGAAAGGAGGAGGCCATTATTACATATTTTTGCAAAAAATAATCGATATACTCCGAGACTCTGCTGTTCAAGGAATCAATCCCCGAAACAATAGGTCTCCCAGGAGGATGTACCGGATCTTTATGTATTTTTGGCAAAAAATATATAACCGGGGTGACCGGGTTTTTAATGGAAAGATAATCAAACTCCTTTTTATTTAAAACATCACTCTGCAAACCCTTCTTCAATATGTTATCAAGTTGTTTTTTATATATATTTAATGGGTTACTTTTAAGCACCAAATAGGTATCTTTATCGGACAGTAGTCTATTCATTTCTGATGTATATTGTTCCACATCCATTAGAACTACCCCTCCCCCCTTATTAGCAGGTTTTATGACAATTTTGTCATTTTTTTCCAGTTTTCTTAAAGCCTCCTTCTCTTTACTGGAGAGATTCTGTTTTGTTGGTTTATTATAAATTTTCTCTAGACCATTAAGAAGGCTCCTCTTGAAGGCATCTATGCATTCATTGTTTTTATTCTTAGGGCAAAATTTGGATTTGTTGCGGAGGTCAGTGTGTACGACCCCCACTGTCTTTACACTATTGGTCACCTGCGGAGGTTGGATGTTGTTGCGGAGGTCAGTATGTACGACCCCCACTGTCTTTACACTATTAGTCACCTGCGGAGGCTGGATGTTAAGATGGTATTTTGCCATATTTAGTTTTCTGATGTACCTATGGATGTCTAAAAATAAGCCAAATTTATTGATCCCATTGCTAGGGGCAAATTTCAATCCTTTTTGCAGAATGATTTTTTCTTCTTCAGAAAGAGGATACTTACTTAAGTTGAATATTCCTATTGTGTCCCCTTGCACTTTTTTTCTTTCTGGGTTTGGTTTTTTCCCCCCTCTACTACCTCTGTGTCCTCTGTGTAGCTTCTTTTTTGTGGTGTTCTTTTTTGAGGCATACTCAATGTTACTTTTGTAATCTTTTCTATTTGAGGGTCTCTCTGTACCCCTCGCATGCCCTGGTGTGGAAAATTTTTACTCAAAATTGCTGCATGTTGATCTATAGTGGATGGGTGTTTATCTTTATTAGTAGAAAAATGGTTTAAGTCTTCAAACTCTTCTATCTCCTTATGATTTTGTTCTTTCTGTTGCGCACTACGCAGTGTATTTTTATGTTTACTACAAATACCCGAAACTCCTGGTTTGACAGGGTTACTGCCATTATTTATTTTGGAGGGGTCTTTACAATTGTTTAATCTAAGTTGATCCCTAGTTGGATAGACATATGTATTATAAGTCCTATTCTGGGTCGATGGGTTGTAATATCCCCTACGATTGTACATGTATGGTCCTCCTTTTTTATAGTAGTTATTCTTATAAGACTGATTGTCTTGGTTAAAATGTGGTATATATTCATCCTCCCACCTCGTGGGGGCATACCAATCATTATGCTGCTCTTCTAAAAACCTCCTATTGTTGTGAAACTCACCATTCCCCATCAAGGGTGGAGGATGGTGCGTATAACTTCTGATGTTAGCTGGTAAATCTTAATTCACCAGCCATATTAGTGATACCTCGGTTGATTTTTTTAGACTTAGTTATTTTTATGGAAGAGAATAGACTCAAAACTAAAACCTTTTTTAAGACCGTGGATGTAAATACATATATCGAACTTAATAGCTGCCACCACCCTTCCTGGCTTAGGAATATTCCTAAAAGCCAGTTTACACGGATCTCCAAGAACTGCACTAAAGTAGAAGACTACAGGGAACAGGGACAGATGATAAAAAACAGATTTCTTGAAAAGGGATACGAAGAAGACCTTTTGGATCATTGTAGAAGAGAAATAGAGGACAAACGCTACATTACCCAGATCTCAATAGATAAAAAAAGTGATCAACAAAAGAAAGATTCAAGGTATATGTTCCTAACACAATACAATAATCAAGTGGGACATATCAAACATATGATCAACAAAAATTGGCATATACTCAAAAATGATCCAGTTTTGAGCAAGGATTTACAGAGAAACCCCCTGTAGTTTTTAAAAGAGCCAGTAATCTTACCAATAGGTTGGTGCATAGTGCTTGCTTTGCTACCAATAAAAAATATAAGACCGCATATAAGGGCAAGTTCACATGGTGCGGTTTTTGCATACCCTGCAAAAACCGCATCTTTAAAGATCGGAAGATGTCTGTGGACTCTGTAGCATCCAAAAAAAGAGCAGGTACTAATTTTAAAATAAAAGGTAATCTGTCTTGTAATAATGTCGGTGTCATTTATCTGTTGGAGTGCCCGTGCGGCCTCCAATATGTGGGGAGAACCACACGTAGTCTGAAATCTCGAGTGCAAGAACATATTTGCAACATCAAAAAAGGACTGGAGACTCATAGTGTCTCTCTCCATTTTAAAATTCACCATCAAAAAAATCCCAAGGGGCTCCTTTTTACTGGGATTGAGTTGGTCCACACTCCTATACAGGGAGGGAATTTTATTTCAATATTAAACAAAAAGGAGGTGGAGTGGATGTTTTTGTTAAACAAGATTCAACCCCAGGGACTAAACATTGAATGCAACGTAAATGCCTGCATATAATAAATAAGTTTGCGTTGTATATGATAAAGAGATATAGGTCCCAAATGCGATTGTACTAGGTTTGTAGATCCTGCATGTTATTTTAATTTTTATTTGTTGTTTTTATCTATTCTATATTTTAATCTATACTATTTTATATGTGTCTGCACTTTTCTAGCCCGTCGGCATACGAGGTGGGATAGTGTGTGTGTGTATATATATTATAGAATATATTGCTTTTGCTATTTTAAGATTTTCCTATGACGCCCAACAGGGGAGGTTCCCCAGATCCTTTATTTTCAGCTGCATCCACTTACCAACACACGCCCCAGACGAAGCATCATGGCGAAACCAGGGTCGGGCACTGTGTACTTTTTTTAACTTGCTCCTATACTTATGTTTTTTGTGAGTATAATAAATCTTTTCATTCAACACTGTGGTACGTACTTCACTATTGGTTGACCTCCTTTCTTTGAGAACCTGAAGAGTGGAGAGTCTGGTGATATCCTGTGAAAGTGGCCTTTCCTTCTTTGGGATTGTGGATCTTTGCAAGATTCTATACAAGCGGTAAAGCACCCCGTCTGTGCGGCTCAGAAGGCAACATCTACCAGCCACAGCACATACCTGCATCCGTCTTCCGGACCTCCTGACCACTTCAGTTTTACCTTCACTTCAATGTATGAAGTTCTTTGGTGGATGACATCGCTGAGCCTGCTTGTTATGCTTAATACCATCTGAGTCTTGTGAGTATAACCTGTTCACAGGCGACACCTCCTCTGAGAAGTTACTACACCATAGTGCGGTTTCTATTTTTTTTTCAGATTTCCACACCATAGCCGAGTTTGATGTGTATAGATGAACCTGTTTGACTGAAGATTTCCATAGACTATAGAACACCAATATTTTTGGACTTGAATATAATAAGAATACTCTCCTGCAGCGCAATCCTTCTTTTCCCATTTTATTGTGCGGACTATTTTCACTCACTTTGTCCTGGAATTTGCAGCGCTAGAGGGAATAATATCTGAATAGGGATTGTACTTTATTTCATACCAGATAGGTACCTGGAGGGGGTGGGTAGGGAGGCCGCGTTGATTTTTCCACACGGTCCCACAAGCGGACGTGGATCTGGCGGCGAGGGACTGGAACAAGGGGAAACTAGTATAAAAGTTATCCACGTACAGGTGGTAACCCTTATCTAGCAGTGGGTGGATAAGGTCCCACACAAGTTTCCCACTAACACCCAGAGTGGGGGGAAATTCTGGGGGTTCAATACGGGAATCTCACCCCTCGTACACACGAAACTTGTAAGTGTACCCTGAGGTACTCTCACAAGGTTTGTGCAACTTCACGCCATACCTCGCCCGCTTAGAGGGAACATACTGGCGGAAAATGAGTCTCCCCTTGAAAGCAATGAGAGACTCATCAACCGCGACCTCCCTTCCAGGTACATAGGCCTCCAAAAATTTTGGGGGGGACATGCTGCATTATCTGCATAATGCAGGCATTTCCGGATGGCCTCAAACCGTGTACGTGTCATGGCCGTACTGTAAAGTGGGGTCTGGTAGAGGACGTCCCCACTCCAGTAATGCCTGACACTGGGTTTTTTGACTAGGCCCATGTACAGCACGAGGCCCTAAAACATCCTCATCTCGGCTGCACTGACCGGAGTCCAGTCACCGGCCCTAGCCAAAAAGGAGCCCGGGTGTTGAGCAATGAACTGTTGGGCGAACACGTTCGTTTGCTCCACCATCAGGATCACAAAGTGGTCACTAAAAAAAAGACTAAAATAGTCATATTCAGTGAAGCCCACTGTGGAGGACGCGGATGACAAAAGGAAAGTGGGGTCATCCTCGTCCTCACTGGGGCTCTAGGAGTCTGAGGCAAGCTGGGCGTATGCCTCCTCGGTCGAGAATATCCAGTGGGCCATAGGGGAGTGCATGTGTGTGTGCGTGGAAATCTTTATTTAGTGTGCATGTGTGTGGGGGCACGGGTGTTCGCGGACTTTGCCCTAAAACGAACAGAAAAAAATAAAAAACTAAATTTAAAAAAAAGGCCCATTTAAACCCGCTGATCAGCGGTGGGGTGTGCGATGCGCTAACAGTGGCCGGACACTAAGAGTGCCGGCCACAGTCAGCGTACGCCCCAAAAAATGTGTGTGGGGGGACAGTGGGGCAAGCTGCAGCACCCCTGGGGGGTCTAGGGTCACACAGCTGTGCTGTGGACCCCAGAAACTTTTATTTTTTTCCCCCACTAACTTTCCCTGAATATCCCTGCCTAACCTGCCCCTAACCTTTCCCTAAATACCTTTTAGTGTCACATGGCACTGTGGAGGGTCAAAAGGGGGTGCTGGCTCTGGAGATCCGATCACAGGCTCCTCTCTCCTCGCTCCCGGACACAGAAAGGAGGAGGAGAGGAGCGCTGCAATAATTTTAACCACCCACCCGCCCGCCCCTGCAGCCAATGTCACCATCACCTCTCGGGATCACAGGATGGTGATTGGTGGTGTATTATCACACCACCAATCACCATCCTGTTCCAGGTTATTGGGTCCCCAGAGATTCGAATAACCCGAAAACGCCGACCTGCGGTTTGCTGCAATCGCCGACATGGGGGAAGGGGGGGTCACAGGACCCTCCCGCGCATTGTCCCAGGGTGCCTGCTCAATGATTTGAGCAGGCACCTTGTTCCGATCACCGCCCGCCGCGTGGAGTCATGTGTCCTTAAATACCGGGACATCATGACGTACCGATACGTCATGTGTCCCCAAGAGGTTAATGTGCGTTTATGCAAGGAAGTTAAGAAAGACTTGTCAATTTGGTTAGAATTCTTTCAGAAGTATAATGGTCATTCGTATTGGCAGGAGGATTTTGTCTCGGCAACTTCTTTGGATTTGTTTACAGATGCCGCAGGGTCTTGCGGATTTGGACCTTATTGGAAGGGTCATTGGTGTGCGTCTAAATGGCATCCGTCATGGGTTGCAAATGGAGTGACAAAGAACATTGTTTTACTGGAGTTGTTTCCTGTGGTGGTGGCTTTGGTCTTATGGGGAAAGTTTTTCTCCAATAAGCATATTTTTCTGCACACGGATAATAAATTTGTTCGCGGTTAACTGTTTGTCATCCAAGTGTCCATTAGTTGTTAAATTGTTGCGTCATTTAGTTTTGCTTTGAGATTTAATATTTGGGTTAAATCTAGGCATATTCCGGGTGTTGATAATTCTATTACTGACTCGCTTTCTCGTTTTAAGTTTTAGTTTTTTCGCAAGTTGGCGAGGGGGGCCGACCTAGAAGGGAAGTTGTGTCCTATGTATCTTTGGAATCTGATTTGTCTTAAGTATGTCTTGTCTTATCTACAGTCATCATTGGCCCTAACTACTTGATTATGTGCAGTCCTGGGGTAAGTGGTGCCATATTGCGAATTTTATGGGTTGGTCCCCCTTTGTGAGTAAGGAGTTTGCGGCCTTATCCTTTTGTTTGTCTCTTTTTAAAAAGCATTTGGCGCATGCGACGGTTGTGCGGGTTTTGTCTGGCGTTTCCTTTTTTCTTAGAGTTTTGGGTGTTCCTGCGTTTTTTGATTATTTTATGGTTAAACAAGTTCTGAAAGGTTATAGGATAGGTTCTCCTGCTCAGTCCAAAATCGGGGGACAGATTCCCTTTAAAGAGTTTTTCCCCAAGATTCTGGTATTGATGACCGGTCCTGATAGGTTCTCCTGATAATAGGTGTCCTATTTCCCCCAGTTTATTGTCATCTTTATGTCAGGTAACGTCTTTGGTATGCACTACTGCATAGATATGAGGCTTTGCTTTTTTCATCTGTTTTTATATGCATGTTTTTTAGTGCTTTCAGGATAAGTGAAATCTTCCCTAAAAGTAGAGAGACTGGATTGGGTTTGGCCTGGGAGGATGTGCGGGTACATCGTAATTATATTTAGTTTTTTCTTCCTCATTCTAAGACGGATCGGACAGGTAGGGGTTCGTGGATCCGGGTGGGCAGAATCGAGTCAGGTGACATATGTCCTGTAAGTATGCTATCACCCTACTGGCACTGTAGGCCAGTTAGCGGCATTTGTTTTTTTTACTTATGCCGATTCCCCCGCAGTAACGTAATATCAATTTCGAGCAATTTTGTCCAAATGCTTGAAGGAGTTGGGCTTAGAAGGTTTTCACTTTACATCGCACTCATTCAGGATTGGGGCTGCAACTACGGCCGCTTGACTTGGTGTGAGTACATCCCTGATTAAAAGGATGGGAAGGTGGTCTTCTAACCGATTTAAGCTGTATATTCGCCCATCTCTTCATGTTATTTAATGTTTTTATGTCTTCTGATAACTTTTACAGGAATCACCGTATGGATCGTTGGCCATTCCTTTGTGCACTGGGCGCATGGAAGAGCGTTAGGAAGATCATACAATGATAACCTTTTTATGGGCCACGGATGATGTTTGAATTTTTTGGAACGGAATTAGAGGACTTCGTTGGGAAGGTGTCCCGGACGTGATTCTCGAGATGTGCTCTTTGTATCCGGATCCAGATGTTATTATTTTTCATGCAGGTGGCAATGATGTGGGTAAGGTAGGCACTATTTTTCCGAGATGCTTCCGAGGTTATTATGGCTGTCCTATGCGAATTTTAAGTATTTAGACAAAATTAGAATGCGCATAAACAGGACTATGACTCGTTTTATGCCTCTAATCTGGGGGGGGGGGGGGGGGGTTTTAGACACATGGACTTGGAAGGTGGTTTGCCTGGCCTTTATTTTTCAGACAAATTTCATCTTTCAGACATTGGTTTGGACATTTTTAATTTGAATTTGCAGGCCATGATTGAAATAGCATGGTTTGTTGGGTAAAGTCACTCGTCAATAAGTGGCGAGCGGACGAGTTGATTCAGGTATTTAGGCTGAGCTTATGGCTGGTCTAATTCAGTGGTTGTTATTAAATCTTTAATTTACATGGGTATTTATTGTTTGAGCTGTTCTTTAATAAAGTTGGCCGTGGCCTAATTTTATCCATTTATAATTGTGTCCATGCTTCTTATTTGTAGCATTATTGGTTTAATTTAAGAATATGGGTTTAATTTAATCTATAATCCCATGTACAGCGTCTGTTGTCAAGTCTGAATCATCTAGTCTGCTGGAGGATATTAAATCCATAGTTAGAGTGGAAGTTCAATCTGCCCTGGCCGCTCATCAAAAATGGGGCTATGATGACCACAATAGATCTCAAGGAGGCCTATTTTTATGTTCCAATCCATCCCCTATCCAGAAAATATCTGAGGTTTGCAGTAAAGCTGAAAGAGAAGATTCATCACTTTCAATTCAACTGTCTCCCTTTCGGAATATCTTCTGCTCCTTGCATCTTCTCCAAGATTATGGCAGAAGTAGTGGCCTCCCTAAGCCAAAAGGAAATATTAATTATTCCATATCTGGACGATCTGTTAGTTATAGCAGAAACGTCGGATCTCCTACAAGCTCTTCTTCAGGTGGTCCTCTCTCTCCTTCAGAACCTGGGCTGGATAGTCAACTGGGAGAAATACAATCTTATCCCAAACCAAAGAATATTTTTAGGCATCCTCCTGGATTCTGTCCTCCAAAAATCAGTTTTTCCACTCCCCGAAGCTCCAGGATCTAAAAGTTAGTAGTGATGAGCGAGCATGCTCGGCCGAGTACCGGTTCGGCTCGAGCATCGCTATGCTCGGCACGTGGCGGTACTCGGCCGAATACCACGTGTGCTTGTTGCATTGCTCGAGTCTCCACCCCGCACGTTTGGCGCCTCCTGAGGCATCCAATCAGCGTTCAGGTAAGTAATTACCTCCAATGTAATGCCATAGCCATGTTAGCTATAAGCCTTACACTGGTTGGCTGACCGGAACACGTGGTACTAGTTCATATAGGAGCCGACATCCCGCGCTCGGATCATTCAGCGTCAGGGAGAGCCGACAGTAGGCAGGGACATATAGCGGTTTGCTGAAATTACGATTGAACTCCCAGAAAGCTCTTAAAAAACACAACAATCCTCTTCCGGACTAAAGTGTGTGTTTGACAGCAGTGCAGCATTCATTTTTTTTTTAACAAGGATTAAATTCAGCAGTATTAGGGACTGGCGTCTGCAGGAAGGGACAGATAGTGCAGGGCTGGAAAATCGCTGTGTTCAGTACCAAAAAGCTTTCAAAAGAAAAAAAATATTACATATCAGTGAGATCTACAGTACACCATCAAAAAGCAGTGTGTTTAGCAGAAATTCTAAAAAGGGGCTTATTCACTAGAGTGTGCCTGCTAGTGAGATATACACCACTCCATCATAGAAATTTATTTTTCTGGGGAAATTAACCTAAATTTGTGCCACATCTGTGTGCGCGCTCAATCCACAAACGTTATATACAGTATTCCAGCCTAGAATCATTTCTATTTGGGACAAATTTCACTAGTTTGGGTGACTTCTGTGCGTGAATTTAGTCCGCAACTATATATACAGTTAGTCAACAGAGAATTCTTTCTATTTGGGACAAAAATCCCTAGTGTGGGTTTCATCTGTGTGTGAATTTAGGCCGCAAACAATTTATACAATAATTCAGCACAGAATTCTTTCTATTTGGGACAAATTTCCATAGTTTGGGTCACATCTGTGCGTGAATTTAGTCCGCAGCCATATATACAGTAATTTAGCAGAGAATACTTTCTATTTGGGACAAATATCCCTAGTTTGGGTCACACCTGTGCGTGAATTTAGACTGCAACCATTTATACAGTAATTCAGCAGAGAATGCTTTCTATTTGGGACAAAAATCCCTAGTTTGGGTTTCATCTGTGTGTGAATTTAGGCCGCAACCATTATATACAGTAATTCAGCAGAGAATTCTTTCTATTTGGGACAAATTTCACTAGTTTGGGTGATTTCTATGTGTGAATTTAGTCCGCAACCATATATACAGTAGTTCAGCAGAGAATTATTTATATTTTGGACAAATTTCAATACTTTTGGGCACATCTGTGTCTGCGTTTAGGCCGCAACCATATATACGGTAATCCAGCATAGATTTATTTCTATTTGGGACAAATTTCACTAGTTTGGGTGACTTCTGTGCGTGAATTTAGTCCGCAACCATATATACAGTTAGTCACCAAAGAATTATTTCTATCTGTGACAAATTTCACTGGTTTTGGTCACATCTGTGCGTGAATTTAGGCCGCAACCATATATACAGTAGTTCAGCAGAGAATTATTTCTATTTGGGACAAATTTCTGTATTTTGGGTCTCATGTGTGTGTGAATTTAGTCTGCAACCATATATACAGTAGTTCAGCAGAGAATTATTTATATTTTGGACAAATTTCAATACTTTTGGGCACATCTGCGTCTGCGTTTAGGCCGCAACCATATATACGGTAATCCAGCATAGATTTATTTCTATTTGGGACAAATTTCACTAGTTTGGGCACATCTGTGTCTGCGTTTAGGCCGCAACCATATATACAGTATTTCAGCAGAGAATTATTTCTATTTGGGACCAATTTCAGTATTTTCTCAGTCGACAGAGACTGGATCAAGGCGAGTGGTCCCTATCCCAATCGGCCTTTCAGAGGATCCAAAATCGATGGGACAATCAGAGTCTAGATCTGTTCGCCTCAAGAAGAAACCACAAAGTACCGCATTACTTCTCGCTCAATCCAAGAGATCCCTGTGTGGCGGTAGACTCCTTCATTTAGGACTGGACGTCGAGACTGGTTTATGCCTCCCCCCCCCAATCCCGATGATCCCAAAGGTTCTTCAGAAATTCCAATCCAAAAGTTGTGTCCTAATCCTGGTCGTCCCCTTTTGGCCCAGAAGGGGCTGGTTCGGTCTCTCAAAATCCCTCAGCCAGGAGGATCCAATCCTGTTCTCGCCGAGGAAAGATCTTCTAATGCAGGGTCCAATCTCTCCTCCAAACCTGTCTTCTCAAGCTGTCAGCCTGGTTACTTAACAATCCATCCTCTTAGGTCTATCACAGAGGGTTGTAGGGTTGTTTCGATACTATAAAAAAGTATCGATTGGGTATCGAAAGTTCGATACCCGAAACAACCCTAGAGGGTTGTAAATACCCTTTTGCTCAGTGGAAAATCCAATACCTCTAAGGCATATCTTAAGGTTTGGAAAACATTTGCATCCTGGTCTGGTGTTAGGTTTAACCAATCTAACCCCAATATCCCTCTCATCCTGGAATTTCTCCAGGACGGTTTGGATATGGGTCTCTCCCCGAATACCCTTAATGTACAGGTTTCCGCATTAGGTGCCCTAGATAACACTAGTCTTTATGAGGTCTCCTGGGTTTCTACGTTTTTAAAAGCGGCATATAGACTGAAATCCAGAATTAAAAATATGGTCACTCCATGGAACCTGAATACTGTTCCTTCAAGTTTGTCAGATTCTCCATTTGAGCCTCTAGACTCCCTGACTATTAAATGGCTTACTCTTAAGACCATTTTCTTAGTGGCAATATCCTCTGCGAGAAGAGTTTGTGAGCTTCAGGCTTTATCTATCCAAGAGCCCTTCCTTAGAGTGTTTGAAGACAAGCTCATTCAAATTAGAGCCCGATTTTCTTCCTAAGGTGGTTTCTACTTTCCACATGTCACAAGACATTGTTCTTCCCTCATTTTGTGCCAACCCCAAAAACGAGCAGGAAACAATTTCATAATTTAGATGTTAGAAAAAGTGTACTTCATTATCTAGAGGTCACCAGAGATTAGAGGATAGATAAAAACTTATTTATTCAGTTTTCCCGCCCAAATAAGGGTAAAAGTGGCAAAAAGCTCTATATCCCTGGATTAGGTGTGCCATTTCTGAGGCCCATAGAGCCTCCGGTAAACAGGCTCCTCCGTCACTCAAAGCCCATTCAGTAAGATTCGTGTCTACTCCCTGTGCCGAGAGAGCCTCTGCGTCTTTAGAACAAATTTACAGAGCGGCCACTTGGAAGAGGACTTACACCTTCACCAAGCATTATAGGGTTGATGTATTTGCCAATGAGGACATGGCCTTTGGACGCAAGGTCCTAGGTGCTGTTGCCCTCCACTAAAGTTTACTTTGTTAGTTCTTAGTGTGTGCTGTCATGGAGACGACTGGGGAAATGAGTACCGTATTTTTCGCCGTATAAGACGCACTTTTTTCCCCCCAAAAGTGGGGGGAAAATAGCAGTGCGTCTTATACGGCGAATGCTGCCGATTTTGTCGGGTTTTCAATGATACACCTGCCGCGATGCCGTGCGGCGGGTGTATCAGCTGTGAGGGAGGAGGGGCTGGGGGCCGGCATCTGCTTTTATAATGACAGCGGGGCCCGTGCAGTGACTGTGTTCTACTACACGGGCCCCGCTCACTGTATGATCCTATGTCTAATAGTTACCGTAATTGTAATTGTATGTAATCAGGAGCGCTGTGTATTGCCGGTACTTACAACTAGAAGCGGTAGGTAGCAGAGAGGAGGGAGGAGGCAGGCCGGGAGGACGGAAGCTGGCAGCGTGAGTCATACGTCATGCGGCTGCGCCGCCCACTTTATGAATGAATGAAGCAGGCGGCGTGGATGCATGACGTATGACTCACGCTGCCAGCGCCCGTCCTCCCGGCCTGCCTCCTCCCTCCTCTCTGCTACCTACCGCTTCTAGTTGTAAGTACCAGCAATACACAGCGCTCCTGATTACATACAATTACAATTACGGTAACTATTAGACATAGGATCATACAGTGAGCGGGGCCCGTGTAGTAGAACACAGTCACTGCACGGGCCCCGCTGTCATTATAAAAGCAGATGCCGGCCCCCAGCGTGTATTGAGGGTCATTCACTACAGGGACACTTATGGAGGGGATCTGTGGATGACACATAGCATAAGATGCTATATATGTGTCATCCACAGATCCCCCCCATAACTGTCATACACAGATCCTCATAACAGTGCCACCCACAGATCCCCCATAAGTGTCACCCACAGATCCCCCATAAGTGTCACCCACAGATCCCCCATAAGTGTCACCCACAGATCCCCCATAAGTGTCACCCACAGATCCCCCATAAGTGTCACCCACAGATCCCCCATAAGTGTCACCCACAGATCCCCCATAAGTGTCACCCACAGATCCCCCATAAGTGTCACCCACAGATCCCCCATAAGTGTCACCCACAGATCCCCCATAACAGTGCACCATCCACAGATCCCCCATAACAGGGCCATCCACAGACCACAATTAGTTCAAAACCCACCAAAAGCACACCTTTTGGTTCAAAATATTTTTTTTCTTATTTTCCTCCTCAAAAACCTAGGTGCGTCTTATAGGCCGGTGCGTCTTATAGGGCGAAAAATACGGTATTAAACTCACCGGTAATCCGGTTTCCCGGAAGTCTCCATGACAGCATATATATTCCCACCCTTTTGTTGATAATTTTACTTTAATTTATGTTCTACCCCTTTTTCCTGGATCTGTTAAAATACACTGGTGATGAGGGGAAGAGGTGGGGTGATGAGGGGAAGGGGTGCCAGCAGTACTCACCCTCCCTGGTCTTCTTCCAGGCCCCGCTCTACACTGTGTCCTGACCTTGTGCGACATCAGGTCACAGTGGAGCTCGGGATGGAAAAAGACCAAGGAGGGGTAAGCGCTGGATCTGCACGGTGGCATCGCTGTCTGGAGTAAGCAAGGTAAGTTTTTTTTCTTTTTTAATGTCTGATGAGGGTTCAATCTGGGGTCTGAGCTGGGGCTCATGGAGGCTGGGGGGGTCTGATCCAAGGCTGATAGAGCTTGGGGGTCTGATCGGAAATCTGATGAAGAATAGGGGGTCTGATTTGAAAAGGAACAGGTGAACAATGGCTCACTGAAGATGTATGAGGTAAAGTTGTGATCTAGTCACCACCCTCACTCACCAGGCTATATTGCTTTATGCACTCTGTTGCTCACATAGAATAAAACCTCCTAACTCTCATCACACTCTGGCCATACCAGCGCTGGATCAGTTGTAACTAGCCTTCTTCCTGTGTTGATTTAAAAACAACACAAAGACTCCTACAAATGGGGTCCTGATGATATGTCCAAGATAGGATGTTGAAATGCGTAGAGCGTGATAAGAGTTAGGAGGTCCTATTCTATGTGAGCAACAGAGTGCAGAATGCAATAGTATCACAATACTCAATACCAAGCAAAAAAAATTAAAAAAAATGCACTTTAAAGAGGACCTTTCACTACTGTAGAAACTAAAAACTAACTATATCAGTGGGCAGAGCGGCGCCCAGGGGTCCCCCTGCACTTACTAGTATGTCTGGGCGCCGCTCTGTTCGCCCGGTATAGGCTCCGGAGTCTGCGCTCCCTCTGACTGATTTCTTGTATGAGGCGTGTCCCTTGCTGCAGCACTGGCCAATCGCAGCGCACAGCTCATAGCCTGGCGGTGCCCAGACATACTCACCAGACCGCGGAAATCAACTCACCTGTCTTTACTTTATTCTGCTGTTAGTATGGGCAGCACAAAGTTGATGACAGGTTCCCTTTAATGCATATGAATAATGGAATAGAGAATGAAAAACATGACTCATACAGCATGATTTATTTTAGCCGCGACAGTCTGTATTTGGTTACAACATGCAAACTAATATTCATATTTAGAAATTATACAAACCCTCAGCTCTTTGTCTACCAGTGGCAAAAAGAGAAATGCATCTTACAATCTAAGGACACAGGAGTATTCTTCCGTAAGTTCTCGTGGAACTGATGCCCACAAACCACTTTTTAAAAGCAGGATTATGCCAACAACACTAATACTGCACTCTTCTGACATCCAGAAAAATAAGTGCAAAAAATCTGCAATGGAATGTGCAAATACAAAAAAAAAAATAAAAAAAAAAAATATCAAAAACTTCTGTCTAGTTTATCACACTCTGGTGCAACCCAATTTCAACTATATAAAGTTTAGTGTTGCCAGTGTTTTTGAGGGATTAGTGCTGTTTTGTGGGGCACACTGCTGTTATTTCTAATTGGCTGTCACACTATATCTTTATTCAATTAAAGAAAGTCAAAAACATAATATCCCCAAAAAGTTTTTGTATTTTTTAAAACTTTTACTAGCATTATGTTTTTTTCTGTACTTAGGCTTAAAGCCAAATACAGAAAACAACCAGTTCTGTGCTCCACTGAAATGTATGTAACTAGCACAGTGTACCTTTAGGCCAAGTTCACACTTTGATGGTATCCATAACTATGGATTCATAAAAACAGAATTTACACTTTTCCTTGCTTCAAGCTTCACTCCTGCTTTTGCCATGGGGGAAATCCCATGTTGAAGGCCACCCACTTCTTTACAATTTGCACTTAGTATAGTGAACTAGATTTTATAAATGACATTTACGTTTGGGTGTAGCACTGTACCCAGAGAAACCAATTGCAGAACAAAAGATTCTGCTGTCCCATGTCTTCTAGGCAATGTGCCTAGAAGAGAGAGACCAGCTGTGTATGGAAACCTAAAGACAATGCTCCATGGGAAAATAATATACAGAGAGGTATCTCCCAAGGAAAGAGAACCATCAAAGTCGGTTCTTTTTAAAATCCTTTGGGACATGACAAGGGAAAATAGTCAAGCCTAATATCCATCCGTAGACAGCTGTTTCAGGGTGCTTGGAGCATTGTCTATAAGTCTCCATACACAGCTGGTCTTTTTAAGGAGAGCCAGAACCCTTCCTAAAGGTGCATCCAAGGCATCGCACCGAGCCAGACAGAATCCTACGTTGTACTGATGAGGGGCAAGTGCCCCAAAACAGCTGTCTATGGATGGATATCTAGCTTGGCTATGTTCCCTTGTCATATTCCAAGGCTTGTTAAAAAGTTGGATTTTGACTCATAGGGAACCACTTCCACAAGGTGGTGCTAGCAAGATGGTTCTCTTTCCTTGGAAGATACCTCTTTGCATATCTCATGTCCTTTAAAATATTCACGGCACACAAGGATTTTCACACATTGCTTTCTATCTCATAAATGATTTGCACCATAAGCAAACTGTATAAATTATGGTCAGTGAATGAAAGAGTAAGGCCTCTTTCACACGGGAGTCGCGTGTGACGGCCGGATAAGATGCAGGTGTGTCGCGGGAAAATGCGCAATTTTTCCAAGCGAGTGTAAAGCGTTTTAATGCGTTTTGCACGCGCGTAAGAAAAAATCGGCATGTTTGGTACCCAGACCCGAACCCGGACTTCTTCACAAAAGTTCGGGTTTCGGTTAGGTGTTCTGTAGATTTTATTATTTTCCCTTATAACATGGTTATAAGGGAAAATAATAGCATTCTGAATACAGAATGCATAGTCAAATAGGGCTGGAGGGGTTAAAAAATAAACTAATTTAACTCGCCCCATCCACTTTGTTGCGTAGCGGATCTCCTCTTCTTTCTTCAGGACCTGGTAAAGGACCTTTAATAACGTCACTGCGCTCATCACATGGTCCATCACCATGGTGATGGATCATGTGATGAGCGCAGTGACGTCACCAAGGTCCTTTTCCTCCAAGGTCATCAAAGAAGAAGAAAGAAGAGAAGCCGGGCAGCGCGAACAAGTGGATGAGGTGAGTTTAATTTTTATTTTTTTTAACCTCTCCAGCCCTAATTTACTATGCATTCTGTATTAAGAATGCAATTAATTTCCCTTATAACCACGTTATAATGGAAAATAATAAAGATCGGGTCCCCATCCCGATCGTCTCCTAGCAACCATGCGTTAAAAAAAAAAAAAAATCGCACCACATCCGCACTTGCTTGCGATTTTCACGCAGCCCCATTCACTTCTATGGGGCCTACGTTGGTGAAAAACACACAAATATAGAGCATGCTGCAATTTTCACGCAACGCACAAGTGATGCGTGAAAATCACCGCTCATGTGCACAGCCCCATAGAAATGAATCGGTCCGGATTCAGTGCGGGTGCAATGCGTTCACCTCACGCATTGCACCCGCGCGGAAAACTCGCCTGTGTGAAAGAGGCCTAAGAGATACATCAAGAGTATGAACATAACTAGGAGATCTCCACTACTGCAGAACTTGGATCAGTACCAGAAAATTAACTTATGTAAAACATTAGTTGGTAAGGGCACACAGGCCATTCATTAGACTGGTTTGACTTTATCAAGAAAGAGCAAGCATGCCTCTTTCATAAAGTCACCACGTCCCATAGGAATACCAGGCTTTCTGTTCTGGAATGCTCGGTCCATAGCAATGGCCAAACAGTCAGGTCCTAGTTTTGAGCCAGCCTCCAGGTAGCTGGCTGGAACAGCTAAGTCACTGGCAGTAAGTGCTTCTTCTAAAGTGTCTAGCACAGCTTGGCACACACTTTGGTCAGACTGGTTATCCCCATCTAGAATATTGAACAGAGTGTCTGCTTTAGACATGAACTCCACCAACACAAAGCAGGTGAGAACCCCATAACGGAAAACATCAAAAGGAACAGCTTCATGATCTCGGCACTGGATCTTCTTCAGAAGGGCAGAGGAAATCTCTGTAGGGAGGTCACCTTCTTGACAAATCCTGGCCAGGACCTCACTGTACGTCTTTCCGTTCAGGCCAGGCTTTCTCTTTCTTCCTCCAGCACTGAGGCAGTCGTACGCATTGGTAAGGTTATTGTTGAAGGCAGCTCTGTACAGAGACACAGAGAATTCACATTAGCCATTTCCCTCCAGCCTCTTCCATTTATTATACCGCTTGATGCTCATGGTACAATCAGATCATTCATACCCGACCACTGCCCCATGTAAACATGGCCAGGAATCAAACCGGAAACAAGAATCGCTCATTTGCGGTTGATCACATCTTTTAGGAGGACATAAAAATCTGTGTACCCCCTTATGTAAACTGGAAAATAATGGAAGGTATATGAGAGGAGGGAACGGATATGCCATAAATATCTGATATGTGCAGGTCCCACCTCTGTGACCCACTCCTATCTCAAGAACGGGGCCCTGTCGTACCAAGCTGGGAATGGAGAGGTGATCCCACATGCATGGCTCTCACCATTCACTTCATTAGGACTTACCAAAATAGCTGAGTGCACCGACTGTCTCCAAGCATCACATTACAATATTGCTGCCATGCCGTGATGACATGACTGCGGCAATCTCTGCCAACCTTAGCGATGCCAGTGCGTCCAGTGATTAGATCCTGGTCCGATACCTACAGCTAGGCAAGTAAAGATGGCCAGCGGACCTCCTACAGGGATGTAAAAGGGGGTTTTCAAGGAGCCAGGATAGGACTTGCAGAGATGCAAGGACTGGAGCGGCGTCGCTGCAGCCGGAGATGAGTAACAATTCCTTTTTAACTTTTTCGTCCCTTTTTCAAATAAATTCTCCCTAGAAAACCCTTTAACAGGTGAACAAATCCGTTCTGTTTCATTGTAGGTGATGGCAATGCAGGATCTGTCACATGATGGGAACAGTCGTGGAGTCTGTAATAAACGGGAAAGCATAGTGCCAGACTATTTTTCCTGGCAAATTTAAAAAGGGACACTTCCATCAGAAAGGGATTTATTAATTTTTTTTTAATCAATATTCACAGAAAACATTTTCTAAGAAATTTCAGCCGTTTCTATTTTTCATTTCAGCAGTACAATCCTATTGAAAACTATATACAAAATGTGGTCCTTCTGTGGAAGTCATCACAGAGAGATAAAACTCCTACATAAATAGGGTAATCCTTTTTTCTTCGGGTCAAGTTGTAGTTTTTAATGCACCATTTTGGGGTACACACACCTCACTGACTAACTTTTATTAACTCTTTCTGGGAGGAAAAAACAGCAATACTGCCACTGAGTTTTTATATTATAAATTTTGCAACATTCACTTTGCAGAATAAATTTGATTTTTGATTTTCATTGGTGCTATTTTGGAGTACAAGAGACTTTTTGATCACCTTTTATTCTGTTTTTTGGGTGGTGGATAAACAAAAACAGCAATTCTTACATGGTAAGATTTTTTTCTAGAGTTCGCCGAGCGGGATAAATGACGTGATCATTGTATAGTTAAGGTTGTTACGGATGAAGTGGAAATTGTATTATTTCCATTAAAAAGATGGATTTTTTTTTTTTTTTTTAAATAAAACCTTTGTTTAATTCTTATTTTTACCATGTATTAGTCGCACAAGGGGATTTTGACATGAACTGCTTTGATTGCTCACATAAGGGTATGACCACACGGCTTGCCTTTGAGAACTGCTCGGTCATCCGCTCTAATTAAACCGGACTGCTTAGTCGGTCTGTATTGTTAACGGCCGTGTGGCACCTTCAGTATTGCGCGGCTATTAACAATACAGACCCACTGAACAGCGCAGTGTCGTTAGTTTAATTAGAGCCCGCTGCGGCCTGTGCGGCTGCGTGGTACTCGAATGCAGCACAGCTGTCTCCCAAGCACCACGCGACTGTGCCATGTGGTCGTACCCAATAGGCTGTAGTACTTATGACGTACAGTGTATTATACTGTCAGTAGGAAACTGACAGGCAACCTATTAGGCCTTGCCTTTGGCAGACCTGGAGGCCTTCTAATGACCCCTGGCTGCCATGTAAAGACATCAGCACCCAAGCAGTCACGTTTGTGGGGGTTCCAATGGGTGACAGAGGGAGCCCCCTCACTCCAAAACCACTTAGATGCTGCTGTCGCTTTTGGCTGCGGCATCTAAGGTGTTAAATGACCAGGGTCAGCGGTTCTCCTGACCTGGCCCATTAGAGCAGGAGAGCCATGCAGCGCTAGGCCATTGTAAGAAGCAACGACAGCTGGATTCCCACTGAGAGCAGGAGCGCACGGCGTCATTGGTTGCCATGACGCCGTGCGCTTCCTGCTGCCGCCGCAGTACAGTAATACACTGGCATGATCTATACGAGTATTACTGTACTGCGGCGTCAGCAGGAAGCGCACGGCGTCATAGCAAGCAATGACGCCGTGCGCTCCTGCTCACAGCAGGAATCCAGCCCGTGTTACCACGGCCGTGTGCATTCGGCCTTAACCTTTACATGAGCCGAGAATCCGCCAGATAATCACTAACAAGCGTTCATAGGAATGCCGCGATTATCTGACGGTGTAAATGTGCTGCCAATTACCCAATGAATGAGCAAAACGCTTGTTCATCGAGTAAAAGATCATTAATGTGGTTTCGCCAGCAGCAGATCGTGCTGTGTAATCATGATCTGCTGCCGGCAAAGAATGATTCAGTATAGAGAAGAGCGATGAAAAGGGGCCTTTAGTTACAGCTGTAAAAAGGCATATTGGTGGTGATTAAGGGCTCAAAGGGAACCTGTCACCTGGATTTAGTGTATACAGCTGGGGACATGGGCTGCTAGATGGCCACTAGCACATCTGCAATACCCAGTCCCCAAAACTCTGTGCGCTTTTATTGTGTTAAAAAAACGTTTTGATCCATATGCAAATGAACCTGATATGAGTCCTGTATCCGGAGATGAGTCCAGCACCGCCCCACGTCCTCCGAATCTCCTCCTTGCTGGCTGACGTCACAGAGCTAGAGCGCCGAAATCTCGCGATGCGCGAGCTAGCGCATGCGAAGTGTCGGCATCATGTTTATTCCCTGTGCTGGCATCAGCACAGGAAACGAACTACGCATGCGCTAGCTCGCGCATCGCGAGATTTCGGCGCTCCAGCTCTGTGACATCAGCCAGCAAGGAGGAGATTCGGAGGACGCGGGGCGGTGCTGGGCTCCTTTCCGCTGGACTCATCTCCGGATACAGGACTCATATCAGGTCATTTGCATATCACTCAAAACGTTTTTTTAACACAATAAAAGCACACAGAGCTAAGGGACCTGGGTACTGCAGATGAGCTAGTGGCCATCTAGCAGCCCATGTCCCCAGCTCTATGCACAAAATCCTGGTGACAGGTTCCCTTTAAGAGTGAGGGCAGCAAGTAAAATACATGGATGGACTTCAACAATTAGATTCAACCAACTGTTTTTTTTTTTTAAATAAATCAATACAAATTACATTGCATATTCACCTGTAGATTGTTAATATGTAATAAAAAAAATTGATGCTAGTGTCCTTTAAAAGGGCATCTGTCAGCAGTTTTGTACCTATGAAACAGGCTGACCTGTTGCATGTGTGCTTGGCAGCTGAAAGGGATTCTGTCATCAAGATTTTCGATATGGAGCTGTTCATATCATCCTCTCAGTCTCCATTATCTAATTAAAAATATACTAGTTTTACCCCCACCTGTCCTTTCATTTTGGATAAAAATTGGTTTTATTAATATGCTAATTACCTTACTAGCGTGCCCAAGGGGCTGTCCGTTTGTGCCCAGCCGCGCCCCTTATCTCGTAGCCCAGCGCCGCCCCACTGCTAATTATGCACTCCTCTCATCGCCGATGGTGCGCCGTAATCTTGCGCATGCACCCTAAATCCACTGGTCAGCGCCCGCGGGCGAAGTGCGCAGACAGCTGGTGCATGCGCGCTTCGTTCGCTGAGGTTGCTGCCAGGACACAGCGCAGGCGCTGACCAGTGGATTTAGGGCGCATGCGCGAGATTACAGCGCACCATCTGCGATGAGAGGAGTGCATAATTAGCAGTGGGGCGGCGCTGGGCAACGAGATAAGGGGCGCAGCTGGGCACAAACGGACAGCGCCTTGGGCACGTTAGTAAGCTAATTTGCATATTAATAAAACCGATTTTTATCCAAAATGAAAGGACAGGTGGGGGTAAAACTAGTATATTTTTAATTAGATAATGGAGACTGAGAGGATGATATGAACAGCTCCATATCGAAAATCTTGATGACAGAATCCCTTTAAGACATCTGTGTTGGTCTCATGTTCATATGTGCCCACATTGCTGAGAAATATTATGTTTTATTATATGCAAATGAGCCTCTAAGGGCAACGAGGGCATTACCATTACACTTAGAGGCTCTGCTCTCTCTGCATCTGCCCCACCCTCTCCAGTTTGATTGACAGGGCCAAGCAGTGTAAATGTGATCACACTTGGACCTGTCTATAAAATGCAGGGGGTGCAGAAAGCTCAGCCTCTAGATGTAATGGCGATGCCCCCGTTGCTCCTAGAGGCTCATTTGCATATAATAAAACATTATGCATTTTACATATGAACATGGGACCAACACAGATGCCTTCAGCTGCCAAGAGCCATGTAACAGGTCAGCCAGTGTCATAGCTACAAAACTGCTGACAGATGCCCTTTAAAGGGGTTGTGCAAGAAGGGGACGGTTTTGGCAACCCCTCCCTTTGGCCGGACCTGTAAAGGGAAGATTACTTAGGGCGGGTTCACATTGACGTTATGAATTCCGTTATTGCTCTCTGTTATAACGGAAAATAACGGTATCCGTAGCACCGAATTTATAACTGAAACCTTTAAGAGGCATTCTGTTTTTATCCGTCATTATACAAGTCTATGGGCAGCATAACGGATCCGTCTGGTTTCCGTTATCCAGGACGGAAAAGAAAGTCCTGTTGACAGGAAACCAGACGCATCCGTTATGCTGCCCGTAGACTTGTATAATGACGGATAAAAACAGAATGCCTCTTAAAGGTTTCCGTTATGAATGCGGTCCTACGGATTCCCTTATAACAGACAGCAATAACGGATTTCATAACTCCGAGGTGAGCCCTTCTCAGGGCTGGTTCCCCGCTACTTCTCCTCCAGGCCTGCGATGCTCCGCTGGGCTCCCTTGCTGAAAACATCTGGTTTGACCACAGCTGAGATTGGCTCCGCTTATGTCATGACAAATGTTTAGATGGCGCAAGGGGGTCCGATTTCCATTGCGGCCAGTGATTGGCTGCGGTGATGTCAAACCAGATGTTTACAGCGAGGGGGCCCAGCGGAGCATTGCAGGCCTGGAGGAGAAGGAGAGGGGAGCCAGCCCTGAGAAACAGGTAAGCACTCTTGCCTTTACAGGTCCAGCCAAAGGGGATGGGTTGCCAAAACTGCCCCATTCTTGCGTGTGGTGGTGGGGACCACCTCCTGTGTGGTGGTGGTGGTGGTGGTGGGGACCACCTCCTGTGTGGTGGTGGTGGTGGTGGTGGGGACCACCTCCTGTGTGGTGGTGGTGGTGGGGACCACCTCCTGTGTGGTGGTGGTGGTGGGGACCACCTCCTGTGTGGTGGTGGTGGTGGGGACCACCTCCTGTGTGGTGGTGGTGGTGGGGACCACCTCCTGTGGGGTGGTGGTGGTGGGGACCACCTCCTGTGTGGTGGTGGTGGTGGGGACCACCTCCTGTGTGGTGGTGGTGGTGGTGGTGGGGACCACCTCCTGTGTGGTGGTGGTGGTGGGGACCACCTCCTGTGTGGTGGTGGTGGTGGTGGTGGGGACCACCTCCTGTGTGGTGGTGGTGGTGGTGGTGGGGACCACCTCCTGTGTGGTGGTGGTGGTGGGGACCACCTCCTGTGTGGTGGTGGTGGTGGTGGTGGGGACCACCTCCTGTGTGGTGGTGGTGGTGGTGGTGGTGGTGGTGGGGACCACCTCCTGTGTGGTGGTGGTGGTGGGGACCACCTCCTGTGTGGTGGTGGTGGTGGGGACCACCTCCTGTGTGGTGGTGGTGGTGGGGACGACCTCCTGTGTGGTGGTGGTGGTGGGGACCACCTCCTGTGTGGTGGTGGTGGTGGGGACCACCTCCTGTGTGGTGGTGGTGGTGGGGACCACCTCCTGTGTGGTGGTGGTGGTGGGGACCACCTCCTGTGTGGTGGTGGTGGTGGGGACCACCTCCTGTGTGGTGGTGGTGGTGGGGACCACCTCCTGTGTGGTGGTGGTGGTGGGGACCACC
This sequence comes from Bufo bufo, assembly GCF_905171765.1. Taxonomy (NCBI): domain Eukaryota; kingdom Metazoa; phylum Chordata; class Amphibia; order Anura; family Bufonidae; genus Bufo; species Bufo bufo. Next base: position 445,339,032 of record NC_053390.1, on the reverse strand, counting down.
TCCTGTGTGGTGGTGGTGGTGGGGACCACCTCCTGTGTGGTGGTGGTGGTGGGGACCACCTCCTGTGTGGTGGTGGTGGTGGGGACCACCTCCTGTGTGGTGGTGGTGGTGGGGACCACCTCCTGTGTGGTGGTGGTGGTGGGGACCACCTCCTGTGTGGTGGTGGTGGTGGGGACCACCTCCTGTGTGGTGGTGGTGGGGACCACCTCCTGTGTGGTGGTGGGGACCACCTCCTGTGTGGTGGTGGTGGTGGGGACCACCTCCTGTGTGGTGGTGGTGGTGGGGACCACCTCCTGTGTGGTGGTGGTGGTGGGGACCACCTCCTGTGTGGTGGTGGTGGTGGGGACCACCTCCTGTGTGGTGGTGGTGGTGGGGACCACCTCCTGTGTGGTGGTGGTGGTGGGGACCACCTCCTGTGTGGTGGTGGTGGTGGGGACCACCTCCTGTGTGGTGGTGGTGGTGGTGGGGACCACCTCCTGTGTGGTGGTGGTGGTGGTGGGGACCACCTCCTGTGTGGTGGTGGTGGTGGTGGGGACCACCTCCTGTGTGGTGGTGGTGGTGGTGGGGACCACCTCCTGTGTGGTGGTGGTGGTGGTGGGGACCACCTCCTGTGTGGTGGTGGTGGTGGTGGGGACCACCTCCTGTGTGGTGGTGGTGGTGGTGGGGACCACCTCCTGTGTGGTGGTGGTGGTGGTGGGGACCACCTCCTGTGTGGTGGTGGTGGTGGTGGGGACCACCTCCTGTGTGGTGGTGGTGGTGGTGGGGACCACCTCCTGTGTGGTGGTGGTGGTGGTGGGGACCACCTCCTGTGTGGTGGTGGTGGTGGTGGGGACCACCTCCTGTGTGGTGGTGGGGACCACCTCCTGTGTGGTGGTGGTGGTGGTGGTGGGGACCACCTCCTGTGTGGTGGTGGTGGGGACCACCTCCTGTGTGGTGGTGGTGGGGACCACCTCCTGTGTGGTGGTGGTGGGGACCACCTCCTGTGTGGTGGTGGTGGGGACCACCTCCTGTGTGGTGGTGGTGGGGACCACCTCCTGTGTGGTGGTGGTGGTGGGGACCACCTCCTGTGTGGTGGTGGTGGTGGGGACCACCTCCTGTGTGGTGGTGGTGGTGGTGGGGACCACCTCCTGTGTGGTGGTGGTGGTGGTGGGGACCACCTCCTGTGTGGTGGTGGTGGTGGTGGGGACCACCTCCTGTGTGGTGGTGGTGGTGGGGACCACCTCCTGTGTGGTGGTGGTGGTGGTGGGGACCACCTCCTGTGTGGTGGTGGTGGTGGTGGGGACCACCTCCTGTGTGGTGGTGGTGGTGGTGGGGACCACCTCCTGTGTGGTGGTGGTGGTGGTGGGGACCACCTCCTGTGTGGTGGTGGTGGTGGTGGGGACCACCTCCTGTGTGGTGGTGGTGGTGGTGGGGACCACCTCCTGTGTGGTGGTGGGGACCACCTCCTGTGTGGTGGTGGTGGTGGTGGTGGGGACCACCTCCTGTGTGGTGGTGGTGGGGACCACCTCCTGTGTGGTGGTGGTGGGGACCACCTCCTGTGTGGTGGTGGTGGGGACCACCTCCTGTGTGGTGGTGGTGGGGACCACCTCCTGTGTGGTGGTGGTGGGGACCACCTCCTGTGTGGTGGTGGTGGGGACCACCTCCTGTGTGGTGGTGGTGGGGACCACCTCCTGTGTGGTGGTGGTGGGGACCACCTCCTGTGTGGTGGTGGTGGGGACCACCTCCTGTGTGGTGGTGGTGGGGACCACCTCCTGTGTGGTGGTGGTGGGGACCACCTCCTGTGTGGTGGTGGTGGGGACCACCTCCTGTGTGGTGGTGGTGGGGACCACCTCCTGTGTGGTGGTGGTGGGGACCACCTCCTGTGTGGTGGTGGTGGTGGTGGGGACCACCTCCTGTGTGGTGGTGGTGGTGGTGGGGACCACCTCCTGTGTGGTGATGAGGCACTTGGTGGTCATGTGTCACATCACTGACAGGAAAGCCTCTGCTGGATGAAACTATGAAGATACTGACAGGCCTGCTACGACAGAAGAGGTAGTCTTCCCCTTGCACTGGCATGGCGCCCACCCTCGCCCTCTTCTGTGTCACCAACCTCTGGGAGTGATGCGCCAGCTTCAGGTACCACAGGGCATGAGCTAGACGTTGCTGCCCCGCTATGTGCGACCCCCGGTCACCGATCTTTGACACCCCGACGCCCATTTTCTTGAAGTAATCAGCCAAGAAGAGCACCGGGTCCTCCGGCCTGGCCTCCAGCAGCTTCAGCACGGCCATTCGTAGCACGTCACGTACTCCTGCCTGAGCCAGAAAGTCGGCCTCGCTGGTGGGTCGCGGCTGAGCCCGCGGTACCGGGGAGCCTGCTACAGCACGTCTCTTGTCCGCCATGCTGCCAGCCGCTGTCAGAAGCCGGTCAGGCGCCATCTCACGTACGGGCAGTGTCATAGCACTGATTCCTACAAGATAGCCCGGCTGCCATCTTTAGTTATGGCAACCCTGGTCGCCATGACAACCACAGACGCTGCCTTTATCTCACTGACTGTGGAAAGGGGTGCGATAGTGGGGAGAGGTTTCCTTGGGTGAGGGCTGTTTTTTGGCAGACAAATTGTTCTTTCTAAAGGCACCATTTAATATTACATACAATGTAGTGGGAAGCTGGAAATGCATTTCTGCCATAGTTTCATGGATTTTGTTTTCACAGCGTTCACTGTGCGGTAAAACTGGTCATCGCCATATTTTGACCCTACTATAACTTTTTTATATTTATGTCTATGGAGCTGTGTCAGGGTTCATTTTTTTGCGGGGTGACCTGTAGTTTCCATCATTTTGGGGTGTGTGTGACTTTTCGTTCATTTTTAAGGGTGCTTTCACACTAGCGTTTTTGTTTTCCGGTATAGAGTTCCATCACAGGAGCTCAATATCGGAAAAGAACTGATCAGTTTTAGGCTACTTTCATACTTGCGGCAGAGGATTCGGGCAAGGAGTTCCGTCGCCGGAACTGCCTGCCGGATCTGGCAATCCGGACGCAAACTGATGGCATTTGATAGACGGATCCGGATGCGGATCCGTCTGACAAATGCATTGCAATACCGGATACGTATCTCCGATGTCATCTGGAAAAACAGATCCGGTATTAATTTATTTTGCATGCGCAGACCGGAAAGCCGGATCCGTTTTGCCAGAATACTTAATGCCGGACAGCACTAATACACTTCAATGTAAATTAATGCCAGATCCGGCATTCCAGCAAGTGTTCAGTATGTTTGGCCAGAGAGAAAACTGCAGCATACTGCGGTATTTTCTCCATCCAAAAAACGTAAGAGGGACTGAACTGATGTATCCTAAACGGATTGCTCTCTATTAAGAATGCATTAGGATAAGGGCACTTTCACACTAGCGTTATTCTTTTCCGGTATAGAGTTCTGTCCTAGGGGCTCAAATCCGGAAAAGAACTGATCAGTTTTATCCTAATGCATTCTGAATAGGGAGCAATCCGATCAGGATGCATCAGGATGTCTTCAGTTCAGTCCCTCTTACGTTTTTTGGATGGAGAAAAAAACGCAGCATGCTTCAGTTTTCTCTCCGGCCAAAAATACTGATCACTTGCCACAATGACGGATCTGGCATTAATTTACATTGAAGTGTATTACTGCTGGATCCGGCATTAAGTGTTCCGGCAAAACGGATCCGGCTTTCCGATCTGCGCATGCGCAGACCTTTAAAAATGCAAAAAAAATTAATACCGAATCCGTTTTTTCCGGACCACATCTCTTCAATATATTTATTAATGATCTTGTAGAAGGCTTGCACAGTAAAGTGGCAATTTTCGCAGATGACACTAAACTGTGTAAAATAATTAACACTGAAGAGGACAGTATACTACTACAGAGGGATCTGGATAGATTGCAGGCTTGGGCAGATAAGTGGCAGATGAGGTTTAACACTGACAAATGTAAGGTTATGCACATGGGAAGGAATAATGCAAGTCACCCGTACATACTAAATGGTAAAACACTCGGTAACACTGACATGGAAAAGGGTCTAGGAATTTTAATAAACAGCAAACTAAGCTGCAAAAACCAGTGTCAGGCAGCTGCTGCCAAGGCCAATAAGATAATGGGTTGCATCAGAAGGGGCATAGATGCCCGTGATGAGAACATAGTCCTACCACTTTACAAATCATTAGTCAGACCACACATGGAGTACTGTGTACAGTTCTGGGCTCCAGTGAACAAGGCAGACATAGCAGAGCTGGAGAGGGTCCAGAGGAGGGCAACTAAAGTAATAACTGGAATGGGGCAACTACAGTACCCTGAAAGATTATCAAAATTAGGGTTATTCACTTTAGAAAAAAGACTGAGGGGAGATCTAATTACTATGTATAAATATATCAGGTGTCAGTACAGAGATCTCTCCCATCATCTATTTATCCCCAGGACTGTGACTGTGACGAGGGGACATCCTCTGCGTCTGGAGGAAAGAAGGTTTGTACACAAACATAGAAAAGGATTCTTTACGGTAAGAGCAGTGAGACTATGGAACTCTCTGCCTGAGGAGGTGGTGATGGTGAGTACAATAAACAGGGATCTCAAGTCTCCCGGAGGTTCAGGGAGTCTCCCGCTATTAGATAGCGGCTCCCTGACACCCACATGTGAGACAATATATCCGGAAAGGTTTATCTCAGTCAGATAGCAGAGCAGAGAGACAGAGAGATAAGAGAAGTGACAGGACACAGAGTTTACATTACAGGTTGAATTAACCCTTTAGGGTCAAATTGGCTTCTCAAGGAGATATATATGTTAAAGTCATCCCTTCCTCTGTCTCATTCAGTAGCTCTATAACTATTGAGAGAGATGTATTTTTTAAAAATACATTTACACATTTAACCCTCCATTTTAATTATATTATTTACCTCAGAGTTAAATTCACCCCCCTGGATGCTTGATTTTTTTTCCCTACAGTGGGTAGATAATTACACACAGGGTTTTAAAGAATAAACCTGCTGACTCAGACCAAGAGCCGACTCAGCGAGTCAGCAAGTGAATTGAAGCTTCCGTCATCCGCACATGCGCATTGCGCAACCTAAGCTTCGGTTGACTTGTTTCTTGTCAGCTCAGCGAGTGAACCGAAGATTCGATTCATGAACCAATTCATGTGAAAGATCCGAACTTCCCATCTCTAGTTTACTCGCAGTAAACCTTTCCGGCAACCTGTAGCAGTGTCCCCTTCTCGGCGCGTGCGCACAGTGCAAGAAGAAGCCGATGCCAGTAGTCCGCAACGGCGCATCAGGCTGAGCCTGTGCGCACGCGCGGGATCTCAAAGCGGGAGGAGGGGGAGAGGCGGCACTGAGGAGTAGAAGGCGGCGCTGGGCACGAACGGCGATGTGTGCGGCCGGGCACCATGCATCCACAGACCTCTCCTGCTTGGGCACCTTAATTCAATGATTGACAGGTTAGTAAAACCTATTTTTTCGCAGAATAAAGCCATAAATAGCTTTTATAAGGCCACCTTAGAAATCAGAATGCTACCTGGACATGAGCAGATGTTCAGCACACAAGGCTTATAGGTGGTGACAGAATCCCTTTAACCATATACAGGGTAATGAGCCCCGTCCTCCACACCATAGAGCAAAGTGTGCAGATACTGCATATGTCTGGAAAATGTCATAAAAAGTTTGTGAAAGAAAAAAAAGAAAACCTCCTTGAAATGAGTTTTTGCAGGTTGGGATGTCTGAATAAAGGAATTCAAAAGGGGCCTGGATGTATTTCTGGAGTGTAATAATATTACAGGCTATAGCTACTAGAGAGGGGTCGTTGATCCAGGGAGATATTCTGATTGCCTGATTGGAGTCGGGAAGGAATTTTTTATTCCCCTAAAGTGAGGAAAATTAGCTTCTACCTCACAGTTGTTTTTTTTTGCCTTCCTCTGGATCAACTTGCAGGATGACAGGCCGAACTGGATGGACAAATGTCTTTTTTCGGCCTTATGTACTATGTACTATGTTACATCGGAGAGACGGATCTGGTATTGCAATGCATTTGTCAGACGGATCCGCATCCTGATCCGTCTGAGAAATGCCATCCATTTGCGTCCCGCATCCTCTGCCACAAGTGTGAAAGTATCCTTATTCAATTTTTTGGGGAGGTAACACAATGAAAAAAAGCAAATCGTCCATTTTGATGTTTTTTTTTCTATCACACCATTTGCCGTATGGGATAATTATTTTTAGATTTTTATAGTATGGGTGTACTGTGACATCACTGTGTTTATTATCCCTGTACTGTGACATCACTGTGTTTATTATCCCTGTACTGTGACATCACTGTGTTTATTATCCCTGTCCTGTGACATCACTGTGTTAATTATCCCTGTACTGTGACATCACAGTGTTTATTATCCCTGTCCTGTGACATCACTGTGTTTATTATCCCTGTACTGTGACATCACTGTGTTTATTATCCCTGTACTGTGACATCACTGTGTTTATTATCCCTGTACTGTGACATCACTGTGTTTATTATCCCTGTACTGTGACATCACTGTGTTTATTATCCCTGTACTGTGACATCAATGTGTTATTATCCCTGTACTGTGACATCACTGTGTTTATTACCCCTGTACTGTGACATCACTTTGTTTATTATCCCTGTACTGTGACATCATTGTGTTTATTATCCCCGTACTGTGACATCAGTGTTTATTATCCCTGTACTGTGACATCACTGTGTTTATTATCCCTTTAGTGTGACATCACTGTGTTTATTATCCCTGTACTGTGACATCACTGTGTTTATTATCCCTGTACTGTGACATCACTGTTTTATTATCCCTATAGTGTGACATCACTGTGTTTATTATCCCTGTACTGTGACATCACTGTGTTTATTATCCCTGTACTGTGACATCACAGTGTTTATTATCCCTATAGTGTGACATCACTGTGTTTATAATCCCTGTACTGTGACATTACTGTGTTTATTATCCCTGTACTGTGACATCACAGTGTTTATTATCCCTGTACTGTGACATCACAGTGTTTATTATCCCTGTACTGTGACATCACTGTGTTTATTATCCCTGTACTGTGACATCACTGTGTTTATTATCCCTGTACTGTGACATCACTGTGTTTATTATCCCTGTACTGTGACATCAATGTGTTATTATCCCTGTACTGTGACATCACTGTGTTTATTACCCCTGTACTGTGACATCACTTTGTTTATTATCCCTGTACTGTGACATCATTGTGTTTATTATCCCCGTACTGTGACATCAGTGTTTATTATCCCTGTACTGTGACATCACTGTGTTTATTATCCCTTTAGTGTGACATCACTGTGTTTATTATCCCTGTACTGTGACATCACTGTGTTTATTATCCCTGTACTGTGACATCACTGTTTTATTATCCCTATAGTGTGACATCACTGTGTTTATTATCCCTGTACTGTGACATCACTGTGTTTATTATCCCTGTACTGTGACATCACAGTGTTTATTATCCCTATAGTGTGACATCACTGTGTTTATAATCCCTGTACTGTGACATCACTGTTTTATAATCCCTGTACTGTGACATCACTGTGTTTATTATCCCTGTACTGTGACATTACTGTGTTTATAATCCCTGTACTGTGACATCACTGTTTTTATTATCCCTGTACTGTGACATCACTGTGTTTATTATCCCTGTACTGTGACATCACTATGTTTATTATCCCTGTACTGTGACATCACTGTGTTTATTATCCCTGTACTGTGACATCAATGTGTTATTATCCCTGTACTGTGACATCACTTTGTTTATTATCCCTGTACTGTGACATCATTGTGTTTATTATCCCCGTACTGTGACATCAGTGTTTATTATCCCTGTACTGTGACATCACTTTGTTTATTATCCCTTTAGTGTGACATCACTGTGTTTATTATCCCTGTACTGTGACATCACTGTGTTTATTATCCCTGTACTGTGACATCACTGTTTTATTATCCCTATAGTGTGACATCACTGTGTTTATTATCCCTGTACTGTGACATCACTGTGTTTATTATCCCTGTACTGTGACATCACTGTTTTATTTAGGGATCGACCGATTATCGGTTTGGCCGATATTATCGGCCGATATTGAGGATTTTGAACGTTATCGGTATCGGCATCTATTTTGCCGATATACCGATAACGTATGGGGAACACAGAACGCGCTGCTCTCAGCGCTCTCTGTGTTCCCTCCGCAGCACAGGGGAGAAGGAAGCAGTGTCTCCTCCCCCTGTGCTGCCGCTGCCGCCAATGAGGGGATAGAACATAAGAGAAGGGGAGGGGCTGTGGCCGCTGCGCCACCAATGAAGATAAGCCTCTCATTCATTCATATACAGGAGGCGGGAGCTGGCTGCAGAATCACATAGCCGGCTCCTGGCCTCTATGAGCGATAGCTGCGGTCCGCGGTAGTTAACTCCTCAGGTGCCGCGGATCGCAGGTACCGCTGATAGAGGTCGGGAGCCGGCTATGTGATTCTGCAGCCAGCTTCCGCCTCCTGTATATGAATGATCGAGAGACTTATCTTCATTGGTGGCGCAGTGCGCCCCCCCAAGCCCCCCAGTATTAATCATTGGTGGCGCAGTGCGCCCCCCCACCCCCATCCCAATCCCGGCCAATAGTAAAAACATTGGTGGCGCAGTGCGCCCCCCCCACCCAGTATTAATCATTGGTGGCAGTGGCCACAGGATCCCCTCTCCCCTGCTCCTCCGATCGGAGCCCCAGCTGTGTAAGCCTGGGGCTCCGATCGGTTACCATGGCAGCCAGGACGCTATTGAAGCCCTGGCTGCCATGTTCAGCTCCATGCTGCTGTGTGCACTATGCACAGAGCAGCAGGGACAGTGTGAGATCCTATTCACCCTGATAGAGATCTATCAGGGTGAATAGGACAAAGGTTCTAGTCCCTAAGGGGGTTAAAAGTTAGTAAAAAAAAAAACACAAAAATATTAAGTATAAATGAAAAAGATTTATAAAAAAAAAATACACATTAACAATAAACAAAAAAAATACACATTAACAATAAACATATTAATTTTCAGCAGATTTGTGTAGGAATTTTTTTTTTTCTCAAAAATGAAAATTCCCAGAATATCGGTATAAATTATCGGCTATCGGCCTGAAAGTTCACAAATTATCGGTATCGGTATCGGCCCTAAAAAATCAATATCGGTCGATCCCTAGTTTTATTATCCCTATAGTGTGACATCACTGTGTTTATAATCCCTGTACTGTGACATCACTGTTTTATAATCCCTTTACTGTGACATCACTGTGTTTATTATCCCTGTACTGTGACTTTACTGTGTTTATAATCCCTGTACTGTGACTTTACTGTGTTTATAATCCCTGTACTGTGACATCACTGTTTTTATTATCCCTGTACTGTGACATCACTGTGTTTATTATCCCTGTACTGTGACTTCACTGTGTTTATTATCCCTGTACTGTGACATCACTGTGTTTATAATCCCTGTACTGTGACATCACTGTGTTTATAATCCCTGTACTGTGACATCACTGTGTTTATTATCCCTGTCCTGTGACATCACTGTGTTTATTATCCCTGTCCTGTGACATCACTATGTTTATTATCCCTGTACTGTGACATTACTGTGTTTATAATCCCTGTACTGTGACATCACTGTGTTTATTATACCTGTACTGTGACATCACTGTGTTTATAATCCCTGTACTGTGACATCACTGTGTTTATTATCCCTGTACTGTGACATCACTGTGTTTATTATCCCTGTACTGTGACATCACTGTGTTTATTATCCCTGTACTGTGACATCACTGTGTTTATTATCCCTGTACTGTGACATCACTGTGTTTATTATCCCTGTACTGTGACATCATTGTGTTTATAATCCCTGTACTGTGACATCACTGTGTTTATTATCCCTGTACTGTGACATCACTGTGTTTATTATCCCTGTACTGTGACATCACTATGTTTATTATCCCTGTACTGTACTTCAAAAGGGGCCTGGATGTATTTCTGGAGTGTAATAATATTACAGGCTATAGCTACTAGAGAGGGGTCGTTGATCCAGGGAGTTATTCTGATTGCCTGATTGGAGTCGAGAAGGAATTTTTTATTCCCCTAAAGTGAGGAAAATTAGCTTCTACCTCACAGTTGTTTTTTTTTGCCTTCCTCTGGATCAACTTGCAGGATGACAGGCCGAACTGGATGGACAAATGTCTTTTTTCGGCCTTATGTACTATGTACTATGTTACATCGGAGAGACGGATCTGGTATTGCAATGCATTTGTCAGACGGATCCGCATCCTGATCCGTCTGAGAAATGCCATCCATTTGCGTCCCGCATCCTCTGCCACAAGTGTGAAAGTATCCTTATTCAATTTTTTGGGGAGGTAACACAATGAAAAAAAGCAAATCGTCCATTTTGATGTTTTTTTTCTATCACACCATTTGCCGTATGGGATAATTATTTTTAGATTTTTATAGTATGGGTGTACTGTGACATCACTGTGTTTATTATCCCTGTACTGTGACATCACTGTGTTTATTATCCCTGTACTGTGACATCACTGTGTTTATTATCCCTGTCCTGTGACATCACTGTGTTAATTATCCCTGTACTGTGACATCACAGTGTTTATTATCCCTGTCCTGTGACATCACTGTGTTTATTATCCCTGTACTGTGACATCACTGTGTTTATTATCCCTGTACTGTGACATCACTGTGTTTATTATCCCTGTACTGTGACATCACAGGGATGTCACTCGGTCTTCTTTGGGGAGACTGGGACACCTAGTTGCTCAAATAGATTGATGGTAGCTGTGAGGCTACTGGGAGGGGAAGTGTTCTCCTCGACCAGTAAGAAATCGTCCAGGTAGTGTAATACAGTAGGGCATCTGGCTATGTTCAATAGTAACCAGCACAATTCCTCGGCAAATGTGTCGAAAATAGCAGGGCTACTTTTGGACCCAAAAGTTAAGTGGGAGAAAAAATAGTAGTTCCCGGACCACTTGATGCCATGTAAGTGCCATAGGGTAGGGTGAATTGGAAGCAATTTAAAGGCGTGAGTAATATCGGTCTTACTAAGCCATGCTTCCCCCGACCCCTGCCTGTATGATAGCTGTAATGGCGTGATCTATGGTCGTGTATTGCAGGGAGAATTCTTCGGAGGGTATGAGGGAATTGAGACTGGGGTTAGCCGATGAGTGTGGTGCAGACAGGTCAATAATGAGTCTCTGTTTAAGGGAAGATTTCCCTGTGACAATACCAATGGGGTTAGTGCGCTATTCGTTGAATGGAGGAGACTGGAAAGGCCCCAATAGGAAACCCTCAGCAACTTCCTGGGCTATGAGAGTGTCAACAGCTGTAGGATTGTGCTGTGCGGACTGTAGATTAGGGCATTTCAGAATCCCGGATGGTATGTGTAGGATACCCGTGTGGAAGCCTTCTGTTATACCAGAGATAGAAAAATCTACCAAGTGTCTAGACGGGTGATGTGACAGAAATGCTGTAAATGCCAAAATGTTAATAGACGTTAGGTATGGCTTAGGGTACATTTTATTCGAACACATGGTTTTGGCATGTGCCCTGAAACATTTTAAACAGATATACAATAATCTACAACCACTATAATTATAAGACCCGACATTGAAATTATTACATATCTGGGACTTGCCCAGAAACTTGATCGGGCGTCCCAGTTTGCCTCTGGTCAATTTCTCTGAAACACCAGAGGAACTAGCTCCTTGCGTGGAAGCATGTTCGTACGCCGTGGTGGGACAAAAATTTGTCGTAGAGGAGCAGTATGCACAAGCCGGTGTTCTTAGACCTGCAAAGTGTCTGCAAAAAATGACGGTATCGATCCTACCCCAGTTGGATCTTGAACCATACTGGGAGAAGGCCCCAGACACTTTTGCAGAAAAAGACCTATGGTAGTCATAAAAGGCTGATCTACCATATTTGTTGCCCAGGTCTACCAGCTTGTGCATATAAAGATCAAACTCCTCTCGTCTATTGGGATAGACCGCACAGATGACATCCCGGTAAATACCACATGCTAGGACAAACTCGGGGATAGTCAGTTTCCTGTTTAGGCGGGCGTCCCTAGATCTGACAACAACGGACACATCATCATAGGCATAAGTCTTATTTTCAACGATATCCTGGGAGGCAATCAGCAGAGAAGCCAGGTTGACATCTTTACCTTCCAGGATATCTCTTTTAAGGTGCTCAGGGATCATATGAGCAAGGTTAACTTCCTGGTCCTCATAGGTGATGGCTGGAGCAACTAATAGCAAGTCGGCCGGTGCTGGTGAAGCCGCAGCGGGTGGCCCGGCTAGGGTAAGGGCCGTGGTGACCGACTCGAGCCTCTCCAGCCTGGAGTTGACCTTGCTCATGGACACCATGATTGAAGACAACATGCAATGTATGTCACCCGGGTTGGAGTGGCTGGGTCCTTCCCCAGCATCCATGTTGTTAGTTGAAGTACGTAGTAGTTTAAAAAGCTCTGCTTTCCTTGCTATAGCGGGGTAGGGGATTTGCCGTCTCCTCAATTCAGTAGTTATACGAGGGATCGTCCAGGATCTGATTGATGCTGGACTGGTTACCTCTCCTCCTCGTGTAGGAGAAATTGCTCTAGCCGGGGTGCTAGGTAGGGAGAAATCCTCTACCCCTTCTTGAGACATACTAAAATAAAACAATTTAATTAGTGTATGAAGACCACAGAGTTTGTACTGGCAGGCTAGCTAAGCCAAATGGCAAAACAATTAAACTTGTTTGATGACAGGTGAGGCCCTGCTAGTTGCCAAGTGGCTTGAGAGGCTCTATCTATGCGTTGGCGCGAGGGGATTCGAGGCCACCCGTCGTAGTGGCAGGATTGTAGGCCTCTTGGTGACTGTAACACAGAAAACAGGGGAAGGGAGTGACAGGTGAGGCCCTCTCTATGCGACATGCGAGGCAACTAGCTCACGTGTGGCCCGATGGGTGTTTGCCTCCGAAACGTTGAGGCGGGGTGTTGGCCTCGTGGGACCACTAGCCGATGGCAATGCCAAGAAGGGGTAAATACCTAACTGGGGAGCCTGTGACCCTGTTGCCAGTACTCTAAACTAGGGCGGGGGGATGAAATGTATGTAAGAATACTACGTGAGCAGGCGTACGTACCTGGTAGTATGCGTATATTTCTGTGAATCGTAAGGTGAAATATAAACCTGGAAAAAAGGTAATACAGTGAGTGTGGTCTGTGTGGGAACAGTGTGGTCTGTGTAGCCCGTACCAGAGGGTCTTTAAGGACTTGATTATGGAGATAAACTGGTAACTGTCACGAAAGTGTAGTGAACGTCATGACAACAGACTGTTTACAAAAGGCCAAGTGATGCAGTGTTGTTTTTTGTTTTATTTTTTATTTTATATATAAGCCAGGATTCTGGCTAGAAACAGAGGAGTTATATGATGGGGGTAAATAATAAGGGGGAAGGGTATCACGATACTCCAAAGTGAAGATGTGAGGCGTGTATGATAGTATGTGATGCCAAGACGTATGATTGGTTGGATCAGTGCGTGTGATTCAACCTGAGAGTTCCCTGTTTGGGAAAGGAAAACATATCCTCATGTATATGTCGTGGGTCGCAGTTTGAACCCAGAAATGAGGCCTGTAATCGTAGGCTGAAAAACACGTGACAAAATGTATAATTATAAAAACCCCTGAAAGCGTGGGAGTCAAATATTTCATCCAGATAGTGAACTTGTGAAACAAAATACAACCTTGATACCTTTAAACAGAAAAATAGATTTAGTCTATATCCAGTAAGCATCGACAGCATATCACGAAAAAGCCAAAAGGTGGAAATAACCGAAAGGATTGCTGATTTCGTCAAAAACACGGAACAGATTTAGGCAAAATGATACCCCTTAAAAAAAAGAAAAAAAAAAAGCTGAATAGTGCATGAAATAATTGCACGAACCGACTGTCTGATGCAACATAGCCGTACGTATAACAGGGAAAAAAGACCGTAAAGTGAGGACCAGTGCTGTACCGGACGCCGTGGGAACCGATCCTGGCGTGACAGGTAGGTCTTAACTTACGGTTTAGGAGTCCCTGGGACGCGATCTACGACGATGACCGGGGTAAAGAGAAGCTGGACGGACTCGTGGATACTGAAAAACCAAGAAGGCGTCTGGGAGAACCTGGAAGTGGATCCTCATTCAACGCTGACCTCGAATGGTATGGAGCCAGGTAAGGGGTGTCCCTTAAATAGGCTAGGAGTAAATAACGAGCCCCTCCCACAATCACAGGCCAGCTGGCCTTAATACATACGGTACGAGTATACCGACAAGGCAGATATGCATGTCTTAAAAGCAGATATGTATCCAGAAAGGGATAGCGAAGCCGCAGCAGAGGTATAATATGTATCTCTCGTTATGCAGACTTCACTTCTCTAATATGTATAGAAATTTGAAGGAAAGAAGCCCAGTGCATTGCACTTAGTGCTCACAAACTGGCAAACGCCCCCCTACACATTGTCTCCAAGCCCATGAGAAGGTTTTCATACTGACGGTTTTACCACTGGTCCCGATTCAACCCAAGTACCCTCTGCTAGAGCGTTCTTCGGTTTAATCCGACACAGGGAGACAGATGACAATCTATAAAACACACACACAAAAATTTCCACAACAGTCCCTCCTCTTTGTCATATGCTCCCCAGTGTCCCTCGAATCTCGATCTTCTTCTTTGAAAAAAAACTGTCTTGTCTACGAAAAGTCCTGAATCCATAAAACAAAACAGATGATGGAAAACAGAAAGTCAATCTTGACACATAGCATCGGGAGCTGACTCAGGAGGTGGTGTTTCTCGTTGGTCGCCGGCTGGTTTGGAATCCTCCTGCATCTGGTCCATGGTTTGGTCTTCAGGGCGTCTTGTCTGTTCGGGCTTCGGTAACTGTCACCGCCAGCTCTCTGAGAAGGTCTGGCAGACGTTCTTCTGTACCTCTTGCATGATGTTCTTTGTTTTGGTTTCACTTTGTCATCTCCTTTCCTTCTCCCAGCTGTCATCTATTTACACTGATTGCCTCCCTTTATATTCCCTCCCATACTGCCTCACTTTGCGGTTTATACTACTTCCTGGGTTGTGTTCACTGCTGGAGGCTGCAACTGCTGATTCCTCAGATAAGTCTTTTTCCCTTTATTTGTGTTTCCTTGCTGGCTTGATTCTAGGTGACCCTGACTCCGTCCGTATTAAGTGCAGGGAGCCGGTGGTCGTGTCCCCTCACTATTATAGGGTTTTCAGGTGTCACACAGTCTAGGTACGAGGGCATGCAATCGTCTACCATAAAGACCTTTGCATGGGCATAGCAGTCAGGGAGAGCTCTAGGGTTTTTTTTAGGGCTCACCCATATGTTCCTTAGTTTGGGATCAAGTCAGTCGGATGTTTATTTATAACTTCCAGTTTTCTGCACCACCATCCGTGACATTATAAACCGCCAATACCGTCTTAAGCATGGGTCCGGTTTCAGCCTTGATTGACCGCATGCAGGGTCTTTCACTGGAGGTAGCAGATCTCCGCAAAACTGTGTCTCAGTTTCAGGTGACCGGTTCTACTTGCGTTCATGGAGTTTGTTCCGAGCCTAAGATCTCGCTTCCGGATACGTTCTCCGGGGGTAGTGAGAATTTTGTTTGCTTTAGAGAGGCTTGCAAACTCCATTTTCGCCTACTTCCCCATTCCTCTGGTGATGAGGAGCAGAGGGTGGGGATCATCATCTCGCTGCTCAGGGATAACGCTCAGTCTTGGGCCCTTTTCGCTGCCGGTGGGGGCACGGCCCCTCTGATCGGTGGATGAATTTTTTGTAGCCCTGGTGCAGATATATGATGACCCAGATCGTATTGCTCTGGCTGAATCTAAACTGCGTCTTTTATGCCAGGGTAAACAGTCCGCAGAGATATACACTGCGTGCAGAATTATTAGGCAAATGAGTATTTTGACCACATCATCCTCTTTATGCATGTTGTCTTACTCCAAGCTGTATAGGCTCGAAAGCCTACTACCAATTAAGCATATTAGGTGATGTGCATCTCTGTAATGAGAAGGGGTGTGGTCTAATGACATCAACACCCTATATTAGGTGTGCATAATTATTAGGCAACTTCCTTTCCTTTGGCAAAATGGGTCAAAAGAAGGACTTGACAGGCTCAGAAAAGTCAAAAATAGTGAGATATCTTGCAGAGGGATGCAGCACTCTTAAAATTGCAAAGCTTCTGAAGCGTGATCATCGAACAATCAAGCGTTTCATTCAAAATAGTCAACAGGGTTGCAAGAAGCGTGTGGAAAAACCAAGGCGCAAAATAACTGCCCTTGAACTGAGAAAAGTCAAGCGTGCAGCTGCCAAGATGCCACTTGCCACCAGTTTGGCCATATTTCAGAGCTGCAACATCACTGGAGTGCCCAAAAGCACAAGGTGTGCAATACTCAGAGACATGACCAAGGTAAGAAAGGCTGAAAGACGACCACCACTGAACAAGACACACAAGCTGAAACGTCAAGACTGGGCCAAGAAATATCTCAAGACTGATTTTTCTAAGGTTTTATGGACTGATGAAATGAGAGTGAGTCTTGATGGGCCAGATGGATGGGCCCGTGGCTGGATTGGTAAAGGGCAGAGAGCTCCAGTCCGACTCAGACGCCAGCAAGGTGGAGGTGGAGTACTGATTTGGGCTGGTATCATCAAAGATGAGCTTGTGGGGCCTTTTCGGGTTGAGGATGGAGTCAAGATCAACTCCCAGTCCTACTGCCAGTTTCTGGAAGACACCTTCTTCAAGCAGTGGTACAGGAAGAAGTCTGCATCCTTCAAGAAAAACATGATTTTCATGCAGGACAATGCTCCATCACATGCGTCCAAGTACTCCACAGCGTGGCTGGCAAGAACGGGTATAAAAGAAGAAAATCTAATGACATGGCCTCCTTGTTCACCTGATCTGAACCCCATTGAGAACCTGTGGTCCATCATCAAATGTGAGATTTACAAGGAGGGAAAACAGTACACCTCTCTGAACAGTGTCTGGGAGGCTGTGGTTGCTGCTGCACGCAATGTTGATGGTGAACAGATCAAAACACTGACAGAATCCATGGATGGCAGGCTTTTGAGTGTCCTTGCAAAGAAAGGTGGCTATATTGGTCACTGATTTGTTTTTGTTTTGTTTTTGAATGTCAGAAATGTATATTTGTGAATGTTGAGATGTTATATTGGTTTCACTGGTAAAAATAAATAATTGAAATGGGTATATATTTGTTTTTTGTTAAGTTGCCTAATAATTATGCACAGTAATAGTCACTTGCACACACAGATATCCCCCTAAAATAGCTAAAACTAAAAACAAACTAAAAACTACTTCCAAAAATATTCAGCTTTGATATTAATAAGTTTTTTGGGTTCATTGAGAACATGGTTGTTGTTCAATAATAAAATTAATCCTCAAAAATACAACTTGCCTAATAATTCTGCACTCCCTGTATTGTTCAGAATTTCGGAGATGGGCAGCTGATACTGGTTGGAATGATGCTGCACTCCGAAGTCAATTTTGCCATGGTCTTTCGGAGGGATTGAAAGATGCATTTGCCTTTCATGAGAGACCTGCCTCGTTG
Organism: Bufo bufo; assembly: GCF_905171765.1. Taxonomy (NCBI): domain Eukaryota; kingdom Metazoa; phylum Chordata; class Amphibia; order Anura; family Bufonidae; genus Bufo; species Bufo bufo. The sequence goes on along the minus strand of NC_053390.1, from coordinate 445,321,383 downwards.
GAGTCTGCCATGTCTCTAGCTGTTCGTATTGACAGGCGTCTTAGAGAGAGAGGAGAGACCACTCCTTCCTGTCATATTCAGTCCAAGGACAGTGGGGCAGTCTCATTCAGTGCCCAGGGGCCTCAGTCTCTCTCAATTCCCTCTGAGCAGGTGGCATGCAGCTGGGTTTGCTTGCCTCTGATAGTAGAGGATTCAGCTCTCAGAGGAGGGTTTGTTTCTGTTGTGGGGGTATAAATCATTTGGCAAATGTTTGCCCCTCTACGAGATTCAGGGAGTTTTCTGAGGGTAATAAAGAAACAAAAAGAAAAAAAAACTCTAAAAACGTTCCATCTGTTACTATCGGCAAGGTTGATGCGGAAATTGAAGGTTTGCCGTTTGCTTGTAGTTCCCGTTTTTTCCTACCTGCCAGGGTGGCGCTAGATAGCAAGAACATTGTGAGATTTTTGTAGATAGTGGAGCAGCTGTCAATCTCATTGATAATCAATTTGGTTTCTAGGTATGCACTTTGGGAAAGGATATACCTGTTTTTGCTATCGATTCCGCTCCACTTTCTCAAAAATCGTTAAAGGGCATAGTTCTCAATATCCGTTTGACTGTGGGTGATGCTCATGTTGAGGATATGTCATGTTTCGTCCTAAGCGGATTACCTACTCCTCTAGTGTTGGGGCTACCCTGGCTCACTAAACATAACCCCACCATTGATTGGCAAGCAAGGCAAATAAATGGTTGGAGTGAATTTTACAGAGAATTGCCTCACAGTGTCTCTTTCAGAGGTTTCTACCAAGACTGTACCATCTTTTCTCTCTGAATTTTCGGATGTGTTTTCAGAGAGTGGTGTCCAGGAGCTGCCCCCTCACCGGGAGTACGATTGCCCTATTAATCTCATCCCAGGCGCCAAGCTGCCAAAATCACGTTTATACAATCTCTCCCAACCTGAAAGAGTCGCTATGCGTACTTATATCTCTGAGAGCCTGAGAAAGGGACACATCCGACCCTCGAAGTCACCTGTTGCTGCTGGGTTTTTTTTGTTAAGAAAAAAGATGGTTCTTTAAGACCATGTCTGGATTTCAGGGAGCTGAACTGTATCACAATTCGTGACCCTTATCCGCTTCCTCTGATCCCGGACCTGTTTAACCAGATTGTTGGGGCTAAAGTTTTTTCTAAGTTGGATTTAAGAGGGGCATACAACCTAGTCAGGGTCAGGGAAGGGAATGAATGGAAGACAGCCTTCAATACCCCTTTCGGCCATTTCGAGAATTTGGTTATGCCCTTTGGTTTGATGAATGCTCCAGCCGTCTTCCAACATTTTGTGAACAGCTTTTTTTTATCATTTAATGGGTAAATTTGTACTGGTGTATCTAGATGACATTTAGAATTTTTCTCCTGATTTCAAAACTCATAGGGACCACCTATGTCAGGTCTTGCTCATTCTGCGGGAGAATAAATTGTACGCTAAACTGGAAAAATGTGTGTTTGCGGTTCCGGAGGATCAATTTCTGGGTTTTCTTCTCTCCGCTTCTGGTTTTCGCATGGACCCTGAGAAGGTCTACGCTGTGCTTGATTGGGAGCTTCCTGAGAATCAGAAGGCACTGATGCGGTTTTTGGGTTTTGCAAATTATTACAGAAAGTTCATTTTGAATTATTCCTCTGTTGTTAAGCCACTCATTGATATGACTAAAAAGGAGATAGATTTTTCCTCCTGGTCGGTAGATGTGCTTAAGGCCTTTTCTAGTATCAAAGAGAGTTTTGCTTCCGCTCCCATCTTGGTACAACCTGATGTCTCTCTACCTTTCATTGTTGAGGTGGACGCTTCTGAGGTGGGTGTGGGTGCGGTCTTGTCTCAGGGTCCCTCTCCTGTCAAATGGCGACCGTGTGCCTTTTTCTCAAGGAAACTCTCCTCCGCAGAGAGAAATTACGATGTGGGAGATAGGGAGTTGTTGGCCATCAAATTAGCTTTTGCGGAATGGCGCCATTGGCTAGAGGGAGTCAGACACAATATTACTGTGTTTACCGACCATAAGAATCTGGCCTACTTGGTATCAGCCAAGCGTCTGAACCCGAGACAGGCCAGATGGTCTTTATTCTTTTCTAGGTTTCATTTTGTTGTCACGTTCCGCCCTGGGGTTAAAATGTGAAGGATGATGCCCTGTCACGTTGTTTTCCGGGAGGGGGGAACTTTGAAGACCCGGGTCCCATTTTGGCTGAAGGGGTGGTCGTCTCTGCTCTTTATCCTGATTTGGAGGCAGAGGTTCAGGCAGCCCAGGCAGAGGCTCCTGATCTTTGTCCTCCTGGGAGGTTGTTTGTGCCTCTCGCTTTACGACACAAGGTTTTTAAGGAGCACCACGATACTGTCCTTGCTGGGCACCCGGGGAGTAGAGCCACAGTGGATCTCATTGCTCGGAGATTCTGGTGGCCGGCTCTTCGTAAGACGGTTGAGGGTTTTGTGGCAGCCTGCGAGACCTACGCTCGTGCCAAGGTCTCTCATTCACGGCCATAGGGTTCTCTCCTCCCATTACCCATTCCTTCCCGTCCTTGGACGCATCTGTCCATGGACTTCATTATGGACCTGCCTCGTTCCTCGGGGAAGACTGTGATTCTGGTAGTAGTGGACCGTTTTAGCAAAATGGCACATTTCATTCCCTTTCCTGGGTTACCCAATGCTAAGACGCTGGCGCAAGCATTTGTTGATCACATTGTCAAATTGCATGGCATTCCTTCAGACATAGTTTCTGATAGGGGCAAGCAATTTGTTTCCAGCTTCTGGAAGGCCTTCTGTTCTCGCTTGGGGGTTCGGTTGTCGTTCTCTTCTGCTTTTCACCCGCAGTCGAATGGCCAGACCGAACGCGTCAATCGGAATCTGGAGACATATCTGCGCTGTTTTGTGGCAGAGAATCAGGAGGATTGGTGTTCTTTTTTGTCCCTTGCTGAGTTTGCTTTAAATAACCGTCGCCAGGAGTCCTCTGATAAGTCACCATTTTTTGGTGCATATGGGTTTCATCCGCAGTTTAGGACATTCTCTGGAGAGGGGTATTCTGGTTTACCTGATAAGGAGAAATTTTCCTCGTCTTTGTCATTTATTTGGCAAAAGATTCAGGGTATTCTGAAGAGGATGAGTGAGAGATATAAGCATGTGGCGGATAAGAGACGTGTGCCTGGTTCGGACCTGAATGTGGGTGATCTGGTGTGGTTGTCTACAAAGAATATCAAACTGAAGGTTCCCTCCTGGAAGTTGGGTCCTAAGTTTATTGGGCCTTACAAGATCTTGTCCGTCATCAATCCCGTTGCCTTCCGTCTTGATCTTCCTCAGACTTGGAAGATCCATAATGTTTTTCACAGGTCCCTATTAAAACCGTATGTCCAACCCACTGTACCCTCCTCTTTGCCTCCTCCTCCGATTGTTGTTGATGGTAATCTTGAATTTCAGGTTTCTAGGATTGTGGATTCTCGCATTATCCGCGGTTCTCTCCAGTACCTCGTTCATTGGGAGGGTTATGGTCCTGAGGAGAGGATGTGGGTCCCAGTGGCGGACATTAAGGCCACTCGTCTCGTCAGGTCTTTCCATAGGTCCCATTCTGAGAAGGTGGGCTCTGAGTGTCCGGAGTCCACTCGTAGAGAGAGGGGTACTGTCACCGCCAGCTCTCTGAGAAGGTCTGGCAGACGTTCTTCTGTACCTCTTGCATGATGTTTTTTGTTTTGGTTTCACTTTGTCATCTCCTTTCCTTCTCCCAGCTGTCATCTATTTACACTGATTGCCTCCCTTTATATTCCCTCCCATACTGCCTCACTTTGTGGTTTATACTACTTCCTGGGTTGTGTTCACTGCTGGAGGCTGCAACTGCTGATTCCTCAGATAAGTCTTTTTCCCTTTATTTGTGTTTCCTTGCTGGCTTGATTCTAGGTGACCCTAACTCCGTCCGTATTAAGTGCAGGGAGCCGGTGGTCGTGTCCTCTCACTTTTATAGGGTTTTCAGGTGTCACACAGTCTAGGTACGAGGGCATGCAATCGTCTACCATAAAGACCTTTGCATGGGCATAGCAGTCAGGGAGAGCTCTAGGGTTTTTTTAGGGCTCACCCATATGTTCCTTAGTTTGGGATCAAGTCAGTCGGATGTTTATTTATAACTTCCAGTTTTCTGCAACACCATCCGTGACAGTAACTCGGTCGATTAGACATCAGGAACATCTCACTCCGGCGTATAGAAGGAATGGAAACAAAAAAACATAAGTACATGTCCTATTTCCTTTCGCCCGGAACCAATGGAAAACCAGTGAGCCCCAAGACCTCCCAAAGCTTTAAAAAGGATTCCGACCCTCACTAGTCATAGCTCCGCCTCTGCTCCTGTCAGTATGGGCCTGACCCTTGTCAATGGTGTCTGCTAGCCAGGCATAACCATAGCACATCTTCGGGTCGCCTAGCTGCCTGGACACCCATATAGGATTAACAAGCGAGGAGCAGGAGCCAGAGCTAATATTAAACCTATAGCTGATATTACCCTCTAGGAATGTATCGTTATGTGCTATTAACAAATGTCTCCTTGTAACAAATAAACAAAAGTGATACTCTTCATTCTTTGACTAAGTTGAGCATCTTCTTGCAATGACTGGTGTGGATCCAGTTGTCTCGTCCCTCGAACTTCAGAGAGGTTAGCGTCCTCAGCAGCACCTGGAATGGCCCAAGATATCTCGGCTCTAGTCCCGTCCTCTGATGTTTCTTTAGCACGACCCAATCACCTGGTTGACTAGAATGAACACTGGTTATTGAGTCTGGGTCTGGGAGAAACTCCTGAACCCGGTGGTGGACATCGGGTGATAACCCGTGGGGCTGCCTGGGGGCATACCTGATTGAATAAAAGGGTTACAGCGGAACATTCAGGCCATGGATCGGCCGTGATTTTTACCTTCTTTCAAAAAATCTGACCCAAGTACCATCAAAGAAAAGGCAGTCGTGAAGGTTCTCAACGTAATTCCCTACTAGGTTAGAAAATTGATTGACAGTTGAGAGGTTAGAATGGTTAGTAAAAAGTTTGAAGATCGTTGTTTTCGGCACCACTTTCCCCCCTTTTTATCGTCCTTAAAACCAGGACGAAGAGAAGCTGGATTAATCGTCTCAAGGTTAGATGGAGAGATGAGGGAGGGATGAGAGAGAGAGGGAGAGATAGAGAGAGAGAAAGAGAAATAGAAAAGCGCTTCTATTGGACTCTGTAGCTTTAGCTGGACGGGAGTACTTGACAGTGTTAATTCGCACTGTCTGGGACTTTTGAATGCCCTGTTGCTGGAGATCGATGGATTCGTGCAGCCACAGTTCTGCTTTCTGGAGGGAACCATGGCTTTGGAGTCTAGTGGGGAATTCACGGACAAACTTTTTCCCAATCCAGACTTTAAAGGTCCCTTCCTTGGGGATGGTCCACTCTGAAGCTACAGTCTCTTGGTGCCAATATTTGAGGGGCTTAACAACTCCTCCTCCATAGATGGATTTCATGTACTGCTTGGCTGTCCTATAGTCAGAAGTGGTACCCTTCTGTTCCCTAAACCCATGCTCTAGCCTTCTAAAAGTAGGTGTGTCCACCTACAGTGTCCCGCGACACACGCTTGGACTGTCCCGCGACACACGCCTGGACAGCTGCTACTCCCCTTCGTTCGCCTCTGAGTTGCCCTAGGGTTTCTGGCACCGACACACGGACTCCGTTCACCCTAGTTAGACCTCAGGAAAAGGAGTAACAGTGTGAGAAAAAGGGCTCTCGCCGACACACGGCGGCCCTCTGAGTCTCCTAATGAGATATATCAGCCTCGGTTTTGGCTCTGAATAGTGACCTGACCACAGGATAGGGCTTCCAATTGACCTGGAGTGGAATGTGCGCACAGGAAACAAACACACAGTACTCCTGTGGGGAAAGGGGTTACTCACACAGCTATTGGTATGCCCGGGTGATATATATCACCTTGTCTCCTTAAAAAAAAAGCTCATCAACTCACTTTCCTTTACCTATATTATTCTATATAGTCAAGCTGAACAGCACACAAAGTCCTTTTTGCAGTGACTGATCAAAAACCTCTTGCTCAGCAGCAACCCTTGAATTCAGACAGTAGTTCCCACACAATATCATGAGACCCCCAGTACTCCTAACCAAATCTACAGAGAAGAGAGAGAAAGAGAAAAAGAAAGAGAAAAGCGCCAAAATATGAAAAAGGAAAAAAATTATAATAGACTAAAAATAAAAATGGGTTAGTAAAAAGGAAAAACTGAAAAAAACTTGATTACATCAATAAAAACCTAAAAAATAAAAATGGATTAGTAAAAGAAGACCTGTAAAAAGGAGAGAAAAAAACAACATAGAAAACTTCAGTTACAGAAAGTCTTGCTATATACATTGAGATTCAGTAAAAAGTAAATTTTAACTTAAAAACCGAAACTCAAATACAAAAACAAAAATCTTAGGAACACATACAACTGTATAGGACTGAATTACCACATCAATGTCTTGGAGTGTTCACCTCAAACCGTGAAAAATAGCAGAAGAATTTCTACCCACCCAGTCATTGAAATGTTAATTTGCCCAGCCCCAAACCAGCTTTAGATTAATTTTCCCAAAGAAGCAGGATTTAACATTACAAGGTCCCAAAACCGTTTTTTTTTCTAGGGGAAGGGAAAAATCTATTTAAATTAGGTCTTAAGAGTTAAAATGGTTTACAAAGACCTTAATTTACCCTTCTCTGGCACATAAAAATTAGAAACTCTACTGAATTCCAGGAACCGATCTCTTTCCTCTCTGAGCTTCACATTTTCAAATTTTAACCGTTCATATTGGTATTTAAATTCTGCTTCATGGATCAATGACCTTGGCTGTCCCTTGGTCCTATACCTTTGCAAAGAACCATGTCTGGGACATTACCCCACCTTGCTGAATAAACCACTTTACTTCTAGGTGTGGTTCTGGGGTACTTAACATGCCTGTGTCTGTTGTCATTAGTGATGTCACAATATTGTTCAATGTGCCCGTATTCCCTGCATGCAAAACAACGAATAGCTTGCCTCCCTGCACAATACCTTGTCTGGGCACATGGTGATTTGACTTGGTGTACAACATTAACCATCCTAGCATGACTAGATCCCTCACTACTATCTGTATTGAGTCCACTTACCACTGACTCTTCTGAGGAATCTTCTGGCATTGTGTTAATACTTCCAACTCCAGGATACAGACACATTGTCCATCTCCATCCCTGAGTCGGTTCCACTATCTGACCCACAGTCCTCAGACTTCTCCATGATTACAGCCCATACATTTCCTCTAATCCCAGACACATTACTCTCTAACGGTTGCTTCAATGCCTCTGGCTGCACTAAGAATGTTCATCTTCTATCATCCTGCAGAGAGCAGACAATTCCCTTACAGCACCCTGTGCATGCGTCAGGCTTTCAGATAACCATTCATTCTTGTTTTGGAGCTCAGTATTACACCTCACAGTACATTCATAATTAGCGCTAGCTTCAGCTGCCTGCTGGACAAGAGCTCTCAATTTAACAACTTCCACTTTTAAATCTTCCACTTCTCCTTCCAAACTCAGCTTCAGCCTACAAGACTCCTGATATTTATCCGCTATCCACCCAGCAGCAAAAATCAGAGCATACTTGCCTTTCCTTTTGCGCCATTTTTTGGTACCGATCAGGTTTGCTACACAATTCTGAGCCTGCAGCCATGGATCAGTAGATCCCTGCATAGCTTGAATAATGGCCACCGTGTCCTTCAACTTTGAAACTTCTTTAAAATGCTTTCCATTGCACAAGAAAACAAAACACTGTTACCAATTTCTAGGAGTTGTCCCAATACTTTTGGCACAGAACTACAAGCACCTCATTTCTATAATGTGGTACCCGTATTAATTATGCCAAACAATTCTACAATTCAGTGTAACAGCCACAGATATACAAACATTAAGCAGAATCATCAACTATAGGACGATTTCACCGCTAAACTGCCACTAATGCTCAGACAATGATTCCTGTATCAGACTGGTCACTGAGCTATACCATAACCAAACACTCAACTGATATCCAGCACAAAACTTACCAAAACAAAATCAAACTGTACATAGAAAGTTACAAAAAGACAAGATAATTATTCTGGACAAAACTGACATTTCAGGCAAAAACAACCAAATCGCTTTCCATAGCAAACTAACCAAGATGGCCGACAAAACCTCATGTCTTCACACACCACACAAAGGAAATTAAAGATGGCTGACAAACAACATGGCTTGACACAAAGGAAATCAAGATAGTGTCTACAAAATCCAGCAATAGAAAATCCAAATTAAACAAAACAGTTTCTATATTCCCTGTTCCCCACCCCCGAAACCAAAGTAAAACCTCCACTCTGCGGGTGATTTACAGCCTAACAATATAAAAATACTCTTTAAATTCTGTCTCTAATGTACAAACACTAAAACAAATTGCTACCTCTATAAACCTCTATAAAATCGGCTCTTACAAAATCACAGTAATATGAAAGTTAAGAAGTTACAACAAAAAACACAATATTCTGTACTGCAGCACACACATCACAATCTCTGTACAATCAACTCAGATCCACCCCTTGACGCAGCAGACATCAACAACATACACCAAAAGGTTCTTTCAGTAGATTTTTTTCCTGATATAAGCAGATTGGAGTACACAAATTTCAGTTCACAAAGAGCAAAACTTTCTCAAAAATAAGAGTAAGGAAAAGGATATTATTACCTTATGCCGGCCTATTTTTGCTTTTTGAAAATTAAGCTGTGTCTCCATTAAGTTCTGCTGATAACGGGGAAAAAAATTATCTCCCTAACTGTGCTCGCCATCTGTTGTAGAAATTTTAATATTAGAAATCCGCTCTCATCAGGCTTTGTGTAAGGAAAGGTAAAAATCTCAACCGCAGTCAGACAAAGGTGTTACCATCTTGAGTTCTTCTGAGCAACTGCCCCTCCTCCACAGTCTGCTTACCTTTTATTTAGTCACAGTAGAAAGGGGCTGGCCAGTCACCCGACCACTTACTTCATGTAACAAGGATACAGGAAGTGATGACACAGGAAGATGAGATAGTTCAGGTACTTGTCAGAGGACAGGGGAGGGCGTCAATGTGGCTGGACAGTGCAATGCACACACCCCATCCCTGTATAAGGAAGGATGAGTCATATCCATTGTCTGATCAGCCAGGTGGCTGCCCATCCCCCATCACTGTCAGCATGGATCCCATTCAATACTGCTCAAAGTGACCAGTATCAAACCGGCAAACGCCCCCCTGAGAACACGTCTCCAAGCCCATGAGAAGGTTTTCATACTGACGGTTTTACCACTGGTCCCGATTCAACCCAAGTACCCTCTGCTAGAGCGTTCTTTCCACAAAATTTCCACAACAACTGTGTTTATAATCCCTGTACTGTGACATCACTGTGTTTATTATCCCTGTACTGTGACATCACTGTGTTTATTATCCCTGTACTGTGACATCACTGTTTATTATCCCTGTACTGTGACATCACTGTGTTTATTATCCCTGTACTATGACATCACTGTTTATTATCCCTGTACTTGACATCACTGTGTTTATTATCCCTGTCCTGTGACATCACTGTGTTTATTATCCCTGTCCTGTGACATCACTGTGTTTATTATCCCTGTACTGTGACATCACTGTGTTTTATTATCCCTGTACTGTGATATCACTGTGTTTATTATCCCTGTACTGTGACATCACTGTGTTTATTATCCCTATACTGTGACATCACTGTGTTTATTATCCCTGTACTGTGACATCACTGTGTTTATTATCCCTGTACTGTGACATCACTGTGTTTATTATCCCTGTACTGTGACATCACTGTGTTTTATTATCCCTGTACTGTGACATCACAGTGTTTATTATCCCTGTACTGTGACATCACTGTGTTTATTATCCCTGTACTGTGACATCACTGTGTTTATTATCCCTGTCCTGTGACATCACTGTGTTTATTATACCTGTATTTTGACATCACAGTGTTTATTATCCCTGCACTGTGACATTACTGTGTTTATTATCCCTGTACTGTGACACCACTGTGTTTATTATCCCTGTACTGTGACATCACTGTGTTTATTATCCCTGTACTGTGACATCACTGTGTTTATTATCCCTGCACTGTGACATCAATGTGTTTATTATCTCTGCACTGTGACATCACTGTGTTTATTATCCCTGTACTGTGACATCACTGTGTTTATTATCCCTGCACTGTGACATTACTGTGTTTATAATCCCTGTACTGTGACATCACAGTGTTTATTATCCCTATACTGTGACATCACAGTGTTTATTATCCCTGTCCTGTGACATCACTGTGTTTATTATCCCTGTCCTGTGACATCACAGTGTTTATTATCCCTGCACTGTGACATCAATGTGTTTATTATCCCTGCACTGTGACATCACTGTGTTTATTATCCCAGCACTGTGACATCACTGTGTTTATTATCCCTGTATGTGACATCAATGTGTCTATTATCCCCTGTAAGAAGGTACCTGGAATCATCGTGAATGGAAGGTATGTGTCACCGAGGTTCCTGGCCTCGGTGAAGTAAGAGCCGGTATTTTATGTGTCAGCAGCAGCTATTGCTAATTGACACCATGAGATTAAGCATGGCTGTCATAGGCTACTTTCACACTGGTGTTTTTGCTTTCCGTTTGTGAGATCCATTCAGGGCTCTCACAAGCGGTCCAAAACGGATCAGTTTTGCCCTAATGTATTCTGAATGGAAAAGGATCCACTCAGAATGCATCAGTTTGTATCAGTTCAGTCTCTATTGCTCTTTGGAAGCGGACACCAAAACGCTGCTTGCAGCGTTTTGGTGTCCGTCTGACAAAACTGAGCGAAACGGATCCGTTCTGACACACAATGTAAGTCAATGCAAACTGTTGTATTATCTGAACGGTTCTGTCTGTGCAGATCCATGACGGATCCGCACCAAACGCGAGTGTGAAAGTAGCCATAGCTGATGCGGGACAGCTCTTACTGGGAGTAGTCAAAGTGCTGGGTGGGTGACTACTCCCCATGTTCCAGGCCGGGTTTTGCCAGGCATAAAAACCAGCCAGCACTGCCAGCTGTGGTGGATTTACCTCCCTCTGACAGTGGAGCTCAGGAGTCTGTGTGCTGTGAACTCAGGGCTGTGCTGGAATTTGAGGATTGAGCCCGGCTGGAGGACTTTGGCCCCTCTAAAGGCGAACAGTCCGCCTATGGACTTGATGAGGCTGAACTGCTAACAGGTTGTGAATTAACACCCAGGAGAAAAGGTGACTTTTTATTGCTTATGGACTTTCCTTGTCTGTGAACAAACACCAAGCTACCTGCGTTTTTGTGATACACATTATCTGCATTTTGTTAAACACCAATGTGTGAATAAAGACCGCTGTTAGATTCAAGTACTGTGTACTTTGCCTCTATACTGCATCCGCTAGTCTTAACTACCAGAGCGAATCCCCACACCCTCGTACTGTAACATCACTATGTTTATTATCCCTGTATTGTGACATCACTATTTTATTATCCCTATAGTGTGACATCACTGTGTTTATTATCCCTGTAGTGTGACATCACTGTGTTTATTATCCCTGTACTGTGACATCACTGTGTTTATTATCCCTGTAGTGTGACATCACAGTGTTTATTATCCCTGTAGTGTGACATCACTGTGTTTATTATCCCTGTAGTGTGACATCACTGTGTTTATTATACCTGTACTGTGACACCACTGTGTTTATTATCCCTGTACTGTGACATCACTGTGTTTATTATCCCTGTAGTGTGACATCACAGTGTTTATTATCCCTGTACTGTGACATCACAGTGTTTATTATCCCTGTACTGTGACATCACTGTGTTTATTATCCCTGTAGTGTGACATCACAGTGTTTATTATGCCCATTTAATAACTGATACCGCACATGTGGCGCTCTCTTCTTCCTATTTTTATCTTCACTCATGTAGTGGCAGTGGCAGATGCAATCTGGCACAGCCAGAAGGACAGACAGACTGTGTCTGCAATGCAGGTACTGAGATTTGAGAAGGCGGAACTGGAGCAGAGAAAGAAATAAAGTCCAGACGTTAGGCAATAGTATTCAATTATTCTACAAGTTGTCCCTGGCTACTACATTGATTAGTCAGCCACTTAAATACATCCTGTAACCCCAATCTGGGGGTGCTAGTGGGCTCCATGATTTGAGCAAACTAATATAGTGTGTCCACCCACTGTGTCACTGAATGGATTTGGTATAGGGCTACTCACAAAGGTGTTTGCTTAGTGACCTCCCTGGTTTTCACCCTTCCACCCCTACACAGGCATCTGGTCTTCACTGCAGGGGGACTACCAGTCTAAGGCCTCTTTCACACGGGCATGTTTCCTGCTCGGATGCAATGCGTGAGGTGAACGCATTGCACCCGCACTAAATCCGGACCCATTCATTTCAATGGGGCTGTGCACGAGTGGTGATTTTCACACATCACTTGTGCGTTGCGTGAAAATCGCGACATGCTCTATATTGTGCGATTTTCATTCAATGCAGGCCTCATAGAAGTGAATGGGGCTATGCGAAAATCGTAAGCATCCGCAAGCAAGTGCGGATGCAGTGCGATTTTCATGCATGGTTGCTAGGTGATGATCGGGATGGGGACCCGATCTTTGTTATTTTCCCTTATAACATGGTTATAAGGGAAATTAATAGCATTCTTAATACAGAATGCTAAGTAAATTAAGGATGGAGAGGTTAAAAAATAATAATTAAACTCACCTCATCCACTTGTTCGCGCATCCCGGCTCGTCTTCTTTCTTCTTCTTTGAGGACCTGGGAGGAAAAGGAGCTTTTGGTGACGTCACTGCGCTCATCACATGGTCCATCACCATGGGAAAATAATAAAATCTACACAACACCGATCCCAAACCCGAACTTCTGTGAAGAAATCCGGGTTCGGGTCTGGGTACTAAACATGCCGATTTTTCTCACGCGCGTACAAAACGCATTAAAACGCTTTGCACTAGCGCAGAAAAATTGCGCATTTTCCCGCAACGCGCCTGCATCTTTTCCCGCAATGCCCGTGTGAACCCAGCCTTATACTTCTTGAAGTAGTCTCCATTCAGTGACAGCAGACCTAGGTGGGTTAAGAGACACCAGTACGAGGCACCAAGAGGAAATCATGGTCAAAAGACAAGCCGAGGTCGGGCAGGTGGCACAGGTTCACCTCAGTAATTAAGCAGAGGGCAAGCATGGAAGTTCAGACAACAGAATGATAATAAGCTTAGAACTTAGATAATAGTATGACAACTCTATTGTTCTCTTGATAGGCCTAGATAAAGATAACCACAGAAGGGCATTTAATGAGTGTGATGTTTGACGCTCTAATTGAGACAATCCACTGGGGGTTCTCTATGGTCTGAGGGAATGGTCTCACTGAGAAAGTTGAGCAAGGTTTTTTGCCATGCCAAAAGTCCAAAAAAAAGAGGAAGAGTCAAGGCAGAAAGCACAGTACATGGAATTGCTTTAATAAATTAAATTCAGAAAACCATCCACCCAATTAAAAACAAAACATACAGTATTCATATATAAGTTGTTAATATATGATACAAAAATTTTGATGGAAGTGTCCCTTTAAACTCTTCTCGACCACTCCATGTAAATATACATGACCGATACAGGAGGTCTATATGGAGCTGGCTCATGAGCTGAGCCTGCTCCATACGCAGCTAGTACTGGCTGTGTAATACAGCTAACACCCACCGACAATGACTGGGATCATATATTACTCCAATCTCAGTCATTTAACCCATCAGATGCAATAGTCGATACTGATTACAGCATCCGAGAAGCTAGTCAGAAGGAGGGGGCACCCTTTGGTTTCTGATTGGCACATATGCAGCCAGTGGTGTACATGGAGAAGTAAGGGCCCCATACCAAGGATCAAACCAAGCCCCCACACAGGACAGAAGGGTTTCCACCTAAACCCTTTTCGATGACCCTTGGTCCATTTTTCAACTGCCTCATTTGCTAAAAGTTGTTCCTTTAGAAAGTTTAGAGGGTAGCGTCCTGACCTAGTTTTCCCCTACAGTAGAAGAGGTGATAATCCCAACTAAGACTGGGCCCCCTCTTGCCCTGGGCCCCATAGCAGTCGCATGGTCTGCCGCTATTGTAATTACTCCCCTGTATGCAGCAAAATTGCAGGGTGTTGATCATCTGCTATGACCTCCTAGGAGCTTGTGAAGGTCTATTTAAGGGGTTTTCAAACTTCAATGTGCTTTTTTAAAATATCCTCCAACTTAGTGGTACCTGTCAAGGGAAACTTACTTGCTCCTAGATGCTTGGTTCTGGCTCCATGGGCCAACAGCTGTCTTCACTGCACTTCCATCCTCACATGTTAACTGGCCGGACAGATGGGAGCCACATGCGCCACAGCGGTGATGTGTCCCCCAAGCACAAGTAAACGTGAATGCAGTGACATGCCACTTGGGCATATGTCACCGCAGCAGCCAGTCATTTAGTGCAGCGGGACACATGATGCATCTGTGCAAGAAGTTTTCATGTGGGCACCGAAGCACAGTGAAGACAGCGGTGGACCCACAGAGTCAGAATCAAGCATCTGGGAGCAAGTAAGTATGCTTCCCTTAACAAGTCTTCCTGGGTGTGTGGGTAATTAAGAAAAAACACATTAAAGTTGGAAAACCTTTAAAAGGTTTAATAGGAAGTCTGAAAATTCAACAGAGTGCAATACTATACTATTGCAGTCTATGGTATAAGCCAGTGATGCCCAAACTGTGGCCCGCGAAGCCGTGTCATGCGGCCCGTGCAGTGACCGGACTTTATCAGCGCAGGGCGTGCTGCGAACGGCACAGCCAGCAAAGCGATGCTGCCTGTGCCTGCAATCTCCCCGCCCAGCGCCGCCTCCTAGCTAATTTATTCACTGCACTTGCCTCTGTGAAATTGAAGAGAAGCGCTGTAATCTCGCACTGGCAGAGGCATTGAAGTGCGCATGCACCGTCTTCCTGGCCTCTGCCAGTGCGCCTGTGCGAGATTACAGCGCTTCTCTTCAATTTCACAGAGGCAAGTGCAGTGAATAAATTAGCTAGGAAGCGGCTCTGGGTGGGGGGCATATCTGTGGATGACACTGAGGGGGGGGGATATCTGTGGATGACACTGAGGGGGGGATATCTGTGGATGACACTGAGGGGGTGGGGATATCTGTGGATGACACTGAGGGGGGAGATATCTGTGGATGACACTGAGGGGGGATATCTGTGGATGACACTGAGGGGGGGGGTGTATCTGTGGATGACACTGAGGGGGGTCTATCTGTGGATGACACTGAGGGGGGGTGTATCTGTGGATGACACTGAGGGGGGTGAATCTGTGGATGACACTGAGGGGGGAGGATATCTGTGGATGACACTGAGGGGGGTGTATCTGTGGATAACACTGAGGGGGGTGTATCTGTGGATGACACTGAGGGGGGGTGTATCTGTGGATGACACTGAGGGAGGGGAGGATATCTGTGGATGACACTGGGGGGTGTATCTGTGGATGACACTGAGGGGGGGTGTATCTGTGGATGACACTGAGGGGGGGATCTGTGGATGACACTGAGTGGGGATCTGTGGATGACACTGAGGGGGGATCTGTGGATGACACTGAGGGGGGATCTGTGGATGACACTGAGGGGGGATCTGTGGATGACACTGAGGGGGGGTCTGTGGATGACACTGAGGGGGGGATCTGTGGATGACACTGAGGGGGGATCTGTGGATGACACTGAGGGGGATCTGTGGATGACACTGAGGAGGGATCTGTGGATGACACTGATAGGGGGATCTGTGGATGACACTGAGGGGGGATCTGTGGATGACACTGAGGGGGGATCTGTGGATGACACTAGGGGGGATCTGTGGATGACACTGTGGGGGGATCTGTGGATGACACTGAGGGTGGGATCTGTGGATGACACTGAGGGGGGGATCTGTGGATGACACTGAGGGGGGGATCTGTGGATGACACTGAGTGCGGATCTGTGGATGACACTGAGTGCGGCTCTGTGGATGACACTGAGGGGGATGTTGGGGTGGGAGCTCTGGAAGGGGTGGGAGGTCCGATAGGTGGAGGATCTGACTGAAGCCTAAAGACCAGACATCAAGGTAGACCTGCAGAAGAAGGTCACAGCGCAGTATGTGATGTATAACTTTGTGTAATGTATGTAGTGCAGTGTGTGATCATCACATACTGCACTACATACATTACACACATGTATACATCACATGCCCCCTCACAGTAATAATGCCAAGATATGTGCCCTCTTCACAGACGTAATGCTCACACATGCCCCCTTACAGTAGTTATGCCCAGCTATGTGCCCCCTCACAGTAATAATGCCAAGATATGTGCCCTCTTCACAGTAGTAATGCTCACTCGTGCCCCCTCACAGTAGTTATGCCCTGATATGTGCCCTCTTCACAGTAGTTATGCCCTGATATGTGCCCTCCTCACAGTAGTTATGCCCAGATATGTGCCCCCTCACAGTAATAATGCCAAGATATGTGCCCTCTTCACAGATGTAATGCTCGCACATGCCCCCTGACAGTAGTTATGCCCTGATATGTGCCCTCCTCACAGTAGTCATGCCCTGATATGTGCCCTCCTCACAGTAGTTATGCCCTGATATGTGCCCTCCTCACAGTAGTTATGCCCTGATATGTGCCCCCTCACAGTAGTTATGCCCTGATATGTGCCCCCTCACAGTAGTTATGCCCAGATATGTGCCCTCTTCACAGTAGTAATGCTCACACATGCCCCCTCACAGCGTTTGCATTTCTTTCTGGCAAAGCTACCTGCTACCGGCCCGCAAAATTTATACCAAGTCTAGTGCGGCCCTCAGACAAAAAATGGTTGGGCACCACTGGTATAAGGTATTGAATGATCACATGTATAACTGTATACATTTTCTTAAGTATGTACTACAGGAAAATAAAAAGAGGTATCTAATAAGCTTAATGCGGTTGAGCTGAGATTTACAAAGTATAAATTGCTAGGGGTGTCAATGATCACACAACTAAGGTGGATGGTGCATCCTTTATTTTAGGTTCTACATCAGGAATATGTTGAGGCAGGGTCATATTAATTTGATATAGGCTGCCACTCTGACATGGTAACAGTCATACAGATGCTGGATATCTTTCTGTGGTATTTCATTCCAAGCACTTTCAACTTGTACCCGTAGTTCAGCCAAGGAGGTTGTTGGCTGCTGTACATGGGAGATTCATGTCCCCATCCAGTCCCAGACATTCTTTTTTTTTTTTTTGTAAATCTTTATTTATGTCAATTTTTTGGCATGAAAACAAACAAAGCTCAGTTGAATACATCAGATATTACAGCAGATAAGAGCAAAATAGTTACACATATCTGACCATCGGACACAGCGAAAAAGGAATCAGCCGTATGGGCGGCTCGTCTCCTGCCGCAATTGAAATAAGCAGTAAGCCCTCGTTTAATGCTAGAGTCAACTAACTCTTCCAAACACGCTGTTATATTTTGAGGCCTAGATGAGGCATTGGCTAAGAGACCAACCTCCCCCAGTCGTCCCCTCCACCATGCTTAATGCAGTATGAAAGGACAAACATGAAAGAACCATTAAACAAAAAAGGGTAAAAGGAGAAAAAATTAAATATGTCAGTCAGGATATCTAGTAAATGGTTATCTGGTTGTTACCACACAACTTACACCTCTTGAAAAATAGAATGTGAACTAGGGAAAAGTGGAGTATGCACTATCTATCGCAATATGCTAGTAGGATATACAACATGAATGAGCTTACACTACCCCTGAGCATACTTCTCCTCCATATGCGTGAGCCAAGGTTGCCATATTTTAAGGAACAGCTTCCTATTGTTGTTTTCCCACCCCGCCAATTCCTCCATTCGACATATTAGGTTCATTTTATCATACCACATAGTCAAAGTTGGGGGATCTACCTCCCTCCATTTAATAGGAATAAGGAGTTTTGCAGCTGTAACCATATGAGTGGCTAGTGAAGTTTTATTAGGTCTAAAGTTTTTCTCTGGACGCCACAGTAAGATCAATGGGCCCGTGAGGACAATTTGAGTGTTGCATACCTTATTGATTATAGTTTCAATTTCATGCCAGAAATGTCTCAGGGTTTGGCAGCCCCACCAAATGTGCGATATGTTACCTACTCCAGTGGAACATCTCCAACAAACATTGGAAGGGATTAGGTTAATTTTATGAAGAAATTCCGGAGTTCGGTACCATCTAGTAAGTATCTTGACCGAGTTCTCTTGGACCCGCACGCACCTCGAGAACCCATGTGAGTTAGATAGTATAAATGCCTTATCCCGATCATCTAAAGTGATATTCAGTTCTCTCTCCCACTCCCTCAAATAGGCAGGAGTCTGTTTATCTCTCCCAATCAATAGTTGTCTATATATTAAAGAAAGGCATTTTGGGGGAATGGAGGGGAGAAGGACATAATTTTCCAACCAGGTAGGATCTGGAAGGGGGAGATGTGCAGACCTCGAAAACTTTGCGCATGTATTCTCAAAATCCCATTTCTGGATCATATTTATCACCTCACCTGTATTTTCAGTTAGAGCAGTGTAATAGTCAGAGTTCGGGAGAATTCTGTTTAAGTCCCCCAATCTAAGATTATGAACAAACCCCCAAACCTCTGATTGTTTAATAGACGTGGCGGAAAGTACTTGTGGGAGTATCTGGAGAGGCACCATGGGAGAAAGGCGGTTCCCACTCATGTTGAGAGCTGAGGTGGCATTGCAATGTGTAATAGTACACCAGTCCCAGACATTCTTGAAGTGGTAAAGATCCAGCAATTGAGTTGGCCAGGGGAGCTGCAGGATATCCTGAAAAGCACGTTGTGTAGCAGGGACAGTATGTGGACGGGTGTTATCTTGCAGTAGGACTAGTTACACAATGTCCTGGACATACTGGTCAATGCTTCCTCCATGAATACCAGATAGGACTGATATGCAATAAATTGCGTGGCACTCAAGCCCAACGCGGTGGGTGCTTCCAATTAGGGTTCACAACCCTAAATCAAGTTAGCAAAGCAACTTCAGCACTCTATGAGTAAAGTGAAATCAGTACGTCTTTTTTATTTTTTCAGGCAATCAAAATGTGTTGTGTGACATTTCAGTGAATTATGACTTTTTTCAAACACTGATTGCTGTAGAAGGAATAGGAGAAATGAGAATTCACTGATATTATGTGCGCCAAGACTCCACTGCACCATGAGAAGACACCATGAGAATACTACGCTAGGGGGTTGCTCTGTTACATGGGTACCAGGAGCTTCATGCTACAACTCTGGCAGTTTTCCAATAGTGGCTGTGTTTTCAAGCTCCATTCAAGTGAATTACATTACGCTACCACTCCACAGGAGACGAAATGTCGTTTAAAGACCAGGAAGCGGCACTTGCATGGAGTGCCGCCTCCTCGCCAAACAGCTGATCGGCGGGGGTGACTGGTATCAGACCCCCACAATCTCATATTGATGACCTATATTGACAATAGGTCATCAATATTAACGGCTGGACAACCCCTTTAATGAGGAATATTGGAGAATACAGATAAAACAGTATTAGTTTAGTAGTAATAGCACTAGTGAATAAGTTAGATTTTTCACTTTATTTTTAGAGTAGCAACATATTCCATAGTAAAGTGAGGCCGTACTGGGACGTCAGTTGAGGGGAGGCCGACATGATAGGGTTTGGATGGAGGGGGCCGGCAGTGTGAGGGTTAAGGGTTTTGAAATGATGGGGGGTGGAGAGTAAGAAGGGGTGGGCTTGCAGAGTAGGCTATGTGAGGGGGAGGTAATCGGTGCCATTTTAGAGCGTTTAGCTAAAAGGACAAACTCCCACCCTCACTCCCTTATGGAACAGGGGTCAGTTGGTGTGTGGGTTTGGAAGGGGGTGGGGGCAGGGCGGTGGTTAGGTTATGATTTGAGTGGGGGTTGGGTTTGTGTTTCTTGTGTCTGTGTGTCTTTGTTGTCGCGGCAGTCGGGGGCGGTGGGAGGTCCTCGAAGTTGGTGGTACGGATACTTCGGGAGAATGGGAGGGCTTCAATGGTGGGGCTGGACTCCCATGGTTGGACAGTTGGCTTGTGTAAAAGGCGTCCGTCAGTTGGTCTCCGAGCTGGTGTTTTTACAGCTGGAGGCAAGATGGATGGGCCAGTTTGGGGAGTCGTGATAATGAGTTTTTGGGGCTTCAAGGACCTCCCTCGTCAGGGAATAAACAATTGTAGTTATGTTTATATATGTTATGTATTTATTAATAAACGGCTGCTGTGGCCATTTAAATCCGAATTGGTCTCAGTGTATTATTGTTAAGTTTGGGTTGGAATGTGGTTTAAAGGGGGTGTGAAGGAGGCCCACGAGAGATAGACAAGTCCCTACTCATGTATAGAGACTGAATCAACTCACATTATTTAGTCAGTCACAACTGAATTCCTATCTAACATGCACACGCGCAATGTAACTGCAATTTCAGAAAGAGTCACTAGTGCAAAATTCATATATGCATCATAACTGTTTTTGTGGTCTGTCCTAAGAGGAGAAAGATGTAATTCAAGATGTAATGGATCCTTCACAAGACTGATACTAACAGGCCCCATTTCCCTGGAAAAAGTAATGCATGCTATACAATTTTTATTTTTTTGCAAATATGATGGAATCCTGCAATGAAGATTCAAAATGGTGTCTCCAAAGCAGATGTAAACAGAACCTAACCTATCAGTAAGTTTTTGGATCACTGAAAGAATCTGGTGCATTCAGTGAAACACACGCAAACATGAATAAAACATACAAACTCTATGTTTTTGGTCAGATATCAATCCAGGTCAACCATGACAACTTTACGGGCTGTTTGTGCTTCTCCAATTCCAGGATACAACATTCCATCCCCACAGGGGATATGACATCCCATGTCTTAATGCCTAGAGAGGATACCACGTCCCATGTCCTAATGCCCAGAGGGGATACCACATCCCATGTCCTAATGCCCACAGAGGATACCACATCCCATGTCCTAATGCCCAGAGAGGGTACCATGTCCCATGTCCTAATGCCCAGAGAGACTACCACGTTCCATGTCCTAATGCCCAGAGAGGATGCCACGTCCCATGTTCTGATGTCCAGAGGGGACTTTCCTGTGTCTATTTTACATGGAATGAGGAGTCTATACTAATGTATGGACATTCTTATATATAAATATATATTCTTTATATTACAAGTATTTTACATTCACGTCAAATTAAATTATTCGTCTCAGTAGTTGTGCAGCACGCCAGACCTGCAGGGTATTGCGATAGTGAGGTCACGGTTATGGGCAATCGAGGGTTACTCACTGTATTGGAGAACCCTGGGCAGGCATGCGGCAGTGAAGGAGAGGTAGACACAAGTTCCTCTGGGGCACACTCTGTATGTAGGAACCAGGCCTGATGGTGGATGAGGTGCCCTGGATGTTACAGGTATTTTGAGTGCCTGGGGCAAGGTCCCTTTAAGGATCGTGACGCCAGTGCCTGTAACGGTGGCACACCGATTTATAGGAGGAGTAGTAATTGAGGTACACAGATGGTATGATGAACCAAACGTTGCTTTACTTAAAACAGTCCAAACTTTGTACATACAGTTGATAATGATGCAGTTCCTTTTAGCATATGTTCCACAAGCAGGCTTACATTCAATAATGGCAGGTATAATCTTGCAAGATACATGGAGGGTAAACAGTTAATGCTTGGCAGACAAGGCTGCTCTATCCCCACAGCTATTCTAGCTGGCTGGATCCCAAGGCCCGGATGCCCAAATGCTAGCTTTAATCCTTGGTAATAAATCTTCCTCCCATATTGACCCTTGCTTCTATTTTATAGTACCTCTGCCCATCAGGTTACTTATCTGAGCTGGTTGTACTAGCACTGCTTTGCTTGAGGGTACTGCAGGTTTTCTCCTAGGAGGTACGTCTCTTCTCTTGGGGTAATCTTCTGAGCTAACTGAGGCTCACTTTATCAACAGGCAGGCTAGAGTTCTTCACTAGCCTCCTGGTAGCAACTAACAGCCAGGACTATCTAGCTGCATGTCAGGAGGAGGCTCTCAGCATATCTCTGGCTAAAATGCCCTCTCACTTCTGTGTCCACAGACTCCTGACTACAGACTAACTCCTCCCTGTCTGGGCCTGACCATTTATACTAGGGGCTCCCTATCTCCCTCTAGTGTCTAGGATGCCTAACTACACTCTCATAGGCCTGCTATGCATGACACAGGGGAAACATTGCATACAAAAGCACATAGAAAATACATTAAAGTACCTAGTTAAATATAATTTCACTGTCCCTTAGGAGTAGGAGTAACAAGTGACCAAATTGACCCTTGTGTAGTGTCCACCCCTACCTAGTGGGACACTACATACACCAATGCTACAACGTTGCCCGTCCTCGGCGCAACATAAAGGGGCCCTGCCCAGCTGGAGACTGCACCTGGAAGACAAAAATAATGCAAAGCAGGAACATACATCTACATTTGCAAATACATATATATACACATCAGGCAGTTCTGCTGGCTTAGGAACAAGTTCGGTGAAAAGGGGCGTCGTTCTCTTCTCTAAGGATAGTATAAGGGAACAGGGGCGCTGACCTGGTGCAGCGTATCAGTAACACCAGGATAGTCCATAATAAAAGTAGAAACGCAATTGTCCATAATAAAACAGTAGTAGTCCATAGAAAAATATAAAACAATTATAAGTTCTTGGAGGCTCAAAGAATAAAAATTGAGTCCGTACCCAGGTTTCCTTCTTGTGAATAATTCAGTGAAAGTGATAAGTATAGCTGCATATAAAGCAAGGACAGAGGTATAAGATCTCAGAGGCTCACATACAGTGGAGTCCATCTCTGGGCACATTTCTTTAAAATAGCAAAATCTCAGAGGCCCACATACATTAGAGTCATCTCTGGGCACATTTCCTTAAAGTAGCAAGATCTCAGAGGCTCATGTGCATTAGAGTCTATCCCTGCAGTGGCGTAGGGATCGCCATAGCAACCATAGCAGTGGCTATGGGGCCCTACGCCACTGGGGGCCCATCCGGATCGCATTCATTTTATTTATTTTTTTTATTAACACACACACACAGGCACTGGCAGCCAGGCCCGACCGCCCGCCCAGTGTAGTGGGTGGGGGGTGGGCGGTCCGCGGCCTGGCTGCCAGCCCGCATGCGCAGTAAAGGGCTGCTGTAGCCTGTAGCGCGATCCCGGCTCCGGCTCGTACACTCAGCCGGCTTCAGTTTCGCTACTGCGCATGCGCCCAGCATCTTCTGTAACTGCGCTAGTATGTAAGGCTGGCGGGCGCATGCGCAGTAGCGAAACTGAAGCCAGCTGAGTGTACGAGCCGGAGCCGGGATCGCGCTACAGGATACAGCAGCCCTTTACTGCGCATGCGGGCTGGGAGCGCGGTCCCGCACTGAGATCCGGCGTGTCAATAAAGGCGGCGGGAGGCGGGGAGAGCAGGATTGGAGACGCCTAGGCCGCTGCCCCCTTGACTTCAAACCTGACTTGAAGCACGGGGCAGCGGCTGAATAAAACATCGATTTCTCAAGGAGGCTAAATGAAGAAAAAGTGCATTAGGAAACTACTATGCAGCACTATAAGGTACTATTAACAGTTTAATAAGTGATTTTTTGGTGACAGGTTCCCTTTAAGCTCACTTACATAAGGAACGCGGGGTCCGTCTTACAATAGTTGTCGGCCTCCACCCCCTGTTGGGGGTCAATCACTGTCAGGGACACTGTTATGGGGGGGGGGGGGCCCATAAATTTTTTTTGCTATGGGGCCCATGCATTTCTAGCTACGCCCCTGTATCCCTGGGCGCATTTCCTTGGAATTTAACCACCTCAGCCCCTATAGCTTAAACACCCTGAAAGACCAGGCTACTTTTTACACTTCTGACCTACACTACTTTCACCGTTTATTGCTCGGTCATGCAACTTACCACCCAAATGAATTTTACCTCCTTTTCTTCTCACTAATAGAGCTTTCATTTGGTGGTATTTCATTGCTGCTGACATTTTAACTTTTTTTGTTATTAATCGAAATTTAACGATTTTTTTGCAAAAAAATTACATTTTTCACTTTCAGTTGTAAAATTTTGCAAAAAAAAACGACATCCATATATAAATTTTGCTCTAAATTTATTGTTCTACATGTCTTTGATAAAAAAAAAATGTTTGGGTAAAAAAAAAATGGTTTGGGTAAAAGTTATAGCGTTTACAAACTATGGTACAAAAATGTGAATTTCCGCTTTTTGAAGCAGCTCTGACTTTCTGAGCACCTGTCATGTTTCCTGAGGTTCTACAATGGCCAGACAGTACAAACACCCCACAAATGACCCCATTTCTGAAAGTAGACACCCTAAGGTATTTGCTGATGGGCATAGTGAGTTCATAGAACTTTTTATTTTTTGTCACAAGTTAGCGGAAAATTATGATTTTTTATTTGTATTTTTTTCTTACAAAGTGTCATATTCCACTAACTTGTGACAAAAAATAAAAAGTTCTATGAACTCACTATGCCCATCAGCGAATACCTTGGGTTGTCTTCTTTCCAAAATGGGGTCACTTGTGGGGTAGCTATACTGCCCTGGCATTCTAGGGGCCCAAATGTGTGGTAAGGAGTTTGAAATCAAATTCTGTAATAAATGGCCGGTGAAATCCGAAAGGTGCTCTTTGGAATGTGGGCCCCTTTGCCCACCTAGGCTGCAAAAAAGTGTCACACATGTGGTATCTCCATATTCAGGAGAAGTTGGGGAATGTGTTTTGGGGTGTCATTTTACATATACCAATGCTGGGTGAGATAAATATCTTGGTCAAATGCCAACTTTGTATAAATGGGAAAAGTTGTCTTTTGCCAAGATATTTCTCTCACCCAGCAAGGGTATATGTAAAATGACACCCCAAAACACATTCCCCAACTTCTCCTGAGTACGGAGATACCACATGTGTGACACTTTTTTGCAGCCTAGGTGGGCAAAGGGCCCATATTCCAAAGAGCACCTTTCGGATTTCACTGGTCATTTTTTACAGAATTTGATTTCAAACTCCTTACCACATATTTGGGCCCCTAGAATGCCAGGGCAGTATAACTACCCAACAAGTGACCCCATTTTAAAAAGAAGACACCCCAAGGTATTCGCTGATGGGCATAGTGAGTTCATGGAAGTTTTTATTTTTTGTCACAAGTTAGTGGAATATGAGACTTTGTAAGGGAAAAAAAAAAAAAAAAAAATCATCATTTTCCGCTAACTTGTGACAAAAAATATAAAATTCTAGGAACTCGCCATGCCCCTCACGGAATACCTTGGGGTGTCTTCTTTCCAAAATGGGGTCACTTGTGGGGTAGTTATACTGCCCTGGCATTTTCCAGGGGCCCTAATGTGTGGTAAGTAGGTAAATGACCTGTGAAATCCTAAAGGTGCTCTTTGGAATGTGGGCCCCTTTGCCCACCTAGGCTGCAAAAAAGTGTCACACATGTGGTATCGCCGTATTCAGGAGAAGTTGGGGAATGTGTTTTGGGGTGTCTTTTTACATATACTCATGCTGGGTGAGAGAAATATCTCGGCAAAAGACAACTTTTCCCATTTTTTTATACAAAGTTGGCATTTGACCAAGATATTTATCTCACCCAGCATGGGTATATGTAAAATGACACCCCAAAACACATTGCCCAACTTCTCCTGAGTACGGCGATACCACATGTGTGACACTTTTTTGCAGCCTAGATGCGCAAAGGGGCCCACATTCATTTTTGAGGGCATTTTTAGACATTTGGATCCCAGACTTCTTCTCACGCTTTAGGGCCCCTAGAATGCCAGGCAGTATAAATACCCCACATGTGACCCCATTTTGGAAAGAAGACACCCCAAGGTATTCAATGAGGGGCATGGCGAGTTCATAGAAATTTATTTTTTTTGGCACAAGTTAGCAGAAATTGATATATATATTTTTTTCTCACAAAGTCTCCCTTTCCGCTAACTTGGGACAAAAATTTCAATCTTTCATGGACTCAATATGCCCCTCACGGAATACCTTGGGGTGTCTTCTTTCCGAAATGGAGTCACATGTGGGATATTTATACTGCCCTGCCATTCTAGGGGCCCTAAAGCGTGAGAAGAAGTCTGGAATATAAATGTCTAAAAAATTTTACGCATTTGGATTCCGTGAGGGGTATGGTGAGTTCATGTGAGATTTTATTTTTTGACACAAGTTAGTGGAATATGAGACTTTGTAAGAAAAAAAATAATAATTTCCGCTAACTTGGGCCAAAAAAAATTCTGAATGGAGCCTTACAGGGGGGTGATCAATGACAGGGGGGTGATCAGAGAGTCTATATGGGGTGATCACCCCCCTGTCATTGATCACCCCCCTATAAGGCTCCATTCAGACGTCCGTATGCGTTTTGCGGATCCGATCCATCTATCAGTGGATCCGTAAAAATCATGCGGATGTCTGAATGGAGCTTTACAGGGGTGTGATCAATGACAGGGGGGTAATCAATGACAGGGGGGTGATCAGGGAGTCTATATGGGGTGATCACCACAGTCATTGATCACGCCCCTGTAAGGCTCCATTCAGACGTCCGTATGCGTTTTGTGGATCCGATCCATCTATCAGTGGATCCGTAAAAATCATGCGGACGTCTAAATGGAGCTTTACAGGGGGGTGATCAATGACAGGGGGGTAATCAATGACAGGGGGGTGATCAGGGAGTCTATATGGGGTGATCAGGGGTGATCAGGGGCTAATAAGGGGTTAATAAGTGACAGGGGGGGGTGTAGTGTAGTGTGGTGCTTGGTGCTACATATTGATGAGCTATCTGTGTCCTCTGGTGGTCGATCCAAACAAAGGGGACCACCAGAGGACCAGGTAGCAGGTATATTAGACGCTGTTATCAAAACAGCGTCTAATATACCTGTTAGGGGTTAAAAAAATCACATCTCCAGCCTGCCAGCGAACGATCGCCGCTGGCAGGCTGGAGATCCACTCTCTTACCTTCCGTTCCTGTGAGCGCGCGCGCCTGTGTGCGCGCGTTCACAGGAAATCTCGCGTCTCGCGAGAGGACGCGCCGGTGCGTCCAGGCGGAATCAATCAACCACCTCCGGGACGCGTCGCTGCGTACGGCGGTCCGGAGGTGGTTAAATGGCATAATAAAAGTCACAGCACATAAAAGTAATCCACATTATTTAAAATGGCATATAAAAATAAGTGCTGCAATATCCCTTAATCAACCTGAAAAGGGGGTTAAAATTGCAACATAAAAATAGGCACAACTTGGTGAAGTATTGCAGAAGCAGGCAGGGGGTCCTGTAAACAATATGGCCTTGATGCATGTGGTATTTTCAGTGGCCTACCGCCACCACTGAGCCGTGGGTAACTGGCAGCAGCAACATAGGACCAAAACAAAGGACTCCTGTCCTGGAAGGGTTAAATCCTCTTTAGTAAGGTCCCTTGATAAAAGAAATCACATAGTGGCCTAGCAGGCCTACTCACAGGGGCATGTCAAATCCACTTGGCATAACAGTGGTGCTCCCTGGCTCCATTTTCAAACTGGGCCTGTATTGAGATTCCACAGACGGATGGGCCCACAAAATGGTATTAGGAGGTAACTGCAAGATGAAGGGACCCCTAATTGGTATGGCCCCATAGGCCTAGGGGTAATTACAGTTGGTAGCTCCATGGGCCTAGGTGCAACCACAGCAGGAGGCTCTGTGGGTTCCGGTGTTGCAGACTGTACGCGGTAACTCCTGGCGTAGGTAAGTCTCACCGGTGCCGCAACAGCAGCGGCATTTACAATTGTTGGCCGCCGGACAGGGGCAGGCACTTTTACCTCTAGCTCAGAGGCGTCTGAGTCCTTGGTTACGTCCTTTTCAGGTGACGGAGGCGCCACTCTGGAGGTGACAAACTGGCGCAGGCCACGAAGTTGAAGCTTCAGCCGCACGATCTGGTCTTCCAAGATTTCAGACGTTGCGTCGCTGCAGGGATCCTTCGCACTCGCCACAGGTGCAGGTAAGGGATCCGGACGCTCTGGCACGACCGCCGCAGGTTCCGGCGTTGAGTCCGAATTTTTCCCGACAGGTAAAGCAATTAAATCGGAGTAGTCTTTTCTTTCCAGCATGCTCGATCCTATTTTGGAGAGCGACAGGGCGGCACACAATATCTCCATTGCTCTGGGAGGCCGCCCCCCAGGTACTCCTGCATAGGGGAGGCAGAGTCCATTTCAGCAGACATGCAAATGTCCAGACAGGGCGGTGGCGTGGACATATAGCCTTTCCCGCACTTTTCAGCAGAAGGCGCCAATTTTTACCGCCAAGAAGTTATGAAGATGACGCAGCAGTAAATCCAGTCAAGCTAAGCGGCCATCTTTGAGCAAAACGCTGTCTATTCACTGACAGCAAGTGGTGGCTTTACAACAGCAAAACAGTCCACAAAAAGCACAGTTTTCACACCGCAAATTGGTACAGTTCTCTGGCCCAGCAATTTTCAATAAACAGTAGGGCTTAGTCACTTTTTAGGTGGATAATGGCACACAGTTTTGTAATCCAACAATGGCGCAGATATAATCGAATCCTGTTTGTGACGCCAATTTATGCAGCACGCCAGACCTGCAGGGTATTGCGATAGTGAGGTCACGGTTATGGGCAATCGAGGGTTACTCACTGTTTGGAGGAGAACCCTGGGCAGGCATACGGCAGTGAAGGAGAGGTAGACACAAGTTCCTCTGGGGCACACTCTGTATGTAGGAACCAGGCCTGATGGTGGATGAGGTGCCCTGGATGTTAAAGGTATTTTGAGTGCCTGGGGCAAGGTCCCTTTAAGGATCGTGACGCCAGTGCCTGTAACGGTGGCACACCGATTTATAGGAGGAGTAGTAATTGAGGTACACAGATGGTATAGTGAACCAAACGTTGCTTTACTTAAAACAGTCCAAACTTTGTACATACAGTTGATAATGATGCAGTTCCTTTTAGCATATGTTCCACAAGCAGGCTTACATTCAATAATGGCAGGTATAATCTTGCAAGATACTTGGAGGGTAAACAGTTAATGCTACGCAGACAAGGCTGCTCTATCCCCACAGATATTCTAGCTGGCTGGATCCCAAGGCCCGGATGCCCAAATGCTGGCTTTATTCCTTGGTAATAAATCTTCCTCCCGTATTGACCCTTGCTCTCACTTTATAGTACCTCTGCCCATCAGGTTACTTATCTGAGCTGGTTGTACTAGCACTGCTTTGCTTGAGGGTACTGCAGGTTTCTCCCAGGAGGTATATCTCTTCTCTTGGGGTAATCTTCTGAGCTAACTGAGGCTCACTTTATCAACAGGCAGGCTAGAGTTCTTCACTAGCCTCCTGGAAGCAACTAGCAGCCAGGACTATCCAGCTGCATGTCAGGAGGAGGCCCTCAGCATATCTCTGGCTAAGATGCCCTCTCACTTCTGTGTCCACAGACTCCTGACTACAGACTAACTCCTCCCTGTCTGGGCCTGAACATTTATACTAGGGGCTCCCTATCTCCCTCTAGTGTCTAGAATGCCTAACTACACCCTCATAGGCCTGCTATGCATGACACAGGGGAAACATTGCATACAAAAGCACATAGAAAATACATTAAAGTACATAGTTAAATATAATTTCACTGTCCCTTAGGAGTAGGAGTAACACGTGACCAAATTGACCCTTGTGTAGTGTCCACCCCTACCTAGTAGGACACTACAGTTGCTGCCTGTACCTTAGGTTAATCACAGTTTGGATCAGTAGACCTCTATAGGTTTGCTAACAGCAAAAATCAATTAGCACATGGAAAACTCCTTTTTGGTTGATCTATCATAAGATAGTACTGCCTGCAAGCTTCCTAGGGATTGGATGTCTTTTTTGACTTTTGAAAATTCCATATGATTGGGTTCAAAGAATCCTTTCTTGTTCAGATGTCTATAGATTTGTAGAGAAAGTACAAAGCTCCCAACCACACCTATAGCTGGAAGAATTGTCCACGTAAGATAAAGGACATCTGCAAAATAAATGATGGCATCTTTAGAGACCTTTCCATTGCATCTAATTACTTAAAGTGAACCTGTCATCAACACTGCCACCATACTATTACATAGGATGTTAGTAGATTTGTAAAGATTTCACACTCTAAGTTGTCACTTTTCCAGATCTCAGTAGTAGACATACAGTCCTGGCTTTCAATTCAGCCCCAGCGGGATCCTACGCATGAAGCCAGGGCCGATGAGGCATTCGCTGGATGTGCCAGGATCAGACTTGCAAACCATGACTGCATAACTATTTCTGAGACTGGTATCACCCATATCACTATTCACAGGTAGCACGGGCTACTTTATACTCAATACTGGTGTACTACACTACACTGGATAATTCTGATGGCCCATCCATGTACTATACAAATCAAGGTTAGTGGTTTTTGTATTGTAAGTTGTACAGGTTTTGTTGGTTTAGCTTAATTCTGTAACTTAAAGGGAGTCTGTCACCAGCATTTCACTTTTTTAACCCTTACCATAGCTCCCTAGCATGCTTACAGTTAATAAAAACGTTACCTCTGGCATCAATCCTGGACTTATAGAACCCTCAAAAACGATCTTTATAAGATATGCAAATGAGGGCTCGCAAGTGCCCAGTGCGGCGTTACTCTCTTAGGTGCCCTGCTTGCTCAGCCTTCTCATTGCGTCCCCCCGCCCCTTCCTACCCTCTGCCCGCCCATCCTTTCCCTGTGACCGCCTTTCTACTAACTTGTTATTCTGCCGATATCCCGCACCTGCGCACTCATTCCTTTGGCCGGCGCATGCGCACTGCGATGCCCATTCCTTGTACGGCATCACAGTAACTATTGCGCATGCGCCGGCTAACGACGCGAAAACACAACAAAGGAGGCGGTCCATCGGCGTCATTAGCTGGCGCATGCGCAATAGTTACTGTAATGCCGTACAAGGAATGGGCATCGCAGTGCGCATGCGCCGGCCAAAGGAATGAGTGCGCAGGCGCGGGATATCGGCAGAATAACAAGTATAAATAAAAATCTCAAAGTTAAAAAATACACTTTTCCATTGAAAAAAATCCTTTTTAATGGAATAAATTGCAAAAATAAAATTCCCTCCACATATTTGGTATTGGCAAGTCTTTAACAACTCACATTACATAATTATGGCTCTTGCACATGACCATTGTTGGCTGTTGACTATATTGCAGCCTGCAAACAGCATGTCCGCAATATATGGGTACCGGCCATCACTGATGCGGACCCATTCACTTGTTCTATTTTTTGCAGTGCGGATGGACCACAGACCCATTCAAGTTAAATGGGTCTGCATCCGTCTGTCAGCCACACGGATGGTGCCTGTGCATTGGGGACCACAGTTTGCGGTCCCCAATGCACAGAACGGGCGACACACATTCGTGTGCATGAGCTCTTATCGTGTAATTTATCTTGCACTGTGAACTCCGTAAAGAAAGAACAAAAAAAAGCTAGAATTGCTGTTTTTTGCTTATTTGCTACAGAAAAATAACTGAATAAAAAGTGTTATGTACCCTAAAATGAAAAAGCTCTCTAGAACAGCTCTCTAGAACGAAAAATAAAAAAAAGTTAAGGTTCTTAGGATGCAGCGATGCAAAAACAATTTTTTTCTTTGTGCAATTTGCAAAAGTATTAAAACATAAAAAAAAAAAAACTGTTATTTATGCCGAACAGTGAACGCTGCAAAACTTATAACATAAAACTCAGGGGCAGTATTGCTGTTTTCCCATCCCCCCAGAAAGAGTTAATAAAAGTTAATTGGTAAGTTATGTGTAATCCAAAATGGTGTGCCAATAAAAACTATAACTTGTCCCGCAATAAAAAAAGCCCTTGTATGGCTACATTGATGGAAAAATAAAAAAGTTATAGCTCTTGGAAGGTGAAGATGAAAACATTTTTTAGAGCTCCTTTGTAAAATGAAAAGTGAAATCTGGTTGCTGTGGGCAACTAAGCCAGTTTTCTTTTCCAGAAATTGTGATAAATCTCCCCTACTGTCTGCAAAAAAAAAAAAAAAGGCAGAAAAACTGCCACAACAAATGGCAAAAACTGCAGGTGGCCAAGAAAATGCAATCAGTTAGGGCTCGTTCACACGACCGTTGGTGTCCCGTACCCGTATTGCAGACCGCATTTACGGATCCGCAATACACGGGCACCGTTCCGTTGTCATTTCGCATCACGGATGCGGATCCATTCATTTCAATGGGTCCGCAAATCCGGAGATGGGGAACGGAAGCACGGAACGGAACACTACGGAAGCACTACGGAGTGCTTTCTGGGGTTCCGCTCCGTGCCTCCGCACCGCAAAGAGATTGAACATGCTCTATCTTTTTGCGGAACGGAGGGATCGCGGACCCATTCAAGTGAATGGGTCTGCGATCCCCATGAGCCTGCCCAACGGAAGGTGCCCGTGCATTGCGGGCCACAATTTGCGGTCCACAGCACGGGCTTCACACGTTCTTGTGAACGAGCCCTTATTCTAACAATTTTTAGTGGTAAAAAATGCCAGTGCCAAATTCATGTGTATATCAGACCCTACGTCAGTCTGATATAAAGGTAGTGTTAATGTATTGTAGCTTAGTCTGTGTACTTACCTAAGTCAGTGGGTTTGGCAGGAGCCGTTGATGGAGCAGGCCGTGTGCTCTGGATGGTGACTGTACTGATTGTAGCATTCCTTGTATATTCTCCAGGAATGGTCCACGGGTGACTTACAGTTGTAGTACTCCCCTGTATGGTATGAGGATTTGGAGATCTGCTAGTAGTGGTTGTTACATAAGGTGTCTCAGGCTTCCATGATGGGGTAGATGTGATTTGGGAGATGGAAGAAGCAGGGACTGCACTGGTGGTCTCTACTATAAATGAAAATATTTAGTATTAGATGATAGATAATGTCTAACAATATGACATGTAGCACAATCCTGCTACTGAAGAAAATGATTCATAGGGTCCCTACTCACATGAATTTGGCACCTGTGTTTTTATGGCAGTTTTGTGGCATTTTTTGCAGACAGTGGGGGTCATTTATTAAGACCATTTTAGACGCCGGTCGTAATAAGCACGCTGGCGGTGGCGCCGGCCTCTATATAACTTCAGTGTATCATGCACTAGTCCAGGGGCTCATTCACACGACCGTATGTATTTTGCGGTCAGCAAAATACGGATCCACAAAAAATACAGATGACGTCCATGTGCATTCCTTATTTTGCGGAACGGAACAGCTGGCCCCTGATAGAACAGTACTATCCTTGTCCGTTATGCGAACAATAATAGGACATGTTCTATTTTTTTGCAGAACGGAAATACAGATATATGGAAATGGAATGCACATGGAGTAACTTCAGTTTTTTTTTGCGAATCCATTGAAATGAACGGTTCCGCATATGGTCTGCAAAAAAACCGGAATGGACACGGAAAGAAAATACATTTGTGTGCATGAGGCCTAAATGTAAGACAGCTTCCTCGCTGTCATACAATTAGACCATTTTCTATGCCTAAAACAGATGTAGAAAATGATTGCCGGCCGACCCCTTCCCCTCACACATCACGCCCTCTTTTTTTAGACCTGGCGTGAGCAGGGAAAAGTCGCAGATTGCGGCGAAAATAACCTTAGCACCGCAATATGTGCCAGAAATACGCCTAATATAGGTGTACTTCTGGATAGTAAATGACACCCAGTGTGTCTTACATCTAGTGTTTTCTTCATGGCGTTTTTTCCCCCATAGAGAAGGTCATGTGAAAAAAAATAAAAAACTGCTAAAATGCTGCAAAAAACACAGGGGCAAGAAATACCACCAAACATGCAAAAGTGCAGAAAAACGGCAGGAAAAACTTGTGTGTGAAAGCACCCTTACAAACCAATATCTCATCCGTTTACTAATCCATGTGTGTATAGTGTTCACTGTACAGCTTGCAGTTTGCCAGTTCTCCATAAATCAATAGAGAAGGTAATCCAGTATATCTCATATCTATTATCTATCTCATATCTATCATCTATCTATCTCATATCTATCTCATATCTATCTCATATCTATCTGTATATCTAATATCTATCTATCTATAATCTATCTATCTCATATCTATCTATATATCTAATATCTATCTATCAATCATCTATCTATCTCTCTTATCTATCTTATCAATAAAAACTAAAGATGACTGCAAAAAATTTGCCCTCATTCAACTCCGTAGATGTAAATAAAATAAAAAAGTTATGTGCGTCAGAATATAGCAATGCAAAGAAAATATAATTTATTTTCCCAAAGTTTTTATTTTAGAACAAGAAAAACCATACAAATGTGGTATCGCTGTAATCATACTGATCTGAAGAATGAAGGTAACAGGTCAGTTTCAGTGCATAGGGAACACCGTAAAAACAACCCATAAAATTGTGTCAGAATTGCAATTTTTTTTTCCCAATTTCATCCCATTTGGAATTTTTTTCCACCTTCCCACTACATTGTATGCAATAGTAAGTGGGGCCATTAGAAAGTACAACTTGTCCCGCAAACCCCCCCCCCCCCAAAAAAAACAAAATAAAACAACAACTCGTACTGCTATGTGAACAGAAAAATAAAAAAGTTATGGTTCCAGGAAGGCAGGGAGTAAAAAAATAAAACGGAAAATCTTAGGGTCTTGAAAGGGTTAAATATATTATTCATGTACAGTAGCTGAGGTGTAACTAAGCTTGCACTTCTATTTTCTGAATGTATTTACTAGAACCTGAAATGTTATAACTTCCGGTACCCTATCCAGGGGCTGACGCACACAGCAGTGGGCCTCTGTTCAAGAGCAGTAGATGGGACCATTGCTCTCTAACTGCTCATCGAAGAACACACTGATACTGTATGTCTCTGCGAGCTCACAATTCATTACTTTAATACTAATAGACAGAAGCTGTTTTAAAGGGAATATGTCACCATGACCTTGGACTGTTATCTGCAGTGTTATACAGGAGCAGTAAGGAGTCCAGATTACTGTCAGCGCTCAGAGATGCATTGAAATACATTGTCTGATCTGCTGTGCATGCGCACAGGAGTCCTCTCCATTATGTTGGCACAGCACAGCAGTCCTGACTGTGTATTTCAGTAAATCTCTAAACGCTGACAACGGGATGGCCTCTCTTCTCGTCTATTAAATCTGGGGACAGTGCCAAAGACAACAGCAAGCTTCAGTGCTGTCAGAAGCTGCTATCGCCATAAGTCTCACAGACAGTCAGTGGAGCAGTAGTACGCATGTGTGACCACCATTGCATCCACACAGGGGACCCCCCATCATATGATTGTGGGGTTCCCTGCGGTCTGACCTCCACCAGTCATGCATTTATCCCCTATAACTGTAAGAATGTTGTAGTCTTCTTAGGGTACAAATCATTTTCCATAACCATGTGATAGGCCAGGATATTAGGAAGGCCTCATGCACACGACCGTTCATTTTTTTGCGGTCCGCAAAAAACGGAAGCCGCCCGTGTGCCTTCCGCATTTTGCGGAACAGAACGGGCGGCCCATTATAGAAATGCCTATTCTTGTCTGCAAAACGGGCAAGAATAGGACATGTTATATTTTTTTTTGTGGGGTCACGGAACGGAGCAACGGATGTGGACAGCACACGGAGTGCTGTCCTCATCTTTTGTGGCCCCATTGAAGTGAATAGGTCCGCACCCAAGCCGCAAAAACTGCGGCTCGGATGCGGACCAGAACTACGGTGGTGTGCATGAGGCCGAAGAAATGACTGTAAATTGATTAGAATACATATGTTTCTGGGACTGTAAATAAAATAACGTACTAAAAATTATATCAGCAGGTCTTTTTTCATGACAGATTAATAAAGAAATCATTTTTGTTTTATATACTAAGGAATTACACAGTTCTGGATGACACTCTTGGGATTGTACATCAATGTGTATGAAATAAACTACCTGCAAAACTGAGTAGCAGAGCTCTTAGCCCGAGTTCACATCACTGTTTAGCTTTCCGTTCTTCTGATCTGTCAGAAGAACAGAAAAATTTAAAAATAAAAAATAAAGATCTGTTATTTTAAGCGTGGTTGTGCTCAGTTTGCATCAGTTTCTGATACTTCCCATCACACATCAGAACTGATCTCTGACAGAAGTAACAAAAACTGATTAAGGCCTCATGCACACGACCGTTGTGTGCATCCGTGTCCGTTGTTCTGTTTTCCGTGATGTTCTGTGGACCCATTGATGTTCAATGGGTCCGTTGAAAACGCAGAAAATGCACCGTTGTTCATCCGCGTCCGTGATCCTTGTTTCCTGTCCGTCAAAAAAATATGACCTGTCCTATTTTTTGGACGGACAACGGTTCACGGACCCATTCAAGTCAATGGGTCCATGAAAAAACACGAATGCACACAAGATTGTCATCCGCGTCCGTGATCCGTGTCCGTAGGCTACTTTCAAACAGACGGATCCGCAGATACGTCTGCATAAAAGCTTTTTCAGATCTGAGTTTTCACTTTGTGAAAACTCAGCTCTGACAGCATATTCTAACACAGAGGCGTTCCCATAGTGATGGGGACGCTTCAAGTTAGAATATACTAAGAACTGTGTACATGACTGCCCCCTGCTGGCTGGCAGCACCCGAACTCTTACAGGGGGCTGTGATCCGCACAATTAACCCCTCAGGTGCCGCACCTGAGGGGTTAATTGTGTGTATCATAGCCCCCTGTAAGAGATCAGGTGCTGCCAGGCAGGAGGGGGCAGACCCCCCTCCCTCCCCAGTTTTAAATTCATTGGTGGCCAGTGCGGCACCCCTCCCTCCCTTCCCCTGTATTAAATTAATTGATGGCCGGTGCGGCCCCCCTCCCTCCCTCCCCTGTATTACATTCACTGGTGGCCAGTGCGGCCCCCCTCCCTCCCTCCCTCCCCTGTAGTACATTCATTGGTGGCCAGTGCGGCCCCCCCTCCCTCCCTCTCCTATATTACATTCATTGGTGGCCAGTGCGGCCCCCCCCTCCCTCCCCTGTATTACATTTATTGGTGGCCAGTGCGGCCTCTCCTCTCTCCCCCTCCTAATTAAAATCCCCCCCCCCATCATTGGTGGCAGTGGAGAGTTCCGATCGGAGTCCCAGTTTAATCGCTGGGACTCCGATCGGTAACCATGGCAACCAGGACGCTACTGCAGTCCTGGCTGCCATGGTTACTTAGCAATTTTAGAAGCATTATACTTACCTGCGCTGTCTGTGACCGGCCGGGCGCTCCTCCTACTGGTAAGTGACAGGTCTGTGCTATAAGCAATGCGCCACACAGACCTTTCACTTACCAGTAGGAGGAGCGCGCGGCCGGCCACAGACATCGTGTCACTACCAGAGCTTTGAGACGTTCTCACAGCTCTGTTTCTCCACCCCTGTGATGATGTCACTACAGAGCAGAGAGAACTCCTCCAAGCTCTAGTAGTGACAGTAGGGGGGTTGCTCTGTAGTGACATCATCACAGGGGTGGAGAAACAGAGCTGTGAGAACGTCTCAAAGCTCTGGTAGTGACACAGCGAAGGTAAGTATAATGCTTGTAAAATTGCTAAGTAACCATGGCAGCCAGGGCTGCAGTAGCGTCCTGGTTGCCATGGTTACCGATCGGAGTCCCATCGATTAAACTGGGACTCTGATCGGAACTCTCCGCTGCCACCAATGATGGGGGGGGGATTTTAATTAGGAGGGGGGAGAGGGGAGGTCGCACTGGCCACCAATGAATGTAATACAGGGGAGGGAGGGGGGCCGTACAGGCCACCAATGAATGTAATATAAGGGAGGGAGGGGGGGGGCCGCACTGGCCACCAATGAATGTAATACAGGGGAGGGAGGGAGGGGGGCCGCACTTGCCACCAATGAATGTAATACAGGGGAGGGAGGGAGGGGGGCCGCACTGGCCACCAATGAATTTAATACAGGGGAGGGAGGGGGGGCCGCACTGGCCACCAATGAATTTGATACAGGGGAGAGAAGGAGGGGGGCCGCACTGGCCACCAATGAATTTAATACAGGGGAGGGAGGGAGGGGGGGCCGCACTGGCCACCAATGAATTTAATACAGGGGAGGGAGGGGGGGTTGCACTGGCCACCAATGCATTTAAAACTGGGGAGGGTGGGGGGTCTGCCCCCTCCTGCCTGGCAGCACCTGATCTCTTACAGGGGGCTATGATACGCACAATTAACCCCTCAGGTGCGGCACCTGAGGGGTTAATTGTGCGGATCACAGCCCCCTATAAGAGATCGGGTGCTGCCAGGCAGCAGGGGGCAGTCATGTACACAGTTCTTAGTATATTCTAAC
Source organism: Bufo bufo (assembly GCF_905171765.1). Lineage (NCBI taxonomy): Eukaryota > Metazoa > Chordata > Amphibia > Anura > Bufonidae > Bufo > Bufo bufo. The sequence continues at coordinate 445,282,965 of NC_053390.1, read as the reverse complement.
TTGAAGCGTCCCCATCACTATGGGAACGCCTCTGTGTTAGAATATACTGTTGGATCTGAGTTTTCACGATATAACTCAAATCCGATGGTATATTTTAACATAGAGGCGTTCCCATGGTGATGGGGACGCTTCAAGTTAAAATATACCATCGGATTGGAGAAAACGCTGATCCTATGGTATAATAGGGACTCCTGACTTTACATTGAAAGTCAATGGGGGACGGATCCGTTTGCAATTGCACCATATTGTGTCAACGTCAAACGGATCTGTCCCCATTGACTTGCATTGTAAGTCAGGACGGATCCGTTTGGCTCCGCACGGCCAGGCGGACACCAAAACGACTTTTTCCTTCATGTCCGTGGATCCTCCAAAAATCAAGGAAGACCCACGGAAGAAAAAAACGGACACGGAACTACGGAACCCATTTTTGCGGACCGCAAAAAAAAACCGGTCGTGTGCATGAGGCCTAAGACTGAACACAACTGATGCTCAGAATAAGGGCTCATTCATACTACTGTATGAATGGGTCCGCATCCGTTCTGCGGAACGAGTGAAGACCCATTCACTTCAATAGGGCCACAAAAGATGCGGACAGCACACGAAAAGCTAAACGATGGAACAGAAAGCTAAACGATGATGTGAACTTGCCCTGCGTCAGTCTGATATAAAGGTAGTGTTAATGTATTGTAGTTTAGTCTGTGTACTTACCTAAGTCAGTGGGTTTGGCAGGAGCCGTTGATGGAGCAGGCAGTGTGCTCTGGATGGTGACTGTACTGATTGTAGCATTCCTTGTATATTCTCCAGGAATGGTCCATGGGTGACTTACAGTTGTAGTACTCCCCTGTATGGTATGAGGATTTGGAGATCTGCTAGTAGTGGTTGTTACATAAGGTGTCTCAGGCTTCCATGATGGGGTAGATGTGATTTGGGAGATGGAAGAAGCAGGGACTGCACTGGTGGTCTCTACTATAAATGAAAATATTTAGTATTAGATGATAGACAATGAACAGATAAAGAGGTTTTCCGCTACTTTTGGGCCCCATTGAAATGAATGGGTCCGCACCCATTCTGCTAAATTGCAGAATAGATGTGGACCCAGAAATATGGATATGGACCCTAAAACAAAAAGCCTGCTAGCTTGCAAATGCACTCAAAGTGAAAGCTGTATCAGAAAAACTTTTGGAAATTTTTAATAGAGATTGAAATTGAAAAAATTATTAAAAAATATTGCCTCTAAAGGTGTCCATAGCCTTTAAGCTTTGATGCAACGCACACATGGGATGTGTAAACTAATGATAGCTTTGACATGTATAAAATACCACATGCCCGGTGGTGTCAGTAGGCCAGGGCATCCGCTCCAGCTCTATTATGAGGTGCTTTTGATATTTTGGTAGAAAGTGCCATTGCTCCTTGTATCAGCCCATGTAAATAGGGACTTTACAGGTGCCAATATCATTGGGCAATGAGTGCAAACAAACATTTGTATGAATGGTCTCTCCAGATCATTACCCGCTCATTTAGCTGCATTTACATACAACAATGATCCCCTCAATCATTACTACGATCATTCATGCCCATACAGTTTCATTGTTTATCAGAAGCACATCCCTGTTTATACAGGACAATGTGCTGCTGACAAACAATTATTTGCCCCATGAAGGATCAGCTGTCGAACTAGCATTTTTCTCATTTGTCGGGTGACTGGAGACACATTTACATGGGGCAATTATCGGGAACAAAGGCTTGTATAAATGATCATTCCTAATAATCGTTCTGATAATCTGCCCATGTGCATGGACCTTAAAGCGGTTGTCCAAGTTCACATTTTTGGAGAGCAAACTGCATGGAGGCTGTTAAAATAATGAAAGCAGGTTAAACTCACCTTTCTGAGCAACCTCCGATCCAGCGACTTGCCCATATCCACTGTCCTCAGTGGTATACGACATGAGACCACTGATTCCACGTCACTGCTGCAGTCAAAACATTAATTCATGGCTGCAGCCTTGTGGAGAGGACAGAGGGGCGCCATGGATTGGAGAGGGCTCAGGATAGGGAGCTTATATATTTTTTTAACTAACCTGCAGTTTGCCCTAAAATAATTTAACTCTGCTTTCTCATTGCCTGCTCCTAAAAAAAAACGGACCCAAAATGGCTGGCTTCATAACTGATGTGTGAACAACGTGCCGCATAATAGGATAACGTCCTACAAAGGGACAAAGAACGGGTTGTAAAGTGGAATAGACATGCTGGCAAAGATATATACCAGTGTATCGCAGAGGTCAAGAGCATAAACGAAATTTTGCCGTGAGGTGAAATTTTTGAGGGGAGTGTATGGACTTAATTGGTATTCCGGCTACTCCCTAAAAAAAAATGATACCCCAAGTGTACAGTGTGTTTCCATTTAGAGAATTTATACCTTTGCTTGATATATACAAGGTTCCTTCTCTTGTCAACACTTCATTCATTAGAGACACTTGTGCCTCACATCTGTATAAGGTCCCTGGAATCCAGTCCTCCTCAGGGATTTCCCAGCTCCATGTTACATTATGTAGGTCATCCACATCAGGAATCTCATTTTGGTCAATGGGTTCTCCCAATATTTCGGGTCCTCTGTAGCAGATGATGTCAGGTAGAGGATACACACGCTCTACTAGGCAGTTCAGATAACGGACGCCATTTTTCATGGTGTTGCTTAGGAGCAAAGTTTTTGGTAAAGCTGCAAAATAGTGAGCAGATTGATTAGGTTGGTACGTATTTAGAAACATAGAATGTGTCGGCAGATAAGAACCATTTGGCCCATCTAGTCTGCCCAATATACTGAATACTATGAATAGCCCCTGGCCCTATCTTATATGAAGGATGGCCTTATGCCTATCCCATGCATGCTTAAACTCCTTCACTGTATTTGCAGCTACCACTTCTGCAGGAAGGCTATTCCATGCATCCACTACTCTCTCAGTAAAGTAATACTTCCTGATATTACTTTTAAACCTTTGCCCCTCTAATTTAAAACTATGTCCTCTTGTAGCAGTTTTTCTTCTTTAAAATATTCACTCCTCTTTTACCTTGTTGATTCCCTTTATGTATTTAAAAGTTTCCATTATATCCCCTCTGTCTCATCTTTCTTCCAAGCTATACATTTTAAGTAATTCCTTTTAGTAATTCCTGAATAGATAACTGTTACGTTACAATAGCACTTGAGCATCATATGTATGTATCATCCATATTATATAATGGTACATACCATATACATGGAGTTGCGCTGTTTTCTGGTAACGCTTGGAGCTGCCAGGACAAGACCCCACACAGATCCTGGTGCCTTCCATGGGGATACTTATATTTTTTAAGATCTGGACACTGTATCCAGGAGCAATATATTGTCCATTATCAGCATTGTCAAGCCCTTTCCACTCTACGTTACCCAAGGGACAATTGATTGAGCAGTTTAGTTGTATTGAGGATCCCACAGACACCACTGTATTCCCAGGACGTACCGTCAAATAGTGCTCCGCTGTATATGAAAGAAAAAGACATTTACATACAAATAAGACAGATAAAGTTAGGCTTTATTAGCTTTTTTCGCTCATATTTTGTCACGGCTGAGGGTGGGGGAAACCCTCAGCCGTGCGGTGTTAAGGAATAAGGAGGCTGCTTGACCAGGACAACAGAATTAGGGAGCAGGTCACCTCCTAACGCATCCCTAAATCTGACCCTGACTCCTAGCTGTATGAGCCAACCCTGAAGGTAGGAGGACTCATACTCAGGAACCTTGGGTCCCTACTAGCCCTCAAGGGATCCCTGAACTAGGAGCTTGGTAAGACAACCTGTTCCTCCTTGACACGGACGAACAGGAGTCTAAACTGGCCAAACTGCAAGGAAGGGGAAACATAAACAGCCTATGGATATGGCAGGTGAGTAAAACCACTTCCACCCCTACCTGCCATAGACACACTGACTGGATCCCGTGCTCAAATGCTGACGTCCACACCAAACATAGAAAGGACACAGCACACACACAAAAACACACAGGAACCCAGATCCATAGCTGCAGTAAGAATAGACACCACACACACATAAAGTAACATCGTGACATAATATTTATGACCACAAGGGTGGCCCTCACTGGCAGATGGTATAAGAGACCAGGAGGATGACTCCAGCTTACTGCAAAGCTGGAGTACCCCTCAGCTACAGGTCTCAGCAGAGGCTAAATAGCCCAAGTGGCCACACCCACACAAACACACACTGGAAAGGGAATTAACCCTTCCAAGGCCAGACAGGGTAGTGAAGCTACTTAAAAAGGGAAAAGCACAAACAAGCATTCCACTGCACCTGTTACCACCGGCAACGGCATGGGTGGCAACCATGTCCTGGGGAACAGCCAGCAGGCCGAGGTGTCACAGGGGAGGTGTCACAGTGCACACATACATAAACCTCGTGCACCTCAAACAGGGAAAGTGCACACATACATAGACAGATTGTCAGGTGGAACCGCCTGCCCTTGACAGCAAGCTGCCTAGCAACAGCTCAGGCTGCTATACTGCCAATACTATTATGTTGCTAGCGGCAACCACACGTGAGGCAACATACTGCAGTCCTCACCTGTGATTGAGAAGGAAACCAGACCGTAGGCGACTGCACGCGGTGCTAGGAGTCACGACCATGACCATGGTCGTGACATAGTTTCACTGATTTGGAGAGCTAATATACTAAATGTTGTGAGCAGGCAATTCTGAATTGGTAATTGCCTGTTCATTAGTGGAGGTGAGGAGCTGCATTTACTTGCTGCAATCTCCTTCACTGTGTGGGGACAAGAGATCGCTATGGCCATCGTTCATCCTCATGCGGATTCGTTGTTTCTGGGCAGCAAAGATCATTTCACCTGATGCTCATTCATCGGGTGATCGGTAGCACATTTACATAGGTCTATTATTGGGAATAAGAGTTTGTAGTAATCTTGCCTGACAGTTACAAGGCTGGGGCTACATGGCGATCTTGTGCGCGACAGGTGTTGTGTGACCAGGGATTGCAGTGTAGTACTGCAGCCATAGAAATAAAAGAGGGCCCCAACGCAAGTCTCACATTTGCAGCGACTACGACCCCAAAATTGCAAACAATCCAACCCTGCTGGATTTTTTGTGATTCTGGGGTTGCGGTTATGGCAAACATGTTGGTCACGCTGTGACCCTATTCATTTGTATGGCTGCAAGATCACCAAGTTCGCCTTACTCTCCACATGCAGCCAGTATACCCTTGCAAAATTGGTCACAATATACAATATTAACCTTTTCCAGACCTCCGCTGTACATTTAGAGAGGAAGTCTGATCTTTAAAAATGTTCGCTCGTGAGCACAAGGGTCACCATAGCCACTGGGTTTCTGCTGTTTTAAAGAGCTGACACCCGGGGCTAATGTCTGCGATTGGCGATAACACTGATTGCAGACATTTAACCCTTCAGATGCTGTGGTCAATTGTGACCATGGTATCTGAAGCAGCTCTTCTCAGGAGCTCCCAGGAACATGGCAATTGGGGGAGACTTTGCTTCGCTCTGAAAGCCCTAGTCTCTCTGAAGAAACTTGGGCTTTTAGAGCTATAGTTCCTATAGAGCCCTGCCCCTGCCACTAAGAACATAGGAAATCTGCATTGAATTGCATTAGCAATTAAATCTAATGGTTGCTTATTATTGTCACCTAGAGTGACTTAAAAAAGTAAAAAAAAACAAGTACAAAAAGTTTTTAAAGCTATAAAAAAAAATATACAAATTTACATGACCCCCTTTCCCAATAATTAAAATAAAAAAAAACAATTAAAAAATAAATATCATATACATAGTCTTGTAAAAAATGCCTATACTATTAAAGTATAAAAATATTCTTCCGATATGGTATAACAGCTTAACGGAAAAAAATATATCAAACTGGCCACTTTGCCATTTATTTCATGGCCTTACCTCCCCCAAAATTGTATAAAAAGTGATCAAAAAGTCATACACAGTCCAAAATGATATCAATTAAAACTATAGCTCATCCTACAAAAAATTAGCCCCGTACAGCTGCGTAGAATGACAATAAAAAGGTTATGAATATGGCGATGAAAAGAAAAAAGTAATTTTTTCCAAAGTTATTTTTTTCTTTTTTTAGTATACAAGAAAAACTGCATTAAAGTGGCATCATTGTAATCTTACTGACCCAGAGAATGAAGGGCACACGTCAGTTTTACCGCATAGGAAACACCGTAAAAACAAAAACTGTAAAACTGTGGCAAAATTGATTTTTTTTCCCAATTGCACCCCATTTGGAATTTTTTTCCAGCTTCCCACTACTTCATATGAAACATAAATGGTGCCATTAGAAAGTACGACCTGTCTCGCCAAAAATAAGCCCTCATACGGGTATGTGAAAAATGAAAATGCAAAAACGCTGAACAGGGTTATAAGTGTCCACACCTTGTTAACAACGTATATAACATTTTCAAACACAAATCAAACATAGCATTTACGAACATTGATAGATTATGCATCATCATACTGTAGTGACAAAAAATTCCTGTGAACGGTTAATTATTATTTTTTTACTTGCAATAAAAATGTGATCTACACATTAAAAGTAAAAATGTAGTAAAAAAGTTATAAACCTACTTGGGCCAGACATCTAGACCAGTAAAGGTTAATGGGCATAGATTGAGCATAAGCAATTATGTCAGGCAGATATTATCAGTCCAGATGATCTTCCTGTGCAAATGTGCTGCCGATCACCCGATGAACAAGCAAAACGCTTACGCCCCTTTCACACAAGCGAGTTTTCCGCGCGGGTGCAATGCGTGAGGTGAACGCATAGCACCCGCACTGAATCCTGACCCATTCATTTCAATGGGGCTCTCCAGATGAGCGGTGATTTTCACCCATCACTTGTGCGTTGCGTAAAAATCGCAGCATGTTCTATATTCAGCGTTTTTCACGCAACGCAGGCCCCATAGAAATGAATGGGTCTGCGTGAAAATCGCAAGCATCCGCAAGGTTGCTAGGAGATGATAGTAATGAGCAATCCCGGACCCCATTAAAGTAAATTCACTGTATTATTTTCCCTTATAACATGGTTATAAGGGAAAATAATAGCATTCTGAATGCAGAATGCTTACTAAAATGTCGATTGAGGGGGTTAAAAATGAAAGGGTTAAATGAAAGCTATAGTTTTAGTGTATTCTTATGATGCCTGTAAAGGTAATGCTATCTTCCATAATGTATTTCATTTACAGTAGAAGCAATGAAAATGATTCTAAATAACTGATCTGCATAACCCATCAATGTCCCCAAGTGATATGTATGATATATAACATCTTGCAAACATTGTAAAGAAGGTATTGATGCCTTTGATATTGTATATCTTACAAGGGTACACCAAGTGCATGGGGAAAGTTAGAGGTGGACCCGGGCATTGCCCATGAGGAAGGGGTTGTGGCGCCCCAAAATGTTGTTTGGTAAGCCCCTTGAGGAGGGAAGCTTCAGCAATCTCATATGACTTTGATGGACTATAAGTGGTAAGTTACTAAAATAATAAAATGGACTATTGCAACTTTGAATGAATAGAATTTATCCTATCGTGGAGAGTGAGTGGTCAGTTGACTTGCATTATACTGCGCTGTTTGAGTCCAAATGATGTGATATTTGCTGTGGTTGTCAAGCCGAGTAGGACTTGGATGCAAGTTACGTGTATATTACTGGGCAGGTGCAGACTGCATTGGATATTGGATGGGTGAGCCACACACATAGATCTCTATGTAGGAAGCCCTTATGCAGCTGTGTCCATAGACATAGACATTTTGTATGTGGCTCCTTCCTACAGTAAGCTGCCTCCTCCAGACCATGCATAGTGGTACACTTGCTACTGTACATGTACTGTAGTCCCACAGCCAAAAATTTTAAAATATTGCCAATTGCAAACTTGTCAAACAGGGAGCCTCCATGAAGCCCTAGCCTAGATGTAAATGAATACAAAATGTCCTTCAAATTTTTCTAACATGGTCATTTAACCGAGGAAGGCCATTTCAATGAAACAAAGACTCTAAAATGGGAAATTAAAAAAATTTTTTAGAACTGAGTGAAGAAGAATAAAAAGGCAAAATAGAGATTATTCATGGGTCTTACCATTGCTTTGAAGGAACAGCAGCAGGATGATGCAGCAGAGTGAGCAAGGAGCCATGGCTGTGCCTCAGAGTTCTCTCACAAGTAGTTCCTTCCTTTCTCCACTTTACTCTCCTTATGCTGCCAATATATATCCCTCCACATAACCTTTACTGATAATGGGGACTCTTTAGGATGCAGGGAAATGGACAAGAAGGGGGTGGAGAAATTGAAGGAATTTTGACGGGGAATACCAAGAATGGAGAGGATATGGAGGGGGATAATAATATACAAGACTTTTACTAATATAGTTTAAAGGGTATTTCCAGGACTAACATATTTGTGACCTATCCATAAGATAGGTCATCTATACGAGATCAGTAGGCATCCAGGAACCCAAGTAATCAGCGGCAGCCACAGGTTTTAGATGTCAATAATGTATGGAGCTGGAACACTACACTGTGTGGTGGCCATACTCAGGCACTGCTGCCCAGCTCCTATTCAAGTGAATGGAAGTATCAGCTGCAGTACCCAAGAATGGACTGTACACAGTGTGTAGAAAAAGTGGAGGGCCACAGCAGCATATCCAAAATCCTTCTTTATTTCAATCGATCACCGCATAAAAACAGCAGCAACGTTTCGGCTAGGAATAGCCTTTGTCAAGCATATTTTACAATTAAAACACCAAGTATATATTCAGCATGTCAATGCCGCCCACAATGATAACAATCCAATCAACTGTTGTTTCTCTATGTTACACCTACCTAGTTAATATTCACCAAGCTGTTGTATAACATTCATTAGCTGTTTCAAACAAACATGGGCTGAATTCACATATTCACATATTCACCTGTGTGGGGTAATGGCGTGCAGGCATCCTCATAGTAGCTGGCGTCTCAAGATAGAAAGTGCGCATGCACGTGAGCGTCATCAGGAGGCGACACAAACCGAGCAGCGCCGCAACCACTACTGACGAACATCTCAACGTGGTGGCTAGTGTCCCAATGTTCACACTGCGCATGTCCGCAAGCGTCATCAGAGGGCGGCCGGCTAGCGTCACGATGCCGCACCTATTAGTGACGTGGCAGGCAGCGTGACAGGGGAGGCAACATGACTGCAAATGAGGAATGTCCGCGTTGCCAAGGTACAAAACAACGCATAAACTAATGGATACAATCACACATGGTAAAAATACAATGTGTAACGTACCTCAGTTAAAACGGAGATCGCCATGTAAATAAATAGACGCAATACCCACACAGGTGTGTACATATAATAATATACAAGAATACAGAAGCATAAAGCATGTGTACCCAACATATGATATTATAATGAAAGAGATCATCCTAATTGGTGACCTGTCAGTTGAGACTGGTGATCAGATGGTTATCAATCATAATCACAGGGCTATGCATTGTGATATATTCAAATAGTTTTCAAATACGTAAAACATAACATAAAAAATACATATAACAGAGAAGAGTCTAGCTGATTCCTGCCACATTGAACTCAAGATTGAGTCCAAATGGCTGCAAGGACCTCAGCGTATAGATCCATTTGAGTTCCTTTTTTCTCAATATCGCATCCTTATCACCACCTCTCCGTAGAAAACCCACACTGTCTATAACTCTAAAGCGAAGTTGGTTGACTGAGTGTCCCGCCTCAACAAAATGTTTAGCAACGGGTTTATCCATGTTCTTCTTGCGTATAGTGCTTTTGTGCTTATTAATGCGTTCCCTAACTTCCATGGTAGTCTCTCCCACATAAGTGAGGCTACACGGACATTGGATGGCATATATCATGTCCCGTGACCTACAGGTATAATAGCCATTGATTTTATATTTTTTACCACTATATGGATGGAAGAAGTGATCTCCTTTAAGAACATTGCCACAATTGCAGCAGGATAAACATGGGTAAGTACCGTTTTTACGCGGAGCAAGCAGTTTTTGTGCAGTCACAGACTGATCGCTTACATCAGTTTTAACCAGCCTATCAAGTAGGCTAGGGTTCCTCCTGTATGCCATAATCGGCGGGGACTTAAATTCGTCTATGTCTGGCAATCCCCTTTGGAGTATGTGCCATTCCTTCCTGAGGACATGGGCAATGTCGCCACTGTCCCGGCCGAAGATGGAGACAAAGGGAACCCTAGCCTTGGATCTGGTTTTTGTAGAATTCTGAAGTGTGGAACCTCTGTCAACCAACTTCACCTTATGTCTAGTTCTGTCAAGAAGATGTTTGGGGTAGCCACGTTCAACGAATCGTGTGCACATGGCATCCACCCTTTGTGTGCAAACATCTTCCTCGGAAACTATGCGTCTAACCCTTAAAAGTTGACTCCAGGGTATGGAATCAAGCATTTTGCGCGGGTGATAGCTATCATGCATAAGGAGGGTGTTTCTATCAGTGGGCTTCTGATAGAGGACCGTAGCTAAAAGACCCTCCATCACATACACCCGTACATCAAGGAACTGCAATTCACTAGCTGATGAAGTGACTGTGAATTGCAGTCCTGGGACACCCGCATTCAAATGTGAGTGGAAACTGTCCAGCTCATCTGTCGTCCCTGTCCAGATCATGAAGATGTCGTCGATGTAGCGCCACCAACACAGGACCCTCCCAAAAAAGGGGGAACGGTAAACCAGCTTGTCCTCAACCTCGGCCATAAAGATGTTAGCGTAAGTTGGGGCCATGTTAGACCCCATGGCCACACCCCGCTGTTGCTGTTGGAAGGTGTCCCTGAAGAGGAAATAACTCCTCCTCAGGACCACCTCCAAGAGATGGAGGACAAACTGGCACACCCCCGGGGAGAGTCCCATGTCGGTCAGGGCCACATCGACGACACCTAACCCATAGGTATGGTCAATCGATGTGTACAAAGACACTACATCAAAACTAACCAATAAAAATTGGGTGGGTAATTGTAACCCATGTAGTTTGGATAGAAAGTGTCCCGTATCCTTGATATAGGATGGGGCGGAGGTCGCCCGGACCTGCAGCAACCTGTCAAGAAAGACAGACAAAGGGTTAAAAACAGAACCCCTACCGGAGACAATCGGCCCGGAGGGTTATTCAGTCGCTTATGTATTTTGGGGAGTATGTATAACATCGGGGTGATAGGGTGAGGCACCGTAAGGTATTGATACAAACCATCATCAATGATTGAGTTTAGTCGTGCCTCACCTAATATCACCCCGATGTCTCGCATGATGTTCCATTTGGGATCCCCAGGTAACTGTTTATAGACTTCAAAGTCACCCAATTGTCTGTCAATCTCACAGATGTACATCGCAGTGTCCATCTGGCTATTATACCTGTAGGTCACAGGACGTGATATATGCCATCCAATATCCGTGTAGCCTCACTTATGTGGGAGAGACTACCATAGAAGTTAGGGAACGCATTAATAAGCACAAAAGCACTATACGCAAGAAGAACATGGATAAACCCGTTGCTAAACATTTTGTTGAGGCGGGACACTCAGTCAACCAACTTCGCTTTAGAGTTATAGACAGTGTGGGTTTTCTACGGAGAGGTGGTGATAAGGATGCGATATTGAGAAAAAAGTAACTCAAATGGATCTATACGCTGAGGTCCTTGCAGCCATTTGGACTCAATCTTGAGTTCAATGTGGCAGGAATCAGCTAGACTCTTCTCTGTTATATGTATTTTTTATGTTATGTTTTATGTATTTGAAAACCATTTGAATATATCACAATGCATAGCCCTGTGATTATGATTGATAACCATCTGATCACCAGTCTCAACTGACAGGTCACCAATTAGGATGATCTCTTTCATTATAATATCATATGTTGGGTACACATGCTTTATGCTTCTGTATTCTTGTATATTATTATATGTACACACCTGTGTGGGTATTGCGTCTATTTATTTACATGGCGATCTCCGTTTTAACTGAGGTACGTTACACATTGTATTTTTACCATGTGTCATTGTATCCATTAGTTTATGCGTTGTTTTGTACCTTGGCAACGCGGACATTCCTCATTTGCAGTCATGTTGCCTCCCCTGTCACGCTGCCTGCCACGTCACTAATAGGTGCGGCATCGTGACTCTAGCCGCCCGCCCTCTGATGACGCTTGCGGACATGCGCAGTGTGAACATTGGGACGCTAGGCACCACGTTGAGATGTTCGTCAGTAGTGGTTGCGGCGCTGCTCGGTTTGTGTCGCCTCCTGATGACGCTCACGTGCATGCGCACTTTCTATCTTGAGACGCCAGCTACTATGAGGCTGCCTGCACGCCATTACCCCACACAGGTGAATATGTGAATATGTGAATTCAGCCCATGTTTGTTTGAAACAGCTAATGAATGTTATACAACAGCTTGGTGAATATTAACCACCTCCGGACCGCCTAACGCAGGATCGCGTTCCGGAGGTGGCAGCGCTGCGCAGAGTCACGCATATACGCGTCATCTCGCGAGACGCGAGATTTCGCTCAAAGCCGGCCCGCGCATGCGCATCGCGGGCCGGCAAAAGTTAAAGAAGAAGTTCGTCACCAGCCTGCCAGCAACGATCATTGGCTGACAGGCTGGCGATTTTTAAAAAATCCAATCACTGGCCATATAACAGATCATATTAGTAAATATGATCTGTTATATGGCTTCTCTGCTTCTCTGCTGGTCCTTTTCGTCGGTTGGATCCAGCAGAGAAGCAGACTGAACTGATTTTACAAACTTTGTTAACCCTTTAGGTGTTCTACAAGAATTTATGGAATATAAAGATGAAATTTAAAAATTTTACTTTTTTGGCAGATTTTACATTTGAATCCATTTTTTCCGATTACAAAGCAAGGTTTAACAGCCAAACAAAAGTCTATATTTATGGCCCTGATTATGTAGTTTACAGAAACACCCCATATGTGGTCGTAAACTGCTGTACGGGCACACGGCATTGCGCAGAAGGAAAGGAACGCCATACGGTTTTTGGAAGGCAGATTTTGCTGGACTGGTTTTTTGACACCATGTCCCATTTGAAGCCCTCCTGATGCACCCCTAGAGTAGAAACTCCAAAAAAGTGACCCCATTTTGGAAACTACGGGATAAGGTGGCAGTTTTGTTGGTACTATTTTAGGGTACATATAATTTTTGGTTGCTCTATATTACACTTTTTCTGAGGCAGGGTAACAAGAAATAGTTGTTTTGGCGCCGTTTTTATTTTTTGTTATTTACAACATTCATCTGACAGGTTAGATCATGTGGTATTTTTATAGAGCAGGTTTTACGGACACGACAATACCAAATATGACTACTTTTTTGGGTTGTTTGAAAAAGAAAAGATTTTTTAGTGTCTCCACATTCTGAAAGCCGTAGTTTTATTTATTTTTTGGGCGACTGTCTTGTGTAGGGGCTCATTTTTTTCAGGATGAGGTGACGGTCAGATTGCCACTATTTTTGCGGGCATACGCCTTTTTGATCGCTTGGTGTTGTACTTTTAGTGATGTAAGGTGACAAAAAAAGGTTTATTTAGCACAGTTTTTATTATTATTTTTTTTACGTTGTTCATCTGAGGGGTTAGGTCATGTGATATGTTTATAGGGCCGGTTGATACGGACGCGGCGATACCTAATATGTCTACTTCTCTTTTTTTTACAATTTAATTTTTTTTTACGTTATTTGGGGAAAATGACTTTTATTTTTTTATTTTTTTACTTGAAACTTAATTTGTTGGGGGGAAAACTTTATTTTTTCAACTTCTTTTTCACTTTCTTTTTTGTCCCACTTTGGGACTTCAACTTTTGGGTATCTGATCCCCTTTACAATGCATTCCAATACTTCTGTGTGTATTACTCATACAGCTTCCTGCCTGTGAGATCCAGGGGGCTGGATCTCACAGGCAGTGATGGCCAGTTCGCATTGTTCGCCCGCGAACATATGCGGGCTGCCATCTTTTTTCACAAGTCCGGCGAGGCACAGGTAAGCCCTTACCTGTGCCTGTGCTGGGAGCCGGTCTGAAAACAAATGCGGTCACCGGGAGCAGGCAATTCCGAGAACAGCCCGATGAAGGCCCCCGGTGGCTGTTCTCGGAACTGCCTGCTCCCGCTAACAGCACTTGTTTTCAGACCGGCTCGTGCACAGGCACAGGTAAGGGCTTACCTGTGCCTCGCCGGACTTGTGAAAAAAGATGACAGCCCGCATATGTTCGCGGGCGAACAATGCGAACTGGCCATCACTGCTCACAGGCTCTCCACCAGAAGGGAGCCCCGATGCCTAAGGAAGGCATTGCGCTGCCTTCCATGCCATCGGGTCCCCATCACAGTGTCACGACCATGGTCATGGTCGTGACTCTTTGGTCGCATGCTGTTGTCAGCGGTTTCCTTTTATTGTCAATCACAGGTGAGGGCTCTGTGTATGTTGCCTCATGTGTGGTTGCCGCTGGCAACATGATGTGGTTGGCCGTGTAGCAGCTGGAGCTGGTGGCTAGGCTGCTCGCTGTCAACTGTGAAAAGATATGTGAGTGATTCTCAGCACAGGCGAATACGTTCTGATAAATGCTTATTAAGCGCTTATAATCTGATTACAAGGGCAGCTGTAAAAAAAATGCTATTGATGAGCAGTAAACAGGTATTACCCCTTGACATGACATTTTACAGTGGTCACTACGGGGCCTGAGGCTAGGCCGCTGCCTTTTCATAGCGGTTTAGTCTAATCACTGCACGGGTCTCCTGTGCAGTAGAGAGCGAGGGCTCTCCGCAACCAGATTCTGCCCTTCATTTTCCAAAGGAGCTGTCAAAAATGAAAGGTGGAATCTGATTTGTTGCTATGGGCAACTAAGCCAATTCTACTTTACATCAGCTTGATAAATGACCAAATTAATTTAAAAAACTAAAAGCTAAATGCTCATTTTACTACAAATCCTATTAATATTTCACTTGCATAATAATTTGAAAAACAGTGTACAGCCATAGCATTTCTGGAGGAAATTTATTTTATGACTAAACATGGAAAGAAAAAACATGAAAGAGTATCTTGATGCAGTTTATAATAGTCATTCATAAGTTTATCTGAGCCTGGTGCTTTGTGAGGTTTCAGATTAGAAATAGTTATATGAAGTTTCTTTATTGAGAAGAGACAGATTTATTAAGTCCAGCATGTCTTTAAGAATGCCGCCCGATCCTGAGCGCAGCAGGTGACATAGCCGACACGTTTCTGATGTTTTAAACAGCAGAAAACCAGGGCTAGTGTCTGCAATTGACGATAATGCCGATCGCATATGTAGTGTCCCACTATGTAAATGTGGGCACTACTCAAGGGTCAATTGGGTCACGTTGTTCTCCACCTCCTGTGGAACATGGTCATTGTATTTTATATTGCATTTTTTATGTATATTGTCATGTTATTTATGTTATTCCCTGTGTACCAGGCCTGTTAGGGGTGTAGTTCCTCCTCCTAGGCAGTAGAGGGAGCTAGGGAACCCCTAGTATATATAGTCAGGTCCTGTTCAGGAGGGTGTGGAGTGTTCAGAAGCCAAGTGTGCACCTTAGCCAGAGAGTAGCTGAGGAGCAGCTTCTGACATGCAGCTAGATAGCCCAGGTTTCTAGTTTGCCACCAGGGGAAGAAGTTACCTCCTGAGAAACTAAGTTCACATAAAAGTACAGTGCAGAGCCAAGTTGATTCCAGCCAAAGAGAGAGAGCTGAAGGGCAGAAGGATATATTTTCAGCAAGGAGACATATACCAGAGGAAGTTTCCCCTAACCAAGGATAAAGCCAGCAATAGGGCATACGGGCCTTGGAGAAAGACAGACAGGATCCTGAGGAAAAGTGCAGCCTGATCTGTAAGTGTTTAACCCTCTGAGTATCTTGCAAGAACATTGCCTGCCATTTGATATCAAGCCTGCCTGTCACAACCCTTTTACATGTGGAACTGACTAAAGACTGTAAATAGTTAAACTGTTCAGTAAAAGGAAGTTTTGGTTCAATGCAATGTGTATTCCTCAATTATTACTACAAGAAATCGGTGTGCCACCGTTACCGGCACTGGCGTCACAAACCTTAAGGGATCTTGCCACAGGCACACTAAACCTACAACACCTAGGGCACCTCACCTACCACCTGGCCTGGTTCCTATACACAGAGAGTGCCCCAGAGGATCCATGTGCCAGCCTCCTCTCCATCACTGCGGTACGCCTGCCCAGGGTATATAAAAACTGTGAGTACCAAGAGCAACCCTCGTTTTGCCTATTAACCGTGACCTCACATTCGCTCACCCTGTAGGGCTGCGTACTGCACATACATTTAACCGCTCAGATGCCATGCTCAATTGTGACCACTGCATCTGAGAAGTTTTTTCCTGGGAGCAGTGCGCTCCTGGGGTCAGACCATCTTTACTGTGTGAAGATTAAGGAAGGCGTTTGTTGTACCTACTAGGCTGTATCTCTCTGAAGAGTTCCAGCCTAAAAGTTCCCATTGAGCCCTTCAGGTGGCAATGCTCAATAGGAATATAGCGCAAGTCTTTCACAATGCAGTAGTAATTTATTGCAGTGTGAGAGATCAGTGATCTAAGGATGGCATGTCCAAAGCCACTAAGGCTTAATAAAAGTGTGCTTCACCCCCCCAATTTTTTTTTTATAAAAAATGAACAAAAAGTCAGTACTACAGATTATCCTGCAAAAATTAAGTCCCACACAGCTCTATAGACGTAACTATAAAAAAAAGTTATGGGGTCAGAATATGGTAATGAAAAGAAAAAAATATTTTTTTACAGTATTTAAGCACAAGAAAAACTATATAAATATGGTATCGCTGTAATCATGACGCTGTAAACTGACCCAGAGAATGAAGGTCACAGGTCAGTTTTACCACATAGGGAACTCTCTAAAAACGAAACCCATAAAACTGTGGTAGATTGCTTTTGTTTCCAATTCCACCCCATTTGGAAATTTCTTCCAGCTTGCAACTACATCGTATGCATTATAAAATGGTGCCACTAGAAAGTATAACTTATTCCACAAAAATATTAACCCTCATATGGCTATGTGAACAGAAAAATAGACAAAATTATGGCAAGAAGTAAAAAAATGAAAACGCAAAAAATCGCAAGGTCCTGAAAGGGTTAATCTTCATTAAAAATAAGAGTTGTGCACAGCCCATTATGGTTGCGTGCTAGAGCAACTTAAGTCTATTTTTAGGAAGAGAGATTAGCAGGCTATGAAGCAAGGGAATAGAAGAAACCTCCAAGTGCAATAATTAACAGGACAGTGCATATACAAAGGCAATAGTACACTAAGATATCTAAATCGATACCGGGGTAAAAATAAGCATCCAAGAAATACAAGCACACCGAACCCAGGCCATATTGAAACATACTGCACGCCAGGATCATAACATATAAATGAGGAAAGGCATATATGCGATAGTCACTGCAAAGGAAAAGCAATTCTTCTCCCCCACACACAGGCAATAAAAGAGGCATACCGTATCAATCAAAAGTTTGGACACCTTTTCAATACATTTTTTTTCTTTTTCTTTTAATTTTCTACATTGTATGCCCCCTTATAATGTGGGCCAGTACAAAAAATGTCCCTCATAATATGCACCAGTACAAACAATACCTTCTTATAATGTGAGCCAGTACAAAAGAATGCCCCTTGTAATGTGCTCCAGTACAAAAAAAATGCCCCTTATGTGTGCCAGTACAAAAATGCCCCCTTTTAATGTGTGCCAGTATAAAAAATATCCCTTATAATGTGTGCCAAAACACATTAGTGCCCTTAGTAGAGCCAACGTCCCCACAGTGGCCCGACGGCATGCTGCCTAATAAAAATAATAAACACAAATACGGTACTTATTTCCATTTGGCTATCGGTGATGCTGTGTAGGACATAGGCCTCTTCCGGCCTGTGCTCTGAGATGTGTGCTGCCCGGCTCAGGTGACGCGATAATGATATCATCATCACAAGGAATGGATATTGTAAATCAATACCTTAGTTCGATGACTTAAAATTTGAGATTAAAAATTTTTTTCAACTGCCATGTCTTTGTGAGAAGCAGAAAAGGTTAGCAGATGGTTTCTTCATGTTTTGTTCCCACTGTGAAGCATAGAAGAGGAGGTGTGATGTTTCTTTGCAGTTGACACTGCTGGTGATTTATTCAAAATTCAAGGCACACTTAACCAGCATGGCTACCACAGCCAGAGGCTGCAGAGGCAGCAACATGCCATCCCATCTGGTTTGCTCGTTGTGGGACCATCATTTGTTTTCAACAGGACAATGATCACAAACATACCTCTGGGCTATGTGACAGCTATTTGACTATGAAGGAAAGTAATGGAGTGCTGCATCAGATAATATGGCCTCCACAATCACCCGACTTTAACCCAACTGAGATAGTTTGGGATAAATTTGACCTTATAAGGAACGAAGAGCAGCCAACAAGTGCTAAGCATCTCTGGGAATGTCTTCGAGACTACTGGAAAACCATTCTAGGTGGCTATCTCATGAATCTGATTGAGAGAATCCCTAAAGTGTGCAAAGCTGTCATCAAAGCAAAAGGGTGGAACTTTGAAGAATCTAAAATATATTCTGTTTTTTTTTTACTACTTTCACTATTCCATCTGTTCCTCTTCAATATGAATATACAATGCAGAATAAAAAGCATGAGATGAAAAAGTGTGTTGAAACATTTGGCTGGTAGTGTATATAAAAACAATGAAAATGAAAATGGCCCCGTTGAGCAAGAATTACAGTAGAAGTCATTTAGATGTCTTTCGGAGGACATAGTCTTCCAACCTCAATCCACAGGGACCTCTTGGTGATTCAGAGACTTTTAAGTGAGCTAGGCAAGGAATCAGCAACAGGTCTCATTCCTTCAAGAGACAGCTTTCGAAGCGTCTATGGTAACTTTGGATCCATTCCTCGTTATCGACAACTTAATGTGCATAGGGATGACCAAACAGGGGTATTGTCCTGGACATACCGAGACATACAGACGTTCCCGCGAAAGGTGACCTGTGAGACTGGCAACACGTGGTTTGATCCTTTTGGATCAAATTACATCTGTGTTGTTTCTGGTGCTTGCCACACCTTCTATCCCCAGGTGTTGCTATTGTGGTCATTTAGCCTTCTCTATTTATTGTTCTTTCTCCCACTATGCTATGCGGTTTATAGCATCTGTTGGACTTGTGGTTAGCTTGTGTTTGGTTTTCAGCTGAGTTCCTGGTGCTACCAAAGCTTCATTGAAGATAAGTGCTTCCTTTCCCTTTTGTATTTTGTTTATATATATATATATTTGTGGTCGGGGGCGACGGCCCCCGAGCGTACTATACCGGACCCTACTGATGGCTGGTTAATGCCGGGAGCCAAGGACGAGGGTAGGCCTAAAAGGGGGCCTACCCCAATGAAAACTGAAGAAAAAAGGGGAGGGTGGGTGGGGTACCTGGCTGCACGTCCCGCCTAAGTGCTAGCACGGGGTTATAAAGAAAAGGCGGGTGGCCTCCGCCCCTCCCACAAATACAGGCTGCCGGGGAGCCTTAACTACTTGTGGTCGGGGCGACGGCCCCAGAGCGTACTAAACCGGACCCTACCGATGGCTGGTTAATGCCGGGAGCCAAGGACGAGGGTAGGCCTAAAAGGGGGCAAAGAATAGAGGCACAACGTACTGCAATACAACTTTATTGTTCGATTTACAGGGCAAGTGAGCAAAAAGCATTGTGAATTTCAGATTGAGGATTCGGGACATATCTGGAGAAACAAGACGACCTCCAACGCCCCATGTTCCTGATGACGTGCGGAGGTACTTGGTGTCTAGAAGCAGCTGAGGCCGCCCCAATGCGAAAGGAGTGGCCGGAGATGGTCTTCGGATCATAACCCAACCCTGCCGCTAACGAGTGTACGTGAGAAATGAACTGTGAAGTGGACAGTGGACCACCCTTGAACGGTAGCAAAGGACTATCTGAGGCTGCAGCTTGAAGCCCCGACGTTAATTGCTGTAGTGCGCTGACCGGGCACCAATCGTTGTGAGAAGGGAAATACCTCCCCTGTGTCGGAGGCCCTGTTTGTGCGGTCTTAGTTTAAGGAATGCTGAGCAAGAAGTGGTCGTGGTGCCATGACAAATGCTGTTTCTGGAGATGACGCCCGCCCCTAATGGTGGCGGTGAATTCCCCGGGCCTGAGGAACCCATAGAATCCTAGGTATATTGCTGCTTTGACGACTGTGCTGATGAGAGGCCCAAAAGGATTACCGTCCAGGGCCGAAGACAGCTGCCTGAACATTGAGCTGGACAGGGGTTGTCGGACCAATGGCCTATTTTCACTGACTTTCTCAGTGCCCCTGAGTGTGGCTTTGATGGCTTGAGCCGTGAAGAATGAGCCTCGGGCTGGGTCGCTTAACGTAAAAAGGTGCTGCACACCCGCCAAGTAAAGGCGGATGGTGTTGGGAGAGAGCCCGAGGTTGGAATGGCAGTGGGCGATAAATGCCATCATGAACGAGACGTCATCGATATCGCCCTGCGGATGTCTATCTGCAAATTCCCTGTAGAGATTCCAGCCCGTGCGGTAATTCCTGGCGGTGTTCACCGAGAGGCTTCTGTGCAAGAGATCTTTAGCTGCCATGATCAAGGATGCTAATCCCAAGTTAGGTCACTGAACTCTGGAATTGACGCCCCTGTTGTGTCCGCGTGTGGCAAGTTCTGGAAGAAAACATTAATGTTAAAGCGGGACAGAGCGTCGGCGGCAATATTCCTGGAGCCCTGAATGTGGGAGCGCTCAAAATAGAAATTGTACACCATTGAAAGCCAAATCAATCTACGCATGAGGGACATGATTTTTTCGATTTGGCTCTGCCTTTGTGGATGATGTCTACCAGGTCCTGACTGTCTGTGACAAACATCACTCTAGAATCTGACCACTGCCGGCCCCATACCTGTGCCGCTGCCACCAGTGGATACAACTCTAATAGGGGGGGAAGAGCGTAGAGCCTCCTTATCTGTGGTGATTTGTGGTGGCCAGGAGCTGGCGAGCCAATGATTTCCAAAAATGGCCGCAAAACCCTTGGATGCAGCCGCATCCGAATATACAGTGGGGGAGGAAGGGCCCCCGGGGGGAATGAACAATCTTACACCATTCCATGTGGACATAAAAGTGTTCCACATGGATAGGTCCGCCATGGCCTGTTGGTCCAAGTGAATGATACTGTCCTGTTCAGGAGCAGACGGCAGGAGAAGCAAGAGACACGAAATGAAGGCCTGTCCTTGGGGCATGACCCTCATGGCGAAGTTCAGCCTGCCCAGCAACGACTGGAGATCCGATTTGGTCAGGAAGCAGGAATCGGTGGCTTTATTGATGACCGTCCGGATCTGCAGCAACTTCTCCTCGGGGAGCCTAACTTCTAACCTAACAGAGTCAAGAATGAACCCCAGGAAGGTGATAGCCTTGGATGGGCCTATCGTTTTTCCTGGGGCTACCGGGACTTGAAGTGCGGAAAATAGTTTTAATAGGGTGGACAAGCTGGAGGGCTGCTGGGATGGGTGCTCTACCAGCAGGAAGTCATCCAGGTAGTGGATGCACATGGGGGTCTCACCGTGTTTGACCAGGATCCAGTGCAGTGCCTGAGCGAGCCGGTCAAACAGCCACGGGCTACTTTTGGGACCAAAAGTTAAGCGATTGGCGAAGTAATACTTGCCCGCCCACTTGATACCATAGTATTGCCAAAGTTGAGGAAGGACCGGAAGAAGTTTGAATGCGTCTGCAATATTCGTTTTGGACAACCAAGCTCCCCTACCTGCCTTCAATATGAACTGTATGACTTCATCAATGGAAGAGTACTTCATATTGAATTCTTCTGATGGTATAAGGGAGTTAATGCTGGGCACAATGGAAGAATGAGGAGCCGAGAGGTCATAAATAAGCCTTTTTTTATTTGAATCTTTTTTAGCCACCACACCGATAGGGTTGACCCTCCAAAAAATCGAAGGGAATGGAATCAAGGGGGCCGATGAGGAACCCTTTGTTATA
Source organism: Bufo bufo (assembly GCF_905171765.1). Taxonomy (NCBI): domain Eukaryota; kingdom Metazoa; phylum Chordata; class Amphibia; order Anura; family Bufonidae; genus Bufo; species Bufo bufo. Next base: position 445,260,874 of record NC_053390.1, on the reverse strand, counting down.
CTCTGAGTCAATCGATGCCTGCACCGCCTCCGGATCCCGTTTTGCGGAAAGAAGGTTATCACACTCCCAGTTGGACTGAGGGAGGGCCACCAACCCTGTATGGAACCCATGCGAAAGACCCGTTAATAAATTAGCTACAAACTGGCGATCGAGATGACCCCTCAGGAGCGCTTCGAGGAGGTCCACGTTTATGTCGGTTAGTCATGGCTGCTTGGAGGATCTTTTGGGACATGTGGACCTGGGGTGAGCACAACATTCAAACATGAAGGGCCCTGCAGCCGCTGAACAAGCAGTGACCGAAATTGAAATTGTCGCATATCTGACTTTTCCCCAAATAGACAATAGGTCTACCGAACTTATCCATGGGGGCCGGGCCCCTGGGGACCCCAGACCGGCCAGGAAGGGCTCTATCTGGTTGGGAAACAGCCTCATTGGGGCACCATTCAGTATAATTAAAGATGGACTGACATGAACCACAAGTGGTGGCTCGGAGACCTGCAAAATGTCTGCAGAAGAGCTCCATGTCGAGAGTAGCCCAATTTGTTAAAAACTGGAATTGTGCCAGGGCGGCTGCTGCCTTGGCCACGAAGGAACGATGATCATAGAAGGCCGTGCCACCATACTTGTGGCCTAAGTCGGTGACCTGGTAGAGGTACGAGTCAAGCTCTTCCCTCCTATTCTGCTGAGCAGAGCAGATGACATCCCTGTAAAGACTCAAAGCTAGCACAAATTCGGGTATGGAAAGCTTCCGATTGAGGCGGGAATCTTTGGATTTTAACGCTACTGAGACCTCTCCGCAATCTATCGTTTTGTTCTTATTAGCATCGTGAGATGCTATGAGAATTGATGCCAGGTTGACGTCTTTACCTGCAAATATGTCCTTCCTGATATTCTCTGCCATGAAGTGGGCCGGGGCGATGGCCGGAGGAGTGATGGACATACCTGGGGAACCTGACAGAGGCCAGGGGGGGGTTGCCACTGTCTGCGAGGCGGCGGGTGCCCTGGATTCGAGCTCCATGACCCTGGCCTGGATGTCTGCTACCGAAGTAGCCAGACTTCCCATCGTGGCGTGCAGCTGTGCCAATGAACTTTGAATTGAGGGTAACAAAGTTTGATCACTGGAAGGTCCCAGATTAGATACCAGAAGTCTATAAAGCTCAGCCTTTCTGGCCGACGCCGGGTGGCTGATGCCCCTTCTGTTTAATTCAGTGACCAGCTTCGGAATAGTCCAATTCCTGAGGGATCCATGGGCCGTCTGTCCGGATATCTGAAAACTCGGGGATGGACGATGAGTCTTCTATGTCTGAAGCCTGGGACATGTCTCCCGTACCGACCGAAGAGCCGTGGACCGGTAACCACCTGAGGACTAAAAATCTTAGTTACAAAAAAAAGCCCATGCGGATGGGAGATCGTGAAGAGCCCAGAACGCATGCTGAGGAAACCCTGGTGACAGGGGAAGGAACCTGGGGGCCACCACCAGGGGTGAGATGTGCCGACCCAAGACGGTGGATGGTGACACGTGGACAAGCGCTGAAACACTTACCTGGGTATGACTGAGGACGTGACTGGATCAGGTACCGTGGAAGTGGACACAAACAATCTGAAGGGGGTGGTGGCCCTGCTTTACGAAGGCCGGAGATAACTGGTGCCCCCTAAAAGTTGCTGGCGTGTGAATAAGAGATTCAGGATGAACACAATACCTGCATGACCGGAATGCAGAAGGCGACACACATGCTAGAAGTGAACCGCCGGCGGACACCCCACCACCAGTGTGTTTTTTTTTTTTTTTTTAACAACCGCCGAGACCCAATGACCTGGACGTACCAGGCAGGACAACAATACCTGCATGACCGGAATGCAGAAGGCAACACACATGCTAGAAGTGAACCGACCGGCGGACACCCCACCACCAGTGTGTTTTTTTTAATTTTTTTAACAACCGCCGAGACCCAATGACCTGGACGTACCAGGCAGGACAACATGCTGATAGAATGCCTAAACGCTTCAGGCGGACATACATCGAGCATAACGACCTGGACGTTCAGGTAGGACAACATGCCACCACGGGCGGCAGACGTGACAGGGTGCCTGAACGCTTGAAGCGGACGTGCCACGAGGACTGACGAGCATAACGACCTGGAAGTTCCAGGCAGGACAACATGCCACCGCGGGCGGCAGACGTGACAGGGTGCCTGAACGCTTCAAGCAGACGTGCAACGAGGACTGACGAGCATAACGACCTGGACGTTCCAGGCAGGACAACATGCCACTGCGGCGGCAGACGTGACATGGTGCCTGAACGCTTCAGGCAGACGTGCAATGAGGAATGACGAACATAACACCTGAAGGTAAAAGGCAGGACAGCAAGCCAACATGGTGATAGCCGTGACAGGACGCCTGACCGCTTCTGGTGCCACACTTAATGGAACAAACCCCACACTGAGCAGACGTGGACATGACAGGAACCTGAACCTTCAGGAATACGTAAAACGAGGACAAATGACACGCCTGGACGCACCAGATGAAGACACACCAACATGGAGCCCCAGCAAAGCCACACTTAACATGGTGACACTATCGTGACAATATGCGTAGGATACCTGGCAAATGCCACTGGGACCTGGATGTACCACTTGATAGCTTAAAAAAGAGACGTCTGCGAGATTGGGCCTGAAGCTTCAGCTTCGTGGGACCATAGTCCCTATCACCTGACAACAGAAAACACGTAGGTTTTTTTTTTACAATCAGCTTTATATTCCTTTCCCCTCTGACAGAACATGACAATGGACACTCGGACAGTAGGAAACACAGGTGGGCAGGGCTTCAATGCGATGCCATGGGCGGCCGTGACGCGACACCCGTTACCTTGGAGCTTGCAATGTCCTGCTGCTGAAGAGGCCGTGGTGTCAGGGTGTGGAGCAGGCGCGGTTGCCTAGTAACCGGCAATACAACATGGCGCCCTAATGGAGATACAGTGCCCTGCTCCTGGAGCGTTGACAGGGCGATGACAGCACCATGACAGCAAGTGACACCGAGAGCCGCCGCCATCACTACCGCTAGATAAATGCCTGCTGTATCTAAGATAAGCATGCGACCTATGCATGCGTAAGACAGGGTCACATGACCATAGGACTGGACCTGGGGCTTAACAGGACCCCGCGTGGATCCGGACCCGACCACCAGTTCCCCCCGCACCATTTGCAAAGGTAGGCGGCACTTCCCCCCACCCTAGAACGACACCTGCCAGGCTCTGCATCGGGCCCCGACACCCGAACCCCTGCTCACCTGTTCGTGTCGCCTCCCTCCGATCGGAATATGAACGGCCTGGTAAGACCCCGTAACTTACCTCAACCTGTAGCGGAGCCGTGGGAGTTGCAGGGTACAGGGCGAGCGCGACGTGACTCGGAAGTACCTGGCTGCACGTCCCGCCTAAGTGCTAGCACGGGGTTATAAAGAAAAGGGGGGTGGCCTCAGCCCCTCCCACAAATACAGGCTGCCGGGCAGCCTTAACTACATATATAGATCAGAGAAAAATGGCTGCACTGGCAAATATTGAAAAAGTTGGGTGCACGTTCCAAGGGAATAGACTTCTTACCCCAGTAAATAATCCAGAAAATGAGCGGCACTCCAGTAGGTTAAGAACAAATGATTCCTTTAATCACCCGTGCGGTGCAACGTTTCGGCTCAGTACTAGAGCCTTTTTCAAGCAGAGAACTAATACAAATGATGGCAAATATATAGGTGAAACAATCAAGGTACAAATCATGTGACCACAATCCATGTGGGTGTGTTACAAAATAAAGCAGTGAAATAAATGCAATGAAAAAAATACAGTGAAAAAGATACAATGTACAATAAGGACATGATCATATATACTGTATTATGATTGACATGCAAAGAAATCACTGCAGCTCTCACCTCTCACCTCCTCGTGGAGCACGGATAATCAGACCTGGACTCAGTCTGGAGCAAAATGTGAAAAGAACACGGATTCCAGCTATTCAATATAAAGGCTTTTTTTATTCGACTTCCTTAAAATCTGACATCAAAAAGAAGGACAGTACGTTGTGACGCGTTTCGGGCTGTTACATCTTAGCCCTTCATCAAGACAAACAAAAGAACTTAAAATCTCCATTTTATACACAGTCAGAAGAAACCTCGCCCACTTGATTAGATGATTTCCATCACCTGGAACAAATACCAGGTGGCCATAGAATACTGGTCATAGGGAAAATAATTCCAATCAGGTGGGATGGAATCCTTAACCAAAGAAAAACAAATCATTTATATTGTAAGGTTAAGTCATGTTTCCTATTCAGTCCCTTAGGTATACATGTTCCAAGATTGAACATCCAATATGTTTCTCGACTATATAGTTTTTGCCTACGATCTCCCCCTCTAACCGGAATGGTGACTCTTTCAACACCTTGTACATAAAACGCAGAGGTATCGCCCTTGTGTACTACCGCAAAGTGTGATGTGGCTGCTGAGACATTGCGTGTTGAAACATGCGGGATGTCACTCAGATGTTTGCGAATTCTCACTTTGAGCTGATTAATTGTGCATCCAACATATTACAACGCGCAAGCTCGACATGTGATGAAATAAACAACATATTCCGTGTTGCAATTAATGTATTGTTGTAATTTATGTATGCTACCATTGGATGTGGATATGACATCTTTACTAACTGACATATGCATGCAACACATACATTTTTTACTTCCACATTTAAAATTTCCCTTGGTGGTTAACCACACTGGTTCACACACTGCGTTTTCCACAAAAAGGCTAGGGCTAACTTTTTGCCCAATGGTTGGTGCTTTTTTCGCAATGCACCTAATGCCTGCCTCTGCGATATCCCCCCAACCTTCATCAAAGCCTATCACTGGAAAATGTTTGCGCAAGATATTGCAGACCAGGGGGTATTCGGCACTATAATTTGTAACAAAAGTTACAGGTTCGCTCGAATATTGAATGCGAGCTCGAACATTTTTATTTCTTTTAGATATTTTCTTCTTTTTATTCGTATTCTTTATTCGAGCGAATATAAGTGAATCTCTGTCCACCGATGTTGCATGTTCTATCGCCTTGCGAATATTCTCTTTCGAATATCCCCTAATTTGCAACCTCGCAGAAATGTCAGTTGCTTCCTTCATAAATAGACTCAAGGAAGAGCAATTGCGTCGTGCCCTCAACATCTCCCCTTTGGGGATGTTCTTGGCTACATGAGGGGGATGGCAGGATGATGCATGGAGTAAAGTGTTCCCCGCAGTGTTTTTACGATGTGTTAATCTCCTCACTACAGGGAATGTATCGAGAGCCAGGTGGGGTACCTCTACAAAATTCATCTACTGGTTTTAAAACCTCGAATAGGGATTTTTATCCCATTCAATCAAGGTCTCTGGCTCTCAATAGATTCCAAGAACTAGTGGAAAAAGATCTCTGTTCCCTTAAGGATCGCGCCAGATATGATGGTCGATATAGGAATTTATCAAAAGAGGAACATTTGGCTCTTACGAGTTTATCTGATATGAAGGATGTTGTCCGTAGGGCTGATAAGGGGGGGGGGGGGGGCGGTGGTGTTGCTAGATAATGAGGTCTATAGGGTGCAAATTGAGAATATGTTAAAGGACACCAATGTGTATTTACCTCTGGCAACTACCCCCCTCCCCCAATATCAGTCCAGGATATACGACATCCTTCAGGAAGGGGTGCACCTGGGTGTTCTATCTGAAAGGGAAAAAGAATTCATATACATTGAGCATCCGAATACGCCCATATTCCATGCCCTTCCTAAAGTGCATAAGGAGGGTTTTCCTCCACCACTAAGACTGATAGTGGCAGGAATCAGACCGTATTCGGAACGACTTTCGGAATGGGTTGACTCCTTATTGCAACCCCTTGTACCACATATACCGGGCTATCTCAGAGACACATGTAGTGTGCTTCAAAATTTCCATCAATTCGCATGGCAAGAGGAATTCATATGGGTTACCGCTGATATTAATTCACTGTATACTAACATCCCTCACCATTTGGAGATTGCAGCCTTGAAATGGTTTTTAGATGTATTCAGCAATTATACCTTGGAACTTCGAGACTATATTTGTATTTGTACCGATTTTTTGCTTAAACACAATTTTTTTATGTTTAATGGTTTATATTATTTACAAATATCCAGAGTTTCAATGGGTGCCAAATTTTTGCCTTCAGTGGCGAATGTGTTTATGGCATGGTGGGAGAACAGTTTTTTATTTTCAGATAGTAACCCATATTTAATGTCCATGAAATGGTATGGACGTTTCATCGACGACATGTTATGGGTCTGCCAGGGTGATGTAAAAGATTTGATGCTATTTGTGGAGTATTTGAATAGCTGTGTTCCCTCGATCAAACTCACTATGGTTAGCGATTTTTTCTCGATTGTTTTTCTGGATCTTTTATTATGGGGTGATCGAGAGAACCAGGGAGTTTGTACTTGTACACATCGTAAAAACACTGCAGGGAACACTTTACTCCATGCATCATCCTGCCATCCCCCTCATGTAGCCAAGAACATCCCCAAAGGGGAGATGTTGAGGGCACGGCGCAATTGCTCTTCCTTGAGTCTATTTATGAAGGAAGCAACTGACATTTCTGCAAGGTTGCAAATTAGGGGATATTCGAAAGAGAATATTCGCAAGGCGATAGAACATGCAACATCGGTGGACAGAGATTCACTTATATTCGCTCGAATAAAGAATACGAATAAAAAGAAGAAAATATCTAAAAGAAATAAAAATGTTCGAGCTCGCATTCAATATTCGAGCGAACCTGTAACTTTTGTTACAAATTATAGTGCCGAATACCCCCTGGTCTGCAATATCTTGCGCAAACATTTTCCAGTGATAGGCTTTGATGAAGGTTGGGGGGATATCGCAGAGGCAGGCATTAGGTGCATTGCGGAAAAAAGCACCAACCATTGGGCAAAAAGCTAGCCCTAGCCTTTTTGTGGAAAACGCAGTGTGTGAACCAGTGTGGTTAACCACCAAGGGAAATTTTAAATGTGGAAGTAAAGAATGTATGTGTTGCATGCATATGTCAGTTAGTAAAGATGTCATATCCACATCCAATGGTAGCATACATAAATTACAACAATACATCAATTGCAACATGGAATATGTTGTTTATGTCATCACATGTCGAGCTCAATCAGCTCAAAGTGAGAATTCGCAAACATCTGAGTGACATCCCGCATGTTTCAACGCGCAATGTCTCAGCAGCCACATCACACTTTGCGGTAGTACACAAGGGCGATACCTCTGCGTTTTATGTACAAGGTGTTGAAAGAGTCACCATTCCGGTTAGAGGGGGAGATCGTAGGCAAAAACTATATAGTCGAGAAACATATTGGATGTTCAATCTTGGAACATGTATACCTAAGGGACTGAATAGGAAACATGACTTAACCTTACAATATAAATGATTTGATTTTCTTTGGTTAAGGATTCCATCCCACCTGATTGGAATTATTTTCCCTATGACCAGTATTCTATGGCCACCTGGTATTTGTTCCAGGTGATGGAAATCATCCAATCAAGTGGGCGAGGTTTCTTCTGACTGTGTATAAAATGGAGATTTTAAGTTCTTTTGTTTGTCTTGATGAAGGGCTAAGGGCTCTTTCACACTTGCGTTCTTGTCTTCCGGCATAGAGTTCCGTCGTCGGGGCTCTATGCCGGAAGAATCCTGATCAGGATTATCCTAATGCATTCTGAATGGAGAGAAATCCGTTCAGGATGCATCAGGATGTCTTCAGTTCCGGAACGGAACGTTTTTTGGCCGGAGAAAATACCGCAGCATGCTGCGCTTTTTGCTCCGGCCAAAAATCCGGAACACTTGCCGCAAGGCCGGATCCGGAATTAATGCCCATTGAAAGGCATTGATCCGGCCTTAAGCTAAACGTCGTTTCGGCGCATTGTCGGACCCGACATTTAGCTTTCTCTGAATGGTTACCATGGCTGCCGGGACGCTAAAGTCCTGGCAGCCATGGTAAAGTGTAGCGGGGGAGCAGTGTACTTACCTTCCGTGCGGCTCCCCGGGCGCTCCAGAGTGACGTCAGGGCGCCCCAAGCGCATGGATCATGTGATCGCATGGATCACGTCATCCATGCGCATAGGGCGCTCTGACATCATTCTGGAGCGCCCCGGGAGCCGCACGAACTGTAAATATACCGCTACCCCGCTCCTACTATGGCAACCAGGACTTTAATAGCGTCCTGGGTGCCATAGTAACACTGAACGCATTTGGAAGACGGATCCGTCTTCAAATGCTTTCAGTACACTTGCGTTTTTCCAGATCCGGAGTGTAATTCCGGCAAGTGGAGTACACGCCGGATCCGGACAACGCAAGTGGTAAAGAGGCCTAAGATGTAACAGCCCGAAACGCGTCACAACGTACTGTCTTACTTTTTGACGTCTGATTTTAACCACCTCAGCCCCCAGTGCTTAAACACCCTGAAAGACCAGGCCACTTTTTACACTTCTGACCTACACTACTTTCACCGTTTATTGCTCGGTCATGCAACTTACCACCCAAATGAATTTTACCTCCTTTTCTTCTCACTAATAGAGCTTTCATTTGGTGGTATTTCATTGCTGCTGACATTTTTACTTTTTTTGTTATTAATCGAAATTTAACGATTTTTTTGCAAAAAAATGACATTTTTCACTTTCAGTTGTAAAATTTTGCAAAAAAAAACGAGATCCATATAGAAATTTTGCTCTAAATTTATAGTTCTACATGTCTTTGATAAAAAAAAAATGTTTGGGTAAAAAAAAAATGGTTTGGGTAAAAGTTATAGCGTTTACAAACTATGGTACAAAAATGTGAATTTCCGCTTTTTGAAGCAGCTCTGACTTTCTGAGCACCTGTCATGTTTCCTGAGGTTCTACAATGCCCAGACAGTACAAACACCCCACAAATGACCCCATTTCTGAAAGTAGACACCCTAAGGTATTCACTGATGGGCATAGTGAGTTCATAGAACTTTTTATTTTTTGTCACAAGTTAGCGGAAAATGATGATTTTTTTTTTTTTTCTTACAAAGTCTCATATTCCACTAACTTGTGACAAAAAATAAAAAGTTCTATGAACTCACTATGCCCATCAGCGAATACCTTGGGGTCTCTTCTTTCCAAAATGGGGTCACTTGTGGGGTAGTTATACTGCCCTGGCATTCTAGGGGCCCAAATGTGTGGTAAGGAGTTTGAAATCAAATTCTGTAAAAAATGACCTGTGAAATCCGAAAGGTGCTCTTTGGAATATGGGCCCCTTTGCCCACCTAGGCTGCAAAAAAGTGTCACACATCTGGTATCTCCGTACTCAGGAGAAGGTGGGGAATGTGTTTTGGGGTGTCATTTTATATATACCCATGCTGGGTGAGAGAAATATCTTGGCAAAAGACAACTTTTCCCATTTTTTTATACAAAGTTGTCATTTGACCAATATATTTATCTCACCCAGCATGGGTATATGTAAAAAGACACCCCAAAACACATTCCTCAACTTCTCCTGAGTACGGGGATACCAGATGTGTGACACTTTTTTGCAGCCTAGGTGGGCAAAGGGGCCCATATTCCAAAGAGCACCTTTCGGATTTCACAGGTCATTTTTTACAGAATTTGATTTCAAACTCCTTACCACACATTTGGGCCCCTAGAATGCCAGGGCAGTATAACTACCCCACAAGTGACCCCATTTTGGAAAGAAGAGACCCCAAGGTATTCGCTGATGGGCATAGTGAGTTCATGGAAGTTTTTATTTTTTGTCACAAGTTTGTGGAATATGAGACTTTGTATGAAAAAAAAAATAAAAAAAAAAATCATCATTTTCCACTAACTTGTGACAAAAAATAAAAAATTCTAGGAACTCGCCATGCCCCTCACGGAATACCTTGGGGTGTCTTCTTTCCAAAATGGGGTCACTTGTGGGGTAGTTATACTGCCCTGGTATTCTAGGGGCCCAAATGTGTGGTAAGGAGTTTGAAATCAAATTCAGTAAAAAATGACCAGTGAAATCCGAAAGGTGCTCTTTGGAATATGGGCCCCTTTGCCCACCTAGGCTGCAAAAAAGTGTCACACATCTGGTATCCCCGTACTCAGGAGAAGTTGAGGAATGTGTTTTGGGGTGTCTTTTTACATATACCCATGCTGGGTGAGATAAATATCTTGGTCAAATGACAACTTTGTATAAAAAAATGGGAAAAGTTGTCTTTTGCCAAGATATTTCTCTCACCCAGCATGGGTATATATAAAATGACACCCCAAAACACATTCCCCACCTTCTCCTGAGTACGGAGATACCAGATGTGTGACACTTTTTTGCAGCCTAGGTGGGCAAAGGGGCCCATATTCCAAAGAGCACCTTTCGGATTTCACAGGTCATTTTTTACAGAATTTGATTTCAAACTCCTTACCACACATTTGGGCCCCTAGAATGCCAGGGCAGTATAACCACCCCACAAGTGACCCCATTTTGGAAAGAAGACACCCCAAGGTATTCCGTGAGGGGCATGGCGAGTTCCTAGAATTTTTTATTTTTTGTCACAAGTTAGTGGAAAATGATGATTTTTTTTTTTTCATACAAAGTCTCATATTCCACAAACTTGTGACAAAAAATAAAAACTTCCATGAACTCACTATGCCCATCAGCGAATACCTTGGGGTCTCTTCTTTCCAAAATGGGGTCACTTGTGGGGTAGTTATACTGCCCTGGCATTCTAGGGGCCCAAATGTGTGGTAAGGAGTTTGAAATCAAATTCTGTAAAAAATGACCTGTGAAATCCGAAAGGTGCTCTTTGGAATATGGGCCCCTTTGCCCACCTAGGCTGCAAAAAAGTGTCACACATCTGGTATCCCCGTACTCAGGAGAAGTTGAGGAATGTGTTTTGGGGTGTCTTTTTACATATACCCATGCTGGGTGAGATAAATATCTTGGTCAAATGACAACTTTGTATAAAAAAATGGGAAAAGTTGTCTTTTGCCAAGATATTTCTCTCATCCAGCATGGGTATATATAAAATGACACCCCAAAACACATTCCCCACCTTCTCCCGAGTACGGAGATACCAGATGTGTGACACTTTTTTGCAGCCTAGGTGGGCAAAGGGGCCCATATTCCAAAGAGCACCTTTCGGATTTCACAGGTCATTTTTTACAGAATTTGATTTCAAACTCCTTACCACACATTTGGGCCCCTAGAATGCCAGGGCAGTATAACTACCCCACAAGTGACCCCATTTTGGAAAGAAGAGACCCCAAGGTATTCGCTGATGGGCATAGTGAGTTCATGGAAAAAAAAAAATTTTGTCACAAGTTAGTGGAATAGGAGACTTTGTATGAAAAAAATAAATAAATAAATAAAAAAAAAAAATCATCATTTTCCACTAACTTGTGACAAAAAATAAAAAATTCTAGGAACTGGGGGCGTGGTTTGCCAGCCGAGAGAGATGGCCGCCTGAGCTTTGAGCTCCCGAGCCCTATCAAGCGACGGCAGAGCTACAGCAAGCTTACACGTATCTCAATCGCCCGAAACTCCTGCAGCAACATCCCCCCTAGCACCCATGATGGTTAGAGGGTCGAGATCTGTTAAGAAACAAGGGAAACTGGACTTCTATGTGGAGAGGGTAAAAGACCAAGATGGCGCGGGTTCGCCCGCCTCTACGCGCTCCTCGAGGTCTGCAGAGCAAGACTCCCCAACAACCACTCCAATACAACGGAGGAGCCCGCAAGCCTCTCAACTCTCATCAACCCACTCCTCTCCAGTGGATCAACCTCCCCCAGCCCGGCCTGAGACGCACTTACCAGACCGAAGCAGTCCTCCTGGGTCCCGAGCAGGCACGGATGTCTCTCCCTGCCAAAGCCCACAAAAACAGAAGCAACGGCTTCAAGACGACTTGCATGGAAAGACGTTGGTGAGTGATCAGAGCGCCCCGTCTTTAGCAGACTTCCCCACAACTGACGATCTAGCAACCGGCAGCATGATTAAAGAGATGTTAGTAGCCTTCAGCCGCTCCATGCACACAGAAATAGCGGCCTTGCTGTCTCCCCTACACGCCTCCATTTCCGAGGCAGACAAGCGGATTACGCATGTCGAGTCAAAAATGGGGGACTTTGCTGTTTCGCATAACCAGCTTGTAGATGCCCATGAAGATCTTACAGCTGAAGTCGAGAGACTCAAAAACAAGGTGGTAGACCTAGAGGACAGGTCCCGCCGTAACAACATCAAGCTCAGGGGTATACCTGAGGACATACCACCTAAAGAGTTAGAGGCCTACATTCTCGATCTCATGAGGTCGCTTCTGACAAATATGAGCGATAAAGATCTTACGCTAGACAGAGCACACAGAGTGGCCCGGCCAAAACATCTCCCTGACTCTGTTCCTAGAGACGTTCTAGCTAGGGTACATTTCTTTCACGTAAAAGAATTACTGATGAATGCAGCCAGAAAGAAAGGCCCGCTACCTGCTCCGCATGAGGGGATAAAAATCTTCGCAGATCTGTCTGCCTCGACCCTGCAACAGAGAAGAGCTTTAGCCCCCTTTACTGCTGCCTTACGCGACCACAACATACCGTATCGCTGGGGCTTCCCCACTAAAGTTCTGATCCAGCACCAAGGGACTCTGCATACGGTGCTCTCCCTGGACTCAGGAAGAAAATTATTAGAAGGATGGAACATTTCCATTAAGGATTCTCCTGATCCTCAAGCAAAAGGTCCAGAACCCATTACGATGGATTGGCAGACGGTCCCGACCAGGCGTAGACCACATCGCTGACCAGTAATAGGCTGACTTGCTGAGTAGTTACCGGTTCATGTTTAGGGCTCGGGCGGTCAGTTTGGCAGGAACTGCCTCACAAGCCCACAAAATTGTGCCTGATGGTAACCAGGTGTCTTTTCACTGTTATAGTTCTTTTTTCTTTTCCCTTCTTTTCCGTGTATTTCCTAAGTTTATTTTTTGCTTTCCTACAATTCCACTGCAGACACAATTGGACCTCATCCGATGGGGTCAAGTGATAGGGACCAATTCTTCAAGTAACCCAGATGGGATTCATGTCTATAAGTACATCATATTTTGGATTCGCCGTTCAGATCTATCATTTCCTCCTGCATCATGGTACTAAAACTTGCAGCTTTAAATGTAAAGGGCCTGAATAGCCCTTTTAAAAGGTCCATGTTGTGGAAGGAAGTCCGTGAGCTGAAGTGCGACATCTTTTGTGCCACAGAAACACATCTGCTTCAAGCAGATGGTCATAGGATCCATCATCCCAAGTTCCCCCATATTTATCAGTCTCACTTCTGCAAAAAGCAAAGGGGAGTTCTAGTGGCTATAAGCCAATCTGTGGCCTTTTATTTGAAATCTTCTGTGCTAGACCCTAACGGCAGATATATAATTCTAGTCTGTTCTATTAATAATGTTGATTATACTTTGGTTTTTCTCTATGCTCCTAACAGACATCAACTTTCCTTTTTTCGCCGCTTAGCTACAAAAGTACGGGGGGTAAGATCTGGCCATGTGATCTGGAGTGGCGACTTTAACTCCGCATTAGACCCAAAAGTAGATACCACAACGCCCTCCAGAGAGACCCCTGGAGCTATCAATTCTCTTTTCCTGCAAGAGGACCTATATGATATTTGGAGAATTCAGCATGGCTCTGAAAGAGATTACTCTTTTTTCTCCTCGGCTTGCCAATCATACTCCAGAATTGACATGTTCTTAACCAGCAGGTCAGTGATTGCAAATACAATCTCGTCATCCATCCACACGATCACATGGTCAGATCACGCTCCGATTTCCTTATCCCTGAAGGAATCCCATCTCTCCAAACCTTACTCCCCATGGAGAAATAATACATATGTTATAGATCACCCTGTACTGTCCCAGGAACTTAGATCTGAACTGACTGAGTTTTTTCACATAAATGATGGTTCAGTTACTAACCCATCTATGCTGTGGTGTGCCCATAAGGCATTCATCAGAGGTATCTTTATCAGAATAGGGAGCAGACTTAAAAGGGAACGTAAAGAAAAGATAGATAAGCTACTAAATGAGATTAAAAGAATAGAGATCATTAATAAATCTCAAGTTTCCTCTACTCTCTCAGATAGTCTTAAAGCATTGAGGTCCCAACTCTCTGCATGTTTTCTACACAAATATGAATTTAGCTTAAAGAGGATGCAGGCCAACTTTTATTCTCAGGATAACAAAGCAGGCCGCCTGTTGGCTAACCGCCTAAAGCAGAGAGCCGCTAAAGCTAAAATTCCCTATATACTAGACCACTCCTCGGGGAAGAAAATCATATCTCCAACGGAAATAGCGGATGCTTTTGGTGACTTTTATGCTTCCCTTTATAATTTAGCCCCCCAAGAATGTGTTTCACCACCAACAGCTGATCTCATGGAGATGTTTTTAGATAAGCTGGGCCTAACAAAACTGACTAAAGCCCAATTACAAACTCTTAATGCCCCCATAACCACAGAAGAACTTAAAGCCATTATTAAAAAACTCCCCCCTCATAAATCCCCAGGCCCAGATGGCCTATCAAACTCCTACTATAAAGTTTTCTTTGACCAGCTCTCTAGACACATGCTGTTATCCTTCCAATCTGGCAGAGAACTGGGATCCTTCCCCAAAGAAATGCTGGAAGCATTAATAGTAACCATACCTAAACCTAACAAACCAACTGATGATCCTAAAAACTTCCGGCCCATTTCCCTCCTTAATACGGATATTAAAATTTTCGCCAGAATCCTGTCTTCCAGACTAGCCCCCCTCATTCCCCTATTAGTGAAGTCTGATCAGGTCGGTTTCGTTAAAGGCCGCCAGATACAAGAAAACTCTAGAAGGGTACTGAACCTCCTTTCCCATATCCAGAAAAACAAGACCCCGGCCCTTTTTGTTACGCTCGACGCCGAAAAAGCGTTTGACCGCATTTGTTGGTCTTTCTCTTTTGCAGTTTTAGCCAAAATGGGGATAGTAGGCCCTATTCTAACCTCAATTCAAGCCCTATACAATGACCCATCTGCAAGAGTCTGGGTAAATGGGTCCCTGTCTAAACCATTTTCTATCTCCAACGGAACCAGACAGGGCTGCCCCTTCTCCCCCCTAATGTTTATACTATCCATTGAACCCCTTGCCCAAGCCCTAAGGTTGGAGGAGAAAGTACTAGGCGTTCAGATAGCGGACCGCGTTCACAAATTGAGTCTATACGCTGATGATATAATACTCACGCTTACAGACCCTGCATCCTCCCTGTCCTCAGCTTTAGATATTATTACTCACTTCGGCCAACTATCTTACTACAAACTAAACTCCTCCAAATCCCAAGCCTTACCCATTAACTTGTCCCTCCAAACAGTCCAGAATTTACAAGGGAAATTCATTTTAGATTGGCAACCCAACCAAATTCAATACCTAGGTATTAACCTTACCTACTCAACCCATAGTCTCTTTTTAGCTAATTACCCCTCTTTGCTATCTAACATCAAAAAAGACCTTGACCATTATGATAAATTTGAGGTGTCCTGGATAGGTAGACTGGCCACCTTTCAAATGTTTGCATTACCAAAATTCCTCTACTTATTCAGGGTCCTGCCCATCAAAATCCCGTTAGCTTACTTCTCGCAATGTAACAAGGTACTGAACGCTTTCCTATGGCATAAGAAAAAACCTAGAATTGCATCCAAAATCCTGCACACCAGGAAACAAGTAGGAGGTATTGGCCTACCTAATATATATGACTACTATTTAGCGTCACAAATAAGTCCCCTGGAGAGCTGGTGGAAACTAGCCTTTTCTAAACAATGGACTCACATTGATTCCACAGAAGTGATAGGAGGGAATCTCAAAGACTTACTCATAGCCTCATTATCCGGAAAGTTTATCAACCCTAAACTGTCCTTCCTTGCCTCTAATGCCCTTAACTGCTGGATAAAATACCATACCCTCACTAGCAAAGAAGCTCCTTCCAATATTAATCCAACCCCTTTAGCGGTCTTAGACCATCTTATCCCGGACTTGGGGGTAGGTACATGGAGAAGATATGGCCTAACAGAAATCCCCCAACTTTATCAAGATAATAACCTAAAGCCCTTTGAATCCCTACATAGCACATATAAGGTTCCTAACACTGAATTTTACAAATACCTTAGAATCAGGCACTTCCTAACTGAAAATCCCTCTTTACCATTCATCAATAGACAATTAATTGAGATCTGGTCAATACCTACCCAAACCTCAAAAACCCTTCGCCCTATTTACTCCCAACTCAGTAACAAAGATAGTTTCAAAAAATCCACACCGTTGATATCGTGGGAAAAAGACCTAAAATCCGAATTCTCTTCTTTACAATGGAAAGCAGCGTTCAAATATGTTTCGAAAAACGTATCATGTGTTACGCAATATGAGTCATTTGTGAAGACCACTTTAAGATGGTATTTCACCCCTGAAAGGCTACACACTATTTATCCATCGGTATCTTCAAGATGCTGGAGGGAATGTGGCAATAAGGGCACGTTATTCCATATCTTATGGGACTGCCCAATAGTGAGGCCTTTTTGGGTTGAAGTCTTTTCCCTAATCTCCCAACTCTCGAATACAGAGTCAACCCACTGCTCCCCTTCCCCCTCCTTAGCGTTATTGATGATAGATATCATGGGCATACCTAGCTCAATTAGAGGTATAGTTTGTCATATCCTCCTCTCAGCCAAATTGGCGATTACCTCCAGATGGAAATCTCCACTCCCGCCCACTTTGCTTGAGGTCACACAAAGGGTTAACAAAACTTGTTTATATGAGCAAATCATGGCCTCTGCATCCAACAACACAACCTGCAATACAAAAAAATATGAAAAAACGTGGGGTATTTGGAAGTCTTCTAGGTATATGCTCCCCCCCTAATCTTCTGCTCTCTTTGGGAAGAGTGCAGAAGACCATTCTGCATACAGGTTGGTCCTCTTTCCCCTCCTCTCCGAAACTCCCTGAGGAATTGTAGAGCCTATGTTTTATTATTATTGTATGTTTTTATTATTATTGTATGTTTTATTATTATTGTCTGGTTTTCTTCGTATATTATTTCGGTACAACTTGTAAACTCAACTTGTAAACTCATATTTATCATCTATACAGGACGTGTTGCCCACCTATAACTGCACTCACCTGCGCGTGTTGAGCAGTTTAGCTGTACTATACACTCATCACATATGTGTACTTTGTACCTTTGTTTTTTTTTTCTATGAATATTCTTCAATAAAAAAATTTTTGATTGTAAAAAATTCTAGGAACTTGCCATGCCTCTCACGGAATACCTTGGGGTGTCTTCTTTCCAAAATGGGGTCACTTGTGGGGTAGTTATACTGCGCTGGCATTTTCCAGGGGCCCTAATGTGTGGTAAGTAGGTAAATGACCTGTGAAATCCGAAAGGTGCTCTTTGGAATGTGGGCCCCTTTGCCCACCTAGGCTGCAAAAAAGTGTCACACATCTGGTATCTCCGTACTCAGGAGAAGGTGGGAAATGTGTTTTGGGGTGTCATTTTACATATACCCATGCTGGGTGAGAGAAATATCTTGGCAAAAGACAACTTTTCCCATTTTTTTTATACAAAGTTGGCATTTGACCAAGATATTTATCTCACCCAGCATGGGTATATGTAAAATGACACCCCAAAACATATTCCCCAACTTCTGCTGAATACGGAGATACCACATGTGTGACACTTTTTTGCAGCCTAGGTGGGCAAAGGTGCCCAAATTCCTTTTAGGAGGGCATTTTTAGACATTTGGATACCAGACTTCTTCTCACGCTTTGGGGCCCCTAAAATGCCAGGGCAGTATAAATACCCCACATGTGACCCCATTTTGGAAAGAAGACACCCCAAGGTATTCAATGAGGGGCATGGCGAGTTCATTGAAAAAAAAAACTTTTGGCACAAGTTAGCGGAAATTGATTTTTTGGATTTTGTTCTCACAAAGTCTCCCTTTCCGCTAACTTGGGACAAAAATTTCAATCTTTCATGGACTCAATATGCCCCTCAGCGAATACCTTGGGGTGTCTTCTTTCCAAAATGGTGTTATTTGTGGGGTGTTTGTACTGCCCTGGCATTTGAGGGTCTCCGCAATCATTACATGTATGCCCAGCATTAGGAGTTTCTGCTATTCTCCTTATATTGAGCATACGGGTAATGAGATTTTTTTTTTCCGTTCAGCCTCTGGGCTGAAAGAAAAAAATGAACGGCACAGATTTCTTCATTCGCATCGATCAATGTGGATGAAAAAATCTCTGCCAAAAAAAGAAAAAGGAGGGGAAAGGCGTCTGCCAGGACATAGGAGCTCCGCCCAACATCCATACCTACTTCAGCTCGTATGCCCTGGCAAACCCGATTTCTCCATTCACATCAATCGATGTGGATGAATAAATCATTGCCGGGATTTTTTTTTTTTATATATACAAAGTGTTTGCCAAAGTATATGAACACCGCCACCTCCTCAGCTCATATGCCTCGGCAAACATATCTTTTACTGCAGAGGAGAAATCTCGTCTTGCAGCGCCGCATACACCGACTTGCGTGTAATCTGACAGCAGCGCAATGCTTCTGTCCGAATGCACATCAGTGCTGCAGCTGGTCGATCGGTTGGTCCACCTGAAAGGTAAAAAAAACAAAACAAAAAAGAAAAAACCAGGCCGCAAAGCAATAACTTTATTAACTTTAGAACAGAACATATTAACTTTTTTAAACTTTTTAAACTTTTTTACTTACCGGTAATTTTTTTTTTGTTTAGTTTTTTTTACCTTTATAGAACAAACCTCTCCTTCCCCATGGGACAATGTGCAAAGCACAAATCGCTCAAAGATGTGGCGAAGTACGTTATGCACTTTATCCCAGGTGAAAGGAGAGGTTTGCAGCAGCTGAGAGTAAAAGGGCCCTAATAGCCCTGTGTGCCTGTCCTG
The DNA here is from genome assembly GCF_905171765.1 of Bufo bufo. Classification (NCBI taxonomy): domain Eukaryota; kingdom Metazoa; phylum Chordata; class Amphibia; order Anura; family Bufonidae; genus Bufo; species Bufo bufo. The sequence goes on along the minus strand of NC_053390.1, from coordinate 445,241,892 downwards.
TGAGATGCAATCCCTATGCTAGGTGTACCTGTGTGTGGTACTTCCGGAAACACTCTCCATAGCATAGGGCAGGGTGGTCCGGACAGTCAGGACAGAAATAGCGAGTGTCACGCCTTATTCCGCTCCTGCTACAGACACGACATCTTTTTCGGGGTGACGGTTGGGTTGAGGTACCAGGAACGACACTGGGGAAATGTCGCTCGTGTAGACGGCTAACTACACTGGGGGATGGGGCCACGGAACCTCCTGGGTAAAGGAGGTTCTCGATGATCTCTTCCTGGAATTTGAGGAAAGATCGTGTTCTCCCAGCCTTACTGTAGAGAACAAAACTATTGTAGAGTGCCAATTGAATTAAATATACAGACACCTTCTTATACCAGCGTCTGGTTCTGCGGGAAACTAAATACGGAGACAACATCTGGTCATTGAAGTCCACCCCTCCCATGAGCGCATTATAGTCGTGGACACAGAGGGGCTTTTCAATGACACGGGTTGCTCGCTCAATTTGTATTGTCGTGTCTGCGTGAATGGAGGAGAGCATGTAAACGTCACGCTTGTCTCTCCATTTCACCGCGAGCAGTTCTTCGTTACACAAGGCAGCCCTCTCCCCCCTTGCAAGACGGGTGGTTACAAGCCGTTGGGGGAAGCCCACGCGACTAGTTCGCGCGGTGCCACAGGCGCAAATCCGTTCTAGAAACAAATGCCTAAAGAGGGCCACACTTGTGTAAAAATTGTCCACATAAAGATGGTACCCCTTGCCGAATAAGGGTGACACCAAGTCCCAGACTGTCTTCCCACTGCTCCCCAGGTAGTCAGGGCAACCGACCGGCTCCAGGGTCTGATCTTTTCCCTCATAGATCCGAAATTTGTGGGTATAGCCTGTGGCCCTTTCACAGAGCTTATACAATTTGACCCCATACCGGGCACGCTTGCTTGGGATGTACTGTTTGAAGCCAAGGCGCCCGGTAAAATGTATTAGGGACTCGTCTACGCAGATGTTTTGCTCGGGGGTATACAAATCTGCAAATTTCTGGTTGAAATGGTCTATGAGGGGCCGAATTTTGTGGAGCCGGTCAAAAGCTGGGTGGCCTCTGGGACGGGAGGTGGTGTTGTCGCTAAAATGCAGGAAACGGAGGATGGCCTCAAATCGTGCCCTGGACATAGCAGCAGAGAACATGGGCATGTGATGAATCGGGTGCGTTGACCAATATGACCGCAATTCATGCTTTTTTGTCAGGCCCATGTTGAGGAGAAGGCCCAAAAAAATTTTAATTTCGGAAACTTGGACTGGTTTCCACCGGAAAGGCTGGGCATAAAAGCTTCCCGGGTTGGCGGATATAAATTGTGTGGCATACTGGTTGGTCTCTGCCACGACTAAGTCCAAGAGCTCCGCAGTCAAGAACAGCTCAAAAAATCCCAGGGCCGAACCGATTTGAGCCGTCTCAACCCGAACTCCAGACTGGGCGGTGAAAGGGGGAACTACAGGTGTGGCTGAAGTTGGTGACTGCCAATCAGGGTTTGCCAGCACCTCAGGGATTCTAGGGGCTCTACGGGCCTGTCTGTGCGGTGGCTGCGACGGGGTAACTACTGCACGTGCCACCGTACCAGCTTCAACTGCCCTTCTGGTGCTCGCCACGTCACCATGTTGTACGGCAGTGCTGGTACTAGGTCCAGGGAGGGCTGCGCTGCTGGTGTATGCCTCACCACGTGATCCGGCAGCGACAGCCCCACTCTGCTGCTCTTGAAGCGGATCCTGCATAACCTGTGGTCTAGCGACACGGGGCCGGGTACGCCTGGTGCTGCCAGGGACCTCCACCTCCTCGTCCGAACTTTGGGTCAGAGAGCCACTGCTTTCCACAGGTTCATATTCTGACCCGCTAGATTCATCAGATGAGGGTTCCCACTCCTCATCCGACTGGGTCAGAATCCTGTAGGCCTCTTCAGAAGAATACCCCCTGTTTGACATTTTGGACTACTAAATTTAGGGGTATTCCCTGAGACTACCCAAGAAAAAAAGCAAACCTGTCTTACAAAGGGGAGGCTAGCGAAGTACCAGAGGCTGCTGCGGTTGATAAAAAATATCAAAACTGATTTTTTTATCGCCGCAGTGCGTGTAAAATGAATGTGCAGTGATCAAAAAATATATATTTTTTGTCACTGCGGTGGGGCGGGCGTGGGTGAACGCACGTGTGGGCGACCGATCAGGCCTGATCGGGCAAACACTGCGTTTTGGGTGGAGGGCGAACTAAAGTGACACTAATACTATTATAGATCTGACCGTGATCAGTTTTGATCACTTACAGATACTATAAAAGTACAAATGCTGATTAGCGATACGCTATTCAGCGAATAAAAGTGACTGCGGTGCGGTGGGGTGGGCGCTAACTGACGCTAACTACCTAACCAAGGGGCCTAAACTATCCCTAAAACCTAACAGCCAATACTAGTGAAAAAAAAAAAAAGTGACAGTTTACACTGATCACTTTTTTTCCTTTCACTGGTGATTGACAGGGGCGATCAAAGGGGTGATCAAAGGGTTAATTGGGGTGCAGGGGGGTGATGAGGGGCTACAGTGAAGTGTTTGGTGTACTCACAGTGATGTCTGCTTCTCTGCTGGATCCAACCGACGAAAAGGACCAGCAGAGAAGCCATATAACAGATCATATTTACTAATATGATCTGTTATATGGCTTGTGATTGGATTTTTTAAAAATCGCCAGCCTGCCAGCCAATGATCATTGCTGGCAGGCTGGTGACGAACTTGTTCTTTAACTTTTGCCGGCCCGCGATGCACATGCGCAGGCCGGCTTGGAGCGAAATCTCGCGTCTCGCGAGATGACGCGTATATGCGTGACTGTGCGCAGCGCTGCCACCTCCGGAACGCGAATCTGCGTACAGCGGTCCGGAGGTGGTTAAGGAAGTCGAATAAAAAAGCCTTTTTATTTGTGAAGAGCTGGAATCCGTGTTCTTTTCACGTTATGATTGATATGTATGATCATGTCTTTATTGTACATTGTATCTTTTTCACTGTATTTTTTTCATTGCATTTATTTCACTGCTTTATTTTGTAACACACCCACATGGTGGATTGTGGTCACATGATTTGTACCTTGATTGTTTCACCTATTTATTTGCCATCATTTGTATTAGTTCTCTGCTTGAAAAAGGCTCTAGTACTGAGCCGAAACGTTGCACCGCACGGGTGATTAAAGGAATCATTTGTTCTTAACCTACTGGAGTGCCGCTCATTTTCTGGATTTTATATATATATATATATATATATATATATATATATATATGTCTCTGTGTGTGTGTGTGTGTGTGTGTGTGTGTGTGTGTGTGTTGCCTTTCCCTGTTTGTCATTAGGCCTGAGGGAGACTCCTGTTCGTCCTTCCCTTTGGAGGAACAGGTAGATTCTGTCCTGATATTAGTTCCAAGGTCCTATAGGGTGAGATAGGATTCTAGGTATACGGTATATGAACTTGCCTACACCTTTGGGGCCTGTTCATACTGGTAGTCTGTCAGGACTGGAGTTACGGGTTTTCTCTAGGAGGTGATCATCTTCCTTCTCTAGTTTCCAGGCCTAATTCCGGTATTCCCTTTCCCTCCTATGCTCGGTGTGGTGTTTTCCTCCCACACAGGAGCATGACAGGTATAGAGAAGGAATGAAGAAGGTGATGGCTCTACATTTTCAACTCCAGAAATTTGTCAGGCTTGATATACTTCCCTGAAATTCAACCAGGCAAGTGGGTAGTTTGAAGCAGAGATGGTCTGTTCTTGCAGGTCCTGCTCATTCATGAAACAGCATACGAAAAGTAGTCAGTGAGTACACAAAGAATTCTTTTTCCTTCCACTTTTTCTTCTGTTTGATCTAACATAGGTAAGGTCAGGTGTAACCGGGAAAAACTAGGCACATACATATAGCATACACCAAAAGGGGGTTACACAAGAGGGAATAGCGTTAAAGAGAAAACTTTTGTTATTTTTGTATTTGGGGTGATTAAAGGGGTTTTTCCATCTCGCTAATTCATCCACACCTGCAGCCAGCTCTGCTGTTCACTTCCTGGTTTTCAGCTTCTAAAGCTGAGCGGGCTTAGGCAGTTTGAGCGAAGGTCTGCCACACTTCCTTATGACATCACACTGAGAACTCAGTCCTTACGTGCTCGTTCATGTTGATAGTATGAGTCATCAGTCTGGGAGCCTGCAGTGTCTGTGAAACCCATCCCTCCTGCTGGGGAATCATCATGGGATGTGAGCCATGGGAAGTGAGCTAAGACAGTAAGGGTACTTTCACACTTGCGTTGCTGGCAATCTGTATGAAAACGGATACCATTTGTGGACGGATCCATATCTCTGGTTGTCACCAGGAAAAACGGATCCGTTATTTATCTTTTTCACGTTTTTAAAGGTCTGCGCATGCGCAGACCGCAAAACCGGATCCGTTTTTCTGGAACACTTTGGGTCGGATCCGGCATTAATGCATTTCAATGTAAAATAAGGCCGGATCCGGCATTCCGGCAACTGTTCCGGAATTTTGGACTGAGAAAATACTGTAGCATGCTGCGGTATTTTCTCCATCCAAAAACCGTACAGTGACTGAACTAAAGACATCCTGATGCATACTGAACGGATTGCTCTCCATTCAGAATGCAATAGGATAAAACTGATCAGTTTTTTTTCCGGTATTGAGCCCCTAGGACAAAACTCAATACCGGAAAATTTAAACGCAAGTGTGAAAGTACCCTAACATGTGGCTGTCCTGTATTCGAATACAGTTTTACACACAAAACCCATTCTAAGCAGCAAAACAATAATTCACTACTATACATCAGCCCAAAAGCATGTTAACTAGTAGCCAAATGATCTGTGCTTTTGCCTCCCCTAAAATATTACCATCCCCCACCCACCAGCACTGACTGATGCAGATTTGTTTCCATTACAGCTCTACTACAGTTGTGTATACACCTTCGACCATGTATCTGTATAGATGCATATACAGTTCTGCTACATCTGTCTTTCCCAGTCCCCTCTAGCACTGTGGCTGACAAGTTTCCTATACAGCTCTGCTACATCTGTCTTCCCCAGTCCCCTCTAGCACTGTGGCTGACCAGCTTCATATACAGCTCTGCTACATCTGTCTTCCCATCCTCCACTAGCACTGTGGCTGAACCGCTTTCAATACAGCTCTGCTACATCTGTCTTCCCATCCTCCACTAGCACTGTGGCTGACCAGTTTCCTATACAGCTCTGCTACATCTGTCTTCTCCAGTCGCCTCTAGTACTGTGGCTGACCAGTTTCCCATACAGCTCTGCCACTGAATAAAATTGTCCCCCAGCGTCCCTCCACTAAATAAAATTGTCCCCCATTGTCCCTTCACTAAATAAACTTGTCCCCCATTGTCCCTCCACTAAATAAACTTGTCCCCCATTGTCCCTCCACTAAATAAACTTGTCCCCCAGTGTCCCTCCACTAAATAAAATTGTCCCCCAGTGTCCCTCCACTAAATAAAATTGTCCCCCATTGTCCCTCCACTAAATAAACTTGTCCCCCAGTGTCCCTCCACTAAATAAAATTGTCCCCCAGTGTCCCTCCACTAAATAAAATTGTCCCCCAGTGTCCCTCCACTAAATAAACTTGTCCCCCAGCGTCCCTCCACTAAATAAACTTGTCCCCCATTGTCCCTTCACTAAATAAACTTGTCCCCCATTGTCCCTCCACTAAATAAACTTGTCCTCCAGTGTCCCTCCACTAAATGAAATTGTCCCCCATTGTCCCTCCACTAAATAAAATTGTCCCCTAGTGTTCCTCCACTAAATAAACTTGTCCTCCAGTGTCCCTCCACTAAATAAAATTGTCCCCCAGTGTCCCTCCACTAAATGAAATTGTCCCTCCACTAAATGAACTTGTCCCCCAGCGTCCCTCCACTAAATAAACTTGTCCCCCATTGTCCCTTCACTAAATAAACTTGTCCCCCATTGTCCCTCCACTAAATAAACTTGTCCCCCATTGTCCCTCCACTAAATGAAATTGTCCCCCATTGTCCCTCCACTAAATAAAATTGTCCCCCATTGTCCCTCCACTCTCCTCCTATCGCTCCAATGCACACCCACTCTATGCGCCGCTCGATCCAGAGTCCGCGCTGCATACAGAGCTTTGTATCAGACGCGGCAGTGAGGAAAGACGATATGCGCATGCGCGGCAGCGTGTACTCGTCTGAATCGCCGGCTGCCTGGGTGAAAAGGGAGAGCAGTCTGCGCAAGCGCAGCCCATAGATGCGGCCGTGGAGCAGTGGCCGTATCTATCGGTTGCCAAATGTCAACAATGGGGTAAGAGGGAAGTGTATTTCTCTAAAAGGGTGCATTATAAAAAAATAGAAGCTATTTACAAAAATGATGTATGGCACCAGTGTAAACTTTTAAAAGAAGATATTTCAGATGGGAATACCCCTTTAAGTAGTTTGGTGCAGCTTACAGGATCGGGCACTCTACTTACACTACAGGTGCAGGCTGCAGGACTAATGTGGCATCTCACAACAAAGTCATTGTTGTAGGTGCCATGCTAAGGTTCTTTTACACAAGTCAATAATGAGCTGAACTAGCGCTCATAAAAACTCTTGTTCCCAATCAGCAGCCAATCTAAATAACACACCAATTGTTTGTTGTCTGACTGGATCTTTTACATTATCTTAAAAAAGTTATTGGTAGTACATGCCCTCATGTAAACAGGGGATGTGCTGCCAACAATATGCTAATTGGCCTATGTAAAGGCCCTTTAAACCAGGGCCAATCATCTTATTATATTGCAGATTGGCGCTCATTGTAGTCCACATCACATTGGCTGATCATTCAAGTGGATTAAAGCTGCATGTACATGAAGGAATCATCTCCACCGGGTCACTATACAGATTCATTTTTGTGGGAAGCACATCCTTTTTTACAAAGGGCAATTATTGGTCCATGGAAAAGGGCCTTTAGGTTTATAGTGACCACCGCTAAATCCCCTGCAGCTGATATCCAGGGGTGCACCTAGCCTTTCTGCTGCCTGAGGTGAAAATTGAAAAAGTCAACCCATCGCCTGCCCTCCTAACATTACGTATATCACTACAGAACATACAGGGAAATACAGCGCCACATACCTCTTACATCCAGTGATGTCTCCTTTGATGTAGATGTTCTCTTTTCTCATCTTCTCCTTTCAGACCAGACCACAATTTTTCAGACATTTCTCGTCTCTGCAGTTTGACAAAAAAAACGTAGTTTACTACTTTTCCGTCATCCTCCCATCTTCTGGACAAATCATCTTACGACCCCCAATACTGTGCCCACTGTGCTCCCCAATATTATACTGCAGAAACAGATAAACCCTAATACTAGTACCATGCAGATAGTACCCTTCAATAATTATTGGCACGCAGTGTCCTAAAATAACTGCGCCCAGCAAATAGTGCCTCTGACACTAATAGTGTAAACATAATGTCTCCCAAAAATAATTGTGGTAATCTGATACTTTGCCAGGGTGCCCCCATGGTAACAGTGCTCCCCAAAGTCCCACCAATAGTAATAATTATCTATAAAAATAATAATAAAATCAGTGGCTCAGCCAATTTGGGAACTACAGGTCGGTGCACACCCCGAGACTCACCCCAGGGTCGATGAGGAGGAAATAGATATACAATTGGGTTGGGCGGCACTCGGCTATCTAGTGCTGTATGGACTGAGGATAGTCAACTGGATATAAAATAGTACATTTTTTGGATTGCATGTTTTATACTGTATGTATTGTCCAATAAATTTACTATTTTATATCCAGTTGACTATCCTCAGTCCATACAGCACTAGATAGCCAAGTGTCCCCCAACCCAATTGTATATACGGTAGTAATAATTCTCTGCTATAGCACACATGGCAGTAACAGTGCTCCTATAGTGCCCCCAACATGTCCCCACTGTGCCCCAGAAGTAATAATGCTCTCATAGTGCAAATACTAGTAATCATGTTCACCATAGACCCCCAGTAGTAATAAAGCCCACCATAATGGCCCCAGTAATAATAATTTTCCTTATAATGTGACAGTACAAAAAATGCTCCCTTATAATGTGTGCCAGTGCAAAAATACCCCCTTTAAATGCCCCCAGTTGAGCTAATGTCCCCATAGTGCTCCCATAATGTGCTATTATAAAATACCCCGATATAGTGCCCCCAGTAAATGCCCCATAGTGCTCCCCCCTTCCTCCTAGTGCCCCCATAATGTACCAGTATAAAATGCCCCTATATAGTGCCCAAGTAGATGTCCTCAGTGTCCCCTATAATTTTCAAGCATAAAATACCCCTTCTTAGTGCCCCCGTAGATGACCCCATAGTACTCCTCTCCCCCCCCTTCCCCATAGTACCCATAATGAGTCCCAGTATAAAATGCCCCTATACAGAGCCCCTATTAAAATACCCCTTCTTTGTGGCCTCAGTAGATGCCCTCATAGTTTTCCTCTCCCCCCTCCCCCATAGTTCTGCCCATATAAAATACTCCTCCTTTGTGGCTTCAGTGATGCCCCCAGTGTTCCTCTCCCCCCTTCCCCCATATAAAATACCTCTTCTTTGTGGCCTCAGTAGATGCCCCCCAATAATGTGCCAGTAAGAAGTGCCCCCCCAATAATGTGCCAGTAAAGTGTCCCCCAATAATATGCCAGTAAGAAGTACCACCATAGATGCCCCCACAGTGCCCCCCAATAATGTGCCAGTAAGAAGTGCCCCCATAGAGCCACCCAATAATGTGCCACTAAGAAATTCCCCCCATAGATGTGCTAGTAAAAAGTGCCCCGCATAGATGCCCCCCAATCATGTGCCAGTAACAAGTGCCCCCACAGCGCTCCTTTCCTGTATTGTACCATATAAAAAATAAATAAAAAAACTCACATACTTACCTCCATCAGGCTGACAGCGATGCGATGCAGGCCTCTTCCGGCCTGTGTCCCGCGCTGTACGGCTCAGGCGGCGCAATGACGTCATCGCGCCGCCTGCAGCGGCCTCTGATAGGCTGCAGGCACTAGGCCTGCAGCCTATAAGACGAACGGGGAAGGGAGATGCAGCATCCTTCTGTATCACTGTCCTGAGGACTGCGATACAGATGACTATGGAGATGAGCGCTTCCACAATGGAAGCGCTCATCTCCCTGAGTCCTGCCGCTGCTGCGCCCCACTTGTCACCAGGGCCGCGCCGCCTGAGGCGATCGCCTCACCTTGCCTAATTGGCGGTGCGACCCTGCTGATATCATCCATTGTATGTGATGCTGCAGAGGTTTGTAGTAAAAGACACAGTTATTGAAAAAAAATGAGATAACAGAGCATGTAAATAAGGTATTTTACTCAAGATCACAGATTTTAGGGTATATTCATACTTAGCAGTTTAAACCGCATCTTTTTTCCAATGTGGTTTTGATGCTGTTTTAACTGAACTGCTATGTGTCCATACACCCTGATTGTGATTTATAGATTTATGCTTTATGGGTTACAGGATTACAACACCAGAATCACAAGACTAGAATACAAGATTTAGAATGAAAGGGCTTTATCCAGACACTGTAACCCACATGACCAATCCTTTGAATTAGTAGGAAAAAGCCAAGGTTGTCGAGGGGTAAAGTTACAGGTCCAGAAACAATGCAAGGAAATAACAGGAAGAACTAGACAGGACTTAATACAACAGGTCAAGACTTTACCATCTGTGGTTGAGATAATCTAATTGTTCTTAATGTGCGCAATTTTATACTTGTCACAGTTATGTAGTATAAATACAAACAGCAAATAAATTATGGGGTACACATTTTCAGAAAAGGCTGGGTTAAAGGAATACTAGCCAACATATAATTTTTTTTACAATGCTCCCACTCTGGGAAACCTGGCACATCCATGCATATGATAAGTATGCTGTGGCTTCACTTGGTACTAACAGTTTATTGCCAGGGTGAGAGAGGCCAGACCTAAAGAGATCATAGAGCCGGCTATTTTATTTTTATTTTTTTAAGTGTTGTCTTCATTAGACAACCTCTGTAACTCAAAGAAGTTAGGCTAGTTTCACACTAGCGGCAGGGGACTCCGGAAGGCTGTTCTGGCGGGTGAACAGCCTGTCGGATCCGTCGTGCCGCTAGTTCACGTGTGCCCCCGGACTGCCGCTCCTTCCCCATTGACTATAATTGGGGCGGAGTTCCGGCGGCAGTGCACGCCGAGAGGCAGCCGGACTAAAAAGACCGCATGCAGTACTTTTAATCCGGCTGCCTCTCGGCGTGCGCTGCCGTTGGAACTCCGCCCCCGCCCCCATTATAGTCAATGGAGACGGAGCGGCAGTCCGGGGGCATACGTCCTATTACTTTTGGTTCCTTAACAAGTGGGAGGCACATATGCAAACTGTTGTAATTCCTACACCGTACACCTGATTTGGATGTAAATAACCTCAAATTAAAGCTGACAGTCTGCAGTTAAAGCACATCTTGCCACGAATATTGACACCTGAGAAAAAAAAAAAAACTTATCTTCAGCAATTTAGCCAAGAGAATTCAGAAATGCTTGGATTATTACAGGTGATGAAACATGGGTCCACCACCACCAAAATCCTGATACCAAACAAGAGCCATGCAATGGAAGCTCAAGGGGTCACCAACTCCCCAAAAAATTTGTGTGCATCAGTCAGCTGGAAAGATCATGACAACTGTTTTTTTTGGATACAGAAGGTGTTTTATTACTAGAATTCATGCCACACAAGACCGTGGGAAGTTGTTGGCAGGTCTGCTGCTGCTCACAAGTCTTGCAAATCACATTCTGCTATTAAGGAATATGGCTTCATCTACCTTAACCATCCATCCTACAGTCCAGACCTTTCTCCCAGTGATTACTTTCTCTTTGGGAACCTGAGGAGATTTCTGCAATTTTCTGATAATGCAAAGAAGCGGTAACAGGGTTCCTGCAGCAGCAAGACATCACCTTCTATTCTGAGGATCACTGGAGGAAAAGTGCAATAAGTGTGTTAAGTCAAGGGGGATAACACCATAAAGTAGCAAGCTAAATTTTCAGAAAATTTTGGGGGTCATTTATTAAGATCGGCGTTTTAGACGCAGGTCTTAACTTCTGTGCTTGCGGTGGAGGCGCTGGCCTCTACATAACTTTGGTGCATCCACTGCCAGTCTAAATCTATGCCAGCCTCCTTGCTGGCCTAGATTTAGAATATTTTCTACGCCTAAAACAGGCATAGAAAATGATAAATGAGACAAGCCTGGTGGGCTACCATATTTTTTAGACCTGGCGTAATCAGGGAAAAGTCGCAATCTGCGACACATATGTATGCCAGAAAACTGGTGTATATCATTTAGTAAATGACCCCCTATGTTTTCATATTCAAGTAGACAACTTATTGAACACCCCTTGTATAAACACATGCTATTCATTAATGTTCCAAGTGGTCTTCACTTAAAGAGAACCTGTCACCAGGATTTTGTGTATAGAGCTGAGGACATGGGCTGCTAGATGGCCGCTAGCACATCTGCAATACCCAGTCCCCATAGCTCTGTGTGCTTTTATTGTGTAAAAAAACAGATTTGATCCATATGCAAATGACCTGATATGAGTCCTGTATCCGGAGATGAGTCCAGCACCGCCCCGCGTCCTCCGAATCTCCTCCTTGCTGGCGTCACAGAGCTGGAGCGCCGAAATCTCGCGATGCACGAGCTAGCGCATGCGCAGTGTCGGCATAATGTTCATTCCCTGTACTGGCATCAGCACAGGGAACGAACTAAGCATGCGCTAGCTCGTGCATCACGAGATTTCGGCGCTCCAGCTCTTTGACGTCAGCCAGCAAGGAGGCGATTCGGAGGACGCGGGGCGGTGCTGGGCTCCTTTCCGCTGGACTAATCTCCGGACACAGGACTCATATCAGGTCATTTGCATATGGATCAAAACTGTTTTTTAACACAATAAAAGCACAAAGAGCTATGGGGACTGGGTATTGCGGATGTGCTAGCGGCCATCTAGCAGCCCATGTCCTCAGCTCTATGCACAAAATCCTGGTGACAGGTTCCCTTTAATTGTCATTTACTTTTTGTGCTGTGCCTTCAAGTTTTATCTACACAGATATATAAACCGCTTGGATGACTCCTCCAGGCAGAGCATTTCCAGTTCCTTAATATTTTTGGGCCATCTTCAATACACACTACTAGCTTTCAATTTGGGTGAAAATCTCTAGCCAGATCTACCAACATATTGAGAGTGGGTATCAAGTGCTTCTCTTGGTATGCAGGCCAAACTGCAATTTGTTGAGTTTTTTCATTTTTTTAATCACCACATTCAGAAACTCATAATTTTCTGTCAATGTAGGAGGAGGATTAATGAACTTAGAACTTTTTTTGTGGCTGAATGGAAAATAAAATCAATTCTACCTTTTTCTAACTTACGCCATTTATGATTTGGCATAAAGTGTTAAAGGGGTTACGCCATGATTAATGTAAAAGAAGAAAATCAGAGATCATATAGCACATCTTTTTCTAACAAAGCTAGAACCAGCCCTGTACGTCACATGGATCCAGAGATCTCCCATTCACAGTTCCAGTTGATCTGCTAGATTCTTTTCAGACTGGCAGATCACGGGGTGTGTTCTTTCTGCTGCAGCTCTCTACCTGTAAGGGCTCCTGCACATGACTGTATACGTTTTTGCGATCCGCAAAACGCGGATACCAGCCGAAAGCCTATGGCCATTTTTTCCACTCCTTCGGAAATGTACTATCCTTGTCAGCAAACGGGCAAGAATAGGACATGTTCTATTGATTTGCAGCTCCGCGGAATGGACTCATGGGTGTGCTGTCTGCATCTTTTGCGGCCCCATTGAGATCAGTGGGTCCGCATCAGATTCCCAAAATGCGCAGATTGGGGCGGGCCATAACTTTTTCAGAGACATATTTTTAACGGCACTAGTTTGGGATACATGTAACTTATTATTTACGTAAGGAGTTGCAATTAAAGGTGAGCCATTTATTTGCTTAAAGCTTCACATTTCTTTGGTTTTATTTTAAATATTATTCAGGATTGCGCACAATTTTGATATATATATTATATACACACTGTACTTTACGAAGTATACAAGTAAGGCTACTTTCACACTAGCATTTCTTGCGGATCTGTCATGGATTTGCAAAAACGCTTCTGTTACAATAATACAACCGCATGCATCCGTCATAAATGGATCGGTTGTACTATGTCTTATATAGTCTAGACGGATCTATTGTGTCAGAGAAAATGGATCCGTCCCCATTGACTTACATTGTGTGTCAGGACGGATCAGTCTTGCTCCGCACCACATCGCGGACAGAAAATGCTGCTTGCGCGTCCACATCGTGTCTGCGATGTGGACGCAACCAAATGGAACGGAATGCATTTTGGTGCATTCCGTTTCGTTCAGTTTTGTCCCTATTGACAATGAATAGGGAAAAAACTGAAGCGTTTTCTTCCGCTATTGAGATCCTATGACGGATCTCAATAGCAGAATTGAAAACGCTAGTGTGAAAGCAGCCTAATAATGTTTATTATAGAAATTGAGAGAAATTTCTCATAATATTTTGACTGAATCAGAATATGTTTATTCTATGGGGGGGGGGGGGGGATTTATCAAGCCCTGCACGCTAGAATTCTGTACGCAAAAGGTCACAAAATATGTCTTTTGTTAGGTTTAACCCCTTAACGACCCAGGACGAGAATGCTCGTCCTCAATCGCCAGCACTTAGCGCTCGAGGACGAGCGTTCTCGTCCTGCAGTCGTTCCTCCCCCCGCGTGTGGTCCCCCCGATCAGCAGCAGAGATCCGGCGGTTACTGACAGCCGGATCCCTGCTGCATCCACCAGCATCGGCGATAACCCCTCATATGCCGCGGTCAGCGCTGACCGCGGCATATGGGAGGTTTGTGCTCCCTCACCTCATACATCAGGTCCCCGCGCTGCTGTGGCGGGGGCTCGATGGTTGCCATGGCAGCCCCAAGCCATTTCAAGGCTTGGGGCCTGTCATGTACGGAAGCCTAAGAGGCCCAGCCCCCAGGCTGGGTCTCCTAAGCAACTGTTAGCATCTTACAGTGTAAGACACTAACAGTTCAATACAGCACAATACAGATGTATTGTGCTGTATTGAAACAAGGATCAGACCCTGTCCCATAGTGAGACAAAAAATAAAGTGAAAAAAAAAAAGTTTATAAAATTAAAGTTTTACAAAAAAAATTTAAAGTTTCAAGTAAAAAAAAAACAAAAAAAACCCCGCCCTTTTCCAAAAATAAAGTAAAAAAAATTGTAAAACAAAAATAGCGAAAAGACCTATAGACATATTAGGTATCGTCGCTTCCGTATCGACCAGCTGTATAAACATATCACATGACCTAACCCCTCAGATGAACACCATAAAAAATAAAAACGGTGCTAAATAAACAATTTTATTGTCACCTTACATCACAAAAAGTACAACAGCAAGCGATCAAAAAGGCGTACGCCCACCAACATAGTACCAATCTAACCGTCACCTCATCCCGCAAAAAATGAGCCCCTAACAGACAATCGCCCAAAAAATAAAAAAAACTATGGCTCAGAATATGGAGACACTAAAACATCATTTTTTTTTGTTTTAAAAAAGCTGTTATTGTGTAAAACTTACATAAATAAAAAAAAGTATACATATTCGGTATCGCCGCGTCCGTATCGACCGGCTCTATAAAAATATCACATGACCTAACCCCTCAGGTGAACACCGTAAAAAATAAAAACTGTGCTAAATAAACCATTTTTGGTCACCTTACATCACAAAAAGTGTAATAGCAAGCGATCAAAAGGTCATATGTACCCCAAAAAAGTGCCAATCAAACCGTGATCTCATCCCGCAAAAATCATACCCTACCCAAGATAATCGCTCAAAAACTGAAAAAAAACTATGACTCTTAGACTATGGAAACACTAAAACATTATTTTTTTGTTTCAAAAATGATATTATTGTGTAACACTTACATAAATAAAGTAAAAAGTATACATATTAAGTATCGCCGCGTCCGTATCGACCGACTCTATAAAAATATCACATGACCTAACACCTCAGATGAACACCGTAAAAAAATTAAAATAAAAGTGGTGTAAAAAAAGCAATTTTTTGTCATCTTACATCACAAAAGTGTAATAGCAAGCGATCAAAAAGTCATATGCACCCCAAAATAGTGCAAATTAAACCATCATCTCATCCGACAAAAAAATGAGACCCTACCTAAGATAATCGCCCAAAAACTGAAAAAACTATGGCTCTCAGACTATGGAGACACTAAAACATGATTTTTTTTTGTTTAAAAAATGAAATCATTGTGTAAAACTTACATAAATAAAAACATTGTATACATATTAGGTATCGCTGCGTCCGTGACAACCTGCTCTATAAAAATACCACATGATCTAACCTGTCAGATGAATGTTGTAAATAACAAAAAAAAAAAAAAAAAAACGGTGCCAAAAAAGCTATTTCTTGTTACCTTGCCTCACAAAAAGTGTAATATCGAGCAATAAAAAATCATATGTACCCTAAACTAGTACCAAACTTCCACCCTATCCCGTAGTTTCTAAAATAGGGTAACTTTTTGGGAGTTTCTACTCTAGGGGTGCATCAGGGAGGCTTCAAATGGGACATGGTGTCAAAAAAAACAGTCCAGCAAAATCTGCCTTCCAAAAACCGTATGGCATTCCTTTCCTTCTGCGCCCTGCCGTGTGCCCGTACAGCAGTTTACGACCACATATGGGGTGTTTCTGTAAACTACAGAATCAGGGCCATAAATATTGAGTTTTGTTTGGCTGTTAACCCTTGCTTTGTAACTGGAAAAAAAAATATTAAAATGGAAAATCTGCCAAAAAAGTGAAATTTTGAAATTGTATCTCTATTTTCCATTAATTCTTGTGGAACACCTAAAGGGTTAACGACGTTTGTAAAATCAGTTTTGAATACCTTGAGGGGTGTAGTTTCTAGAATGGGGTCATTTTTGGGTGGTTTCTATTATGTAAGCTTCACAAAGTGACTTCAGACCTGAGCTGGTCCTTGAAAAGTTGGTTTTTGAAAATTTCTAAACTTCTAAGCCTTGTAACGTCCCCCAAAAATAAAATGTCATTCCCAAAATGATCCTAACATGAAGAAGACATATGGGAAATATAAAGTAATAACTATTTTTGTAGGTATTAATATGTATTAGAGAGGTAGAGAAATTGAAACTTGCAATTTTGAATTTTTTTTGGGCAAATTTGGAATTTTTTTTATAAATAAAAATGTTTTTTTTTTTACTCCATTTTACCAGTGTCATGAAGTACAATATGTGACGAAAAAAACAAATCTCAGAATGGCCTGGATAAGTCAAAGCGTTTTAAAGTTATCACCACATAAAGTGACACTGGTCAGATTTGCAAAAAATGGCCTGGTCCTAAAGGTGAAAATGAGCCCGGTCCTTAAGGGGTTAAAGATGCACCAAATGTAACCCCTTAACAAAAGGCCCACTGTCTTAAAAAGGGTGGGGGTGTTGTTAAGGGCTGGTGTCATGGTCTTTCCCATGACAGGGGTCAGAAGATCTAAGAGACTGGCTGCACGTGATGAGATCTGACAGCCTCTTTGGTTTCACTTGTTTCTGTGTAGTTGCTGGTTATGACCACACCTCTTGTCTCAGGTGTAGCTTAAGTGGTCATTCCAACTCATCTATTTAGTCTGGTCTCACCCATCATGCTATGTGGTTGATAGCTCCTTTCTGGTTGTGGAAGTGCTGGTGTTTGGGTCTCCTCTGAGTTGTGTTTTCCCTATTTCTTATTTGTTGTATTCCCCTATCTTTTGGTATTAGGCCTGAGGGAGTCTCCTGTTCCTTCAGCTGGGAAGGAACAGGTCATCTTTGTCCTAACACTATTTCCAGGACCCTTTAAGGTCAGATAGGGCTCTAGGTTCCTGCGTATGAACATTCCTACCATTGAAGTCTGTTCATACTGTTAGTAGTCAGGGCTCGGTTTAGGGATTCACTAGGTGGTAACCTTTCCCTTTCCATAGGTTCCAGACCTAGTACCTTTGCCCTTCCCTCTTGCGTTCGGTGTGGAGTTTAATACCCACACTGCACCATGACAGCTGGTAGAGTGCTCCTGTGCCAAGAACTGTCTGTTAGCAACAGCCTGGGTTCTTAGAGCAGGCTGCTGGTGCTTCATAGCCAGGGTCAGAGAACGCTTTGATCCCCGCTGTTAACTCTTTACTTCCACTTGCAATCAGGTCACTGGGTTTCCCAGTGACCTGATTGGAGACTAGGGGAGTCACTGCAGTCAGCCCTGAAGACCTATGAAGTACTGTCTGTTCGGTAAGCCTGCTATTGGGGCACAATAGTGTTGCCCTAACAGAATTCTGTGTCATAGTATATACAGGATAGCATACAGGAGTATGCTAATACATTATAAATGTGGAATAAAGTTATAAAATACTTTATTCCACATTGATATAACCGCAAAATAGTTTACTATATTTTTGCGTGGCAAAAAAAATTACGGTATATAAACAAAGTACCCTCTAATGCATTTCTCCCACATAAAACAAGGCCGCAGACACGTCAATGAAAAAATAACAAAAAAGGTCTGGCTGCTGAAATGCAAAAATAAAATTTTGCAGCTCATTAAAGGAGTTTGCCATGTTTGGGGCAGGGGGTTGTTTGGCAACCCTCCTGGGCAGACCTGCAAAAGGTAGGTATACTTACTTCATTCCTGACGCTGGCTCCCAACTTCTGCACTCTCCAGCCTCTGCTCCGGACCTTCTTCTTCTGTTTTGACGCTGTTGCAGCGGTGGTCACTTGACGCAGGGGGATCGGGTCACTTCTGTAGCTAGTGATACAACAGGCATCACAACAGAAATTTACATCCAGGGACCTGAGCGGAGAGCACAGAAGCTGGCATCAGGAAGCACAACCCCTGTAAGGGGGGGCTAACAAACATGTGACGTTTGATAAATTTGGTGCCAAGTACACCAAAACTGACTTTAAGTGTTACCCGCATGATAATTTTGGGCTTTGATTCATCATAAAGACTTTTTCATCCTACACATTATAATGAATCCCATTGATCACTATTTCATAGAGGTGATGACCGGTTTACTGCTTCTCCCCAACATTCATTTCTAGGTTAAGTGTCTACTTAATATAACATCAAATGATATATTCATTTTAGTGTGTCTGAGTTCACTTTTTATGTAGGTAGCTGTTCTGGAAATATGACAGCAAGACTGCTGCTGGTTGCCATGTCCACTTTACAGTTGTTAGTTGAAGTTCAATAACATGGGCACAATACAGGTCCAACTGTGTTCTTACCACAATACAACAGAGTAGTACTTCTACTAGATAGCATAACCTCAGGAGCTATGTAAAAAATGCCCTTTATTTCTACCATAGGTGATGGCCTAAATGATTGCTAGTCAGTGTGAATTACATCTTAGTCAATATAGGTGGGTCCTTAAAAGGATTTTCTGGTTTCATAAAACTAAGCTTAAAGAGGACCTTTCACTTGTTTAAAAACTAAAAACTAACTATATCAATGGGCAGAGCGGCGCCCAGTATGTCTGGGCGCCGC
Source organism: Bufo bufo (assembly GCF_905171765.1). NCBI lineage: Eukaryota > Metazoa > Chordata > Amphibia > Anura > Bufonidae > Bufo > Bufo bufo. The sequence goes on along the minus strand of NC_053390.1, from coordinate 445,223,277 downwards.
TCCGTTCGCCCGGTATAGGCTCCGGTGTCTGCAGCTCCCTCTGTTGTACTGGGCGGAGTTTTTGTATTAGGGTTGTCCCTTGCAGCAGCGCTGGCCAATCGTAGCGCACAGCTCATAGCCTGGGAGTCCTAGGCTATGAGCTGTGCGCTACGATTGGCCAGCGCTGCAGCAAGGGACAACCCCAATACAAAAACTCTGCCCAGTACAACAGAGGGAGCTGCAGACACCAGAGCCTATACCGGGCGAAGGGAGCGGCGCCCAGACATACTAGTAAGTGCAGGGGGACCCCTGGGCGCCGCTCTGCCCACTGATATAGTTAGTTTTTAAACTAGTGAAAGGTCCTCTTTAAAAGGGGTTCTGCAGTTTTTTTAAACTGATGATCAAGGATAGATCATCAGCATCTGATCGGCGGGGGTTCGACACACGGGACCCCCGCCGATCAGCTGTTTGAGAAGGCAGAGGCGCTGTCAGTAGCGCTGCGGCCTTCTCGCTGTTTACCGCAGGCCCAGTGACATCACGACTAGTATCACTGGCCTGGGCGGGGCTAATCTCCGTTCACTTGAATGGAGTTTAGCGCCGCCCTGGCCAGTGATACTAGACGTGACGTCACTGGGCCTGCAGTAAACAGCAAGAAGACCGCAGCGCTACTCCCAGCGCCTCTGCCTTCTCAAACAGCTGATCGGGGGGGGGGTCCCGGGTGTCAGACTGATGATCTATCCAGAGGATAGATCATCAGTTTAAAAAAACTGCAGAACCCCTTTAAAGCACACCCAAAAACCTTTACTTTATATTTTATAATTTAATAGTATAGGTGACCTTTAGTGATAGGGAGTTAAAAAAAGTGCCTGTTTTGTACACCAAATCCCCCCTTCCCCCACACCTTGATCACGGTCTCCGAATTGACTGTGCAAATTCTTACACGGAAGTGTATACAGAGCCCATTGAAGTCTATGGGGAGGGGACGAGATAGTGACCAGACATGCCTGCAGCTACAACTGAGTAATTTACCTCACCCAAGCTCCCGGCTTAAATAAATCACTCAATACTAGGTCTGTCTAGTATAAGTCTACTGTAATCTCTCTCCTGTATATCGGTTTGATCAGTCAATTGAGAGACTGTAATCAGAGCAAGGGTAGCCAAAAGGTAATAAATGTAGAAACACAAACTTTTATTTAATAAAATATATTACAAACTTCACTAAATTCACCTATACTATTAAATTATGAAAAAAAAAAAAAAAAAAAGTTTAGGTACACTTTAATTTACCTCAACAATAAATTTTCATGAGCCCTATTAGGACCTAAGGACCTCAAACCCCCTATATTAGCCAAATTAGAGAGCTACTGAAAACAGTGGCTCCTACCATGGAAGATTTGGTGCAAGCACTGATTTATATAAACACATTGAAAATAAGTGACTGTTCTGCACCTACCCCTACCCTAGGACAGGGATGGGCAAACTGCGGCTCTCCAGCAATTGTAAAACTACAACTCCCAGTATGCCCAGTCTGCCTACAGCTATCAGTCTACAGCAGGGCATGATGGGATTTGTAGTTTTACAACAGCTGGAGAGCCGCAGTTTGCCCATCCCTGCCTTAGGAGATATAAGCTGATAAAGAAACAATATATCAGTAGGTAGGTAAAATGTAGCAGTCCAGGAGAGAAATTTGTGCTGCTATGTTTGGAAAGAATTGTGCTAAAAACTCATGAAAGAAAAGTATTAGGCCTAATGTTCCCATTCATTCACAGCAAACAGAGATATGGCAAAGAATTTAAATATAAAGTATATAAAAAAAGTTTCATAACTTCTGATTATACAGCAATTGCGCTTTATTTTCAGAAAACCCCTTTAATAAAACAGTGAATTGGAATCTCTTATGAAGACTTCTTCTGGAGTAGATGGCTACTAAGCTATTCTGAGTCTGTATGCACTGGCGTAAGATTCTGTGCTTACATGTTATTATGTGGTATGACAACTGTCTGGACGCCTCCTTACTTATCCTCCCTTTTACAGCAGTCATTTCATGAAGCAATTCATGCACAACACACTTTTGTTTTTATCAGAAAGCTTGTCCTGGAAGCTTCTGGTCTATGGAAGATAATCATTTCCTCAAGGAAATACAACACTTTAAGGGTTTAGGCTCTCCTTACAATTTATGGGAAAATCCAGAAATGTAATAAAGATTGTAAAAGTAGCTGAAAAATCCCCAGAAGTCTAAAAAATTCCAAGCAAGATAACTTCACTACTGAAGCGCAAAAATGTTGGTCAACACACTTTACCAACTGTCCAAAATGGTTGTAAAGGGGCTATCTGATTAAAGTACATCTGTCAGCAGATTTGTACCTACGACCCTGGCTGATCTGTTTCATGCGTGCTTGGCAGATGAAGGTATCTGTGTTGGTCCCGTGTTCATATGTGCCTGCATTACTGAGGAAAATTATGTTTTATTATATGAAAACAGACCTCTAGGAGCAACGGGGGTGTTGCTGTTACACCTAGAGGCTCTGCTCTCTCTGCAACTGCTGAGCCCTCTGCACTTTCATAGACAGGGCTAGATGTGATGACGTTTTCACAACCTGGCCCTGTCAAAGTGCAGAAGGTGTGGCAGTTGCAGTGAGAGCTGATCTTGTAGATGTAACAGCAACGCCCCCATTGCTTCTAATGGCTCATTTGCATATATTTAAATATAATCTCTCTCAGCAATGTGGACACATATGAACACGGGACCAACAGATACCTTCATCTGCCAAGCACACATGTAACAGGTCAGCCAGTTTCATAGGTACACATCTTCTGACAGATACCCTTTAAATAAGACTTCTCAAATGTCCTACTACAGAACTTGAACCCCCTCTACTGTATGACCCAAAGTAGATGCTACTACCAAGCAGCAGATCTAAACCCTAGCAAACCTGGACTATCCACATATTGTAGGAAAGGACAGTCATTTAAATGTCCACAAGTAATATTGTTTTTCCTGTAGTGGCCCTATCCTAGCCATGACAAAATCAGCTGTTCACCAGGCGTCTCAGAAGTGGCCTTCAACTCCAACTAGACAGCTGCCACAATGAGTGCACATGAGGACTCGCTGGTTTCTTTCACTGCCAAAAACAGGTGGTTCTTAACAAAAGGGGGCGTCCAAACCAGACAAAGGTAACTAATATGGCGCCAATTTTTTACATTTTTTCCTAAGTTGCCTAAGCAGCACTAGATTACAAGCTAAAGACACCAGCTGCGATTTAGTTATCACATTGCTTTACAAAGTATAGAAGGAACTCCGTATTTGCCCTGCTAACTACCATTTGTGCACATTCATTACTTTTCTTCTCCCTCCCTTAGTATTTTAAGAACAAGAAGAAGAGTTTTATTTGGGAAAGAAAAAAAAAAGATTTTTAATTTGGAATAAAGATAGGCTGATCCGTCAGTCCAGCGTGAGAGCTCTTCCTCCGACTCAGCCCCCTCAGGGGTTGCACTGTGGCATTGGGAAATAACAAAAGGAGGGCTTAAAATTTGAAGACAACATAATATACAAAAATGGACATTGTGTACCCATTATTTCAGTCAACTCAATTCAGTGAGAATTAAAAACAATAACAAAAAGGTATAATTTTTGCCACAATGCAATTGGCTCTTCTTCTGTAATTCGGTGTAAAGGCAGAACTTTGGGCAGCTCCTACTGAGGTCCTCTTCTTGGATTTGGCAAGAGATTTTCTGATTTCATAACATCTCACTCAGCCAGTCTTCCTATTATAACATTTTACATGGCATATCCAATTTCCTGCAGCAAATAACTGATGAACTATTCAGTTATACCTTTCCTGGCCACGTTCTTACAAGCAGACCCACCACCTCAATCCCTGCCATGGCACTTTTGTAACAGCATTTGCTTTGTCTAGTAAAAGAAACTGTCAAAGTTTCCTCTGTCTTTTGGTCCTTGCTTCTTCTGCTGTTCTAGTTAAGTTCACTCAACTATCTTGGAGCAATCCATGATGTTGACAGTCTTCTTGCTAGGACACCCATGTAAAAGTCCTTGGGTCATACTCTGCTATCATCAAGGAGTGGTTCCTTGCCCTCAAGGAGGTGGGCAGGAGGTAGAAGTGCATGGCTCTGAGCACCATTGCTGTGCTTCTTATGAGCACCAGAGCGCAGTGTAAGGCTGGTGTGCTCTGGGATGAAGAGTGCTACAAGCAAGGACAACAATACAGAACAAGCCCCAAACAGAAAGGGTGGACCAGGGATTATACTTCTCTGTGATGGAGAGAAGAAAATAAATAAATACACGTTAATCCCTTAATACAGCACATATTTAAACCTTAACCTTTTATTATGTAGAGGAAGTCCATGGTTATGACCATCCTGCAATCCACGAGTGGTGGTCGTGCTTGCACACAATAGGAAAAAGCATTAGCCTATGTACACTCCCACGATCCCAGCCACCAAATGGGCCAGCTCTTTTTCCTATAGTGTGCAAGCACGGCCACCGCTGATGGATTGCAGGGTGGTCATAACCATGGAAACGTGCAGTGTATAATGTGATGGAAAAATGAATCCAGCCAGCAAAGGAAGCAATATGGATAATAACAATACATTAGTAAGTGCTTTGTATTAACTTTCTCCACATAATAAATGCTATTTGCTGAAGTGACAACCCGTTTAAAGAGGTTTTCCAGGATTTTGATACTGATGGCCTATCAGGTTCCGGCAACACCACCAATCAGCTATTAACTTGTAGCTCTGGTGCCAAAGTAAATGGAACCAGTGCTTCAGTTACCAGCTCTGTCCACTACACAATAGACAGGGCTGTGCAGTTCTAGTGTCGTTGCCACAACTAAACAGTGGAAGTGTCATACTCCAGCCCATCTAATATTAATAGCCTATTCTGAGGAGAGGTCATTAATATCAAAATCCTGGAAACCCCTTTAAAAGGCAAAGTCCAAACAATTTAAAAAAAGAAAGACTAGTGAATAAAATAATATTTGTCTCAGTTTATTTTTACTTTATAACAGTTTCTATTAGGAACCTGGCATTGGGACTGCAATAAGCATAGTGCTGCAATCATCCTCTTCTGAAGTCCTTAAATGCCCTATACGTTATGGCAGTGTTCTTCAACTCCAGTCTTCAGGACCCACCTGCCAGTCATGTTTTCAGGATTTCCTTAGTATTGGACAAGTGATATAATTAGTGTCTAAGCATCAGGACTTACCTTAGGTATCCATTGTGTGGGATATTCTCAAATCATGACCGGAAGGTGGGCCCTGAGGACTGGAGTTGAGGAACAACTCTAACCATATTGAAAATATAAGAGGCAAAAACAAAACAGACATTTGCAGCCAGATGGGGTCAGACACCGGACTGGATTTTAAGTGCCGGTCCGGGTTTTGACAGCACCTAGCTGCCCTTAAAAGACAGCTGGGCTCAGCAGCAAGGTGTGTGTGCGCTGGGATCTGAGGCTTGTGCTGTGCTGGAGGGCTGAGACCCGTATTTAGGGAAACAGGCCCCCTAAAGCCTGCTGTGGACCGCTGGAGATAGAACTGCCAACAAGGTGATTTCTGCTATGTGGGCTTTCCATTGTGTGTGAACTAACACCAAGACTGTACAGAGTCATTTTACTTGCCCTGCCTACCAGAGCGAATCCCCACAATATATAATCTCTATATACACTATCAAATATATTATTAGATTTGAGTGACTATTACTGAGTGCTATTACATAAAAAAAGTCTGGTTGACTGGCAATAAGCTGCAATATCAGGCCCACCCCAAGAACAAGACTGGTTCTATGTTTTGCAAAAAAATCAGGTTATAAACCCCCTTTTAGAAACATTATAAGGGATAACCTGACTCATTAAATTACCGAAATATACAAGAAAGATATGGAAATTACGAGCTATCATTTGAGTCCAGGTTATGTTCCTTTAACCAATCATGGTATAACCTTATTGTTCTCAACACTGAATCCCCTTGGTCCTAATGCTCTGCTTCATTTTAAGGATGCAGCAATATTGATCAGTCAATTTCTCTATAACAGGCCATGATCTTATCTTTGCTAATAAGGAGCTTACCTCATCAGAAGGGTTGGCCATATTGGGTTTCAGGACTTTGTCAGAAGGCTCCTCCTCATTCATTTCATTCAACTCAACATGGAACAAATAAAAGACGAACCCATATAAAGCGGGCCCCAATCCATTACATAAGCCACGAATTCCAGTTACCATTCCTTGTACAACACCTACAGCAGAGACCCAATATTCATTAAGCTCAAGTGTTTGAAGGGATTTATGTACATGCAAAGTTTGTATGGTGCATTACATCTAGAAATTTCATATAACTTTAAGGCGGCGGCTCTAGGGAGAAGGTTCACTTACTCTGAAAGATAGTTGTTTAAATATTATTTGCCCATGCAGCCTTGTCTGCAAGTCTCCATACACAGCTGGTCTCCTTAAGGAGAGCCAGTTCCTCCTCTAAGGCCCCTTTTACATGAGCGAGTTCCACGCATTGGACTTGCAGCATGTCAGCGAGAGCACCTGTCCTGACTTCCCAGCACCGATGGGGTCGCATAGCATTATATTGATATGTAACCCTTAGAGGTCTGCAATGTATTGTATAACACTTACATAATGCTGTCAGTGTTATACAATACATCACAGAACTGTAAGGGCTACAGAGCATCATAAATCAATATAATGCTATGCGACCCTGCCAGTGCCCCCGAGTTCAGAACGGGTGCTCTCCTTGACACAAGCTGCAAGTCCGATGTGTGGAACTCGCTCATGTAAAAGGGGCCTAAGCTGCATCCAAGGCATCTCAATAAGCAAGTCACAATCTTACTCCGTACTGTTTTGCCCAGCAGGGTTAGGCTACTTTCACACCTGCGTTAGGTGCGGATCCGTCTGGTATCTGCACAGACGGATCCGCACCTATAATGCAAACGCTTAGAGCCGTTCAGAACGGATCCGTTTGCATTACTATGAACAAAAAAAAAAAAAAAATGTTTTTTTTTTTTTTTTTGTTCATGAAAATGCAAACGGATCCATTTTGACTTTACATTGAAAGTCAATGGGGGACGGATCAGTTTGAAAATTGAGCCATATTGTGTCAACTTCAAACGGATCCGTCCCCATTGACTTACATTGTAAGTCTGGACGGATCCGTTTGCCTCCGCACGGCCAGGCGGACACCTGAACGCTGCAAGCTGCGTTCAGGTGTCCGCCTGCGGAGCGGAACGGAGGCTGAACGCTGCCAGACTGATGTATTCTGAGCGGATCCGCGTCCACTCGGAATGCATTAGGGCTGGACGGATCCGTTCGGGGCCGCTTGTGAGAGCCTTCAAACGGAACTCACAAGCGGAGCCCCGAACGCTAGTGTGAAAGTAGCCTTAGAGAATCATTACAGATCAAGTCTGCCTCAGTCTTGGTATTTCTGAAGTGTTTAGTGTAGTTATAGCACCATCTAGCGGTGTTAAGTTGTATTACACTTTGTTTTTCCTGTTACAAAGACTGCTGCATTATGGGTGGAGCACTGCATTGTGGAAGTGCAAAGCATTTTGGGAAAGAGAAATCTCCAGTCTCCAGTTCAGAGCTGTCCTATGCATATTTCCTTCTCAAACTCCACTATCCTTGTAAAAGCATATTTGGTGAAAGATCTACCTTTGTTTCAGGGACATGATGTTATACAGAGCTGTTCAGCTAGTTGTAATGGTTACTCAGGGAGTTGTTATTACTGTTAGCTAGCCATGCAATCCTATGTACAGGCAGCAATTTTACAATGTGCTTTCACTGATGACTGTTAATGTTATAGTACATGCTATCCTATACTTATACATGTGATTTGTATTCTTGTAGTTTTACCAAACAATCCTGTTTTACCAACCAATCAATCGTATATAATCAATCACATATGTACAACCTGTTGACCAATAAACAAGTTAGACTACAAAGAACAGTCTGGAAGACAGGAATGATTTATGCTGAATGTCAGACTGCACACTGTGTGAACGTGTAAGAAGACAAAACACCGTACTGATGAGAGACAAACACTTAGACAGCTGTTTCAATGGATGGACCTTTGGCTTTGTTTTCTGTTGTCGTGCTCCAAGGCTTGTTAGAGAGTCACCTTAGAAAGTGGTACTAGTGAGATGATTTTTACTCCAGGAGATACCTCTTTGCATATAATTAGTTAAAGCGGTCCTCCAGATAGTTCAGCAATATCAGATTCGTGGGTGTCCACAACCTCACTCAGAGGTCCCAGACTGCCCTGGTGCCAGAAACTAACAGTGTACGGAGTGGAAGAAGAAGCCTCCATACACGGAAGTTTCCAATACTGTCATATTAAAGCTCAGCTACCATTCACTTGAAAGGGAGCTGAGCTGCAGTAACTCAGCACAGCCAGTACATAGTGTTCGGAGCCGCCTGCACACTGCACAGTCTCCAGCACAACGGCAGTCCAAAACTGCTGATCATAGGTTTGGCGGGTGTCAGAACCCCACCGATCTGATATTGACCACATATTCGGAGGACAGGTTATCAAAATCTGTAGCCAGAAGACTTTTATCCCTATTCTGAGATTTTGATACTGACGACCTATCCTCAGGATAGGTCATCAGTATCTGATCGGTGGGTGTCCGACACCCGGGACCCTGCTGATCAGCTGTTTAAGAAGGCAGTGGAGCTCCTGTAAGCGCCGCTGCCTTCTCACAGCTTACCAAGCACAGCGCCATACATTGTATAGTGGCTGTGCTTGGTCACTGCACTCACAGCAGCACTGCTGCCTTTTCAAACAGCTGATAGACGGGTGTCCCATGTGTCGGACCCATACCGATCAGATACTGATGACCTATCCAACGGATAACCCCTTTAAATAAATAAGCCATAGCTGTGCAACTCACCTTGCTGGTCTGGATCTGCATTGCGAGACACCACAGCACTGATAGCAGGGAAGGTAATACTTGACATTGCAGCTACTGCACCAGCAGCCCACATCATCCTACCAGAGACAGCAACATGTCAGTCCTTAAAGGGGTTGTACAGTAAACTACTTACTCATTTACATCTCTATTCAACCCCGAGTTATTATAGGAGGATTCTTGGCCAGAGTGTAGAGTGGTTACACTGGAGAATCTGTCATAAATTGGGTAGGCAACCCACTGATGTGAATGGGCACTGTAAGATGGTACTGTAGGGAAATGTCTATCAAGTTTCCCAACAGATAACAGATGATCACTGGGGTCCCAGAAGGGCAACACTTTGTAATAATCTTATTGGCAATGGAATCTTAACAAGTAGTGGCTGTCCAAAGCAGACAAGCCCTTTAAAGGGATTCTGTCAGCTAGGTTTAGCCTTTACAGCTGAGGACATGTGCTGCTAGATCACCACAATATACATATTCCATAGCTGTGAGTGCTTTTATTTAGTAAAAAAAAAAGAAGAAGATTATATACATATGCAAATGAGGTTACCAACCTTTCAGGAGCCCAGCCACGCCAACTGTGAAGGAGCCCAGCACCACCCTGCATCCTCCGAATCTCCTCCTTGCTCCCCCGGCGTCACACAGTTAGAGCGCCGGTATAGTGTTCCTTTACTTTGCTGGCATCAGCCTCAGGGAACGAAATGCACATGCGCTAGCTGGCATGCGCGAGATTACGGCGCTCCGTGTGACGTCGGGGGAGAAAGGAGGAGATTCGGAGGATGCAGGGTGGTGCTGGGCTCCTTCACAGTGGGAGTGGCTAGGCTTCTTAAACGTTAGTAACAGCCCCTTGAGCTCCCTACTAGCCTCATTTGCATATGTATAAAATAGTTTTTTTGACTGAATAAAAGAACTCAAAGCTATGGGAAATGTATATTGTGGCGATCTAGCAGCACATGTTCACAGCTATATAGGCTCAAACTAGCTGACAGAATGTCCACAGATGATGTAAAAAAAAAAAAAAAGGAATAGGGCCAGCTTGGGTGTGTTGGGGTACCAGGACCCGTTAGGGCCAACTAGGGTGTGTTAGCCCAGGTACACAGACAGAGTCCCCACCATTAGGGGTCGTCTCTGGGCTGAGGTATAGTTTAGGGTGAGTTCAGGGAAGGAACTCTCTACCCTACACCTTGATACATACCCCTAACCATCACGATCACCATCTGGAGCATATATTTATTTGATAGACTATGGGCCAGATTTATCATTAGCTCAGGTCAGAATAATGGAGTGAAAAAGTCCCCCAAAAAGTCCCAAACGCTAAAACTGCGCACAAATTTGCGACTTTTTTCTGCCCTGCACTATGCTCGCCAGTTTTTTGAAAGTGGGCGTGTTTTCTTATGTAATTGAATCTCTAGACAGATTTACTATTGGGACTATTTAAAAAGTCGCAATTTCACTCCAGTGAGGACCATGCTTATCTTATGAGACTACCGTCAAACCACATTTATTACAGTCTTAAAAGGCCGATCATAAATCTGACTTGGCTAAAACTGACTTTAGCCATATGTGAAAGTGGAGTGAGCTGTCAGAGTAATGATAAATCTGGCCCTATGTATATGCGATAACATTGAATATTGACCGTCGCTTTAATTATATTTTGGAGATTAGATTTTTAATGGGTTATCTTGATTTCTGCTGGATTATAGCACAGTCAAGTTCATAGGTTTTGGAACCGCGCTGCTGGGAGCTATGTATTCCGGTCACAGGTGGATGATACAAGGGTGTCAGCCCCTCTCCTCGACAACCAAAGGATATGGTCCTCCCAGACCTCCTCCTCTACAGGGTTTAAGGGGATAGGCAAGATAGTGAAGCACCCTTGAGAATGTTGTTCTAAAAGGTTTTATTCTACTTACAACAGGTCAGTAGACAAAAGGCATAAAAATACAAGATGATCGTCACGTTCCTGCCCGACCCGGGTTTCGCTACCTCGCTTCTTCAAGGGCGATGACTGAGCATGCTCACAAACGAGCCCTATAAATAGCCCAGCCCTCTCATTATTATTCAAGCGGGTGTGGTTCCCATCCGTATAGGACATTTTCAAAATAACAGTTTTACAACATATAACATGAAATCACACTGATGCAATCATTTTTAAAATACAAACATAAGAATATAAAATTATACACGGGAGTGGATTGTTACTCCCTATTGCCAATTTGTGTAAAGGCCCTTTCGGGTTACCGCTGTTCTCAATAGTCAATATATATATTCAGCCTCTTAATAAGAATCTATCCCCCACTTAATCCTCTCTTGTCCTAGGTGTATCCCAACTCAATTTATTATAGTAGTTCTATCCTCATATGCATTCCATCTACTCCTCGGATATTATACCGGTATTCTCCACCTACTCCCGGAGCGTCATTCAGCTAATTTCCACTCCTCCTGGAACATCCCTCCACAGGACGCCATCCGATTCTGGGACGTCACACAGGTAATCTCCGCCCACTCTTAGAACGTCACTCAGGAGGGCGCCACCCACTCCGGTAGCGTCATTCAGGTGTTCTCGACCCCGCCTCCACCCCTGATGTTCCCATCACAAGGCATCATTATCCAATGGAGCAGCCAGGAAACCTAAATAAAAAGGAATACTAAATAAAAAAGAGTTTAATTATCTTACCATCCCGTTCCCCCTGGTGCCGGTGATATACCATCTGCCCAAAGTCCACAAAAATCCAGTAGACCCCCCGGGAAGACCGATAATTTCGGGGCTCAATTCATTGACGTGCAGAGTCACGGAATATATTGATTTTTATTTACAAGGGTATGTTCTGCAAAACCCCTCCCATTTGAAAGATACTGGGTCTGTGCTGGAGCTCATCAAAGACCTTAACCCCCCCACTGTGAACACATGGATGGCCACAATTGATGTGGCATCCCTGTACACAGTTATCCCAAAGAAATTGGGAATGGAAGCGGTGGAAAATAGAATCAGAAATGATGCGAAAATGGGGAATCAGCAGGGAAATTTTATTTTGGAATGCCTCAGTTATTGTCTCGATTACAACTATTTTTGGTTCAAAGACTCACATTACGTACAGTGCATTGGCACTGCGATGGGGGCGAAATTCGCCCCCAGCTTCGCAAATATTTTTATGGGGGCCTGGGAGGAGAATTTCATCCTTCCCACACTAGGAGCGGACACTCCGGGAGGCAAATTGACCTTCTGGAGGAGGTATATTGATGACTGTCTCCTGGTGTGGGAAGGAGGAAAGGAGGGACTCGAGTCCTTTATCTCCCAATTGAACCACAATAGTTGGAATCTACGTTTTGTGGGGGAAATCAGCAACACAAGCGTTAATTTTCTTGACCTATGCATTCGGGTTGAAAATGGACGTTTCCTTACTAGCTCCTATTTTAACCACCTCAGCCCCCAGTGCTTAAACACCCTGAAAGACCAGGCCACTTTTTACACTTCTGACCTACACTACTTTCACCATTTATTGCTCGGTCATGCAACTTACCACCCAAATGAATTTTACCTCCTTTTCTTCTCACTAATAGAGCTTTCATTTGGTGGTATTTCATTGCTGCTGACATTTTTACTTTTTTTGTTATTAATCGAAATTTAACGATTTTTTTGCAAAAAAATGACATTTTTCACTTTCAGTTGTAAAATTTTGCAAAAAAAATGACATCCATATATAAATTTTGCTCTAAATTTATTGTTCTACATGTCTTTGATAAAAAAAAAATGTTTGGGTAAAAAAAAAATGGTTTGGGTAAAAGTTATAGCGTTTACAAACTATGGTACAAAAATGTGAATTTCCGCTTTTTGAAGCAGCTCTGACTTTCTGAGCACCTGTCATGTTTCCTGAGGTTCTACAATGCCCAGACAGTACAAACACCCCACAAATGACCCTATTTCTGAAAGTAGACACCCTAAGGTATTCGCTGATGGGCATAGTGAGTTCATAGAACTTTTTATTTTTTGTCACAAGTTAGCGGAAAATGATGATTTTTTATTTTTATTTTTTTTTTCTTACAAAGTCTCATATTCCACTAACTTGTGACAAAAAATAAAAACTTCCATGAACTCACTATGCCCATCACGAAATACCTTGGGGTCTCTTCTTTCCAAAATGGGGTCACTTGTGGGGTAGTTATACTGCCCTGGCATTCTAGGGGCCCAAATGTGTGGTAAGGAGTTTGAAATCAAATTCTGTAAAAACTGACCAGTGAAATCCGAAAGGTGCTCTTTGGAATGTGGGCCCCTTTGCCCACCTAGGCTGCAAAAAAGTGTCACACATCTGGTATCTCCGTATTCAGTAGAAGTTGGGGAATGTGTTTTGGGGTGTCATTTTACATATACCCATGCTGGGTGAGATAAATATCTTGGTCAAATGCCAACTTTGTATAAAAAAATGGGAAAAGTTGTCTTTTGCCAAGATATTTCTCTCACCCAGCATGGGTATATGTAAAAAGACACCCCAAAACACATTCCCCAACTTCTCCTGAATACGGAGATACCAGATGTGTGACACTTTTTTGCAGCCTAGGTGGGCAAAGGGGCCCATATTCCAAAGAGCACCTTTCGGATTTCACTCGTCATTTTTTACAGAATTTGATTTCAAACTCCTTACCACACATTTGGGCCCCTAGAATGCCAGGGCAGTATAACTACCCCACAAGTGACCCCATTTTGGAAAGAAGAGACCCCAAGGTATTCGCTGATGGGCATAGTGAGTTCATGGAAGTTTTTATTTTTTGTCACAAGTTAGTGGAATATGAGACTTTGTATGAAAAAAAAAAAAAAAAAAAAAAAATCATCATTTTCCACTAACTTGTGACAAAAAATAAAAAATTCTAGGAACTCGCCATGCCCCTCACGGAATACCTTGGGGTGTCTTCTTTCCAAAATGGGGTCACTTGTGGGGTAGTTATACTGCCCTGGCATTTTCCAGGGGCCCTAATGTGTGGTAAGTAGGTAAATGACCAGTGAAATCCGAAAGGTGCTCTTTGGAATATGGGCCCCTTTGCCCACCTAGGCTGCAAAAAAGTGTCACACATCTGGTATCTCCGTACTCGGGAGAAGTTGGGGAATGTGTTTTGGGGTGTCTTTTTACATATACCCATGCTGGGTGAGAGAAATATCTTGGCAAAAGACAACTTTTCCCATTTTTTTATACAAAGTTGGCATTTGACCAAGATATTTATCTCACCCAGCATGGGTATATGTAAAATGACACCCCAAAACACATTCCCCACCTTCTCCTGAGTACGGAGATACCAGATGTGTGACACTTTTTTGCAGCCTAGGTGGGCAAAGGGGCCCATATTCCAAAGAGCACCTTTCGGATTTCACTCGTCATTTTTTACAGAATTTGATTTCAAACTCCTTACCACACATTTGGGCCCCTAAAATACCAGGGCATTATACCTACCCCACAAGTGACCCCATTTTGGAAAGAATAGACCCCAAGGTATTCGCTGATGGGCATAGTGAGTTCATGGAAGTTTTTATTTTTTGTCACAAGTTAGTGGAATATGAGACTTTGTATGAAAAAAAAAAATAAAAAAAAATCATCATTTTCCACTAACTTGTGACAAAAAATAAAAAATTCTAGGAACTCGCCATGCCCCTCACGGAATACCTTGGGGTGTCTTCTTTCCAAAATGGGGTCACTTGTGGGGTAGTTATACTGCCCTGGCATTTTCCAGGGGCCCTAATGTGTGGTAAGTAGGTAAATGACCAGTGAAATCAGAAAGGTGCTCTTTGGAATATGGGCCCCTTTGCCCACCTAGGCTGCAAAAAAGTGTCACACATCTGGTATCTCCGTACTCGGGAGAAGTTGGGGAATGTGTTTTGGGGTGTCTTTTTACATATACCCATGCTGGGTGAGAGAAATATCTTGGCAAAAGACAACTTTTCCCATTTTTTTATACAAAGTTGGCATTTGACCAAGATATTTATCTCACCCAGCATGGGTATATGTAAAATGACACCCCAAAACACATTCCCCAACTTCTCCTGAGTACGGCGATACCAGATGTGTGACACTTTTTTGCAGCCTAGATGCGCAAAGGGGCCCAAATTCCTTTTAGGAGGGCATTTTTAGACATTTGGATACCAGACTTCTTCTCACGCTTTGGGGCCCCTAGAATGCCAGGGCAGTATAAATACCCCACATGTGACCCCATTTTGGAAAGAAGACACCCCAAGGTATTCAATGAGGGGCATGGCGAGTTCATAGAAATTTTTTTTTTTTGGCACAAGTTAGCGGAAATTGATATTTTTTATTTTTTTCTCACAAAGTCTCCCGTTCCGCTAACTTGGGACAAAAATTTCAATCTTTCATGGACTCAATATGCCCCTCACTGAATACCTGGGGGTGTCTTCTTTCCGAAATGGGGTCACATGTGGGGTATTTATACTGCCCTGGCATTCTAGGGGCCCTAAAGCGTGAGAAGAAGTCTGGAATATAAATGTCTAAAAAATTTTACGCATTTGGATTCCGTGAGGGGTATGGTGAGTTCATGTGAGATTTAATTTTTTGTCACAAGTTAGTGGAATATGAGACTTTGTAAGAAAAAAAAATAATAATTCCGCTAACTTGGGCCAAAAAAATGTCTGAATGGAGCCTTACAGAGGGGTGATCAATGACAGGGGGGTGATCAATGACAGGGGGGTTGATCAATGACAGGGGGGTGATCAATGACAGGGGGGTGATCAATGACAGGGGGGTGATCAATGACAGGGGGGGGTGATCAATGACAGGGGGGGTGATCAATGACAGGGGTGGTGATCAATGACAGGGGGGTGATCAGGGAGTCTATATGGGGTGATAACCACAGTCATTGATCACGCCCGTGTAAGGCTTCATTCAGACGTCCGGATGCGTTTTGCGGATCCGATCCATCTATCAGTGGATCCGTAAAAATCATGCGGACGTCTGAATGGAGCTTTACAGGGGGGTGATCAATGACAGGGGGGTAATCAATGACAGGGGGGTGATCAGGGAGTCTATATGGGGTGATCACCACAGTCATTGATCATGCCCCTGTAAGGCTTCATTCAGACGTCCGGATGCGTTTTGCGGATCCGATCCATCTATCAGTGGATCCGTAAAAATCATGCGGACGTCTGAATGGAGCTTTACAGGGGGGTGATCAATGACAGGGGGGTAATCAATGACAGGGGGGTGATCAGGGAGTCTATATGGGGTGATCACCACAGTCATTGATCATGCCCCTGTAAGGCTTCATTCAGACGTCCGGATGCGTTTTGCGGATCCGATCCATCTATCAGTGGATCCGTAAAAATCATGCGGACGTCTGAATGGAGCTTTACAGGGGGGTAATCAATGACAGGGGGGTGATCAATGACAGGGGGGTGATCAGGGAGTCTATATGGGGTGATAACCACAGTCATTGATCATGCCCCTGTAAGGCTTCATTCAGACGTCCGGATGCGTTTTGCGGATCCGATCCATCTATCAGTGGATCCGTAAAAATCATGCGGACATCTGAATGGAGCTTTACAGGGGGGTGATCAGGGAGTCTATATGGGGTGATCACCACAGTCATTGATCATGCCCCTGTAAGGCTTCATTCAGACGTCCGGATGCGTTTTGCGGATCCGATCCATCTATCAGTGGATCCGTAAAAATCATGCGGACGTCTGAATGGAGCTTTACAGGGGGGTAATCAATGACAGGGGGGTGATCAATGACAGGGGGGTGATCAGGGAGTCTATATGGGGTGATAACCACAGTCATTGATCATGCCCCTGTAAGGCTTCATTCAGACGTCCGGATGCGTTTTGCGGATCCGATCCATCTATCAGTGGATCCGTAAAAATCATGCGGACATCTGAATGGAGCTTTACAGGGGGTTGATCAATGACAGGGGGGTAATCAATGACAGGGGGGTGATCAGGGAGTCTATATGGGGTGATCAGGGGTGATCAGGGGCTAATAAGGGGTTAATAAGTGACGGGGGGGGGGTGTAGTGTAGTGTAGTGGTGCTTGGTGGGACTTTACTGAGCTACCTGTGTCCTCTGGTGGTCGATCCAAACAAATGGGACCACCAGAGGACCAGGTAGCAGGTATATTAGACGCTGTTATCAAAACAGCGTCTAATATACCTGTTAGGGGTTAAAAAAAACACATCTCCAGCCTGCCAGCGAACGATCGCCGCTGGCAGGCTGGAGATCAACTCTCTTACCTTCCGTTCCTGTGAGCGCGCGCGCCTGTGTGCGCGCGTTCACAGGAAATCTCGCGTCTCGCGAGAGGACGCGTATATGCGTCCAGGAGGAATGAATCAACCACCTCCAGGACGCGTCTGTGCGTACAGCGGTCCGGAGGTGGTTAAAGAAACAGACGTGAACTCCTTTATTGATATGAAGAGCTGTCATTACGGCCCATGGCTCAGGAACATTCCGAAAGGACAGTTCAAGAGGATGGCCCGTAATTGTACAGAGGTGGATGAATATAGAACGCAATGTGGGGTGTTAAAAAATAGGTTTGTGGAGAGAGGATATGATGAGGCCAATTTAGATGAATGCATACAGAAAGTAGAGATGGAAACAAAAGGAAAAAAGGAACATACAAAAAGAATAGTGATAAAAGAAAATAGGGACTACAGATTTTCATTTGTGACCAAATTTTGCTCCATGTCAGATAACATTAAGAAAATGGTGAAAAAGAACTGGGGAGTTTTTAAAAAACGACCCTACAATAGGAAAAATAATACCTGCAAATCCCTCTTTTATTTTTAAAAAAGCGACCAACATTAGAGAGAAACTCGTACGTAGTGCCATACCCCCAGTTAATGTGAAGGAGAAAAAAGAAGGAAAATTTACCTGGTGTGGCTTTTGTGCAGGCTGTAAAAATCGGAACTCCAGAGATCGACAGGTGAATATTAAACAGATAGTGTCTAAAAAGAATGGGGCTGAATTCCGTATAAAGAACAATTGTTCGTGCGAAAATGAGGGCATCATCTACGTACTGGAATGCCCTTGTGGGCTCCAGTACGTGGGACGGACAATTAGGAAGCTGAAAGTTAGGATACAAGAGCATCTACGGAACATCAAAAAAGGCCTAATGACCCATAGCGTATCAGCACACTTTAAATTATCACATGGAAAAAACCCACAAGGGTTAAAATTCGCTGGAGTTGAAACTGTTAAGCCACACTGGCGTGGGGGGGACTCGCTGGCACAAATCAATAGAAAGGAAGTGGAGTGGATTTACCAGCTAGGAACCCTACAACCCAGAGGGCTTAACATTGAATTTGACCTTAAACCATGTTTACTGTAAAATGACCCACCGGTGGCGACGTTCGGCTGTTCTCTACCTGGCCTCCTAAGGACCTTTGGATGACGTCAGGTTTCCTGGCTGCTCCATTGGATAAGGATGCCTTGTGATGGGAACATCAGGGGTGGAGGCGGGGTCGAGAACACCTGAATGACGCTACCGGAGTGGGTGGCGCCCTCCTGAGTGACGTTCTAAGAGTGGGCGGAGATTACCTGTGTGACGTCCCAGAATCGGATGGCGTCCTGTGGAGGGATGTTCCAGGAGGAGTGGAAATTAGCTGAATGACGCTCCGGGAGTAGGTGGAGAATACCGGTATAATATCCGAGGAGTGGATGGAATGTATATGAGGATAGAACTACTATAATAAATTGAGTTGGGATACACCTAGGACAAGAGAGGATTAAGTGGGGGATAGATTCTTATTAAGAGGCTGAATGTATATATTGACTATTGAGAACAGCGGTAACCCGAAAGGGTCTTTACACAAATTGGCAATAGGGAGTAACAATCCACTCCCGTGTATAATTTTATATTCTTATGTTTGTATTTTAAAAATGATTGCATCAGTGTGATTTTATGTTATATGTTGTAAAACTGTTATTTTGAAAATGTCCTATACGGATGGGAACCACACCCGCTTGAATAATAATGAGAGGGCTGGGCTATTTATAGGGCTCGTTTGTGAGCATGCTCAGTCATCGCCCTTGAAGAAGCGAGGTAGCGAAACCCGGGTCGGGCAGGAACGTGACGATCATCTTGTATTTTTATGCCTTTTGTCTACTGACCTGTTGTAAGTAGAATAAAACCTTTTAGAACAACTTTCTCAAGGGTGCTTCACTATCTTGCCTATCCCCTTAAACCCTGTAGAGGAGGAGGTCTGGGAGGACCATATCCTTTGGTTGTCGAGGAGAGGGGCTGACACCCTTGTATCATCCACCTGTGACCGGAATACATAGCTCCCAGCAGCGCGGTTCCAAAACCTATGAACTTGACTTTGCCAGTGTGAAACCTACCACACGAACCCGGGACCAGCAGCAGCGCAAGTAACTGTCCGTGTTGAGACGCAGGACTGACTTTCTGTTTTATTTGTGGATTATAGCACAGGTTTGTCTAACAAAAGTTAAGTGGTTTATTGATATAAAGGGATATAATTCTGTCACTAGACAGAAAGGAGTTAATTGTAGCAGGCTCCGGAACAGTTCTGAAGCCTAATCTTATATAATAACATGGGACATCTGCACACTAAGGCTATGTTCATATCTGCCCTGTTTTTCTGTTAAAAAACAAACAGACAAAAGGCAGCACTGAACAGAAATGAACGGTGCCCAATAGACCTAACTTACTATAACAGAGTCTAATGAATTTCCGTCATGGGTCCAGCATGTCACTGGATAAAACATTCTTTACTTATATTCTGGTGTGCTTGTAGTTATTCTTTGACCATGATAAATAGGGGAAAAAACGAGATTTTTGTATAACTTACCAGTAAAATCTCTTTCTCGCTCTTTCCTTGGGGGACACAGAAGACCTTGGGTATAGCTCATCTCCATAGGAGGCGTGACACTAAGTGAAGACTGTTAAGGCCCTCCTCCACAGCTATACCCTCAGCCTGGAGAGAGAGACTGCCAGTTGCGTGTCCAAGCAGTGAGAAAAGGCAAAGTCCAACAAGGAACCAACAAGCCAACTACCCAACGGGTAACACAAACTCGGAAACCGTGTAGAGAAAAACAATGAATGGGTGGGTGCTGTGTCCCCCAAGGAAAGAGCGAGAAAGAGATTTTACTGGTAAGTTATACAAAAATCTCGTTTTCTCGCCCAGTTTCCTTGGGGGACACAGAAGACCTTGGGACGTTCAAAAGCAGTCCAAAAGGGGAGGGACCACAGCTCCAAGGCGAAGCACCCGAAGGCATCAAGGAACCGCCGCCTGCAGACCCAGGCGGACCAAGGCAGCATACGCCGAAGCCAGAGTATGCACCCTGTAGAACTCTGTAAAGCGTGCAAGGAAGACCTGTGGCCGCCTTGCTCAAATGCATGGCCGAAGCCCAATGCCTCCGGCCCAGGAGGCACCGACCGCTCTGGTGAAATGAACGGTGACAGCAAAGGCAGAATCCTGCCCTCGGTGCGGTAACCTCAGCAATAGCCAATCTGATAAAGCGGAGGAAAACCACCCTGGAGTCCGTCAACTCTAAGCGCGGACCTCCAGGAAACCCAAGAGACCGAACGTCGACAAGAGTCGGAGATCTCCAAGTAAAACCGGCAAGGCCCAAACAACGTCCAAATCGGTGAAGTGTTGAAGCGAAAGGCAACACCACCTTCAGAAGGAAGGAACGGGATGTAGAAACAGCCCTGTCCTGGGAAAAGACAGAAGGCTCAGAACAAAAAGGGGCCATTCAGGCACCCGTCAGAGACACGACTGATATGGAAACACAACCGTACAGGACAGGCGGGGTAGAGAGAACTTCTGTAACGGCTCCAAGGAAAAGATTGGAGCGCCGAGAGCTCAGTATGTAGTTCCCAGGGCGGTACCGAAGGACAGTACAGAGGAACCAAAGAGCCATTTCGAGTAAGAAGGTCTTGACAGGCCCAGAGGGCCGGGGAACGCTGGAAGAGGAAGAACAGCGCTGACACTTGACACCTCAAGTAAAGGAATCCCAGTCCCAGGTCCAGGCCGGACTGGAAAAAAGACAGAACCATGGGGAGAGAAAAAGTCAGAGTGGGGAATGCACAGCTTCCCACAGAACCCCAGACAAAAAAACCATAAGTCTTACGACAGATCCTGGACGAAATACAGCCAGGAGCGGACAGTAGCGAACCCGCTGGAGTCGCCTGGCAAGCGGGCGAAAACCCAATGTGATCAGGCGCAGACCAGTAACACGGGCAGAAGTCGACAAAACTGGTCCCGTCGGCCCCCGAGCAACGTTGTCCCGTATCCACCCGAGTGGGGGAGCAGAAGGACAGACGGAACGGAACCAAAGGGTCCGCCCAGTATCCACCAGATGCCAGGACAAGACAGGCTAAAGTCCATGCTGATGTAGCCATGTTCTACAGTCCCGGTGTGGGAGATCAAAGGACAATCTGGACCGAAAGGTAGTCCCCCCCAAGTTACCGAGAAGGTAAGTCTACAGCAGGACCATTGTCTTAGAATGGACCACGCAATCTGCACTCAGCGGGAGGACAGAACGCGGTAGACTCGGTAAATAGGCACAGCTAATACAGCCAGTGTGAACAAGGGAGACAGTACGAGGCCAAAAGGAACACCGGAACCATCCACATGAACAACCATGCTCTCCCCAGAGGGGAGGACAGTGAAGGAACAGCCTCTGAAGTCTGGCGGGACAGAAGCCACATCGGAGTGATCTGTACCGAGCGGGAGCCAAACAGAGCCGGCGAGATAAGGTAGTCGAGACAGAGGCCGGCATAACACCCTCCAACCGAACGGAGGAGTGGGCAACAGGGAAGCCATAGGACAGCTCAAAAGCAGAACCCTGCTACACTGTGAGATGCCCGATTCACCGCCTCGCAGAAGGCGAATACCCTGAAGAACCCAAGGTGGAGGTCCTCCGACCTGGGTAATCGAGCACCCAAGCGAATTTGGGTGACCTTCCCGAGAAAAGCGGCCCGCACCTGGTAGCAGATCAGACTGAAGCGTAGAGGCGCCAAGAGGAAGGACTCATACCACACTGCATCCGAAGAGGAGGAAATTGCAGCAGGCAAGGGAACCGCAGTCCTGCCAGAGCCAACGAAGAATTCGAGGGGCGCTCCAGACAACCGCACTCTCGACCATGTGACCACTAGCGCAGGGAAGCAATACCGCGGAAGGACGAATGGGCACGCATCTAGGAACCACGAACACTCCCTGGGATGAAGGGCCAACTAAATGAATGAGTACCACCCAGCTCGGTGCAGCAGAGAGCAATAGAGCCTGTCCGGGTCAGGTGGACAGAATGAACTCCTTAGAGACGAGTGCAAGACTTGCGGCAAGCATCGTATCCCAAGAAAACAAAAGTATGCCGCAGGAAGCAGATGAGGCATACGTACTAGCAGCCCGTAAGCAGTGAGAAGGCCAACCCACCTACAGGAGGAGAAGGCATACACGGCCCAAACAACGCACAAGAACGTCCGCTCACTGCAAAAAGGTTAATTCAGCGAAAAAGGGGGCTCGCCACAGAGTGCCACAGCATGTACGTAATTGCAAAGTGCAACCTGCAAGGGAGTTATGCACAAGCCTAGTATAGCATGCGATGGAACGCAAGCAGTCCGCCCCGAAAGGGGTGAAATTGTATCTGGCAAACTGCAGTCGGCAAGAGTGCAAAGGCCGGTCCCAAAAGGGAGTGATGCCTAAGGCCGTACCTACTTCAGAGAAGCAGGACATACCCTATAATCCAGCAGGAACGCAGGAGGTCCACCTAGTGAAAGGGGAACATGCACAGGGTTATCCTAGCATTAAGTGAGTGTGCAATAATACACCCAACACTGACTTAGCGAGAGTGCAACTACTCTGCCAATGAAGGGGGACATGTACAAGTCCAGCACAGCCATACAAGGACAGCCTTGAATCTCATGAGCGTGCCAAATTCTGCCCATGGAATGTGGGGTGGTCACGCACAAGGCCAGCACCGTATCCAATGGGAGTGCAAGCGTTCCACCCATGTTAGAGGGCCATGCTCATGGCCAGCAAGGTATCCGGTGAGAGTGTAGCATGCCGCCCAGAAAAAAAGGGGGGGTAATGCACATGGCCAGCATCTCATCCAGGGAGAGTGCGTGCACCCGCCATGTATGGGAGTCATACACATGGCCAGCAACGTACTGGTGAGAGACAAACACAGTCAGTGAGAATGTGTGTATGTCACCTGAGGAAGGAAGGCATGCCCATGGCAGGCAGCGAATCCAGCGAGAGTGCATACACCGCCCACGGAAGAGGGGTCATGCATATGGCCGACAGCGGATCCAGCGAGAGTGCAAGCACCCCGCCATGTATGGGGTACATGCACATGGCCAGTAACGTACCTGCGAGAAAACAACCACAGACAGAGGGATGTATGTATGCTGCCTGAGTCATGCCTATGGCCGGCAGTGAAACCAGTGAGAGTGCAGCATAGTAACATAGTACATAAGTACATCATAGCCCATCAGTAAAAATCTAAAATTTAAACAAGGAGAAACCAGCCCTGCAGAGCAGGGAGTGTCTTGCCTCCTTGGACACTAAGCAAAAACTGGCAGTCTCTCTCTCCAGGCTGAGGGTATAGCTGTGGAGGAGGGGCTTAACAGTCTTCACTTAGTGTCACGCCTCCTATGGAGATGAGCTATACCCAAGGTCTTCTGTGTCCCCCAAGGAAACTGGGCGAGAAAATGCTTTACAAAAGCACACTACCACATGAAATTACAGTGCGTTCGAAAAGTCTTCAGACCTTTTCACATGTTGCGGCCTTGTGCTAAAATAAGAAACTAAATTCAACTCCGCCCCAATCTTTCTGTACTCAGTACTCCATAATGAGAGAGAAAAACTGAATTTTAGAAAACGTTTGCATGGACATAAGTATTCAGACCCTTTTCTAGGACACTTGCGATTTAGCTCTGGGGGCCTCCTATTTCTTTTAATCATCTTTAAGATCTTTATAAAGGTCTCACTGGTCACAATGCATATCAGATTAAAAACCAAGCCATGAGGAGGAAAGAACTGCCTTTAGAGCTCAGAGATGGGATTCTGTGGAGGCACAAGTCCCCAAGAAGCAGAGTGGCCTCAATAATTCACCCAGGGATCTCACTGCACTTACTATTATCCCTGGGCGCCGCTCCGTTCTCCTGCTATGCCCTCCGGTATGTTTGGTCACTTGGTTATAGTAGGAGGAGACTGCCCTTGTTCTCCTGGGCGTCTCCTTCTCCTAGGCTGTAGCGCTGGCCAATCGCAACGCAGAGCTCACAGCCTGGGAGAAAAAAAAACTCCCAGGCTGTGAGCTCTGCGCTGCGCAGTGCTACAGCCTGGGACAAGAAGACCAAGTCCCCTAAGTCTCCGCCTACTATAACCAAGTGACCGAACATACCGGAGGGCATAGCGGGAGAACGGAGCGGCGCCCAGGGATAATAGTGAGTGCAGTGAGATCCCTGGGCGTTGCTGTACAGATCATGACACTTAGTTCACAATGTTTTGCCAGATGAAAGGTCCTCTTTAAAGGGGTTGTCTCATCATGGACAATGGGGGCATATCGCTAGGATATGCCCCGATTGTCTTATAGGTGTGGGTCCCACCACTGGGACCCGCACCTATATCGAGAACGGAGCCCAACAAGTGAAGGAGGGCACACTGCGCATGCGCAGCCGCCCTCCATTAATTTTCTTTGGGGCCAGCGAAAATAGCCGAACGTCGGCCCCATAGAAATGAATTGGAGCGGGGGACGCGTATACGCTTCACTTCTATAGGGAGCCAGCTTGATGGTGGCCGAACTGGAGTCCTCCAGCCACCGAATTGCGGGGCTCCATTCTCGATATAGGTGCAGGTCCCAGCGGTGGGACTTGCACCTATAAGACAATAGGGGCATATCCTAGCGATATGCCCCTATTGTCTATGATGAGACAACCCCTTTAAGCACACAGCCAAGACAACACAGGAGTGGCTTAGGGACAACTCTGTGAATGTCCTTGAGTGGACAGACAGAGCCCTGACTTGAACCCAATCTCTAGAGACCTAAAAATGGCTGTCCACTGATAGTCCCATTCCAACCTGACAGAGCTTGAGAGGATCTGCAGAAAATCTTTTTAATTTGAGCACAAGGCCACAACATAACAACATGCGAAAAAAGTGTGAAGTCTGAAGACTTTACAAATGCCCTGTATATATACCCACTGCCTGGATGCATGACCTGGCGCTTTCTCCTTGTTCATGGAGTTCTTTAAACTTGCTGCTGCTTTCTTTCTGGGCAAAATATCACATTACACACAGTACACTAAGAATTGTGTATGCAGTGTGCCACATGAAAGCATAACTCAATCAGGTGCCCAGTCCGAAGGAAAGTAGTGGAAAATGTCAAATAAAAAAATGTAGCAGTGGAGAGAGGTAAGGCCACGGGGTTCAGAAACCACCAGAAGGTTAGCTACCTAGTAAATACAGTTTAAAGTGTACTTTTCATTGTGTGCAATTTAATCTAGACATATTCACAATTATCTGCTGGTTAATACCACTTACCATTGCTGAGACCCAAAGCCATACCAAGCAAGCTGCAATATCTGGAAGCCAAGACCAAGTAATATAGTGTTCTTATTGCCAATTGATCTCATAAGAACTCCCAGCACCACAGTCTGAATAAAAAGGAAAAAAAGGCAATTGCAATATAAAACGGTCACGTGAAAAATAAGTGTCTTAAAGCTGGCTAATCCTGTTCAGACATGCAGCCATTTGCATCTGCTGAAAATCCACACCACTCACCTGAGCCAAGATTGACAATATTCCGACAACGCCAATAAATGTAGCCACGGTTTCTGATGTGAAGCCAATCACCTGTACGGTTGAGAAGGATTACTACAATGCTCAATAAGCCATAAGAACATTTACAAGTTCAGTTACCGACAATGAAATCTTATGACTGAAGAGGTGACATTTTTCTGCAACATAAGCCAAGCCTGAAATTAAATTATTACTGGAACTACACGTTCAGTCACAGACAAAGAAATCTTATGCCATAAACACAGAAAAGGCGACATTGGTCTACAACACAAGCCTAATTATTACTGGAACCATTTTCTTATTTCCATGACCAAAAAAAAATAAAAACACATGTCATTTTTATCATATAGTCCTCTTACCTGTCGTAGGTAAAGAAAAAAGCTTGAGTACTGTCCGGCTTCAGGCAGGTAAGACAGAAACACCGTTATACAGATGAGGAGAACGGTGGAATCCTGGCCAACTTTCCGTAAGGACTGTAAAATAGGTAAAAAAAAGAAATCATGTAGACAACGCTTACTAAATAATTGTGCGAGCCCCAATCCTTACATTTTCAGAAAAAATAAATAAAAATAAACAAATGAAGGACTGCAATATCTCCAGTTGGAAAATCTTCTTGTGGGAGTATTCTAGACTAACTGCACTTTTCTCCACAGTTACACAGTTCAGCACCATACCAAAACAAACATATTACATTTCCCTTTTGGATTATTTGTAAACTCAATTATTTGCCTAATCTCACAAATTTTTGATCTAGCTTTCCACTTCTAAAACAGCTATTCACTCCTCGTCTCTATGGGCAGTTCATCTTCAGCTCCAGGGGTGCAGAAATTGGGTTAAAGCTTGTGTGTGCAAGTGCCTGCAGTGAGTGTGCGCTCCCAGTGCCCTCCAGTGTCTGTGCAATAGGGGAATAGGCACTGTGCAGAGAGGGCATCAGGAGCGGGCAATGCTGGATCCATAGAGCTCCTGCAATGCACTCCTGGTGGAACTACTGCCGACAGTGTGAAACGGGCCTTACAGCGGTGGATTGTTACAAAGCTTACTGCAACAGTGTGCTTGCACTGCCCAATTTTAAGAGCGCAAGTCAGCTCAGCTGTTTGTGTGCGCCTGCACATTAGTCATACAGTGTGAACTATGGAGTCTTTTCTTTTCCTTCAAGTGTTTATGTCTGTTCTAGTAGCCACTTGTAATAGAAATTCTGGAGCATCTATTCTTAGGATTATGTTTTTCCATTCCTCGATTATCCCTGCTAGAAGTTTGTGAATGATTTGCCAGCAACATGCAAAGAAGGTCCAGAAGGATGTTACCAGTTGGGGTTGTGCATCTGCACAGCCTGACGCTGACATAACTGACTGGATAGCGTCAAGACTGCTCATGGACAGACCCTGAACTGGTAACACCCACATGGGTCTTTACTGCTGACTGTTGGCAATTCATTCCTAAACTTCTAGTACAAATAATAGAGGAATGGCACAACAGAGTCATGAGAATAGATGCTCCAGAAATGTTATTACATGGGGATTGCATGTAATTACTAAAACAGACATGTCTGGAGACACAAAAGACTCTTTTAAGCCATGCCCTATACAGCAACACCATATCCTGTCTAAAACACACAAATGCTTTGCAGAATATGTACGCCAGTTTTTTGGTGCAATTTATGGCTTATTTATTTTCATAAATCTCCCCCAATGGGTCAAATTTATAAATGTACTCATGCCAGTTTTCTGTCATTGTTTTTTCAGCATGGACTGAACATCAATCAAAATTACTGGTATAAAATTCTGATGAAGTAATGCCATACATTTAACCCAGCCAGTTTATAAGAAGCTACCAGTTCATTCCTGGGCTACATGTGAACACCAGCCATCATATACAGTATAAACTTGAATTCCCGCACTTGGCGATACTGCTGCCAATGCTGCAGTGCATATCCTCCATTACATGCGGCTAGAGGAAGATGTAGCAATTTCTGCTAAGTATGTTTATCCTTTTCTATTCCCAGCATTCAACATCCTAATAAGGGTTTCCCTTTAACAGCAAATGTCAGGCACAAAGCAAACAGAATGGCAGGAAGCAGAGCCCTAACAATCACATCCTCTCCTGTATATCTATCCATCGAACTTGATCTTAAAATTTCCCCAATATGCATAATCTGAGATGTACATTCACTTAACATAGCAAGGGTTAACAGCAAAAGAAACCTCAACAATAATTACCCTGATTCAGCAGTTTACAGAAACACCCCATATGTGGTCATAAACTGCTGTATGGGCACACTGCAGGGTTCAGAAGAGAAAGAGCACCAAGTGGCTTTTGTAGGGCAGATTTTGCTGGAATGGTTTTCAGACACCATGTCGCATTTGAGGAGAACCTGAGGTATCACTACAGTGAAAACCAAAAAAAAGTGACCCTAATTTGGAAATTAGACCTCTCAAGGAATTTATCGAGTGGTGTAGTGAGTGCTTTTTAAAAATAAGACATGAAATGAAAAAATACATTTTAATTTCATTTATATGTAGATTTAGCTTCAAATGTTTTATTTTCACAAAGGGTAATAGGAGAAAAAGCAACCCAAATTTTTGTTACATAATTTTCCTGAGTATGACAATAGCCCCTATGTGGTCATAACCTACTGTCTGGGCACACTGCAGGGCTCAGAAGAGAAAGAGCACCAGGTGCATTTGAGGCCTAGTTTAGCGATTTATACAGCATTGGCCGACAACTGCAGAGGCTCTGAGGTGAAATAAAAAGAAACTCCCAAAAATCGACCCCATTTTAGAAACTACACCCCTTACAGAATTTACCAAGGGGTCCTGTGAGCATTTTGACCCAACAGGAGTTTAGCAAAAATTTATTCACATCAGACGGTGCAAACTGAAAATTGCAACTTTTCCACAGATCTGCTCAATATGTTGTGCCCATTTTGTGCCAGCGTGAAATGTAACTCATCTTATTATGCCGTGCTTCCTGGGTTTATAAACACCCTACATGTGGTCCTTATCTTTTGCCTGGACGCATCATAGGGTTCAGGAGTAAAAGATCACCATTTGCATTTGAGGCCTAATGTGGTGGTTTACACGGCTTGTTCTGACAACTGTAGAGACTCTGGGGTGAAATAATAAATGGAACCCCTGAGAAGCGACCACATTTTTGAAGCTACACCCCCATGATATTTAAGAATGAGTGTAGTGAGCATTTGGCACCACAGGTATTTTACAGAAAATAATGCACAGAGGACTGTGCAAAGCAAAAATTTTAAGTTTTCCACAGATATGGCCTTTCAGTGCCCAATATGCTGTGCCCAGCGTGTACCATCTGAAGACACACAATGCCCATTATATTGTTAGTTGGGTTCTACTGGGTAATGCAATGCCATAAATGTGAATTTAAACTGCTGTTTGGGTTCTCTGCAGGGATCTGAAGGGAAAGACCACCTTTTGGGGCGCAGATTTAGATGGATTGGTGTACGGGCGCCATGTTGCTCTGGAACAGCCTCTGGGATACCGTTACAGCCATTCTCTGACAACCATCCTTTTTTTTATTTTTCTCTCGATGGAGTTGCCATCAGCATTGGCTCTATTTTGTGATACATATGACTTTTTGATTACTTTTTATTTAGCTTTTTGGGAAGCAGGATAAAAAAGGGTAGCAACTATGCTATTGCTTTTTGGGATTTGTTCTTACAGCATACACTGTGCATGTAAATTGACATGATAATTTTATTCTGTGGGTCACTCAGTACGATTACAGAGATATAGATTTCACATAGTGTTTTTAAGTTGTACTACTTTTACACAATAAAGCATTTTTGAAAAAAAATAAAAATCATGTTTTTGGACCACCATTTGCTAAAAGTCTTAGCGGACTTCAGCTTTTGAGGGTCTGATCACTGGTACAATGCAGTAGAATATATAGTGTAATGTAAGGCATTGTAATTGTCAGTTTCACACAGACAGTTTGCCTCTGAGACACTGACTTTATGTGGCAGGGACTTATAGTCTTTTGTAGCTGAAACCATCAGTGTGGAAGCCCCTTCCCTTTGTAAATCACTGAGGGGTTAAATTGCTGGCATCAGATTACCTCCTATGCCAGCAGTTACACCAGGGGTCTGGCTGCCACTAACAGCCAGGCTTCCCTCCTGATTGGGCAGGCACAGCTTCTGTTCCCGTCTGATCACTGTGCATGTATGGCGCAGGTTGTTAAGGGTTAATAGATGTATAATTGTTCATGTTCATACAGTAATGTAATACAATACCCTGTTCTGGCTCCATTGGTGCACACACATTTCCAACTTGTGATTATTTGAGTAAATTATGAATGTACTTACACATACAAACAGCATTCTGCACATTAGGCTACTTTCACACCTGCCTTAGGTGCGGATCCGTCTGGTATCTGCACAGACGGATCCGCACCTATAATGCAAACGCTTGTATCCGTTCAGAACGGATCCGTTTGCATTACCAGGAACAAAAAAAAATATTAAAAAATGTTCATGATAATGCAAACGGATCCGTTTTGACTTACACTGAAAGTCAATGGGAGGCGGATCCGTTTTCAATTGCACCATATTGTGTCAGCGAAAACGGATCCGTCCCCATTGACTTACATTGTAAGTCAGGACGGATCCGTTTGGCTCTGCATCGTCAGGCGGACATCAAAACGCTGCAAGCAGCGTTTTGGTGTCCGTCTCCAGAGCGGAATGGAGACTGATCGGAGGCAAACTGATGCATTCTGAGCGGATCCTTATCCATTCAGAATGCATTATGGGCCGCTTGTGAGGGCCCTGAAAATGGATCTCACAAGCGGACCCAGAAATGCCAGTGTGAAAGTAGCCTAATGTGTATATGTTATCTAACAATGACCTCTTACTTACCGCAAAAGGGTCAGCTTGCTCCCAAGATATAGGCGCTCCCCAAGACACTGGTCTCATTTCTTCAGGCAGTGACTCGGGAACAGCAAGAAGGATAAATCCAATGTCCAGCAATGCCACACCAGAGGCTAGTACTACTACTAGTGTGTCACTGTATGCCCGAGACAAATAGGCACCAATTGCAGGACTGGTTACAAGGCTGGCAGCAAAGGTGGCTGACACCTAAAACAGGAGTCAAAAAGAGGACTAAATTAAATTGAAACACAAAGAAATTCTGGACAAATATCAGAAGATATAATATATTAATCATAATTATAGGAATACAGACATTCATGGATCCAAATATCTTAATTTAACATATAAGAATATATATTATAATTATTGTAACATATTGTGATAAGTGGGGGTCATTTACTAATCTGAAATAAATTAGGTGTATTTAAAGGGGTTCTGCAGTTTTTTTTTAAAACTGATGAGCTATCCACTGGATAGATCATCAGCATCTGATCGGCGGGGGTCCGACACCCAGGACCCATGCTAATCAGCTGTTTGAGAAGGCAACGGCGCTGGCAATAGTGCCGCGGCCTTCTCGCCGTTTACCGCAGGCCCAGTGACATCACGACTAGTATCACTGGCCTGGGCATGGCTAAGCTCCATTCAAGTGAATGGATCATCAGTTTAAAAAAAACTGCAGAACCCCTTTAAGGCGCTGTCTGCAACTTCGTCCCGCTCACGCCAGGTCTAAAATTGTGGGTGTGGGCGGGCTGGCAGTCCTGTATCATTCATAATTTTCTACATCTGGTATAGGTGTACAAAATGGTCTAAATGTTAGACAGCTCAGAAACTGTCTTACATTTAGAACTGGCGCTGGATGAGCGGAAGCTATGGAGAGGCCTGTGCCTCTTCATAACTTCGGCGGATCCTCCGCCAGCTATGGGGCTTTATTAAGACCGGCGTCTAAAACAACTGTGGTAGGATAAGCATTTCGCCGTTGTGATCCACTTACCATCTGCATAGTCATACCACACAAAAAAGTTTATTTTAACATTTTCCATGTGTCTACTTTATGTTGGCATCATTTTTGAAAAGTACTTTTATTTTTTGGGGCAGACGTTAGAAGGCTTATAAGTTTATCAAAAATTATACAAATTTGTCAGAAAATTACAAAACCCTATTATTTAGGGACAAAATTTCCAAAGTGGCTTTCAGAGGCCTATATATTAGAATCCCACGTAAATCACTCCCATTTATCAATTCCACCCCTCAAAGTATTCAAAATGTAATTTAGGAAGTCTGTTAACTTTCAGCACCCCTGAGGAACCAGTACAGTGGAAACCTCATGAAATAACCCAATTTTTGAAACTAAACTCCCAGGGAATTTAGCTCGGAATGTAGTGATGGTTTTGACCACATGAAAAAGCATGACATAACTTGTTACGCAATTTATCCTGAGTACGGAAAAATGAAAATTACTCTTACCGGTAATTGGATTTTCCTCTCGTCTCCACAACGGCATTACCTGGAGGTTACTCCGCCTCCTTCAGGGGCAGGAAACAATTATATCAGTGCATAAAACGCCCCCTCCCATGTCCTGCTCCAGTTAATAACCTAGTAACTCAAGAATAGATGCAACAATTTAATAAGGTAATCTCTTCACAAAAGGAACAATAAGGATATCATCCACACAAAATAATATCAATACAACAAGAAAATTTGGGCGGGAATTTATCCATGTCATTGTGGAGGCTAAAGGAAAATCCAATTACCGGTAAGAGTAATTTCCATTTTTTCCTCTCGCCTCCACAACGGCATTACCTGGAGGAGTAACAGAGAAATTGTTTAGGGCGGGATAACAGCAGACAACACCTTTCTGCCAAAGGTCAAGTCCTTATTAGAAATTACGTCTAGTTTGTAATGTTTGAAGAAAGTATACGGGCTAGACCAAGTGGCTGACATTCTCTAAGGAAGCGTAGGCACCTTCCGCCCAAGATGTAGAAACCA
Source organism: Bufo bufo (assembly GCF_905171765.1). Classification (NCBI taxonomy): domain Eukaryota; kingdom Metazoa; phylum Chordata; class Amphibia; order Anura; family Bufonidae; genus Bufo; species Bufo bufo. Next base: position 445,190,751 of record NC_053390.1, on the reverse strand, counting down.
CCCTGGTTGAATGCGCTTTCAGTCTTAGCGGGGGAGAAACGTTCTTTTCCCTATAGCAAAGGACAATGCATTGTTTAATCCAGCGTGCTATGGTGGCTTTTCTTGCAGCTCACCCCTTGTTCTGGCTGCTTCGACTTCCTAAAGTCTTTGGTTCTTTGAAGGTACTGTAAGACGCATCTCCTAACGTCTAGATTCTGAAATCTTCTTTTTCTGAAGTTGCCTGAGGACAAAAAGATGGAAGAGATATTTCTTTCTGACAATGGAACGTAAGAGACCCCTTTAGTAAGGAAATTTGGAGAGTGCCGTAAAATTATTCTATTGTCAAGAATTGTAAGATAGGGGGGAGATATCGAGGTGGTTTGAATTTCTCCCACCCTTTTGGCAGTGGTAATTGCCAGAACACAGTTTTTAAAGATAATAACTTTTCTGAAATATCAGAAAGAGGTTCTAAAGGAGCATCCATTAGAACCGAGAGGACAGATTTAAGTCCCATGGGGGTACTTTAGACCTAAAGGAAGGCCTAATTCTACTAGTTCCCTAAAAAAACCTCTTAATTAACTCAGCCAATCTGGTCCCCATAAAGGCACTTAGGGCCGATACTTGTACCTTCAGGGTACTTACTCTGAGGCCTTTCTCTAGGCCTGCTTGCAAAAAATCCAATAATATATTGACATCTGGAGCCTTGGAAGGATTCCAGACTTCAGAAACTGACAGCAGAAAGGACTTCTAAGCTTGAAGATATATTTTTGACATCACTTGTTTTCTACTCATTATTAATGTATCTATGACCGCATTTGATAATCCTTTATTTTTTAAGATTACCCGTTCAACCTCCAAGCCGTCAGCCGAAGTTGAGGAATGTCTGGATGTATCACTGGCTCCTGGTATAGGAGATCCAGAATTTGAGAAAGATGCCAAAAGTCCTGTTTTGATAGGGACTTCAGAACGGGAAACCAGGCCCTCTTCGGCCAGAAAGGGGCTATGAGAATTAGTTGTGCTCTGTCCTCCATCACTTTCATTAGTACTCTTGGTATTAAGGCGAATGGTGGGAATGGGTATAGAAGGCCTTGCGGCCACTGACCCTCTAGAGCATCCACCTGTAATGGTTGGTCCTGGTGGGATAAGGAGAAATTTTTTGGAATTTTTCTGTTCTCTTTCGAGGAAAAAAGGTTGATTTCTAGGAGACCCCATCTGAGGCATATGTCCTCGAAGACTTTCTGATTGCGGCTCCACTCTCCTTCTTTTAGAGTTCTCCTGCTTAGGAAATTTGCCACACAGTTCTGTTTTCCTTTTATGTGTACAGCCAAAAAGGACATCAGGTTTTTCTCTGCCCACCTGAATATTTTTGTTGAGATTAGAGATAGCGAACGACTTCTTGTACCCCCTTGTTTGTTCAGGTAGGCTACTGTCGTTGTGTTGTCTGATGAAACTTTTACATGGTTTAGAAGTGGAGAAAATACTTCTAGGGCCCGCCACACCGCTGAAAGTTCCCTCATGTTTGTAGATGACTGGGCGAGATAGGGACTACACAGTCCTTGCTTAAAGGGGTTGTCCGGGATTGGGGAGATTGCTCTTATAGTATAAGTGTGGCATACACATTACATACAAGCAGGTAGTACCTTTGTCACAGATTTCTGCAGCCCCGTTTTCATCTTTGAAATTCATGGCCGGAAGTTACTGTTTTCTTCTCCTCAGTGACGTACCGGGTCCCTTGCAGGCAAGCAAAGCTTCCTCTTCCGCTGCTCAGGGAGCCCGGTGACGTCACTGGCAGCAAATGAATCGAGGTGAATATTGATGAGGGGCGGAGTTACAGTGACTGGCCGTCATCCCGCTAAGCCCCGCCCCCTAACAACCAGCTCAGCCCCGCCCCTTGACAACCCGCTCAGCCCCCGCCCCTCCAGTCCGGTGAGCTTCAGAATGAATTGAGGTGAATATTGATGAGGTGGCGGAGTTACAGTGGAGCAGAGAGACAGCTGTAACCACCTGATGCTGCGCTGCCCCAGGACCCACAGGGCAGTGCAGCCGGAAGTCAGGTAAAGATAAACAGATATATAAACAAACAATGAGTGGGGGACCGTTGGAGCCACATAGAAGTGGCAAAAATAGCTGAAAATGTATGGAGGCCTTTACTTAGATGTACATTGTGAGTAAACATGTTTTTTTTAAAAACATTTGGTCCCGGACAACCCCTTTAACTTGATTTTTTTTTTTTAGGTGAGCCTCCCAACCTTGCCTGCCCGCATCTGTCGTCAAGACAAGCTGATCCTTTTGACGCCATTCTACTCCTCTGCAGAGATTTTTTAGATCTAGCCACCAATTCAAAGATAGTTTTATTCTTGAAGATATTACTAGTCTTTTGTTTAATGACGTCTGTTTTTTTGTTCCAGACATTTAACAGGAACGATTGAAGTTCTTTTGAATGAGCCTGGGCGCATTTCACTGAAGGAAGCGTTGAGGTCATGAGACCTAGCATAGTCATTATGTCTCTGATCGACACATTGCGCTTTTGGAAAAATTCAGATACCTTGAAAATTAGATCCTTTTGTTTCATTATTGGAAGGAAAGAGGTCATCTAGGAACACACATCATTGACTTGGAAGGAGATTAGATTTTTGGGGAGTTTATTAAACCAATCCAAACTCGCCAATGTATCCATCGTGATTTGCAAATTCCGCTTCAGAGTCTCTTCTGAAGGAGCGGCAATCAGAAGATTGTCGAGGTAAGGTATAAGTAATACCTCTGAGTGATGAAGGAAGCCTGCTACCTCTGCCATGATCTTCGTAAAGATTCTGGGGGCTGAACAGACAGTGCTCCAGACTAAAAAAAAATACCTAGTAGCCATTGGCTCCTGAACTGAAAAATTTAGGAGCCAAATTACATTTTTAGTCGCCAAATCGAAACCGAATCAGATCGGCGTAGGGTTGTTTCGATACCAAAATTTTGATTCGCTTTCGTCACCATAAAAAAGTATTGCGATACTCAATACCACGCAAAAAAAACCAAACCCCAAAAAAAGCCGCGTGCATTTTGCATTTTATGAAACGTTCGGCCCATAATAGAACAGTCCTATCCTATTTTTTGGGGTGACAAGATGACTAAAAAATGGCGAATCGCATGTCTTTTATTTATTTATTTCTGTTACGGCGCTCACCGCATAGGAGATATTTTTTTATAATTTAATAGTTTAGACTTTTCGGACGCAGCGCTATGTAATATGTTTATTTATTTATTGTTTATATATTTTATATGAAAAATTGGGAAAGTGGGGATTTAAATTTTAAATATTTTAGGGTACTTTCACACTAGCGTTTTTCATTTCCGGTATAGAGTTCCGTCACAGGGGCTCAATACCGGAAAAGAACTGATCAGGCATATCCCCGTGCATTCTGAATGGAGAGCGATCCGTTCAGGATGCATCAGGATGTCTTCAGTTCAGTCGTTTTGACTGATCAGGCAAAAGAGAAAACCGTAGCATGCTACGGTTTTATCTCCGGCGAAAAAAACTGAAGACTTGCCTAAATGCCGGATCCGTCATTTTTCCCCATAGGAATGTATTAGTGCCTGATCCGGCATTCAAAATACCAGAAAGCCGGACCTGTCCTTCTGGTCTGCGCATGCGCAGACCGGTAAAAATGTGTAAAAAGATACAAGATGGATCCGTCTGTCCAAAAGACAAGCGGAGAGATGGATTCGTTCTTGCAATGCATTTGTGAGATGGATCCCATCCGGATGTGTCTCACAAATGCTTTCAGTCACATCCAGATCGGCAGATCCGGCAGGCAGTTCAGACGACGGAACTGCCCGCCGGATCACACTGCCGCAACTGTGAAAGTAGCCTTAGTGTTTGTGTTTTTTATTTTTTTTTACTATTAGCCCCCTTAGGGGCTGGAACCCTTGTCCTATTCACCCTTAGGCCCCTTTCACATGGGCGAGATTTCTGCGTGGGTGCAATGCAACCCGCACTGAATCCGGACCTATTCATTTCTATGGGGCTGTGCACATGAGCAGTGATTTTCACGCATTACTTGTGCGTTGCGTGAAAATCGCAGCATGCTCTATATTGTGTGTTTTTCACGCAACGCAGGCCCCATAGAAGTTAATGGGGCTGTGTGAAAATCGCAAGCATCCGCAAGCAAGTGCGGATGCGGTGCGATTTTCACGCATGGTTGCTAGGATGAAAGTCTATTCACTGTGTTATTTTCCCTTATAACATGGTTATAAGGGAAATTAATAGCATTCTTTAATACAGAATGCCTATTAGAAGGTCAATTGAGGGTTAAAAAATAAAAAAATAATGAACTCACCTCCTCCAAATGATCGCGTAGCTGCCGGTCTCCTGTTCTTTCTTCAGGACCTGTGGTGACATCACTGTGCTCATCACATGGTACATCACATGATCCATCACCATGGTAATGGACCATGTGATGAGCTCAGTGACGTCACCACAGGTCCTTTGACAGGTCCTGAAGAAAGAACAGGAGACCGGCAGCTACGCGATCAATTGGAGGAGGTGAGTTAATTATTTTTATTTTTTTTAACCCTCATTGGCACTGCACCACCAATGTTTATTATACTGGGGTGTCAGTTATCTTCATTGGTGGCGCAGTGGCCACAGCCCCTCCCCTCCTCCTCCTGTCTCTCTTCTTATTGGCGGCGGTAGCACAGGGGGAGGGAGAGACTCCTCCACTGCGCTGCTGAGAAGAACATCGGCGGCGGGGCAGAGAACTATCATCTCCTGTGCCCGCCGCTGTATTCAACGGCAGAGCTGCGGCGGCGGGTCTAGTCGCAAATGGCGACAAGACTAAAAAGTCTTGTCGCCATTTGTAAATTCTAAGTCGCATTGGCGACCATTTTGGTCGCCATCTGGAGCCCTGACAGAGGCTGAATGGTAGGACCTGAAACTGAAAATGTTGTATTTCTCCCCCAAGCCAGACTGCTAATCTTAGGAACTTTTGGCATCTCGGATGTATGTCAACATGATAATATACGTCTGTAAGATCTAGGATTACCATGAAGCAGTCTTTTTGAAGTAGATTGATCGTAGACTTTATTGTCTCCATCTTGAATCTTTTGTATTGAATGTGTTTGTTCAGGTCTTTTAAGTTTATGATTGATCTGAAGGAACCATTTGGCTTTTTTTTACTAAAAATAAATAGGAGAATAAAATCCCAACCCCCTCTGGTTTGAGGGTACCGGGATTATAGCTGCCTTTTCCAGCAAAAGAGAGATCTGTTCTTCCATCACTTTTTGATCTACCCCCACTAATTTTCTGTTTAAAAGAAATCTGTCGGGAGGTTTTTTTTTCTTTACAAAATCTAGCTGGTAACCTTCCCTGATTACCGACATGATCCAGGGAGAAGCATGAATGTATTCCCATGCTGGGGCAAAGTCTCTTAATCTTCCCCCCCACAGGGGCTCTGGCGTCATTTGGAAGACTGCCGAGAGGTTCTTTCTGAATTAAAGATGAATCACTTTCCTTTATTTTTAAAAGGTTGCCAGTTAGAGGTGGATCCCTTTCTTTTTTGTTCAAACCTAATACAAAAAACTTCCTTTGGTGGAAAATGTTTTATTCTGTAGGAAAACCCCTCTTCTTATCTGAAGATTTCTCCAGAAATTCATCTAAGGATGATCCGAAGAGTCTATCCCCTTCACATGGTATGGAACATAATCTTTTTTTTGAGACAGAGTCCCCAGAACATGATTTTAGCCACACGGATCTGCACGAGGCATTCACCGAGGCATTGGATCTAGCCGACAACTTAACAATGCAGCCGCATCTGCCATAAAATTCAATAAGTTCTTCCAGTTGTGATAACCATAAAGCGAGGGTACGAGCCGTATATGTGGCAGATATCCCAGGTCTAAAAGGTGGCAGTGGAAGATTCCCAAGCTTTCTCAATAAGGGCTTTACACCTTTTGTCCATAGTGTCTCTAAGATCCCCAATGTCATCAAAGGGTAGTGAAGATTTTTTTAAGAGAGTCTCGCAATGGGGCATCCACTTTTCGGGCTTTCTCCCAAAGGGCAGAGTCCTCGTCTGTAAAGGGATATTTTCTCTTAAATATTTTCGAAGATATTTGCCTTTTTTCAGGATCTCTCCACTCATTTTGTATCATATTTCTGATGTTACTATGGACTGGAAAAACTCTTCTTTTTGTCACCTAGACCTAGGAACATCTGGTCCTGTACAGAAAGGGGTTCCTTGACTTCCTCTAAATTTATGGTGGCCCTGATATTTTTTAGAAGGGACTCGATAGAGCAAAGTGGATGACCCACTGTGTCATCCATATCACTTGATCCAGCATCTGAGAAGACTTCCCCTTCATCCAAATCTGAATCACTATCCTCAATGACCTGAGATAGAGATTTTGATGTTGATGGCCCCAGCAAAGCTGTGGCAAGTTTGGCATCAACCACTGCCCCCACTTCCTCCTTAATTAACGATCTCATGCTTTCTAATAAACAAGGGGATTCCTCAGATACTACTTTGTCTGTGCATTTCTGACATAGCCATTTTTTGTAGAAGCAGGAAGGGTCTTTTTACAGATGCCACATTTTTTTTTGTGACGGCTCTCCACTGGCTTTTGAACTCTTTGCCCTATAATGCAAAGGAGATTCTTAGCCAAAAAAGTAAGAAAGTGAAGATAAAAAAGGGAGCCGTCACCTAAGAGCAGACAGAACTGCATGAAATCACCCCAAGATTAATAAAATAGGGCCAAGCAGAAGGGCCCTCCTGGACAAGGCTTACCGGACTGGAGGGGCTTGGAGGATCAAAAGATTTGCGGCCAACATCTCCCTCTGAGACCAGGGACATCTTACACACCCATGTCCAGGAGAGTGTATGGGACACCATGCTCCGGCGATCACACCACCTTTTCAACGCGGTGGTGGACGCTACGCCGGCTGACGTCATCAGGCCACACTCCGCACTTCCGGCACTACGATGTCCCGCTCTCCTGTGCATTCGCCTTTGGAATGCAAATGGCCGTGGTCCTCCGCCCCCAACAGCTCACATGCTTCCTCAACCGGAAGCAGGGACCTCAGCCCGGAGTTGCCAGCATCCGCCGGACTTATACTTAGAGGTAGCAAGGACCGCAACACAGTTCCGAGCCCCTACCCCCTGCAGCAGCCCTCCGGTACAAAGACCGGGATAACAAACCTAAAGGCTTTGCAGTCTTGCTTGCACGGACTCTCCTGCACTCCTTGAGAGACAGGAAACAACTGGAGCAGGACATGGAGGGGGCGTTTTATGCACTCATCTAATTGTTTCCTGCCCCTGAAGGAGGCGGAGTAACCTCCAGGTAATGCCACTGTGGAGGCGAGAGGAAAATAGAAAATATGTGGTCATAAACTGCTGTTTGGGGAAACGGCAGCGCTGAGGAAGGAAGAAGCAAGCATGTGGATTTTGGAACATGGAATTTGCTGAAATTGTTTTTAAGAGCCCTTCATTTATTTATTTTTTTGATGATTTTTTGCAGGACAAGCTGTAGTTTTTATTGGTAAAATTTTTGGGTACATTTTGCTTTTTGATCATTTTATTTCATTTTGTTTGCCACTGTTTTTTATTTTTAATGGGGTTCACGATGTGATGTATATGATAACTTTATTCTGAGGGTTGTATCAATTATGGTGATACTAAATTTATTTAGGTTTTTTTTCCATGTTTTACTACATTTGCATCATAAACATTACTTTTTTCTTTATTAAAAATCTGTTGTATTTTGGATTGCCGTATACTAACATCCATAACATTTTTATTTTCCCAGTTGTGAGAGGGCTTGTTTTTTTTGGGCCAGGCTGCAGTTTTTTTTTATTAAAGGGGTTCTGCAGTTTGTTTAAACTGATGATCTATCCTCTGGATAGATCATCAGCATCTGATCGGCGGGGGTCCCGGGTGTTTGAGAAGGCAGCTGTTTGAGAAGGCAGCAGCGCTCCAGCAGCACCGTGGCCTTCTCACTGTTTACCGCTTGCCTGGGTGCGGCTAAGCTCTGTTCACTTGAATGAGTTGCCTTCTCAAACAGCTCATCGGCGGGGGTCCCGGGTGTTGGACCCCCGCCGAGTTTATTTTTATGTTGTATGGAGTTCACTATGCAGTATATATGGTATAACTTTATTCTGTGGGTCAATACAAATATGGCGATCAATACCAAATTTATATAGGTTTATTTAATGTTTTACTACCTTTTCATCCTAAAATCCCTTTTTTTAAATTAAAAATAATTTTTGTCTTTGCATTGCCACATCTAAGACTCATAACTTCTTTATTTTTCTGTAAAAGGAGTGTTGTGTGAGGGCGTTTTTAGAAGTGTAGGCTGTAGTTTTTATTGATACCATTTTGGGGTATGACTGTTTGTTTGTTTTTTATACGATTTTTTTGGGGAAGGGAAGTGAAAAAAACAATGACCAAATTGCTGTTTTTGTATGTCATTCACCATGCAGGATAAGTAACAAGTGAATGGGGATGAGATGCAATACCAAACACATCTGCTATTGAATGGGAAAGCGCTGTGCTTGGTAAACTGCGAGGAGGGTGTGGCACTCACCGAAGTGCTGCGTCCTCCATAAGAATCCTTCAGGGAGCTACTTTGATGGCATCATCTGTGGCCCTTACCTCTGAACTCCTGACAGCTTCTAAACACTCATTTAAGCCATGTTCTTATCGGTTTGATAACAATTTAGCTTAAATAAGTTTTTTAATGATGTTGTCTCCTTTTTCGGGACGTATCATTCACCCCAATGTACAGATCCTTTGCAAGAGCTAAATCAGCCCCCTCCGGTCACAAGTCCTCCCAACTGAGCTCTTCAGTGCCCACCCAGTAGACTTCATTTGTTGGATTAGTACCTGTCCTGTACAGCCTACCCTGGATCCTGGGGCAGAATCTATAAGTGATGTTGTAAATTCTTTATCATGTACATCACCCTCCAGTGACTACACAGGCGGCCAATAATTCTCACACATTTGCAGTAAAATACAGCGTTAGTCCATGCCTATGTGCATGATGTCCAATATGAAAACATGAGGTGAGGGCAAGGCTGCAGTCTAGGGAAAATCACACGCTAAATGAATGGCAGAAGACCCCCCCCCCCCCCCCCCCCCAGGACCAGAAGAGGAGAACTGTGGACACATGACCCTGTATGTTCCAAATTGACAGCAACATAAAAACAGTTGCAGCACATGGGAGAGTTGATCAAATACAACAAAAAGCTCTTTAAAACCACTTAAAGTTGTCCTTAAAAAAAGAAATCCAATAATGTGGGTCATGAAGAACTCACCAAACCATATGCTGTACTTCGCTCATGCTCCTGGGTAATATCTGCCACATAAGCGAAAATCACTGAAAAAGTCACAGCAAAGACACCCGACATAGAAATCACTGCAAAATACCACCTGCAGGAGACCAAGGAAAAGTCACATAAGGTTTACTATCCCACATCAGAAAGCATGTAAGCCACACATCACAAAGCACAATGTCAAGTATCAGATGGAGTGGTGCAAAGCACGCCCTCTCAATGGACTCTGGAGCGTGGAAAAATGTTTTGTGGAGTGACAAATACTGCTTCTTTGGCAGTATAATGGAAGCGTTTCTTCCCAGCAATCGCCTGCTCATCAATGGTGGAGGAACGATCGCTAATGCTGAGGGGGTGCCAGCAAACGACGATTTAGGTGCCTACACAAACTATCCAATTACCGACAAACAAGCATTTTGCTCGTTCTTCGAGTAATCCGCTACATCTCTACACCGCCACATAATTGCTAACGAGGGTTCCTATGATCGCTTGTTAGCGGTTATTTGGCAGACTCTTGGCCTGTGTAAAGAGCCCTTAACTCATAACATGCACACTACAACTAACTTATGTGTTCATCTTGGTCTTTACATATAGTGCACATAATCTGAACGTAATGGCACATCAGTGCTTGGATATATCAGCGATATCATTATGTTATTAAAGTAATTTATATGCTTATTTTGCTATATTCTAATGTGAAATATTGTATCTTTATGTGAATCCCATTTTTATAGGGTAAGGGGTTTATGTACCCAGCTCTATCATTCAGAGGACTCTCCAGGAAGGGGGTGGGTGTTGGGAGGGCTTTTCCGTGCCTTTATGTTTATATGTTTTATCCATTAAAATATTCAATAAAAAATGATCTGATTTAAAAAAAAAATTGTGTATTTAGCATTAATGTACATACCATGGACTTATCTTCAGCAAAGGTATAGGGGCACATGTGAAGAAAACAGTGAGTAGAAGGAAAGACTTTCTGCCCCAAACATCTGATAATGCTCCAATCAGGGGGGCACTCAAGAAGGAAAGAAGTCCCTGTAAGACAAATGAGGCATAGCTAACCAGTAACCAGCTAATTTGCTAAATAATAATAATAAAAATATCTCAGGAACAGGTGATATCTCAGGCACGCTGCAAGCTACAAACATAACTAAGGTATCACTTTGGTAAGCATGATCAACCCCTACCAGGCAATGACTGGTTTAATAGGGTTGATCATGTTGAGAGATGCTGTTTAAGTGGAAGACATTTAGAAACAGGACTCTTCCTAAGGCTGGCCGTCCAACAAAACTAATAAGTAATCAGGGGAGAAGGGCTTTAGTAAGAGAGGTGACTAAGAACCCAAAGGTCACTCTGGCTGAGCTACAAAGATCCTGTATGCAGATGGGAGCAACTTCCAGAAGGTCAACCATCATGGCAGCACTCTACCAAGCTGGGCTTTATGACACAGTGACCAGAAAGAAGACTGTGAGAAACAAGATTCTCTGGTATGATGAAATCAAGATTTAACTTTCTGGCCTCAATTCTAAAGCATCATCTCTGAACCAGGCACTGCTCATCACCTACCCAATACCATTCCTACTGTGAAGAACGGTGATGGCAGCATCATGCTGTGGTGGTGTCTTTCAGCGACTGGGACAGGGAGACCGGTCAGGGTTGAGGGAAAACTGAATGGAGCAAAATAGAGATATTCTTAATGAAAAGCTGATGCAGAGTGCTCTGGACCTCAGACTGGGCCAAAAGTTCACCTTTCAACAAGACAATAACTGTAAGCACACAGCCAAGATGACACAGCAGTGGCTTAGGGACAACTCTGTGAATGTCCTTGAATTGCCCAGCCAGAGCCCTGACTTGAACCTAATTAAACATCTCTGGAGAGACCTGAAAATGGCTGTACAGTGACGGTCCCCATCCAACCTGACAGAGCTTGAGAGGATCTTCAGAGAAGAATTCCAGAACATCCCCAAATCCAGGCGTGCAAATCTTGTGGCATTATATCCAAGAGGACTGGATGCTGTAATCGTTGACAAAAGGTGCTTCAACCGAGTATAGGGTCTGAATACTTAAGTCAATTCAAGATTTTACTTTCTCCTTTTCAATAAATTAGTAAAGATTTCTAACAGTCTGTTTTCCTTTTGTCATTATGGGTATTGAGTGCAGAATAATGGGGAAGAACTTGGGGGATATAAATGACCCCTAAAGGATCTAAAGACTTTCCAACTGCATTGTTCACTAATCTCAGGCAGGTATCTCCGCTGCAGATTCTGTTCCTATCCTGGAATATAGGTGCATATATGCACTTAGCGTTATCCTGTCTAAGATTAAGGGTCCATTCACACGTCAGTATTTTTACCTTTCCAGATAAACTTTCCTTTTTTTTGCGGATCCGTTTTTCAGTACAACCTTCCGTTTTTTTTTACTAAAGTGCTTCCGAATCCGTTCCGTGTTTCCATTATTCAGTTTTTTTCCCCCCCATCCATTTTCCTGTCAACGGATCCGCAAAATCGGATGACATTCGGAGGGTTTTGTGCATGTCATCCGCAATTTTTCGGGACAACAGACCCGAAAAAGGAACAGAAAGTAGGAGAAGCTTAATTTTTTTTCAGGATCCGCATACTCGAAAATAGGAAAACGGAACGGTTTCCGTGATTCGGACAGTACTATGATTGGTGTCCGCATTTTTGCAGAGGCAATTGAAATTAATGGATCCGAAAAAACGTTCCGATTTAAATCTGAACGGAAATGGAGTGTTATAACGGACGTGTGAATGGACCCTTAGACAGTGTGCACTTAGGGGATCATTTACTATGCTGAAATATGCCTAAATTACCGGTAGGCATATTTCAGGCGCAGATGTCGGCGCCACTATCTGCGACTTTGCCCCGCTCACAGCAGTTCTAATATGTGGGCGTGGAAGGGCCAGCCCGTCTCATTCACCAGTCACTGAAACAGGCATAGAAAATGGTCTAAATGTAACTTCAGCAGATCCTCCGCCAGCGATTGGGCTTTATAAAGACTGGTTTCTAGAACGCCAGTCTTACTGAATGTGCCCCTTAGACTACACAGTCTAAAGATGTGCCATATTTATCACAGTGGCTCGGGCTGGATGATACATTTAGCACATCTTTAGTCTGTCTAGTCTAACCTTACACCATATATTGGTGTACAGTAGCCGAGCAAGACACAGGCCCTGATTTACTAATAGTAAAGATGGTGTGAGCTTAAAGGGGTTCTGCAGTTTGTTTAAAGGGAATCTGTCACTAGCAATTTACCCCAATTTTTTTTTCATGAATACGTGTTTAACAGAGTACCTTTTTTCCATCTGTCTGATTCTTTTGATTGTCAGTTTTGTCATTTCTTCAAAAAATCGATTCTTGTGATATGTAAATGACGCTGTAAGGAGCCCAGAGGGGCGTTCTTCTTTCTCCACGGTGCCCAGGAACGCCCCTCTGAAGTGCCGTGCCCGCCGAAATTTCAAATCTAATAACGCCTCCAAGTTCATCTAAATCCCCTCCCAGAGGCGCGGCTAAGTGCTCAACACTCCCCCCTCCTCAGCGCCGCGCTCTGCGGCAAACACCCCGATCCTCCTCTCGCCGGCATCCCAAATCCCGCGCAGGCGCAGTGTCGGCGATTGCCTGCGTTATGATGAGATGAGTGACGGCACTGCGCCTGCGCGGGATTTGGGATGCCGGCGAGAGGAGGATCGGGGTGTTTGCCGCAGAGCGCGGCGCTGAGGAGGGGGGGGTGTTGAGCACTTAGCCGCGCCTCTGGGAGGGGATTTAGATGAACTTGGAGGCGTTATTAGATTTGAAATTTCGGCGGGCACGGCACTTAAGAGGGAGCGTTCCTGGGCACCGTGGAGAAAGAAGAACGCCCCTCTGGGCTCCTTACAGCGTCATTTACATATCACAAGAATCGTTTTTTTGAAGAAATGACAAAACTGACAATCAAAAGAATCAGACAGATGGAAAAAAGGTACTCTGTTAAACATGTATTCATGAAAAAAAAAATTGGGGTAAATTGCTAGTGACAGATTCCCTTTAAACTGATGATCTATCCTCTGGATAGATCATAAGCATCTGACCGGCGGGGGTCCGACACCCGGGACCCCGCTGATCAGCTGTTTGAGAAGGAAGTGGCGCTCCAGGAGCGCCGCGGCCTTCTCACTGTTTACCGCTGGCCTGGTGACGTCACGACTAGTATCAACTGGTCTGGGTGCGGCTAAGCTCTGTTCACCGGTCAGATGCTGATGATCTATCCAGAGTATAGAACATCGGTTTAAACAAACTGCAGAACCCCTTTAAGACAGGTTATCTACACCTGCACCAGATTTATCACAGGGGCTCAGGTTGGATGATAAATCTGGTGCAGGGACCCTTTACCAACTATTGGTCGGCTTAGTTTGATTTGCGCCACTTTTATAGACAGAATTAGTAAATCTAGGCCAGTCTAAAGACTTTTTGTAAATGTGGGGCACTTTCATTAGTAAAAACTGCCCCAATGAGTAGGAATTAGCTTACAACCCTTTGGTCATGCTTCTCACCTTCACTCCATGGATTAGGCCATTCATTAAGAAGGTGTGCTGAGGGAACGTCTGGTGCAGAACCTGTCGAGAGAACATCTATCTTCAGTATGCCGTGAAATCAGTGGAATTACTATCAGTCAGTGTCATCATAGTTACCGTTAACATGGGCGTTGTCAGCAATCCCCAGGCGAAAAACTCCAAAAATATAACCACCACTGCATGGTAGACACTGGGCTCTCCAACGCCTTGTCGCTGCTAAAGAGACAAACCATTCGTCAATGCTTGCTCCAGTGCTCCACACACAATCTTCACGTACCTCAGTCTCTACCACTGCTCGTAACTAGCGTAGAGCGAACTTGTGGTGGCGGAATCCATAACAGAGTTCTTAGATAACCTGAACCTTGTACGCCGAACTTGAAAACACAAGTTCGCTCAACACTACTCATAACCGGTCTGCTACAAGCCACACAGGTAGAGGCAGTTTACCACAGAAAACCAATGGCTTCCACATATTGTAAGAAGAGACTAAATGGGATAAAAGGGAGAGGATATTTGAAACTTTGGGAAAATATTCCATGTTGTCCCTGTAAGACTACTTTCACATTAGCGTTTTCAATTCTGCTATTGAGATCCGTCATAGGATCTCAAGAGCGGGAGAAAAAACACTTCAGTTTTGTCCCCATTCACTGTCAATGGGGACAAAACTGAACGAAATGGAGTGCACCAAAATGCATTCCGTTCCGTTTGGTGGCGCTCCCATCGCGGACAGAATAATGCTGCAAGCAGCGTTTTTCTGTCCGCGATGTGGTGCGGAGCAAAACGGATCCACCCTGACACACAATGTAAGTCAATGGGGACGGATCCGACACAATAGAAAACTGATCCGTCCCCCTTTGACTTTCAGTGGTGTTTATGGCTATAGAAGACATAACACAACCGGATCCGTTCATGACGGATGCATGCGGTTGTATTATGGTAACAGAAGCATTTTTGCAGATCCATGACGGATCCGCAAAAAACGCTAATGTGAAAGTAGCCTAAGATATGTGGGGAAACTATTGATATTTAACATGGACAAAATTGTAAAGTAATTCTCAAATATTCAGTATCCATCTCTATGTTCATTCATACAAAGTGCCTCGAAGAACTGGCCTTGGCAACCAATCACAGAACAGCTTTCACTCTCCACAGCAGTTTAACAAATGAAAGCTGCGCTCTAATTGGCAGCTATTCCACGCAGTGGAGCAGGTATCAGTCAGTATAGTAAGAGAGACAAAATGGCAGTTCCATACGCACCTAGTATGCCGTCATATTGCGCCCAGACCACACATGAGAGCATGGATCCATAGTACAGCTGTGTGCATGAGCCCTACAGTATCAGTAGCCATCTGGCAATCCATCTCAATCTACTGGCTGCAATGAACTCTAGATAGGCTTCTATATAGATCCATACGTAATACAAATGCAGTGCACCAGCCCAGGGTAGATAGGATGGGAGTGATGGCTGTGGCAATGACGGTAGTTGTAGTTCCCTGCTCCAGCACTCCCCACAAGCCGGGCCTGCATTGACAGGAGAGGTGCAAATCTTCTCCTCGGAGCATAGCGTGGATTGTGACGTCTCCTGTATGTTTCGGATGAGCAGCGGTGTGCAATGCAGGAGAACTGGGGCCTGGGTCGGACATGACGACAAATGACCAGGCCAGCATGGTTAAAGCAAAATATACCTCTTTGAGTGGATAATGGTTAGCCCAGTATACATCAAGGTAGCCTTTTCCTGAAGGCTGGGTGCTGTAAATGGTAGTAGTCCTCCAACTGCATACAAATCCTATCCCTTGACTTACTCGCCAGTTAACCACTTCATACCCATAAATAAATAGCCTATAATGCAGAGTGACTAAAGTCACATTAGCCATTGTTATTAATGGAAGCGCATATACAGTGTACATTAACCCTTTAGCAGTGAACCATAGTGCATTATAGCAGTAACCCTTTAGCAGTGATTTACCGGGTCACTGCACAATTACAGCTGCGAGATTAAACAACATTGGCGATCTAGACTTAGGCACCGCAAATGTTTAAGAGGAGCTGTCACCGCTCCTGACATGTCTGTTTTAGTAACTACTTGCGTTCACCATGTAATAATTCTGGAGCCTATTCTTATGGCTCTATGCTGTGAAATTCCTGTATTATTCCTGCTAAAAGTTTACCAATAAATTGCCAGCAGTCTGCAGTAAAGATACTGCTGGGTGTTACCAGTAGCAGGTGTGTCCGACTCTGTCCAATCAGTGCTGCTGGTGCCAGACTGTGCAGGGACACCCCCCAACTGGTTAACACCCCTCTATACCCTTACTGCAGACTGCTAGCATTTTATATATAACTTCTAGTAGAAATAATAAAGGAAAGGCACATTATAGAGCCACAAGAATAGATGCTCCAGAATTGTAATTACATAGGGAATGCATGAAGCTATTAAAACAGACATGTCAGGAGCGGTGACAGGTCATCTTTAAGTGCCAATCAATGTGGCTATATTGATATTCTGTGGCTGGGAAGATTTTTCTAGCACTAGAGACACGATCTACTTTACAGTTATGGAGCTGCAGACACAAAGATGGCAATGCCAGGCGCAGGCAGGGGTGGAGGGCATGCACCATAACCTGCTTCTTAGTTAATATTTGCTCTGCATGGAGCTCTCATATTGGCAGTTTGTCAGACAGCCCAGATTTCCACTAAATCCATACACCCCTCCCTGACAGACACCTCATGATTCCCTCGTGTACCATACCATTTTATGCCCTGTCATACCCACTGGACCGGTTTCCACGCACCACAGCAAAGCAAACTAGGACACTACAAAGAGGTAACAGGAAAGGATAAAACCTGTGCAGCACATTCATACGGTATATTGTTCTCAATCAATTCCTCAATATTCAGACACCCACAGGGTGTGCCAGAAATGCTGGATAGGAGCCGATCCCATGGGTAGGACCTGTATCTATGTAGAGCCTCATTGCAAAAGGTGACGGCGCGCGCGCGCGCCCCAGACGGGCCTGCAAGGTGACGGCGCGCGCGCGCCCCAGACGGGCCTGCAAGGTGACGGCGCGCGCGCGCCCCAGACGGGCCTGCAAGGTGACGTCGCGCGCGCGCCCCAGACGGGCCTGCAAGGTGACGTCGCGCGCGCGCCCCAGACGGGCCTGCAAGGTGACGTCGCGCGCGCGCCCCAGACGGGCCTGCAAGGTGACGTCGCGCGCGCGCCCCAGACGGGCCTGCAAGGTGACGTCGCGCGCGCGCCCCAGACGGGCCTGCAAGGTGACGTCGCGCGGGCGCCCCAGACGGGCCTGCAAGGTGACGTCGCGCGCGCGCCACAGACGGGCCTGCAAGGTGACGTCGCGCGCGCGCCACAGACGGGCCTGCAAGGTGACGGCGCGCGCGCCACAGACGGGCCTGCAAGGTGACGGCGCGCGCGCCACAGACGGGCCTGCAAGGTGACGGCGCGCGCGCCCCAGACGGGCCTGCAAGGTGACGGCGCGCGCGCGCCAGACGGGCCTGCAAGGAGACGGCGCGGGCGCCCCAGACGGGCCTGCAAGGAGACGGCGCGCGCGCGCCCCAGGCGGGCCTGCAAGGTGACGGCGCGCGCGCGCCCCAGGCGGGCCTGCAATGCAGAGGACATGTATGAGATCTGTTGAAATCTCCTCCATTATGAAGGTGCTGTAATACAGCGAGGATTTTACATCTGAAAATACATACTGACTGCAGCGCATGCCTCTCCTGCAGACATATACCCTTTGCCTGGGTTTACACGTCGTGGCGCAATGCGGTTTTTTGCAATCCTGGCAAAACTGCGTAAACAAATAATATTTCACAGCGGAAGCAACCATGGTGTTCAAGTTTGGGGACTGTGTTATTGGGAGCTGTCCTTACCCAATCTGGGAAGCTGAGCACACCAATGAACCACACAAAGCCATGTACCCTGCAGTGCATGGCACCAATACAGGCCACCAGGCTGGGGGGTGACTGCACTGGTGCCCCCGAAGCATGGCAAACAATAATGAAGACTGAGAGTCTGCGGTTTATTGAGACTGGTGTCCAGAATGCTGAAAGGTGCAGGATAGCGGGCACCGGAGACTATAAACAGCGCCAGAGGGCATCTACTCCAAAACCAAAAAGTGGCAGCAAACTGTCACCTAGTACTTAAAATGCCATTTCTACATCTCTGGGTAACAGCTGGCGCTGGCAATCCAGGGCACAAGCCAGTCCTCGCTATAAAAGTTATCCATGTGGGAGAAGCATTGCAATAAGAGTGGTAAATGATGACGTCACAAGTTTGGCTATGACATCACAGTCACCAGTTGCTGCTCACTACCTGCCTTACAGGTGACATATGTGAGAGCTGTCACCACTCACCGTCCCTCCATCTTTGAAAACGATTTTCTTAGCCAGCAGTATGCTGCGATTCAGCCTCTTCTTCTTTTTCTTTTCTCCGGTCATGGTGAGCTCAGGCCCGTCATCCCGACAACGGGAATGACTCCGGTACCAGGCCCTCACAGCTCACCGGGCCACACTACCATGGAAACGGAGGCTCCCTCCGCTACATTCTAGCCCCCATTACCCGCTTCCGGCCTCGGTCCTTAACTCCACCCTTCGGTCACTGAACAGCCAATAGCAGGTTGCTGCCTTTTCAGCGAGCATTCCTATTGGCTGGCGCGCGAGTCCTTTAGCTAGAACGTACGTGCTGTTTGGATAAAACCCGTGACGCAAGCTGACTAGAGGACTGGTAAAGAGCGCCATATTGAGTGGGGCATGAGTGGACGCTGTCATCCTAGGGGCCCGGCCCGCCTCCTGGCGTCTGCCAGTATCCTGGTAGCCATATGTTTAGGACGGGTGTTTTCTGCAAGCAGCTGAGCGCGCCATTACCACAGGTCGCCTATGAGCTGCTCTTCAGAGCTGTTGGTGTGCAATCATTACGTCATTGTATATACATGTACACCTAGAGATACGTCATCACTAAGCTCTGGAAAACCAAGTATGGCTGTGGATAGCACAGGTTCAGCTGATATTTAAGATTTTCCTTTTTTGGATCATTATTTTTTCCTCCCCACCTTCCTGAAGCCATAATTTTTTTATTTTTCTGCTCACGTAGCCGTATGAGGTTTTGGTTTTGGCGGGACAAGTTGTGCTTTCTAACGGCACCATTTAATATTGTATACCGTGTAGTGGGGAGCCGGAAAAAAATTCTAAATGGGGTGGAATATAAACAAAAAAAAAATGCAACTATTTCGCCCCAGTTTTATTGGTTTTGTTTTTACAATTTTCACTATGTATTAACTTACCTGTTATTTTCATTCTCTGGGTCAGTACAATTGCAGCGACACCACATTTAGGCCCCATTCACACATCCGTGTGTGTTTCGCGGATCCGCAAAACACGGACACCGGCAATGTGTGTTCCGCATTTTGCGGACCGCACATCGCCGGCACTTAATAGAAATTGCCTGTTCTTGTCCGCAATTGCGGACAAGAATAGGACATGTTCTGTTTTTTTCGGGATCGGAATTGCGGACCCGGAAGTGCGGGTCTGCTTTTCCGGATCCGGGCAGCACATCGTCTGGCCCCATAGAAATGAATGGGTCCGCAATGCGGAACGGAATTACGGATGTGTGAATAGAGCCTTATATAGTTTTACGTTAGGATGCAGTAAGTGAAACTCGCACCATTTCTCAAGCAAGTTCAGTCAGTTTTGTCTGCGATCGCGTTCAGTTTTTTTCCTCGCGGGTGCAGGGGCGGACTAACCATTCGGCCACTCGGGTGCCCCTTGAGAGGCTCCTCCTGCAGGGCCTGCCAGGTCTACTAGTACTACTCACTCTCATAGTAGCGTAGCAGGCATGCCTGACCGGATGTCAGCGTAACGTGATGTCACTCACTTCATCACGCTCCTGCTCCGCCTGCTTCATTAATAAAGTGGGAGGAGCAGGCACGTGAGTCTGTGACGCAGTGAGTGACGTTATGCTGCACCTGCCTGCTACGTAACTCAATGCTACTGTGAGAGTGAGTAGTAGTATCATGTCATTATTAAATCATTCCATCAAACCTCCTTCACCAGGGTGTGTGTGACATCCAGATTGAAGCCGCTGAGCCTGCCCCCGGACAGGAGATGGCACAGGGTGACAAGCGCGCTGCCCATGCTGCAGTCATGCTGCAGGCTGAATGGAGGAGAACTAGCGAAGGGACCGGAGCTGGGCTTCCCCTCCTGCCAGCTGAGCTGTGGGCAAGGTCACTTGGGCAGCTGCAGCCGTGCCAGCTGTTGTCACCCAGGCAGAGATAAGGCTGTGAAGGGGCTGTGAGCGGGCGGAGTGCGGCTTCACATAGGACATTCCCCCTGGTAGTGGAGACAGGAGCAGGTGGATGAGGAGGAACCTGGAGCTGCCTCACTGCTGTCACCTCACCACATGCCACTACTGCTGAGCACGTCACTTCTCAGTTCTCACCACACCGTGACGTCACGGGGCTCTAGTCATACCTGCAGCAGTGAGGTCATCGTGCTGAAGAGGCTGAGGGTTCCGCTCAGTCACCGCTATCTGCCTGGAGATTGTGCCTGTAACCTGCCCAGATGATGGGGGTGATGTCTGTACAGACGGAAACAGATGAGACACAGAGTGGAGATGGGAAGAGATAGACAAAGGGATGTATTAGATGAATAGGCAGTGATAGACAGACCGATATAGATCGATAGGTGATATACAGATTGCGGTGTATTGGGGGGGGGGGGGCACTATTTACACAGGGACACTTATGGGGGGGATCTGTGGATGACACATATATAGCATAAAGACATATGGCATCGGTCACCGTCATTTATAAACATAAAAATAGTGAGCACTCACTTCGCTGGGGGGTAGTCACCAGGATAAACTCATGACACTTGTAACTTTAAACCCCCCGCCCGGCCAGGATCGCATGTAGAGTAGGCAGAGATTGATGGCAGCATAAACAGGCAGGCTTCTGATCAATTGTTTTATTCCAATAGTATCAAGGCTCAACGCGTTTCGGGGAACAATCCTCCCCTTCTTCAGGAGCAGGTGCAAATATAAAAATACATACAGAAATACATAGAGCAACATACCAGTTATATACAGAGAGATGCCATCTGTTACTGGGCTCAGAGCACGCGCCTAGGCACAGGAACCGGAAGTGACAAACCGGACGTGCGATGCGTGTCACCCTGGAACGCATGAAGGTGCACGAATTGCCGCCGGAAGTGTCCCCCGCGCCGAAGCGCATAGAGCAGGATATGCGCTCCAGGCTGGAACGCAACAGGGGGAAGGGCAACATTTGGAGGGAGTGGACAAAGGAAAATCTAATGACCAGTTGGAGAGGTGGCTACGGAAAGTATGCCATAAATCGACCTATAGGGACTTAATGGTTTATATGGAAACATCGCTTTTCATGCGGATAGCAGCTGAAATATGCCATAATGGAAGTTTAACTGGTGGCAAATGAGGCAAACAAGAGTGTAACTATATATATATACAGTGGGATGCGAAAGTTTGAACAACCTTGTTAATCGTCATGATTTTCCTGTATAAATCGTTGGTTGTTACGATAAAAAATGTCAGTTAAATATATCATATAGGAGACACACAGTGATATTTGAGAAGTGAAATGAAATGTATTGGATTTACAGAAAGTGTGCTATAATTGTTTAAACAAAATTAGGCAGGTGCATAAATTTGGGCACCACAAAAAAGAAATGAAATCAATATTTAGTAGATCCTCCTTTTGCAGAAATTACAGCCTCTAAACGCTTCCTGTAGGTTCCAATGAGAGTCTGGATTCTGGTTGAAGGTATTTTGGACCATTCCTCTTTACAAAACATCTTTAGTTCATTCAGGTTTGATGGCTTCCGAGCATGGACAGCTCTCTTTAAGTCACACCACAGATTTTCAATTATATTCAGGTCTGGGGACTGAGATGGCCATTCCAGAACGTTGTACTTGTTCCTCTGCATAAATGCCTTTGTGGATTTTGAGCAGTGTTTAGGGTCGTTGTCTTGTAGAAAGATCCAGCCCCGGCGCAGCTTCAGCTTTGTCACTGATTCCTGGACATTGGTCTCCAGAATCTGCTGATACTGAGTGGAATCCATGCGTCCCTCAACTTTGACAAGATTCCCAGTCCCTGCACTGGCCACACAGCCCCACAGCATGATGGAACCACCACCATATTTTACTGTAGGTAGCAGGTGTTTTTCTTGGAATGCTGTGTTCTTTTTCTTCCATGCATAACGCCCCTTGTTATGGCCAAATAACTCAATTTTAGTTTCATCAGTCCACAGCACCTTATTCCAAAATGAAGCTGGCTTGTCCAAATGTGCTTTAGCCCACCTCAAGCGGCACTTTTTGTGCTGTGGGCTGAGAAAAGGCTTCCTCTGCATCACTCTCGCATACAGCATCTCCTTGTGTAAAGTGCGCCAAATGGTTGAACGATGCACAGTGACTCCATCTGCAGCAAGATGATGTTGTAGGTCTTTGGTGCTGGTCTATGGGTTGACTCTGACTGTTCTCACCATTCGTCACTTCTGTCTATCCGAGATTTTTCTTGGTCTGCCACTTCGAGCCTTAACTTGAACTGAGCCTGTGGTCTTCCATTTCCTCAATATGTTCCTAACTGTGGAAACAGACAGCTGAAATCTCTGAGACAGCTTTCTGTATCCTTCCCCTAAACCATGATGGTGAACAATCTTTGTCTTCAGGTCATTTGAGAGTTGTTTTGAGACCCCCATGTTGCTACTCTTCAGAGAAAATTAAAAGAGTAGGGAAACTTACAATTGACCCCCTTAAATACTCTTTCTCATAATTGGATTCTCCTGTGTATGTAGGTCAGGGGTCACTGAGCTTACCAAGCCAATTTGTGTTCCAATAATTAGTTCTAAAGGTTTTGGAATCAATAAAATGACAACAGTGCCCAAATTTCTGCACCTGCCTAATTTTGTTTAAACAATTATAACACACTTTCTGTAAATCCAATAAACTTCATTTCACTTCTCAAATATCACTGTGTGTGTCTCCTATATGATATATTTTACTGACATTTTTTATCGTAACAACCAACAATTTATACAGGAAAATCATGACGACTAACAAGGTTGCCCAAACTTTCGCATCCCACTGTATATATATATATATCTGTGCCTTGAATGTATAGTATGCAAAAAAGGATTATAATACTCATAACAATAAGCTGATAATAATAATAGGATAATATATTATAATGTGTGGTAAAATCGCATATCTAAAATTATATCGTTATGGTGGATAAAAAATAGATAAAAACTATTTTAAAAAAATTGAATACATACGTGGGCGTCCGCCTATACACATGAATATACACAATAAAAGATATAATCATAAATAAGAGAAGAGCAGCAAATTTTGCATATATACAGTACAGACCAAAAGTTTATACACACCTTCTCATTCAAAGAGTTTTCTTTATTTTCATGACTATGAAAATTGTAGATTCACACTGAAGGCATCAAAACTATGAATTAACACATGTGGAATTATATACATAACAAACAAGTGTGAAACAACTGAAAATATGTCATATTCTAAGTTCTTCAAAGTAGCCACCTTTTGCTTTGATTACTGCTTTGCACACTCTTGGCATTCTCTTGATGAGCTTCAAGAGGTAGTCCCCTGAAATGGTTTTCACTTCACAGGTGTGCCCTGTCAAGTTTAATAAGTGGGATTTCTTGCCTTATAAATGGGGTTGGGACCATCAGTTGCATTGAGGAGAAGTCAGGTGGATACACAGCTGATAGTCCTACTGAATAGACTGTTAGAATTGGTATTATGGCAAAAAAAAAGCAGCTAAGTAAAGAAAAACGAGTGGCCATCATTACTTTAAGAAATGAAGGTCAGTCAGTCAGCCAAAAAATTGGGAAAACTTTGAAAGTAAGGGCTATTTGACCATGAATGAGAGTGATGGGGTGCTGCGCCAGATGACCTGGCCTCCACAGTCACCGGATCTGAACCCAATCGAGATGGTTTGGGGTGAGCTGGAAAGCAGAGTGAAGGCAAAAGGGCCAACAAGTGCTAAGCATCTCTGGGAACTCCTTCAAGACTGTTGGAAGACCATTTCAGGGGACTACCTCTTGAAGCTCATCAAGAGAATGCCAAGAGTGTGCAAAGCAGTAATCAAAGCAAAAGGTGGCTACTTTGAAGAACCTAGAATATTACATATTTTCAGTTGTTTCACACTTGTTTATGTATATAATTCCACATGTGTTAATTCATAGTTTTGATGCCTTCATAGTCCTGAAAATAAAGAAAACTCTTTGAATGAGAAGGTGTGTCCAAACTTTTGGTCTGTACTGTGTATATATATATATATATATATATATATATACGCTAGCGTCCATAGATATCTATATGTGTGTAACATACACAAACAAAATAGATACGTGGTGCAATATTAATAGAAACATGATAATATAATAATATATAGAAAATATATAGAAAAAATTATAAAAAAATATATAAAAGAGTTTTTTGGGGTTGTACATGACAAATGCTAGGTAGAAGTGTACAATACAATTTAAGGCCGATGTCAGACCTATAGGTGCAATAGTGTTATCTCAATGTGCACGTATGCAGCCTGTCAAGGTATAGAGAGGTATTCAAGCATAAAGGAACATTTTTTTTCTCCAAAAAATATATGTATATGAACTATCAGAGGGTAGTGGCACGTGTCTGTGTGTTCTTCTTTTCGATTCGTCGATTAATTTGGGGCACGGCGCGTGCGCCGTGCAATTTACTGTGCTACCGGATATGAGTGGTATGTTAAGTAGTACTATTCCTATCAATTTAATCCCTGTTACGTCCCCTATCAGGGGACGTGTATGGAATAGATTTTGCTTGGTCGGTCCTCTTACTTCCAATTTGGGGCACTGCGCGTGCGCCGTGCAATGTACTATGCAATCCCAATATGAGTGGTATGTTAAGTAGTACTATTCCTATCAGTTTAATCCCTGTTACGTCCCCTATCAGGGGACGTGTATGGAATAGAGTTTAGACAACCGCAAAGAGTTGTCAATAGTTGACACACTCGTGAAATAAATGTTATTCCTCTATGCGTCAATCTTGGTGTAGTGATGACTGTGCTCATGCGCACGTTTGGCAGATTGCAGGCGATGACGGTTTTTCAAAGCCTATGGTCGTGCTGAGGTAGTTCAGTGACAGTTAAGTGACCCAGAAAACAATGATTCTGCAGTGTGGGCCCATTGTTGGCCTAGTAGGCTTTAATGATCACCTTAGATGATCACAAAGAAAATTAATGTTTTTTCTATGCAAAATTATCCAGCCGATCGCTTTTGGTCTGTTCACAATGAAGCAACGACCTTATCATCTGGGGTGTGCCAACATTGCCATTGCCAACACACTCATAGAGGTGATCGCTTCATTGTGATACGCAAGCCCATTCACCACAACAAGGTAACGATCACGAAGGGGAATTGACACATGTATGTGCCTTTTTTTTAAATTTTGTTTTTGCAGCCACAGTGCAGCACCAGAGACCAGAAAAATTAGGAATGTACACATACCTGAAAAATTAGGTATTGTTGCTGCTTTAGCACCGGCCGGAAAAATTTATGTTTTCCAGGCAGAAAGTGCACTAAAACATTTTGGCTTGAATCCTAGTTGGTGGCGGAGAAGTCAAGCAAGTCATCCGGCATGCAGAGATAAAATACAGCAGCGTGTGGACCATTTTTAGCCCAAGGCAGCTCATCTCATCACCAGGCCTTTTTTAGTTAAATGTATCGCCCACTGTCAGTCCCTTCGGGATCCATGCCTCATTCATCTTAATAAAGGTAAGGTAATCTAGACTTTTTTGACCTAGGCGACTTCTCTTCTCAGTGACAATACCTCCTGCTGCACTGAAGGTCCTTTCTGACAGGACACTTGAAGCGGGGAAGGCCAGAAGTTCTATCGCAAATTGGGATAGCTCAGGCCACAGGTCAAGCCTGCACACCCAGTAGTCAAGGGGTTCATCGCTCCTCAGAGTGTCAATATCTGCAGTTAAGGCGAGGTAGTCTGCTACCTGTCGGTCGAGTCGTTTTCTGAGGGTGGACCCCGAAGGGCTGTGGCGATGCGTAGGACTTAAAAAGCTCTGCATGTCCTCCATCAATAACACGTCTGTAAAGCATCCTGTCCTTGCCGTCATGGTAGGAGGAGGATTACTTTCACCTCTTCCCCTGTTAGATTCCCATTGTGCTGTCACATCACCCTTATACGCTGTGTAAAGCATAGTTTTTAACTTGTTTTGGAACTGCTGCATCCTTTCCGACTTCCAGTAATTCGGTAACATTTCAGGCACTTTCTGCTTATACCGGGGGTCTAGTAGCGTGGCCACCCAGTACAGGTCGTTCTCCTTCAGCCTTTTTATACGAGGGTACCTCAACAGGCACGACAGCATGAAAGACCCCATTTGCACAAGGTTGGACGCTGAGCTACTCATGTCCCGTTCCTCGTCCTCACTGATCTCACTGAAGGTCTGTTCTTCCCCCCAGCCACGTACAACACCACAGGTACCAGATAGGTGACAACGAGCACCCTGGGATGCCTGCTGTGGTTGGTCTTCTTCCTCCTCAAAGCCACATTCCTCCTCTGACTCCTCTTCCTCAGACTTCTCTTCCAGCGTTGCCGCAGGTCCAGCAAGCGATGCTGATAAGGCTGTTTCTGGTGGTGATGGTGACCACAACTCTTCCTCTTCACGCTCATCTACGGCCTGATCCAGCACTCTTCGCAGGGCACGCTCCAGGAAGAAAAAAAATGGGATGATGTCGCTGATGGTGCCTTCGGTGTGGCTGACTAGATTTGTCACCTCCTCAAAAGGACGCATGAGCCTACAGGCATTGCGCATGATCGTCCAGTAACGTGGCAAAAAAATACCCAGCTCCGCAGAGGCTGTCCTAGCACCCCGGTCATACAAATACTCGTTGACGGCTTTTTCTTGTTGGAGCAGGCGGTCGAACATTAGGAGTGTTGAATTCCAACGTGTCGGGCTGTCGCAAATCAAGCGCCTCACTGGCATGTTGTTTCGCCACTGAATATCTGAAAAGTGCGCCATGGCCGTGTAGGAACGCCTGAAATTGCCACACACCTTCCTGGCCTGCTTGAGGACGTCCTGTAAGCCTGGGTACTTATGCACAAAGCGTAGTACGATCAGATTCAACACATGTGCCATGCACGGCACATGTGTCAACTTGCCCAAATTCAATGCCGCCAACAAATTGCTTCCGTTGTCACACACCACTTTGCCGATCTCCAGTCGGTGTGGAGTCAGCAACTGATCCACCTGTGCGTTCAGGGCGTACAGGAGTGCTGGTCCGGTGTGACTCTCTGCTTTCAGGCAAGTCAACCCCAAGACGGCGTGACACTGTCGTATCCGGGATGTGGAATAGCTCTTGGGGAGCTGGCGGGGTGCAGTTGATGTGGAGCAAGATGCAGCAGCAGAAGAGGACTCAGAAGAGGATGGAGTAGGAGGAGTAGAGGAGGTGGCAGCAGGCCTGCCTGCAAGTTGTGGCGGTGTCACCAACTCCTCTGCAGAGCCACGCATTCCATGCTTGGCAGCCGTCAGCAGGTTTACCCAATGCACAGTGTACGTGATATAACTGCCCTGACCGTGCTTTGCAGACCAGGCATCAGTGGTCAGATGGACCTTTGCCCCAACACTGTGTGCTAGACATGCCATGACTTCCTTTTCCACAATAGAGTACAGGTTGGGGATTGCCTTTTGTTAAAAGAAATTTCGGCCAGGTACCTTCCACTGCGGTGTCCCAATAGCTACAAATTTTTTGAAGGCCTCAGAATCCACCAGCTTGTATGGTAAAAGCTGGCGGGCTAAGAGTTCCGACAAGCCAGCTGTCAGACGCCGGGCAAGGGGGTGAGTCTGTGACATTGGCTTCTTACGCTCAAACATTTCCTTGACAGACACCTGACTGTGGGCAGATGAGCAGGGACTGCTGAAGGCGAGAGGCGGAGTGGCGGATGGTAGAGAGGGGGCAAGGAGGACAGCAGTGGTTGACGTGGCTGAAGATGCTGGACCAGGAGGAGGATGGCGGCTTTGAGTTTGTGTGCTGCTTGTACTCATGTGTTGATCCCATAGGCGTTTGTGATTTGAGATCATGTGCCTTCGCAAAGCAGTTGTACCTAGGTGGATGTTGGACTTCCCATGACTCAGTTTCTTTTGGCACAGGTTGCAAATGGCATCGCTGTTGTCAGAGGCAGACACACAAAAAAAATGCCACACTGCTGAGCTTTGCAATGACGGCATTTTGGTGGTGGCAACAGCATGGGTTGATTGGCGTGCTGTCTGGCTGACCTCGGGTGCCGATGCATGCTGTCTGACTGTGCCACTAGCTCCTTGCGACGACCTCCCCCTGCTTCCAACTCGTCTCCTCCTCCTCTCTGTCTCCCCATCTGAACAATCCCCCTGTTCTTCTTCTCTTCGAGCGGGCACCCACGTGACATCCACGGACACATCGTCATCATCAACCGCTTCACTTGTATCTGACAACTCAGCAAAGGAAGCAGCAGCGGGTACAACATCATCATCATCACACCATACGTCCATGTGTGTAATGCTGCCTGACTAAGACATATCCCTGTTATCTACATCCTCTGGCAATAATGGTTGCACATCACTCATTTCTTCCAACTGATGTGTAAATAACTCCTCTGACAGATCAAGTGAAGCAGCTGTGGTGCTAGTGTTGGTGGTGGAGGCAGGCGGGGGCGAGTGGTAACTTGAGAGGTGCCCGAAGCTGAGCTGGAGGAGGATGGTGCGTCAAGGTTCCGAGCGGAAGCTGTAGAAGATTGGGTGTCCTGTGTTAGCCAGTCCACTATGTCTTCAGAACTTTTCGAGTTCAGGGTACATGGCCTCTGAACACTGGACATTATTCTAGGGCCAAGGGAATTACAGCACCACGGCCACGATGGCCCCTGCGGAGTGGCCTGCCTCTGCCTGTCATTTTTTTTTGATTAGTTGTACTATGCGTGCAAGCTACTGTGACACCAGATATGAGTGGTGGCACTGTGCACTGGCAGTAGTTAGCACAGTACACACTGTAGGCCTAACACACACGCTTGCAGGCAAGTAACTGAAATTATAATTAGAGTCAAAATGTATTATTTTTTTAATGTAATCTACTGTGACACCAGATATGAGTGGCACTGTACACTGGCAGTAGTTGGCACAGTACACACTGTAGGCCTAACACACACGCTTGCAGGCAAGTAACTGAAATTATATTACAGTCAAAAAATATGATTTTTTTTTTTTTTGTAATCTACTGTGACACCAGATACAGTGGGATGCGAAAGTTTGGGCAACCTTGTTAATCGTCATGATTTTCCTGTATAAATCGTTGGTTGTTACGATAAAAAATGTCAATTAAATATATCATATAGGAGACACACACAGTGATATTTGAGAAGTGAAATTAAGTTTATTGGATTTACAGAAAGTGTGCTATAATTGTTTAAGCAAAATTAGGCAGGTGCATAAATTTGGGCACCACAAAAAAGAAATGAAATCAATATTTAGTAGATCCTCCTTTTGCAGAAATTACAGCCTCTAAACGCTTCCTGTAGGTTCCAATGAGAGTCTGGATTCTTGTTGAAGGTGTTGAAGGTATTTTGGACCATTCCTCTCTACAAAACATCTTTAGTTCATTCAGGTTTGATGGCTTCCGAGCATGGACAGCTCTCTTTAAGTCACACCACAGATTTTCAATTATATTCAGGTCTCTGGACTGAGATGGCCATTCCAGAATGTTGTACTTGTTCCTCTGCATAAATGCCTTAGTGGATTTTGAGCAGTGTTTAGGGTCGTTGTCTTGTTGAAAGATCCAGCCCCGGCGCAGCTTCAGCTTTGTCACTGATTCCTGGACATTGGTCTCCAGAATCTGCTGATACTGAGTGGAATCCATGTGTCCCTCAACTTTGACAAGATTCCCAGTCCCTACACTGGCCACACAGCCCCACAGCATGATGGAACCACCACCATATTTTACTGTAGGTAGCAGGTGTTCTTCTTGGAATGCTGTGTTCTTTTTCCTCCATGCATAACGCCCCTTGTTATGGCCAAATAACTCAATTTTATTTTCATCAGTCCACAGCACCATATTCCAAAATGAAGCTGGCTTGTCCAAATGTGCTTTAGCCCACCTCAAGTGGCACTTTTTGTGTGAGAAAAGGCTTCCTCTGCATCACTCTCGCATACAGCATCTCCTTGTGTAAAGTGTGCCGAATGGTTGAACGATGCACAGTGACTCCATCTGCAGCAAGATGATGTTGTAGGTCTTTGGTGCTGGTCTGTGGGTTGACTCTGACTGTTCTCACCATTCGTCGCTTCTGTCTATCCGAGATTTTTCCTGGTCTGCCACTTCGAGCCTTAACTTGAACTGAGCCTGTGGTCTTCCATTTCCTCAATATGTTCCTAACTGTGGAAACAGACAGCTGAAATTTCTGAGACAGCTTTCTGTATCCTTCCCCTAAACCATAATGGTGAACAATCTTTGTCTTCAGGTCATTTGAGAGTTGTTTTGAGACCCCCATGTTGCTACTCTTCAGAGAAAATTAAAAGAGGAGGGAAACTTACAATTGACCTCCTTAAATACTCTTTCTCATAATTGGATTCACCTGTGTATGTAGGTCAGGGGTCCCTGAGCTTACCATGCCAATTTGAGTTCCAATAATTAGTTTTCAAGGTTTTGGAATTAATAAAATGACAACAGTGCCCAAATTTATGCACCTGCCTAATTTTGTTTAAAGAGGACCTTTCACCGATTTTGACCCTATGAACTAACTATACAGACATGTGGAGCGGCGCCCGGGGATCTCACTGCACTTACTATTATCCCCGGGCGCCGCTCCGTTCTGCCGCTATGCCCTCCGGTATCTCCGCTCACTAAGTTATAGTAGGCGGAGATACCAGTCCCTAAGTTATGGTAGGCGGAGTCTGCCCTAGCGCTGGCCAATCGCAGCGCAGAGCTCACAGCCTGGGAGGTTATTTTCTCCCAGGCTGTGAGCTCTGCAATGCGATTGGCTAGCGTTAGGGCAGACTCCGCCTACCATAACTTAGGGAACGGAGATACCGGAGGACATAGCAGGAGAACGGAGCGGCGCCCGGGGATAATAGTAAGTGCAGAGAGATCCCCGGGCGCCGCTCCACATGTCTGTATAGTTAGTTCATAGGGTCAAAATCGGTGAAAGGTCCTCTTTAAACAATTATAGCACACTTTCTGTAAATCCAATAAACTTTATTTAACTTCTCAAATATCACTGTGTGTCTCCTATATGATATATTTAACTGACATTTTTTTATCATAACAACCAACGATTTATACAGGAAAATCATGACGATTAACATGGTTGCCCAAACTTTCGCACCCCACTGTATGAGTGGCACTGTGCACTGGCAGTAGTTGGCACAGTACACACTGTAGGCCTAACACACACGCTTGCAGGCAAGTAACTGAAATTCTATTAGAGTCAAAATGTATTATTTTTTTTATATTTTTTTATGTAATCTACTGTGACACCAGATATGAGTGGCACTGTGCACTGGCAGTAGTTGGCACAGTACACACTGTAGGCCTAATACACACGCTTGCAGGCAAGTAACTGAAATTATATTACAGTCAAAAAAGTTTTTGTTTTTTTATGTAATCTACTGTGACACCAGATATGAGTGGCACTGTGCACTGGCAGTAGTTGGCACAGTACACACTGTAGGCCTAACACACACGCTTGCAGGCAAGTAACTGAAATTATATTAGAGTCAAAATGTATTTTTTTTTTTAATGTAATCTACTGTGACACCAGATATGAGTGGCACTGTACACTGGCAGTAGTTCGCACAGTACACACTGTAGGCCTAACACACACGCTTGCAGGCAAGTAACTGAAATTATATTAGAGTCAAAATGTATTATTTTTTTTTATGTAATCTACTGTGACACCAGATATGAGTGGCACTGTACACTGGCAGTAGTTCGCACAGTACACACTGTAGGCCTAACACACACGCTTGCAGGCAAGTACCTGAAATTATATTACAGTCAAAAAAGAGTTGTTGTTTTTTTAAATGTAATCTACTGTGACACCAGATATGAGTGGCACTGTGCACTGGCAGTAGTTGGCACAGTACACACTGTAGGCCTAACACACGCTTGCAGGCAAGTAACTGAAATTATATTACAGTCAAAAAAGTGTTGTTGTTTTTTTATGTAATCTACTGTGACACCAGATATGAATGGCACTGTGCACTGGCAGTAGTTGGCACAGTACTGTACACACTGTAGGCCTAACACACACGCTTGCAGGCAAGTAACTGAAATTATATTACAGTCAATTTTTTATTTTATTTTTTTAACCACCTCAGCCCCCCTAGCTTAAACACCCTTAACCTCTTCACGACCGCAATCTGTATATATACATGATAGCTTCACATGCCCCGTGCAGCTACCACGTGTATAGACGTCATGGCAGCTCTTTAATCCAAGCGCTGCAAAGCGCTTGGATTAAAGCTTCTGCCCCTGCCCTGCTGCTGTCACGGACAGCATACAGTCTAGTAATGCCAGCAAGGGGCCAATCAGAGTGGCCCATTGCCGGCAATCGATCCGATTGGTTAGTCTGTGCAGACTAACCAATCGGATCGCGGCAGTGTTAAAATGCCGGTTTCAGGCTCTGATCTGCGCTCTGCAGATCAGAGCCTGAAAGCCGATAGTGTTCCTCATGCCCCCCGATCTGTGCCCCTCCAAGCCCTTAGTGCCCATCTGTGCCCCTCTCCTGCGCTGATGGCATGCGGTCCGCCCCCTGCATTAATTTTCTAGCCGCCCCTCCTGCCCCAGCCTTCCTCGATATTGTGGGCAGCCTCCCGAATCCCCCCTTTCCAGCACTGCCCCCCCCCCCCGATCCCCCTGCTGTGTGCGATGGCGGCGGCTCCATTACTGAGCCGCCGCCATCAGCAGAGAGTGTCAGCTCTATGCTGACACTCTCCTGTAACCCCTATAGATGCCGCGGTTGCGGCATCCATGGGGTTAACAGAGGGAGGGAGCTCCCTCTCTCCACCATCGGGGCTGCAGCGCTGTGATTGCAGCACCCGATGGTTGCGATGGCAACCGGACGCTTTGCAAAAGCGTCCGGTTGCCATGGCAAAGGCGTCCAGTGCTGCCACCTACAGGCAATCTGGAAGTACTATACTTTGGAATGCAAGAGCATTGCAAAGTATAGTACAACTATCAGCCCCACTGGATCTTCAAGATCCAAGAGGGAACTGATAAAAAAAAGTGAAAATAATAAAAGTAAAAATAAATAAATAAAAATGTAAAATTAGAAAAAAGAAAATTGCCTTTTCCTATAAAAAAATGAAAAAATAAAATACACATATTAGGTGTCACCGCGTCCGTAACGACCATCTCTATAAATATATCACATGATAGACCCCGTCCGATAAACACCATAAAAATAAAATTAAAAAAACAGTGCCCAAAAAGCTATTTTTGTCACCTTACATCACAAAAAGTGCAACAGCAAGCGATCAAAAAGGCTTATGACCCCCAAAATAGTACCAATCAAACCGTCACCTCGTCCCGCAAAAAATGATACCCTATTTAAGACAATCGCCCAAAAAATAAAAAAGCTATGGCTCTCAGACTATAATGACACTAAAACATCATTTTTTGGGTTTCAAAAATGCTATTATTGTGTAAAACTTAAATAAATAAGAAAAAGTATACATATTAGGTATTGCCACGTCCGTAACGATCTTCTCTATAAAACTATCACATGACCTAACTCCTCAGATGAATGCTGTAAAAATAAATAAATGAAAATTGTTCCAAAACAGCCAATTTTTGGGTCACCTTGCCCCATAAAGTGTAATAATGAATGATCAAAAAATCCTATGTACCCAAAAATGGTACCAATAAAAACCTCAACACTTTCTGCAAAAAACGAGCCCCTGCACAAGACGATCGGCACAAAAATAAAAAACATATGGCGTTCAGAAAACCAATCCAGCACAATCTACCTTCCAAAAACCGTATGGCATTCCTTTCCTTCTGCGCCCTGCCGTGTGCCCGTACAGCAGTTTACGACCACATGTGGGGTGTTTCTGTAAACCGCGGAATCAGGGTAATAAATATTGAGTTTTGTTTGGCTGTTAACTCTCAATGTGTTAAAGAAAAAAAAATTATAAAATGGAAAATCTGCCAAAAAAGTTAAATTTAGAAATTTCATCTCCATTTTCCTTTAATTCTTGTGGAACGCCTAAAGAGTTAACAAAGTTTTTAAAATCAGTTTTGAGTAACTTGAGGGGTGTAGTTTCTACAATGGGGTCATTTATGGGGGTTTCCACTATGTAAGCCCCACAAAGGGACTTCAGACCTGAACTGGTCCTTAAAAAGTGGGTTTTGGAAATTTTCTTAAAAATTGTAAGAATGGCTTCTAAACTTCTAAGCCTTCTAACGTCCTAAAAAAATAAAATGACATTTCCAAAATGATGCAAACATAAAGTAGACATATGGGGAATGTTAAGTAATAAATATTTTATTAGGTATGACTTTCTGTTTTAGAAGCAGAGAAATTGAAATTTGGAAAATTGTGAATTTTTCAAAATTTTTGGTAAATTTGGGATTTTTTCATAAATAAAGGTGAAATATATTGACTCAAATATATGACTATCATGAAGTACAATGTGTCACGAGAAAACAATCTCAGAATGGCGTGGATAAGTAAAAGTGTTCCAAAGCTATTACCACATAAAGTGACGCATGTCAGATTTGTAAATTTTGACCTGGACACTGGGGCATCAATGACCCTTGGTCATGAAAGGGTTAAAGACCAGGCCACTTTTTACACTTCTGCACTACACTACTTCACCATTTATTGCTCGGTCATGCAACTTACCACCTAAATGAATTTTACCTCCTTTTCTTCTCACTAATAGAGATTTCATTTGGTGGTATTTCATTGCTGCTGACATTTTTACTTTTTTTGTTATTAATCAAAATTGAAAGATTTATTTGCAAAAAAATGACATTTTTCACTTTCAGTTGTAAAATTTTGCAAAAAAAAACGACATCCATATATAAATTTTTCTCAAAATTAATTGTTCTACATGTCTTTGATAAAAAAAAAATGTTTGGGTAAAGAAAAAATGCTTTTTGAAGCAGCTATGACTTTCTGAGCACCTGTCATGTTTCCTGAGGTTCTACAATGGCCAGACAGTACAAACACCCCACAAATGACCCCATTTCGGAAAGTAGACACCCTAAGGTATTCGCTGATGGGCATAGTGAGTTCATAGAACTTTTTATTTTTTGTCACAAGTTAGCGGAAAATTATGATTTTTTTTTTTTTTACAAAGTCTCATATTCCACTAACTTGTGACAAAAAATAAAAACTTCCATGAACTCACTATGCCCATTATGAAATACCTTGGGGTGTCTTCTTTCCAAAATGGGGTCACTTGTGGGGTAGTTATACTGCCCTGACATTTTAGGGGCCCAAATGCGTGCAAAGTAGTTTGAAATCAAAATCTGTGAAAAATGGCCGGTGAAATCCGAAAGGTGCTCTTTGGAATGTGGGCCCCTTTGCCCACCTAGGCTGCAAAAAAGTGTCACACATCTGGTATTGCCGTACTCAGGAGAAGTTGGGCAATGTGTTTTGGGGTGTCATTTTACATATACCCATGCTGGGTGAGAGAAATATCTTGGCAAAAGACAACTTTTCCCATTTTTTTTGTTGCTTACTGGTGTTTTTTTTTTTTTTTACCTTTATAGGACAAACCTCTCCTTCCCCATGGGACAATGTGCAAAGCGCAAATCGCCCAAAGATGTGGTGAAGTACATTATGCACTTTATCCCAGGTGAAAGGAGAGGTTTGCAGCAGCTGTGAGAGAAAGGGCTCTAATAGCCCTGTGTGCCTGTCCTGTGAGATGCAATCCCTATGCTAAGTGTACCTGTGTGTGGTACTTCCGGAAACACTCTCCAAAGCATAGGGCAGGGTGGTCAGGACAGAAATAGCGGGTGTCACGCCTTATTCCACTCCTGCTACAGACACGACATTTTTTTCGGGGTGGCGGTCGGTTTAAGGTACCAGCAACGACACTGGGGAAATGTCGCTCGTGTAGACGGCTCACTACACTGGTGGTTGGGGCCACGGAACCTCCTGAATACAGGAGGTTCGCGATGATCTCTTCCTGAAATTTGAGGAAGGATCCTGTTCTCCCAGCCTTACTGTAGAGAACAAAACTATTATATGCAGCCAATTGAATTAAATATACAGACACCTTCTTATACCAGCGTCTGGTGCGTCGGGAAACTAAATAGGGAGCCAACATCTGGTCATTGAAGTCCACCCCTCCCATGAGCGCATTATAGTCGTGGACACAGAGGGGCTTTTCAATGACACTGGTTGCCCGTTCAATTTGGATTGTCGTGTCTGCGTGAATGGAGGAGAGCATGTAAACGTCACGCTTGTCTCTCCATTTCACCGCGAGCAGTTCTTCGTTACACAAGGCAGCCCTCTCCCCCCTTGCAAGACGGGTGGTAACGAGCCGTTGGGGGAAGCCCCGGCGACTAGGTCGCACGGTGCCACAGCAGCCAATCTGTTCTAGGAACAAATGCCTGAAGAGGGGCACACTTGTGTAGAAATTGTCCACATAAAGATGGTACCCCTTGCCAAATAAGGGTGACACCAAGTCCCAGACTGTCTTCCCACTGCTCCCCAGGTAGTCAGGGCAACCGACCGGCTCCAGAGTCTGATCTTTTCCCTCATAGATCCGAAATTTGTGGGTATAGCCTGTGGCCCTTTCACAGAGCTTATACAATTTGACCCCATACCGGGCACGCTTGCTTGGGATGTATTGTTTGAAGCCAAGGCGCCCGGTAAAATGTATTAGGGACTCGTCTACGCAGATGTTTTGCTCTGGGGTATACAAATTTCTGGTTGAAGTGGTCTATGAGGGGCCGAATTTTGTGGAGCCGGTCAAAAGCTGGGTGGCATCTGGGACGGGAGGTTGTGTTGTCGCTAAAGTGCAGGAAACGCAGGATGGTCTCAAAACGTGTCCTGGACATAGCAGCAGAGAACATGGGCATGTGATGAATCGGGTTCGTGGACCAATATGACCGCAATTCATGCTTTTTGGTTAGACCCATGTTCAGGAGAAGGCCCAGAAAAATTTAAAATTCGGAAACTTGGACTGGTTTCCACCGGAAAGACTGGGCATAAGAGCTTCCCGGGTTGGCGGCTATAAATTGAGTGGCATACCGATTTGTTTCTGCCACGACTAAGACCAAGAGCTCCGCAGTCAAGAACAGCTCAAAAAATCCCAGGGCCGAACCGATCTGAGCTGTCTCAACCCGAACTCCAGACTGGGCGGTGAAAGGGGGAACTAATGGTGCGGCTGAAGTTGGGGACTGCCAATCAGGGTTTGCCAGCACCTCAGGGATTCTAGGGGCTCTACGGGCCTGTCTGTGCGGTGGCTGCGACGGGGTAACTACTGCACGTGCCACCGTACCAGCTTCAACTGCCCTTCTGGTGCTCGCCACTTCACCATGTTGTACGGCAGTGCTGGTACTAGGTCCAGGACGGGCTGCGCTGCTGGTGTATGCCTCACCACATAATCCGACAGCGCCAGCCCCACTCTGCTGCCCTTGAAACGGATCCTGCGCAACCTGTGGTCTAGCAAAAAGGGGCCGGGTACGCCTGCTGCTATCAGGGACCTCAACCTCCTCGTCCGAACTTTGGGTCAGACTGCCACTGCTTTCTACAGGTTCATATTCTGACCCGCTAGATTCGTCAGATGAGGGTTCCTATTCCTCATCCGACTGGGTCAGAAGCCTGCAGGCCTCTTCAGAAGAATACCCCCTGTTTGCCATTTGGACTACTAAATTTAGGGGTATTCCCTGAGACTACCCAAGAAAAAAAGCAAGCCTGTCTTACAAAGGGGAGGCTAGTGAAGTACCGGAGGCCGCTGCGATTGATAAAAAATATCAAAACAGATTTTTTTTATCACCACAGCGCTTGTAAAGTGATTGTGCAGTGATCAAAAAACTAAAAAAATTTTGTCACTGCGGTGGGGCGGGCGTGGGTGAACGCACGTGTGGGCGACCGATCAGGCCCGATCGGGCAAACAATGCGTTTTGGGTGAAGGGCAAGCTAAGGTGACACTAATACAATTATAGATCTGAGTTTACGAAGTCTGTCATGACTACAGACACGACAATCACGACTACAGGCACAGCATACATAGTTTATCACGACCTTAAGCTTATTTTCTGTCACAACTGCAGGTATTAGGTGTACGTTCCGTCCTCATTACAGGTAACATTAGCACGTTAATCGAAATAGCCATGTATTCCTGTGTATGGTTCCCCAGGCCTGGTGAGTTTACACATTTCACTTAATCTACTATTACAGTAAAACGGCATACGCCAAGTGCTAACTTTTGGGTCCTTAATAATAAAAATAAAAAAATGTAGCCTGGGGAATAAGTAGAGGTGAAGTATTTTGCCACCAGTAACAGTCGGTGCCCGATCAGGGCCCTTGGTGGATGGTTGGAGTTCATTTAGGCCCTTCCAACAGATTCACCATTGTTTGTTTCAGTCTGCAGCTCTCAGGATTCAGACCTTCTCGTTATAAGGTCATATGTTAGTCAACATAGGAGTAAATCATGTCTGGTTACCGGCCACTCTTTCAATCGCATCAGCATTAACCATCTCCAAGAACGATGTGCCGGTGCACATGACAAAGAGGTAAGGTAGATGGAAGTCACTGTTATATATATACAGTATATTCCGCACCTTCATCGTGAAAGGTCTTTTCTGTTCAAAATTGGGTGTCGTAACGGTATGTATATATTTACTCTAAAGTAAGGTCTGCTCTTTTTGGCCCCTTTAGGCTGCCCTACCACAGCAGTTATGGCATAACTCTACTGCTTGTTGTAGATATAGGTTAGGTTCACCTTGCTGATAGCCGATCCGACCACAAGTATAAGCAAGATATTGCTGCATTTGTGGGAGGGGAGGCTGATCACAAGGCTATTCATACGTATTTGTGGGCCCAGGCTGGCTGATTACTAGGCTATTTATAGGCACCTGTGGGCCCAAGCTGACGCCGATTCAGCTGATTTCACCCACCCACCCACACCTTCTTACAGTCACTTCACATTAGGGTGGCCCCCTTTAGGCTGCCCTACCACAGCAGTTATGGCAAACCTCTACTGCTTGTTGTAGATAGGGTTAGCTAGGTTAGGTTCACCTTGCTGATAGCCGATCCGACCACAACTGAAATTATATTACAGTCAAAAAAGTATATATATTTTTTTTATGTAATCTACTGTGACACCAGATATGAGTGGCACTGTGCACTGGCAGTAGTTGGCACAGTACACACTGTAGGCCTAACACACTGTCACGAGGGTGTCAAGAGCCACGTCTGACTCCGTTATACCCGGGGTCAAGAAGTCGCAGCGGGTGGCTGCGCGCTCTATGTATAAAGATAGTGCTGTTTCTTAATGGTAGCTTTCTGGGTTTGCCTTGCAACCCTTTTTGGCTCACTCAGGGATCCGTAGCTCCTTCTCCTCAGCTGTTTCTTGTCCAGCACTCCCAACCTCCTTATATTCCCCTCTCCCACTTCTCTGGTTGTCAGATATAGAGCTTCCTGCCTGGACTTCTATACTGACCCACTGGAGCTGAGTAGCTGTGATCCCTGGTTGTTGTTCCAGAGTGTTACCCTCCGGATCCCTGTTGGGCTTTTGTTGTCTGCTGTTGTCGCCCACCTGTAGAGATGAGCGAACTTCTGTTTTAAGTTCGGCGTCTAAAGTTCGGCTTCGGGTTAGCGGAGGATCCCGATATGGATTCCGAATTCCGTTGTGGTCCGTGGTAGCGGAATCAATAATGGTCATTATTGATTCCGCTACCACGGACCACAACGGAATTCGGAATCCATATCGGGATCCTCCGCTAACCGGAAGCCGAACTTTAGACGCCGAACTTAAAACAGAAGTTCGCTCATCTCTACCCACCTGGGATTATATGTTTTGTCTGTATTGTCTGTCCTCTCCTTGGTGTTTTCCTTTAGTGTCAGTGGTGCGAACTAGTGATCCCACCGCCCTGTTCACTACGTATGCTGCTGATTGGCTGGAATGTGTCTGCTGACTGTGAGGTACAGGATCAAAGTTTGCTCAATGATGGCGTATAGGGGGCGGACCGAACATCGCATATGTTCCCCCTGCCGCGGCGAACGCGAACAAGCGATGTTCGCCGGCAAATAGTTCGGGACATCTCTAGCGATGGCGCGCTATGAGAGACCCTGCTTAATACGTTCAAAAAGGGAGAGTTTTTTTGCCTTTGCCATCACATTATGTGACTACCTGACAGAAAATGACAATGAATCCACATCTTTGCACAGATTTGGCCTTTTAAAGGCATCTGGTCCTAAAATTTGGATCAGCTGAAAAACAGCCTGTTTCAGTTTAATCGTTATTTTCAATTAATTGAATGCTCAAAAAATGTTTTGTCTCACTCTCATTTCTTCTTGTTGCATGTTGAAGCTCTACTTGGAACCTTTTTAAGATCCAACAATGTAAAATATGCTTTTTTGCCATTTTTCAAGTGGTTTTAAACTTTTGATTAGGACTGTATTTTGGAACGAAAAATAATTATGATTCAAAATGAAGTCAATGGACTGCAGGATTAAGGAACGTTGCATCTCAGACATACAGGGATCTGAGAGTAGGGTCTCCTCAATGGTTTTCAGGCCCAAGGGGTGAAGAATATTGCTATAAAGAGATGAAACGTCTAATGTTGCCCAATGGTAGGAGTTCTGCCAATGGAAGGTTTCTAGAGTATTCAATAGATGGGCTGTGTATTTGAGGTATGATGGTAGCTTGGAAACATAATTCTGCAGTATGCCATCGACATATTCAGAGAGGTTTGTGGTAAGGGAACCGATGCCGGATATGATAGGCCTGCCAGGAGGGTTAGTGAGAGATTTGTGGATCTTTGGCAAAAAATAAAATCTGGCGGTGGATGGATGAGGGATTTTGAGATATGTTTTTATTTTCTTGTCGATGACTCCTGCATGATAACCCTAATCTACAAGTAAGTAGAGCATCTTCTTTTATTCCTGAGTAGGATTATGTGTCAGACGTTTGTAATAGTCCTGGTCGGATAAGATACGGAGAGATTCAGAGGTATAATAGCTAGTGTCCATAATAACTATGCACCCCCTTTATACAGTCATGTGAAAAAATTAGGACACCCTTTGAAAGCATGTGGTTTTTTGTAACATTTTTAATAAATGGTTATTTCATCTCCGTTTCAACAATACAGAGAGATTAAAGTAATCCAACTACACAAAGAAAACTGAAGAAAAGTCTTTTTAAGATCTTCTGTAAATGTCATTCTACAAAAATGCCTATTCTAACTGAGGAAAAAGATAGGACACCCTCACATGTATTCCCTCTTAAATTGGCTCAGATCTCACACAGGTATATCACACCAGGTGCACATAATTAGTAGATCGTTACTCTGCATGTTGAATGAGGCTTGCCCTATTTAAACCTCAGACATTTAGTTTGGTGTGCTCCTGACTGTTGAAGTGAGAGTGAGCACCATGGTGAGAGCAAAAGAGCTGTCAGAGGACTTCAGAAAAAAGATTGTAGCAGCCTATGAGTCTGGGAAGGGATTTAAAAAGATCTCAAAAGATTTTGAAATCAGCCATTCCACTGTCCGGAAGATAGTCTACAAGTGGAGGGCTTTCAAAACAACTGCCAACATGCCCAGGACTGGTCGCCCCAGCAAGTTCACCCCAAGAGCAGACCGCAAGATGCTAAAAGAGGTATCCAAAAACCCTAAAGTGTCATCTCGAGAACTACAGCAGGCTCTGGCTACTGTTGATGTAGAAGTACATGCCTCTACAATCAGAAAGAGACTGTACAAGTTTAACTTGCATGGGAGGTGTGCAAGGAGGAAACCTTTGCTTTCCAAGAGAAACATCGAGGCCAGACTGACATTTGCCAGCGATAAAGTTGACAAAGACCAGGACTTCTGGAATAATGTTCTTTGGACAGATGAGTCCAAAATTGAATTATTTGGACACAACAGCAGAGGACATGTTTGGCGTAAACCAAACACAGCATTCCAAGAAAAGAACCTCATACCAACTGTGAAGCATGGAGGTGGAAGTGTCATGGTTTGGGGCTGCTTTGCTGCAGCAGGACCTGGTCAGCTCACCATGATAGAATCCACGATGAATTCTACTGTGTATCAGAAGGTGCTTGAAGAACATGTGAGACCATCAGTTAGAAAATTAAAGCTGAAGCGGAACTGGACCATGCAACATGACAATGACCCAAAACATACTAGTAAATCAACCAAAGATTGGCTGAAAAAGAAGAAATGGAGAGTCCTGGAATGGCCAAGTCAAAGTCCAGATTTGAATCCCATTGAGATGCTGTGGGGTGACTTGAAAAGGGCTGTACGTGCAAGAAACCCCTCAAACATCTCACAGCTGAAAAAGTTCTGCATTGAGGAGTGGGGTAAAATTTCCTCAGACCGATGTCGAAGACTGGTAGATGGCTACAAGAACCGTCTCACTGCAGTTATTTCAGCCAAAGGAGGTAACACTCGCTATTAGGGGCAAGGGTGTCCTATCTTTTTCCTCAGTTAGAATAGGCATTTTTGTAGAATGACATTTACAGAAGATCTTGAAAAGACTTTTCTTCAGTTTTCTTTGTTTAGTCGGATTACTTTAATCTCTTTGTATTGTAGAAACGGAGATGAAATAACCATTTATTAAAAATTTTACAAAAAACCACATGCTTTCAAAGGGTGTCCTAATTTTTTCACATGACTGTATGCACTCTTTATAACTATATTGTTATTTTGGGTCAATGTTTTAAGGGCTTGGAATAGTTCTGGGGTAAGGTTCTTATCACGTACATTAGTGGAGATGGAAGATAGATCCTCTTTCATGTCGGCCAAAACCATATTGTAAAACGTTTCGATATGTGGGCCTCTACTCTCAAGAGGGTAAAGTTGGTTTAGGTTGAATCCTGGAGGGGATAGGTGTGGCTATAGCAGGGGAATCTGTATTGTCATCATGAGATAGGGGAGGTGACGGGGTACAAATGAGTGTTCTATCAGGTCCAACAACCTCTTGGGGTTCTATACTCGGTTTGGGTGTGATGAGATTTTTGATAGGAAACTAACCCTTCATAGACATTTTTCTAACAAATTGATTCAGATCCACAAAAAGTTCAAAAGGATCAGGATTGTAGGTAGGGTAAAAGGAGAGTCCCCTAGAAGCTTAATTATATTGCGTGTGAGTATGTGTTTTGAAAGATTGAAGATACCCCTCTCTTTTTCTTTCTCGTTCCTGGTGAGGTAAGATGATTCTACATTTGTTTGGGCTTGATTTTCTTGTTTCAGTGTGCGCTTTTTTTCTACCTCCTCGGCATCCTCTAGGTCTGTATTTGACCGCTTTTTCTTGATGCTGGAAACCGGGGTGTAAAAGTGGGTAATTTTTAAGGATCTGGCTGTGGACAGAGTGCTGAGGTGTGGCGTGTCTAATGACTGAATCAGAGGGCTGAGAGGAAGAATACTTGTCAGGATCTTTCTGGCAGGTGGGGTGGGATTGGGTGTCCATACCGTTGGAGAGACCTGATCTAAAAAAGAGCCTTCAGTCAGATTGGATGGGAGAGCTAAAAAGTGATCGGAATTGGATGATAGCGAATAGGTAGAAATGTTCAAAATATCCTCAGCTACCGGAGAGAGATGGGTAGGTCCGTGGTGGTATTAGGGAGTGAGTCGTCTCTCTTTTTTGGGGGCCCAATGTCCTGAGTAGTTTTATCACTGGTATTAGGATCGGATGGGTAATTATTAGAGGTGGTGATCAAAGATATAGGGGCTACTGTTGGTTCCTTTCGGTTACTGAGAGTGGAATTGGACAGATAGTCAGTGGTGGAACTCCTAGTGATGGAGGATCCAGTATTTCCAGATAATTGGACATCGTGTGTAGATATTGCTTTTGTGAACAGGTGATGCTACACACTGTTTAGTAGAGTGAAACGAGGCTGGGTGTTTCCTTTTAAGGTTATTGGTAGGGATACTTTTGTTGTATGTATTGCTATTGTGAAAGGTTAATGCCCTCTGTGGTATGTTTACCACATCGGCATAGGAGGTCCATATAGACAAATGAAAAACAGAAAAAAGGGAAGTTATTCCAATCCAGGGGGATC
The DNA here is from genome assembly GCF_905171765.1 of Bufo bufo. Taxonomy (NCBI): domain Eukaryota; kingdom Metazoa; phylum Chordata; class Amphibia; order Anura; family Bufonidae; genus Bufo; species Bufo bufo. The sequence goes on along the minus strand of NC_053390.1, from coordinate 445,146,629 downwards.
ACACAAAATCCCACAGGAAATGAAGGAATAAGGCGTCGACAGATGAGGGACGGTATGAAATATAAAAATAAGAAAAGGTTAAGGTAGGCAGCTATAGAAGGGTGTTTAATGTAATTAAACACATAAGACAAAAGTGCTTAAAGACATATGGCATCGGTCAGCGTGTGGTGAGGGGTCTCATCCACACCGGCAGCGGAGATCAATAAAGTGGTGAAAAGTGCTAAGTGCCACTCCCTAAAACCATAGGTAAATACGAGATAATAGATGGTAGAGATGAAGTAGATAAACAATGGGTGGATCAGGGGGGCGGGCACATGTGAAGATATCATAGACCCCCAGTGCAATATATGATCTTAATGCCAAGGAAATAGCATATGATTAAAATGCATATAAGAGGTATTAAAAGCATGCGGATAATCAACATAAAAATAGTGAGCACTCACCTCGCTGGGGGGTAGTCGCCAGGATAAACTCATGACACCTGTGACTTTAAACCCCCCGCCCGGCCAGAATCACATGTAGAGTAGACAGAGATTGATGGCAGCATAAACAGGCAGGCTTCTGATCAATCGCTTAATTCCAATAGTGCGAAGGCTCAACGCATATCTATTTTGTTTGTGTATGTTACACACATATAGATATCTATGGACTCTAGCGTATATATATATATATATATATATATATATATATTTTGGTAATGTAAACAGTGCTGGAAGGTGTGTTGTCCCACTTCAGGTACCTCAGATGGGTGAGACAGATAAAATCCAGAGAGTGGCAGTAGTCTCAGCAAAGCATAGTTTGCTGAGACATGTTTGTATACATTTTCTGGGCTGGATTTTAGTTGGACTGGTGGCTAGTCTTGGTAGAGGGAGTTACCAGTCCACACCCTTCCAGTATGGGTTTTCCTTTCTACCTGAGGTGATCGCAGGTGAGGCCTGCTGTAATCAGGCTTGCATAAAGCACCTCAGAGTAGGTCAGTCTGAGGAGGGAGAAGTGTCTGTGATACTGGAGCAGAGGCTCTGTGTGTGGTCTCAGTCAGGAGGACTGAGGGGCCACAAGGCTATGCGAAGCCTGATCTCTCCCCTGTGTGGACTGATATTTAATGAGTGGAACCTGCTAAGGCTTGGAGCCTGAGACCCTCACACTAAGTGGTACTTAGAGGTGAGTCAGGGAAACCTATGTGTTTAGGTAGAGCCCAGACGGGCAGGAGTTTATTTTGTAAAACTGTTTACACGGACGTGCCGCAATAAAACACAGTTTTGGCCCTTAAATCCTGGTGTTTGTGAAGATGTCTGTGAGTGTGACCCCCTGAAAGAGAGACGATCCCTTACAATATATATATATATATATTATGCAAAATTTGCTGCTCCTCTCTTATTTCTGTTTATATCTTTTATTGTGTATATTCATGTGTATAGACTGACGCCCACGTATGTGTTCAATTTTTTAAAAATAGTTTTTATCTGTTTTTTATCCACCATAACGATTATAATTATTTTAGATATGCGATCTTACCACACATTATAATATATTATCCTATTAGTATTATCAGATTATTGTTATGAGTATTATAATCCTTTTTTGCATACTATACATTCAGGGCACAGATATATATATATATATATATATATATATGATATAGATATACTCTTGTTTGCCTCATTTGCCACCAGTTAAACTGGACAGGGGCTGTCCAAAATAAAAGATAGAATCTGATTGGTTTAATTTATGCTACAGATTTCCACTGTATATTTCACCGTTTGCAATGCGTAGGGTTAGATCTTTGGTAAATCCGCACCAAAATCCACTGTGGAATGTCAGCAAAATCTGCAGTAAAATTTTCAAGAAAGGCGCCCTGTCACACACAGCCAGGAAAGGGGGAAGTGGCTGACGTTGGGCTGCTCTCTCCTTTCACTTTAGTGGGGCTTAAAAAAATAGCCAAGTAGGCGAGCTCCGCTCTTTTCGGATGTGACATTTTTGATATGGATATGCCGTTAATGGGCAGATATTTTACCCCGCAGGTTTTGTCTATCAATCTGAAACAGTTGGTTTCCAACCACATATTTACTATGCTTTTCTGTGCTTCTATAGGAACTCGACTTTATGGATTAAACACACAGCAGCCATAGCATCACCAAAATTTATGATGCAGCGACCAAGCAGGTTCAATCACCAACCACACAGAGACGGTTACAACAGTCTTCCTATCTGCGTGGCATGCCGGTGGACGCCAGGCTGATAGTTAAGGCAAGAAGCTTTCAGGATACAAGCCCCAGACCAGCGTCCCAGATGGAGAAACCAAGAGTCAACAGAATCAGCTGAATCTGGGAGGCTGTGTGGTGATAGGAACATCTATTTTTTGATCCAATTCAATTATGCTAATACCAGATGTTGGGTCAACTGGGCCATTGTGGTATTGTTTAATAAGATAAGCACCAATCTTCACACAAGCAAATCACTTAATCCCATGGAAATGTATGGAGGTCTAGAGATAAAGGGCCAGATTTATCATTAGCTCGTCAGAATAATGGAGTGAAAAAGTCGCAAATTTTTGCGCAATCGCTTAAACTGCGCAACAATTTGCGACTTTTATTGGCTCTTCGTTCATCACTACACCCGGGACCCCCGCCAATCATCTGTTTGAGAAGGCAGTAGTGCCACAGCTTTCTCTCAGATTTCCCTAGGCCATGTGACATCACATTCTGGCCTAGGCGCAGCTCTATACAATGTACAGCGCTCTGATTGGTAAACTGTGAGAAGGTCTGTTGCATTCTCAAACAGCTGATCAGCGAGGGTCCCGGATGTCAGACCACCACTGATCAGATATTGATGACCTATCCAGAGGATAGGACATCAGTATAAAACTCCCAGAAAACCACTTTAATGTGTAGATGCTGACTCAAGGAGGAAGATGTTGAGCCAGACTGGAATTATCAGATATACAACTACATTAGGCATATTAATCCTAACATCTCCTTTTAGAGATGGATTGCACAAGGTATTAAATCATTAGTTGATATACAGTATGTACTAATTTAGTTATATACCTTTAAAAGGGTATTGCGGTAGGAAAAAGTTATCAGATCAGGTTGGTGGGGGTACTACCGGTGGGACCCCCACCAATCACAAGAACAGGGCCCTGTACCCCCGGCAAGCCCCCTGCTGCTCCCCTGAAATGACCTGCGCGGCCGGTCGCACAAGCGCACGGCCGCTCCATTCATTTCTGTGGGTGTTCCGGAGATAGCCAAGCACTGTACTCGCCTATTTCCGGAACTTCCATAGAAATGGATAGAGCAGGATAACTTTCACCTACCGGAATACCCCTTTAAGAAGTTTTAGCCAAAGGCCTCTGATTTGTTAGCATATCTTCAGATAAAGGGCTTGTTCACACAAACGTGCCGTGTTTTGCGGTCCTTAAATTGCGGATCCGCAAAACACGGTTGGTCCTTTATAGAAATGCTTATTCTTGTCAGAAAAACGGACAAGAATAGGACATGATATATAATTTTTGCAGGTCTACGGAACGGAGCAACGGATGCGGACAGCACACGGAGTGTCTTGGCGCTAACATCGACCTGTAAGGCTGAGTTCATACTTGAGTTATTTGGCCCCGTAACTGCCCAAATAAGTGAAGTGTGCAGTGATTCTAAGAGTGACGCCTGTCATCTGCATGTCATACGAACTCACAGTATTATTTCACTACCAAAGAAGACTCCATATGTGTGTAACTGCAAGGCACATTGTTATACACCACTATAAAGGCTCTCTGCAGCCAGGAAATAGCATTTTTTTTTACGTAATTCGCAAATTTTTTTAAACAAATTTGGCGAAACGGCAAATCGAATTTTTGAAAAATTCACTCATCTCTAGTTGCCAGGGGAGAAAGGTCAGCCTTTCAAATGGGAGACTATTTTGTTGCTTTCCAGTCTTCTGGACTCACAAAGGAGTGTCTTCAACTTCTATACACTGGGCATTCCATAGCTGGTTTCATGATCCTCCCATCAATTGGTCCAGCAATTTCATTAATTCCTCTTATTTAAAATGTGATATAGCAATATATATGTTAAATTAAAAATATCAATGTTTAATACCCTGAAGCACAAATACGCTTTTATATTGATTCATCCAAACAAAACGAAAAAAAAAAAAAAAAAGAGGACAAAATTTTCTTTGGGCAAAAACACTTGTCTCACTTCAGCAAATGGCATTTATCATGAAGAGAAATTTAATACAAGCCAATTACTAATGTATTGTTATTGTCCATATTGCCTCCTTTGCTGTCTTGATTCATTTTTCAGTCACATTGTACACTGCTCATTTCCATGGTTACGACCACCCTGTAATCCAGCAGCGGTGGTCGTGCTTACACAATATAGGAAAAGGCACTGGCCTATGTGCACTCCCACAGTCCTGGCCACCAGGTGGTGAGGTGACAGGTTCTCTTTAAGTTCTGTTGAAATTAAGGGGCACATTTATTAGGACCGGCGTTTTAGACGCCGGTCATAATAAAAGCCTGTAGCTAGCGGGGTATCCGCCGAAGTTATGAAGAGGCGCATGCCTCTGCATAACTTCAGCGCATCCACTTTCTACGCCTAAAACAGCAACTAAGCATTGACCCGCCATCTGCGCCTGAAATAAGCCTAATTTAGGAGTATTTCAGTATAGTAAATGACCCCCTAAATCTGTGCAGCAGCTCTAGCCATTCTGACAGCTCCCTGACCGAATGTAGCTGCTTGCAGAATCTTTATATGTAATGTACATTCCAGGGGCATAGCAAGTAACTGTGGGGCTTCATAGCAAAATTGACTTGGGCCCCACTCTATCATGACCACCTTCTGCAGCAATTCCAGTACATGAATTTTATGATTATTATGGTCTCCCTGATGCACAAGGATAATGTAAAAGTTGAAGTGACTTTATTGTACATATTGTAGATAATTTACATAGTTATGTCACAAAATAGCAATAATGCACACAGTGATGTCAATAGTAGGAGAATATATGCAAATAGGTCATTGCAAAGGAATGACACACATAGAAAGGTCATCATGTATCCCTTGTCTATGTTGAGAAGGGGCAATACAGGGTGGCCCACGAAAAAGTAGACAGTCTCCAGCAATAGTAGGACAAAATGAATGAGCAAGTGGATTGTTTTTTTAATAACCCACATGCCACACGATGCAGAAAGTGGTCCCCATTCATATCTATGCATTTTTGGGCACGTCGGATTATGTTGGCTTATACTACTTGTAATGTTGCGGATAGTGTTTGTGATATTTTCCTTCAGTTCATTCAGGGATGTGGATTGTTAGCGGACATTTTCTGTTTTGAATTTCCCAACAGATAAAAATTGCATGAGGACAAGTCTGAGGAACGTGGTGGCCATAACCCCTTGCTCACAGTTTGCTCCTACATTAACAGTTAATGAATCTGTGCCAGTGAGGTGTGGCATGTTGTCCCATCTTGTTGGAAAGAGCAGGACATTTTTGTTTCTGCAGCATCACTGCTATGGAGCTGCAAGCAGTATCGGCCAACATAATCCCATGTGCCCAAAGATGCATAGACCGGAACAGGGACCACTTTCAGTATCTTTTGTGACTTGTGGGTAATTAAAAAAATAACAATCCACTTGCTCATTCATCTTGTCATACTATTGCTGGAGGTGGGCTACTTTTTCGTGGGCCACCCTGTATATAAGATAGGGGTAAACGTGGAGCCCAACAGTCATTATTTGCTGCACCTTATGTCTGAATGAAAATGCATTTCTGGTATTTTACAGTAGAAACCCATACTCTTCAAAAAGTCTCCCAAGGTGTCCAGACCAAATTTATTTATTTATTTTATGCATTTATATAGCTCTGCTATATACCGCAGCTCTTTACAGACATTAGCATCCAACTGTCCTTAATGGGGCTCACAATCTAAGTTCCCTATCAGTATGTCTTTGGAGTGTAGGAGGCAACTGGAGGAAACCCACACAAGCACAGGGAGAACATACAAACTCCATGCAGATGTTGTTATTGGTCAGATTCGAACCTAGGACCCCAGCACTGCAAGGCACCAGTGCCAACCAGTGAGCCACCGTGCTGCTCACTCATGGTGTTCCTTAAGATATGGAAGCTCAAAAACTCTCAGAAGAATCTTGTCACCCACACTTTTAAAAATATGAGGTTCTTAGCACACAATCTGATGACATTGTGTGAGCCCATCTGCCACGTCAAGGCGACCTCATTCAGATAGGTCCCTACACTAAGACATGATTTACACTATTAATTTGAAAAGCCAAACTGATAAGCAGTATATTGGTCTTTCTCTATAACAACTGACTACTGTATATAAATTAATGTAAAAGCACACTGCAAGTGATAACACCAGTTACACTCAATATATCCTGTTATATGTATAACGTGTTAGTGTAGGGACCCACCTAAAGAAGGAGGGATTAAGCACTGCAAAAGGGCTAACAAACAGATGTGAATTTAATAAATGAAATAGAATTCAACCCATGTAATGTTATAACAATATTGATTGCAACTGGTACACCATGCAATGTTTGTATAGTCAGTCACTGCAGAAGAAAAGCTTTTTTGTTTTTGGTGCATTATGTGGTGGAGGCCAAGCTTTGATTTTTCTAAAATGTAAAATTTAGAACAGAACTTTTCTCCTATTACTGTGCAACATTTTATGGATATCACTCAGGAAGTGATATCATACACTATATACACAACACTTAACCTATATACAGACACTATATAAATTACACAGATCCTATATACACACTGCATACATTTACCCTATACATATACTACACTTACCTTTCACATACACTATATACACCACACTTACCCTGTGTATGCACAGTATATATATACTACATTACACTTACCTGATATACATACTATATAGACTACACTGACCGTAAATATACACTAGACTATTATTACTCTATATATACATTACATAGAGTACATGTACCCTAAATATACACTATATACAATATACTTGCCTTATACATACACTATATACTGTACACATACCCTATACACACAATATTGACGACACTCACCCTATACAAGCACTATATACACAATATATACACTATATAATCTACACATACTCAATATACAGACTAAGTATAAAGATTACACCTATATACACACTATAGAGACTACACTATACATATACTATATACAGTACATTAATCCTATATGCTGACACTATATAGATTACTTATCCTATATACACACTATATACACTACACTTACCTTTTTTACAGACATTAAATAGATTACACTTATCCTATAAGCACACTATATAGATTACACCTATCCTATGTACACACTATGTAGACTACACTTACTTTACACATAAACTGTATATACTACACTTACCCTATACACACACTATATACACTATATATACACTTAATATACTACACTTACCCTATATACAGGCACTTTATAGATTAATTATCCTATATATACACACACTATATAAACTACACATACTGTATGTATTACTATAATGACTACACATGTTATATACATACACTATATACACTAATTTTACCCCATATACAGAAACTATATAAATTACACTTCTCCCATACATACAATATATACATTACACTTACCCCACATAATAAATATATATATATATATACACACACACACACTACACATACCCTATATACAGATAATATATAAATTAAACAACACTTACCCTGTGCAAACACTATAAATTTACAATATACTCTACACATACACTATGTAGATTAATTATCATATATACACATTTTATGCACTACACTTACCGTATGCTCACATTATATTAACTACACATATCATATACATACACTATACACACTACACTTACCGCATATACAGACACTATAAAAATTACACTTATCCTATACATACACATACACTATATAGACTACACTTATCCTGTGTATGCACAGTATATATATATATATATATTACATTACACTTACCTGATATATATACTATATAGATTACACTTACCGTAAATATACACTAGACTATTATTACTCTATATATACATTACATAGAGTACATGTACCCTAAATGTACACTATATACATTATACTTTCCTTATACATACACTATATACTGTACACAAACCCTATACACACAATATTGACAGCACTTACCCTATACAAGCACTACATACACTATATATACACTATATACTCTACACATACTCAATATACAGACTAACTATAAAGATTACACTTGTATACACACTACAAAGACTACACTATACATATGCTATATACAGTACATGAATCCTATATGCTGACACTATATAGATTGCTTATCCTATATACACGCTATATACACTACACTTACCTTTTTTACAGACATTAAATATATTACGCTTATCCTATAAGCACACTATATAGATTACACCTATCCTATGTACACACTATTTAGACTACACTTACCTTACACATTCACTATATACACTACACTTACCCTATACACACACTATATAGACTATACAAACACTATATATACTACACTTACCCTATATACAGGCACTTTATAGATGAATTATCCTATATACACACTATATACACTACACTTACCATATGTAATGCTATAATGACTACACATTATATACATACACTATATACACTAAACTTACCCCATATACAGAAACTATATAAATTGCACATATCCTATACATACAATATATACATTGCACTTACCCCACATTTAATATATATATATATACTACACATACCCTATATACAGATAATATATAAATTAAACAACACTTACCCTGTACAAACACTATATACACTATACATTTACTATATACTCTACACATACCTAATATACAGACTAGTTATAAAGATTACACTTATCATATATACAAACATAAATACTACATACATACTACATAGACTACACTATGCAGATATACTATATACAATACACTTACCCTATACATAAACTATATACACTATGTTTATCCTATATGCAGACACTATATAAATTGTTTATCCTATATAAACACTATATATACTACACTTACCTTATATACAGATACTAAATAGATTACGCTTATCCTATAAGCACACTATATAGAATATACCTATCCTATGTACACACTATTTAGACTACACTTACCTTACACATTCACTATATACACTACACTTACCCTATACACACACTATATAGACTATACAAACACTATATATACTATACTTACCCTATATACAGGCACTTTATAGATGAATTATCCTATATACACACTATATACACTACACTTACCATATGTAATGCTATAATGACTACACATTATATACATACACTATATACACTAAACTTACCCCATATACAGAAACTATATAAATTGCACATATCCTATACATACAATATATACATTGCACTTACCCCACATTTAATATATATATATATATATATATATACTACACATACCCTATATACAGATAATATATAAATTAAACAACACTTACCCTGTACAAACACTATATACACTATACATTTACTATATACTCTACACATACCTAATATACAGACTAGTTATAAAGATTACACTTATCATATATACAAAACATAAATACTACATAAATACTACATAGACTACACTATGCAGATATACTATATACAATACACTTACCCTATACATAAACTATATACACTATGTTTATCCTATATGCAGACACTATATAAATTGTTTATCCTATATAAACACTATATATACTACACTTACCTTATATACAGATACTAAATAGATTACGCTTATCCTATAAGCACACTATATAGAATATACCTATCCTATGTACACACTATTTAGACTACACTTACCTTACACATTCACTATATACACTACACTTACCCTATACACACACTATATAGACTATACAAACACTATATATACTACACTTACCCTATATACAGGCACTTTATAGATGAATTATCCTATATACACACTATATACACTACACTTACCATATGTAATGCTATAATGACTACACATTATATACATACACTATATACACTAAACTTACCCCATATACAGAAACTATATAAATTGCACATATCCTATACATACAATATATACATTGCACTTACCCCACATTTAATATATATATATATATATATATATATACTACACATACCCTATATACAGATAATATATAAATTAAACAACACTTACCCTGTACAAACACTATATACACTATACATTTACTATATACTCTACACATACCTAATATACAGACTAGTTATAAAGATTACACTTATCATATATACAAAACATAAATACTACATACATACTACATAGACTACACTATGCAGATATACTATATACAATACACTTACCCTATACATAAACTATATACACTATGTTTATCCTATATGCAGACACTATATAAATTGTTTATCCTATATAAACACTATATATACTACACTTACCTTATATACAGATACTAAATAGATTACGCTTATCCTATAAGCACACTATATAGAATATACCTATCCTATGTACACACTATGTAGAGTACACTTACCTTACACATTCACTATATACACTACACTTACCCTAAACACACACTATATACACTATACATACACTATATATACTACACTTCCCCTATATACAGGCAATATATAGATTACTTATCCTATATATACACACTAAATGCACTACACTTACCGTATATACACACTGCATTGATGAGACATATCATATGCATACACTAAACTTACCCAATATACATAACCTATATAAATTACACTTATTCTATACATACAATATATACATTACATTTACCCTACATATATAACATATATACACTACACTTACCCTATATACAGACACTATATAGAATAACTATCATATATGCACACTATATGCACTACACTTACCGTATGTACACACCATATAGACTATATATACAATATACATACAATATATATATTACACTTAGCCAATATACAGGCACTGTATAAATTACACAACACTTAGCCTATAAAAACACTATATATACTATACATACACTATATACTCTACACATACCCAATATACAGACTAACTATAAAGATTACACTTATCTGATATATAAAACTTAAAGACTACAGTTATCCTATATATACACTACATAGACTACACTATATATATGCTATATACAGTACACTTACCCTATATATAAACTATACACACTACATTTATCCTATATGCAGACACTATATAGATTGCTTATTCTATATAAACGCTAAATATACTACACTTACCTTATATGCAGACATTAAATATATTACGCTTATCCTATAAGCACACTATATAGATTACACCTATCCTATGTACACAGTATGTAGACTACACTTACATTACAAATACACTCTATTCACTACACTTACCGTGTGTACACACTATATTAACTACACATACCCTATACATACACTATATACACTACACTTACACTATATACAGACACTATATAGATTAAACTTATCCTACACACATGCGCTATATACAATAGGGTTATCCTATATACACACTATTACACTACACCTTATTCATACGCTATATACACTTACCCTATATACAGACTAACTATAAAGATTATACCTGTCCTATATACACAACATAAAGGCAACACTTATCCTATCCTGTGGTCCGTGAGAAGGTTCTCTGTGAAGACTGCGGAGACTGAAGATTGTGTCTGAATTAAAAAGAAAACATGACATAAATATTGGAGCAGTTGTTGGACTCTTTAACACATACTGTCTATCAGGATGGACCCTGTGTCTCAATCTTGTATCAAACAACGAGTGACCCCGGTGTCCATTTTAACTTGTCACACCTCACCTTTCATTTGCAAAGTGAACTGGACAACTGCAACTTCTGATACTCACTCATTTCCAACATTCTGTCATTTTCTGTGAGTTTGTTGATGTCGTCACATAAAAAATGTACATGTAGTCTCAGCCCAATGGAGATTCTTAAAGGGTTGCAAAAAGAAGTATAAAAAGTATTCCCAAATCATGCACCGAGACCCTAATTAACATATTCATTAAGATATCTCTGCAACAGCAATTTGGGTAATAAAAGTATCAAGCATATTTATATTTTTTATTCACATAGCCGTATCAGGGCTTGTCTTTTGCAGTACAAGATGTACTTTCTAATGGCGCCATTTATAGTTGCATACAATGTGAATGGGATGCGGAAACAAATTTCAAATGGGGTGGAATTCTTCAACATTTATATATTTTTTTTTTAACACCGTTTCCTATGCATTTAAAACTGACCTATTATTTTTATTCTTGGTCATTACGATTACATTAGTCCCAGGTGCCTGCAGTTTAAAACAGAAGGCACCTGGCGGATATCGCGCCCGCTCTGATCATGCGGTTTTTGTTGCAGAAGCGCACAGAAATCCGTACAGAAATTTGTGCTGATTTTCTGCACCTTACCCTACACCTGTGTACAGGCACCCTAAGGCTTGGAGGGGAGAATGCAAATTAACTCATACCAGCCCAACCAACTATCTGAAAAAAAATTTACCCTTTTTGGGAGGGTTTTTCCGATATTTATATGACTGTGCCTGTAGTAATAGAGCAAGATTTGCATTTAAGGGTTCAATCCAAAAAAGCTGGTTTCACAAACTAAGGCCTCATGCACACGACCGTGCCGTTTTTGCGGTCCTCAAATCGCGGATCCGCAAAAAACAGAAGCCGCCCATGTTGCCTTCCGGAACGGGCGCCGGCAATATAAATGCCTATAACAAAGGTCGTGTCCATGAGGCCTAAAGCCGCAATGCATATGAAGAACCTAACTTACAGGCAACTACATGAGATGAGTTTAAAGACGCCAAGAATTTTCACATTTTAAGTCTTCATTCACACAGTCAGTGTTTGATCAGTGATTTCCATCAGTGATTGTGAGCCAAAACCAGGAGTGGATCCTACACAGACATAAGGTAGAAGGGAAAGATCTGCGCCTGTTCTGTGTTTTGGACCAGCACTTTGTTTTGGCTCAAAATCACTGATGGAAATCCCTGACCAAACACTGACTGTGCCAATAAGGCCCTAATGCAATCATCTGCAGTGTCTGCCATTCTTTATACTTCACCGTTCTTTAGGTAACTTCACCACAAGTGTTGTAGACCTGACCAAAAGTCCTATTTTCCCTAGACACATAATAAACCGTTCAAATTTAGGGAAAACGCTAAACATCTTTCCCTGTTTTATTGTATTTATTGTAGCTTACTAAAAACACACCAGTTTTATACAGAGATATCCCGCACCTGAATATAACAGTTAGATATATCTCAGTATCTTACCCCAGAAATCCCACCGTGAGCAGTGGGCGTAAAAGCAGCTCTTCCGGGTGTCTCCGAAATTCATCACTAACCATAAAATCAGTTTCATCTCCCAAGGAGCCAACTGATGATTTTTAGATTCAAGCCGACCAACAGCTTTTTGTTTACTGCAGTTGCCATGGTGATATCAACATCAGAGTTAAAGGGGACATTACCTTCCTGATCACTTTTTCTTTTCACATACTAATCTTGATGAATTCCTGCACTTATGTCAAGTGTGAATGAAATCCAATAATCCAGATTTTTTTTTTAAGTAGTGGCAATCTCCAACGGGATCTTAGTGCTGGAGTGCCTGTCAGGCCAGGTTCACATCACCGTTTAGCTTTCCGTTCTTCTGTATTTTAAGCATCCGTTATGGTCAGTTATGCAGGTGTTGCATCCTTTTTAGCTATTTCCGTCTGGGATCCGTTATTTTAGAGGGAAAAAATTCCTATATTTTTTGAAGTCTAAAATAACGGATCGTAGACAGAAATGGCTAAACGAAGGCAACATGTGCATAACAGATGCTTAAAATACATGTGAACTCAGCCTTAGGCCTCATGCACACGGCCGTTGTGCGGTCGTTCCGTGCATTGGGGACTGCAATTTGCGGTCCCCAATGCACGGGCAATGTCCGTGCGGTGGCCATGACGAATCGAGACCTATTCAACTTCAATTCCTTTGCTGTCTGGATTCATTTTTCCATCACATTATACACTGCTTTTTCCCATGGTTACGACCACCCTGTAAACCATCAGTGGTGGCCCTGCTTGCACACTATAGGAGAAAGCACCAGCCTATGGGAGTTTCCACAGTCCTGGTCACCAGAGAGGATTACAGGGTGGTAACCATGGTAACGAGCAGTGTATATGTAACGCCCCAGAGTAGCATTACCACTTCTTCACGCCGCTACTATCTCTAATGTGCTAATATCATGTAATTTTGTGTATTTATTTCAGGTCCACTACACTGTGCATTTTTAATGTTTGCAACTGTTGTGTTTAAATGCAATTTGCCTGGTTTACCAGCAGGTGGCAGCAAATACGGCAGAGCTATAGTTAGGTAGAATGGAGATTTCCATTCCATTCTATACCCCCTCGGTGGAGGAGTGGGCCAGTCCCACTTCCTGCAGGAAGGGTGGATATTATTGAGAGTCAGTTCCAGCTTACCCCCTGCCAAGGGAGGGTGTGCTGGGCACGTCTCTTCTGAACATGCCCAAGCCAAGCCATCCAGAGCACCCTTAGCTCTGCTGGACATGGAGGCCAAAGCTTGAAGCCTCAGGAGCCAGGAGGAGTATTTCCTTGCCAAACATAGAGTCAGACTACTAAGTGTTGTGCAGCATAAAGAAGAAGCAAAGTTATACAGCCAGCCTGATAGTACAGCAGAGCCAGAGAGCAACAAATGTAGCAGTGATGAGTTTGCCTGCCAGAGTCTTAATGCTAAAGCCTGCTGGGACCAAGGCAAAGTTGGGACTGCATCTCAAGATCTGGACTCAAGTTATTCTTTTATCTCTCAACTATTCCCCCTATTTGTTTGCTTCGGAGCCAACGCCTTTGGTCCAGCCGTATCCAGGTAGGAGCACCGTGACACTCACACCTCATATAAAGGGACATTTTAGGCCACCCTATACCACTCGGCCGTTCCTACACCTGGGACGCGACATAGAGGGCCCTGTGGCGCGGCCGCCCATTGCATATATTGTGATACTCACCTCATCCACTTGCACACAAAGAGACAGTAGCTCCTCCTCATCACGCTGAGCGCCGGTCCTTCGACAGGTCCTTTTCATTCAATAGAGGAGCAAGAGGATGAGGTTAGTATATATATTTTTTCTTCTTTTTTTTGCTGAAATGAAACATTACAGCAGGGAGCCACTATGGGGCATTATTACTGCAGGGGTCACTATGGCAAACATCATAAGCCACCATGGGGAACAATAGTACTGCTAATGGCCACTATTGGAGACATTATTTCTGCCGGGGGGCACTATGGGGGATATTATTAATGCTGGGGGCCACTATGGGGGACATTATTACTGCTGGGGGGTATTATGTACACTGAGGGCACTTCAGGGGTTGGGATCTTTGTTTAAAAGAAAAAAGCCATTTTTAACAGCCGTGAATAACAGATGCAAAACGGGCATTAAAAACGGACAGACAGACAAAAAATGGATGCACAAATGGTTGGAAAATGGCCACGAAAAACTGACAGTGTGCCTTAAGCCTCATTTACACATCCGTTCTTAAATCTGTGAAAAGGAGGTCAGTGATGCCTCCATGAAGATATCTGTGAAGGATCCATGTGTGGTCCGTGTGTGCATATTTTGCTGTCCGTGTGTCATCCGTGTTTCACTGACACTGCACAGCTGAAAAATAATTTTCAAAGCATCTCTTCCTAATGATCCCTGAAACCCTGTTGGATCCATGTCGCATTCGTGGTTTTCACGGATACATAGACTATAATGGGCATGATGGATGGACGGACAAAGTAGAGCATTTATCCGTGCTGAAAACACAGACCCACGGACCGTGCTAAAACTCTGATGTGTGAATGCACACATTAAAATGATTGAGGACGTGAGCTGTCCGTGGAGAACATGTACAGCGCACATAGGTGGAACACTGAGGTGTGAATGAGGTTTTATAGAGCTTAGAGCGTTTAGGATTGTACGGTAACAGAATTCAGACATGTCGGTTCAGCATGTTAGGGATCAGCTCCCTGAAAAGATTGCACTGAAAGGCTCAATGGCCTTGTGTAATTTCCACTAATTAGTAGCTACAGTAGATGCATTTCTCCAGTGTGGAAATGGGGCAGTTTTTTCCTTTGTAACTAAAATGTATTTCACACCTCCACTAGGTGGCAGCAATGTACTGGTTACCTTTTCATATGACAGAAAACACAACACAGGTGTGAATACAGCCTTAGGCCTAGTTCACACGAACGTATGGCTTTTATAGTTTTTTGCGGTCCGTTTTTCACGGATCCGTTGTTCCGTTTTTGAGTTCCGTTGTGTTTCCGTTTCCTTTCCGTTTTTACGTTCCGTTTTTCCGTATGCCATGTACAGTATACAGTAATTACATAGAAAAAATTGGGCTGGGCATAACATTTTCAATAGATGGTTCAGCAAAAACGGAACGGATACGGAAGACATACGGATGCATTTCCGAATGTGTTCTGTTGTTTTTGCGGACCCATTGACTTGAATGTAGCCACGGAACGTGATTTGTGGCCAAATATAGGACATGTTCTATCTTTGAAAGGAACGGAAATACGGAAACCGAATGCTTACAGAACACATTCCGTTTTTAATGCGGAACCATTGAAATGAATGGTTCCGTATACGGAACACAAAAAAACGGCCCGTACACTCGCAAAAAAAAACGTTCGTGTGAACTAGACCTTACCATAACTTGTTAACCCCTTCTCACCCTGTGACATTTTAATACATCATGGGAACTATGTAGTTCCAGCCAATTGACATAATAGCAGAAGTTGTTCCTGTGTGGTCGCTGTGGGAGGCCAGTTTTGACTGAAAACCAGGCTCCAGGCCTGGCTGTTTAATGCCTTGGATGCTGCAAACAATAGCAACCGTAGCATCTAAGGAGTTTAAGAGACGAAAGGGGCTTCCTATGTCAGCACGTTGCAACAAAATTGTGTAGTGCCATTAACAAAGGCCTCCAGGTCAGACATGTGCAGAAGTGTAATAGCACCTATGGCAGAGTCTAATAGTATACTTTTTTCTTTGTATTTCCCGGCCTGACCACGGTCATCTTAACCACCTCCGGACCGCTGTACGCAGATTCGCGTTCCGGAGGTGGCAGCCCTGCGCTCAGCGACGCATATACGCGTCATCTCGCGTGAGCCGGGATTTCCTGTGAACGCGCGCACACAGGCGCGCGCGCTCACAGGAACGGAAGGTAAGAGAGTGGATCTCCAGCCTGCCAGCGGCGATCGTTCGCTGGCAGGCTGGAGATGTGTTTTTTTTAACCCCTAACAGGTATATTAGACGCTGTTTTGATAACAGCGTCTAATATACCTGCTACCTGGTCCTCTGGTGGTCCCCTTTGTTTGGATCGACCACCAGAGGACACAGGTAGCTCAGTAAAGTAGCACCAAGCACCACTACACTACACTACACCCCCCCCCCGTCACTTATTAACCCCTTATTAGCCCCTGATCACCCCTGATCACCCCATATAGACTCCCTGATCACCCCCCTTTCATTGATTACCCCCCCTGTCATTGATTACCCCCCGGTCATTGATCAACCCCCTGTAAAGCTCCATTCAGACGTCCGCATGATTTTTACGGATGCACTGATAGATGGATCGGATCCGCAAAACGCATCCGGACGTCTGAATGAAGCCTTACAGGGGCGTGATCAATGACTGTGGTGATCACCCCATATAGACTCCCTGATCACCCCCCTGTCATTGATCACCCCCCTGTCATTGATCAACCCCCTGTAAAGCTCCATTCAGACGTCCGCATGATTTTTACGGATCCACTGATAGATGGATCGGATCCGCAAAACGCATCCGGACGTCTGAATGAAGCCTTACAGGGGCATGATCAATGACTGTGGTGATCACCCCATATAGACTCCCTGATCACCCCCTGTAAAGCTCCATTCAGATGTCCGCATGATTTTTACGGATGCACTGATAGATGGATCGGATCCGCAAAACGCATCCGGACGTCTGAATGAAGCCTTACAGGGGCATGATCAATGACTGTGGTGATCACCCCATATAGACTCCCTGATCACCCCCCTGTCATTGATTACCCCCCTGTCATTGATCACCCCCCTGTAAAGCTCCATTCAGACGTCCGCATGATTTTTACGGATCCACTGATAGATGGATCGGATCCGCAAAACGCATCCGGACGTCTGAATGAAGCCTTACAGGGGCATGATCAATGACTGTGGTGATCACCCCATATAGACTCCCTGATCACCCCCCTGTCATTGATTACCCCCCTGTCATTGATCACCCCCCTGTAAAGCTCCATTCAGACGTCCGCATGATTTTACGGATCCACTGATAGATGGATCGGAGCCGCAAAACGCATCCGGACGTCTGAATGAAGCCTTACAGGGGCATGATCAATGACTGTGGTGATCACCCCATATAGACTCCCTGATCACCCCCCTGTCATTGATTACCCCCCTGTCATTGATCAACCCCCTGTAAAGCTCCATTCAGATGTCCGCATGATTTTTACGGATCCACTGATAGATGGATCGGATCCGCAAAACGCATACGGACGTCTGAATGAAGCCTTACACGGGCGTGATCAATGACTGTGGTTATCACCCCATATAGACTCCCTGATCACCCCCCTGTCATTGATCACCCCCCTGTCATTGATCACCCCCCCTGTCATTGATCACCCCCCCTGTCATTGATCACCCCCCCTGTCATTGATCACCCTCTGTAAGGCTCCATTCAGACATTTTTTTGGCCCAAGTTAGCGGAATTATTATTTTTTTTTCTTACAAAGTCTCATATTCCACTAACTTGTGACAAAAAATAAAATCTCACATGAACTCACCCTACCTCTCACGGAATCCAAATGCGTAAAAATTTTTAGACATTTATATTCCAGACTTCTTCTCACGCTTTAGGGCCCCTAGAATGCCAGGGCAGTATAAATACCCCACATGTGACCCCATTTCGGAAAGAAGACACCCCCAGGTATTCCGTGAGGGGCATATTGAGTCCATGAAAGATTGAAATTTTTGTCCCAAGTTAGCGGAACGGGAGACTTTGTGAGAAAAAAATAAAAAATATCAATTTCCGCTAACTTGTGCCAAAAAAAAAAATTTCTATGAACTCGCCATGCCCCTCATTGAATACCTTGGGGTGTCTTCTTTCCAAAATGGGGTCACATGTGGGGTATTTATACTGCCCTGGCATTCTAGGGGCCCCAAAGCGTGAGAAGAAGTCTGGTATCCAAATGTCTAAAAATGCCCTCCTAAAAGGAATTTGGGCCCCTTTGCGCACCTAGGCTGCAAAAAAGTGTCACACATCTGGTATCTCCGTATTCAGCAGAAGTTGGGGAATATGTTTTGGGGTGTCATTTTACATATACCCATGCTGGGTGAGATAAATATCTTGGTCAAATGCCAACTTTGTATAAAAAAATGGGAAAAGTTGTCTTTTGCCAAGATATTTCTCTCACCCAGCATGGGTATATGTAAAAAGACACCCCAAAACACATTCCCCAACTTCTCCTGAATACGGCGATACCACATGTGTGACACTTATTTGCAGCCTAGGTGGGCAAAGGGGCCCACATTCCAAAGAGCACCTTTCGGATTTCACTGGTCATTTACCTACTTACCACACATTAGGGCCCCTGGAAAATGCCAGGGCAGTATAACTACCCCACAAGTGACCCCATTTTGGAAAGAAGACACCCCAAGGTATTCCGTGAGGGGCATGGCGAGTTCCTAGAATTTTTTATTTTTTGTCACAAGTTAGTGGAAAATGATGATTTTTTTTTTTTTTTCATACAAAGTCTCATATTCCACTAACTTGTGACAAAAAATAAAAACTTCATGAACTCACTATGCCCATCAGCGAATACCTTGGGGTCTCTTCTTTCCAAAATGGGGTCACTTGTGGGGTAGTTATACTGCCCTGGCATTCTAGGGGCCCAAATGTGTGGTAAGGATTTTGAAATCAAATTCTGTAAAAAATGACGAGTGAAATCCGAAAGGTGCTCTTTGGAATATGGGCCCCTTTGCCCACCTAGGCTGCAAAAAAGTGTCACACATCTGGTATCTCCGTACTCAGGAGAAGTTGGGGAATGTGTTTTGGGGTGTCATTTTACATATACCCATGCTGGGTGAGAGAAATATCTTGGCAAAAGACAAATTTTCCCATTTTTTTATACAAAGTTGGCATTTGACCAAGATATTTATCTCACCCAGCATGGGTATATGTAAAATGACACCCCAAAACACATTCCCCAACTTCTACTGAATACGGAGATACCAGATGTGTGACACATTTTTGCAGCCTAGGTGGGCAAAGGGGCCCATATTCCAAAGAGCACCTTTCGGATTTCACTCGTCATTTTTTACAGAATTTGATTTCAAACTCCTTACCACACATTTGGGCCCCTAGAATGCCAGGGCAGTATAACTACCCCACAAGTGACCCCATTTTGGAAAGAAGAGACCCCAAGGTATTCGCTGATGGACATAGTGAGTTCATGGAAGTTTTTATTTTTTGTCACAAGTTAGTGGAAAATGAGACTTTGTATGAAAAAAAAAAATAAAAAAAAAAATCAGCATTTTCCACTAACTTGCGACAAAAAATAAAAAATTCTAGGAACTCGCCATGCCCCTCACGGAATACCTTGGGGTGTCTTCTTTCCAAAATGGGGTCACTTGTGGGGTAGTTATACTGCCCTGGCATTCTAGGGGCCCAAATGTGTGGTAAGGAGTTTGAAATCAAATTCTGTAAAAAATGACCAGTGAAATCCGAAAGGTGCTCTTTGGAATATGGGCCCCTTTGCCCACCTAGGCTGCAAAAAAGTGTCACACATCTGGTATCTCCGTACTCAGGAGAAGTTGAGGAATGTGTTTTGGGGTGTCTTTTTACATATACCCATGCTGGGTGAGATAAATATCTTGGTCAAAAGACAACTTTGTCATAAAAAAATGGACAAAGTTGTCTTTTGCCAAGATATTTCTCTCACCCAGCATGGGTATATGTAAAATGACACCCCAAAACACATTCCCCACCTTCTCCTGAGTACGGAGATACCAGATGTGTGACACTTTTTTGCAGCCTAGGTGGGCAAAGGGGCCCATATTCCAAAGAGCACCTTTCGGATTTCACTCGTCATTTTTTACAGAATTTGATTTCAAACTCCTTACCACACATTTGGGCCCCTAGAATGCCAGGGCAGTATAACTACCCCACAAGTGACCCCATTTTGGAAAGAAGAGACCCCAAGGTATTTCGTGATGGGCATAGTGAGTTCATAGAAGTTTTTATTTTTTGTCACAAGTTAGTGGAATATGAGACTTTGTAAGAAAAAAAAAAAAATAAAAATCATCATTTTCCGCTAACTTGTGACAAAAAATAAAAAGTTCTATGAACTCACTATGCCCATCAGCGAATACCTTAGGGTGTGTACTTTCCGAAATGGGGTCATTTGTGGGGTGTTTGTACTGTCTGGGCATTGTAGAACCTCAGGAAACATGACAGGTGCTCAGAAAGTCAGAGCTGCTTCAAAAAGCGGAAATTCACATTTTTGTACCATAGTTTGTAAACGCTATAACTTTTACCCAAACCATTTTTTTTTTTACCCAAACATTTTTTTTTTATCAAAGACATGTAGAACTATAAATTTAGAGCAAAATTTCTATATGGATCTCGTTTTTTTTGCAAAATTTTACAACTGAAAGTGAAAAATGTCATTTTTTTGCAAAAAAATCGTTAAATTTCGATTAATAACAAAAAAAGTAAAAATGTCAGCAGCAATGAAATACCACCAAATGAAAGCTCTATTAGTGAGAAGAAAAGGAGGTAAAATTCATTTGGGTGGTAAGTTGCATGACCGAGCAATAAACGGTGAAAGTAGTGTAGGTCAGAAGTGTAAAAAGTGGCCTGGTCTTTCAGGGTGTTTAAGCACTGGGGGCTGAGGTGGTTAAAGGGGTTGTCTCACTTCAGCAAATAGCATTTATTATGTAGAGGAAGTTAGTACAAACCACTTACTAATTTATTGTCATTATCCATATTGCTTCGTTTGGCTGGACTCATTTTTCCACATTTCACATTATACACTGCTCTTTTCCATGGTTATGACCACCCTGAAATCCATCAGTGGTGGCCGTGCTTGCACACTATAGGAAAAAGTGCTGACCTACATATTTGGTGGTTGGTAACGTAAGACCTAACATAGGCTAGTGCTTTTTCCTATAGTGTGCGAGCACGACCACCACCACTGATGGATTGTAGGGTGGACGTAACCATGGAAACTAGCAGTGTATAATGTAATGGAAAAATGAATCTAGCCAGCAAAGGAGGCAATATGGTGAATCACACTACATTAGTAAGTGCCTTGTATTTACTTTCTCTACATAAGAAATGCCACTTGCTGAAGTGAGACAACCCCTTTAAGCCTAATTCACATGTCAGCATACCTCTCAACTTTTTGGACTTGATCTGGCTGGTTAGGCGATAGGGCTGATCTGTCTGGCTAGGGGGGCGTCCCCTTCCTCCCTCTACAGATGGTGAAGCTCCAGGTCTCCAGACACATCAAGCATTGCTCTGCAAATGGCCGTTTGTCCTTCTGTTATGGGACCTTTATCTGTGGGTTCTTTATGTCATAGACCTATGCATCTATGACATCAGCAGCACAGTTGCCATAGTTACTACAGGGGCTTATTATTGATACCTACCTCATGCACTGTGGTCCCAAGTATTAACCCTTTCTTGACTGACTGGAGACTCTACAATATACTTGTCACTAGAAAGGCCCCTAATCACTATGGCATTTAAAAGCTGCCCTACCAATAGTAAGTTAGGGAGTCTAATGACAGATTTGAGGTGTAATATGCACACCCATGCCCTCAAGTCCATTTGCTACATCTGAATTTACACAGATTCCAGTGGACTTTTCTTTTGGTGCCAATAAGTAGCGATCGACCAAACTATCACATTAACAAGATTTTAGTATAACCAGTTTCTTATACATTGTCTTTGAAATGACCAATACCTCATCTAAAAAAATCAGCATGGAAGCTTCCACAAAGAGTACACATTCAAAACGAATAGGAATCAGGATTGGTACAGAGAAGAATTAAGGGGGTCATTTATCAAACTGGTGTAAAGTAGAACTGGCTTAGTTGCCCATAGCAACCAATCAGATTCCTCATTTCATTTTCCAAAGCATTATGGCAAATTTCAGCCGCTATCCGCATGAAAAGCGATGTTCCCATATAAACCATTAAGTCCCTATAGGTCGATTTATGGCATACTTTCCGTAGCCACCTCTCCAACTGGTCATTCGATTTTCCTTTGTCCACTCTCTCCAAATGTTGCCCCTACCCCTGTTGCGTTCCAGCCTGGAGCGCATATCCTGCTCTATGCGCTTCGGCGCGGGGGACACTTCCGGCGGCGATTCGTGCACCTTCATGCATTCCAGGGTGACACGCATCGCACGTGCGGTTTGTCACTTCCGGTTCCTGTGCGTAGGCGCGCGCTCCAAACCAAGTTACAGATGGCATCTCTCTGTATATAAGTGGTATGTTGCTCTATGTATTTCTGTATGTATTTTTATATCCGCACCTGCTCCTGAAGAAGGGGAGGATTGTTCCCCGAAACGCGTTGAGCCTTGATACTATTGGAATAAAGCGATTGATCAGAAGCCTGCCTGTTTATGCTGCCATCAATCTCTGCCTACTCTACATGCGATCCTGGCCGGGCGGGGGGTTTAAAGTCACAGGTGTCATGAGTTTATCCTGGTGACTACCCCCCAGCGAAGTGAGTGCTCACTATTTTTATGTTTATTGTCTGCATGCTTTTAATACCTCATATGCATTTTAATCATATGCTATTTCCTTGGCACTAAGATCATATATTGCACTGGGCGTCTGTGATATCTTCACATGTGCCCGCCCCCCTGATCCACCCATTGTTTATCTACTTCATCTCTACCATTTATTATCTCGTATTTACCTATGGTTTTAGAGAGTGGCGCTTAGCACTTTTTACCACTTTATGGATCTCCGCCGCCGGTGTGGATTAGACTCCTCACCACACGATGACCGATGCCATATGTCTTTAAGCACTTTTGTCTTAGGTGTTTGATTACATCAAACACCCTTCTATAGCTGCCTACCTTAACCTTTTCTTATTTTTTTTCATTTGTACATACAGTATATAGCATAAGATGCTATGTGTCATCCACAGATCCCCTCCATAACAGTGTCATCCACAGATCCCCCATAACAGTGTCATCCACAGATGCCCCCATAACAGTGTCATCCACAGATCCCCCATAACAGTGTGTCATCCACAGATCCCCCATAACAGTGTGTCATCCACAGATCCCCCATAACAGTGTGTCATCCACAGATCCCCCATAACAGTGTGTCATTCACAGATCCCCCATAACAGTGTGTCATCCACAGATCCCCCATAACAGTGTGTCATCCACAGATCCCCCATAACAGTGTGTCATCCACAGATCCCCCATAACAGTGTGTCATCCACAGATCCCCCCCATAACAGTGTGTCAGCCACAGATCCCCCATAACATTGTGTCAGCCACAGATCCCCCATAACTGTGTCATCCACAGATCCCCATAGCAGTGCGGCTGCGCACTGAGGAGAGACAGAAAGGAGGGGAAAGAATCTGCGTAAGCAAGCAAAGGATGGCACAGCAGACGACTGAATAGCTTGTTTTGTAAGTAAATTGTTTTACAAACCGGATTCCAAAAAAGTTGGGACACTATACAAATCGTGAATAAAAACTAAATGCAAGGATGTCGAGGTGCCAACTTTTAATATTTTATTCAGAATAGAACATAAATCACGGAACAAAAGTTTAAACTGAGAAAATGTACCATTTTAAGGGAAAAATATGTTGAATCAGAATTTCATGGTGTCAACAAATCCCCAAAAAGTTGGGACAAGGCCATTTTCACCACTGTGTGGCATCTCCCCTTCTTCTTACAACACTCAACAGACGTCTGGGGACCGAGGAGACCAGTTTCTCAAGTTTAGAAATAGGAATGCTCTCCCATTCTTGTCTAATACAGGCCTCTAACTGTTCAATCGTCTTGGGCCTTCTTTGTTGCACCTTCCTCTTTATGATGCGCCAAATGTTCTCTATAGGTGAAAGACTGCAGACTGGCCATTTCAGTACCCGGATCCTTCTCCTACGCAGCCATGATGTTGTGATTGATGCAGAATGTGGTCTGGCATTATCTTGTTGAAAAATGCAGGGTCTTCCCTGAAAGAGATGACGTCTGGATGGGAGCATATGTTGTTCTAGAACCTGAATATATTTTTCTGCATTGATGGTGCCTTTCCAGACATGCAAGCTGCCCATGCCACACGCACTCATGCAACCCCATACCATCAGAGATGTAGGATTCTGAACTGAGTGTTGATATCAACTTGGGTTGTCCTTGTCCTCTTTGGTCCGGATGACATGGCGTCCCAGATTTCCAAAAAGAACTTCGAATTGTGACTCGTCTGACCACAGAACAGTGTTCTATTTTGCCACACTCCATTTTAAATGATCCCTGGCCCAGTGAAAACGCCTGAGCTTGTGGATCTTGCTTAGAAATGGCTTCTTCTTTGCACTGTAGAGTTTCAGCTGGCAACGGCAGATGGCACGGTGGATTGTGTTCACTGATAATGGTTTCTGGAAGTATTCCTGAGCCCATTCTGTTATTTCCTTTACAGTAGCATTCCTGTTTGTGGTGCAGTGTCGTTTAAGGGCCCGGAGATCACGGGCATCCAGTATGGTTTTACGGCCTTGACCCTTACGCACAGAGATTGTTCCAGATTCTCTGAATCTTCGGATGATGTTATGCACAGTTGATGATGATAGATGCAAAGTCTTTGCAATTTTTTGCTGGGTAACACCTTTCTGATATTGCTCCACTATCTTTCTGCGCAACATTGTGGGAATTGGTGATCCTCTACCCATCTTGGCTTCTGAGAGACACTGCCACTCTGAGAAGCTCTTTTTATACCCAATCATGTTGCCAATTGATCTAATTAGTGTTAATTGGTCTTCCAGCTCTTTGTTATGCTCAAATTTACTTTTTCCAGCCTCTTATTGCTACTTGTCCCAACTTTTTGGGGATTTGTTGACACCGTGAAAATTGGAATCAACGTATTTTTCCTTTAAAATGATACATTTACTCGGATTAAGCGTTTGATCTGTCATCTACATTCTATTACAAATAAAATATTGCCATTTGCCATCTCCACATCATTGCATTCAGTTTTTATTCACAATTTGTTTAGTGTCCCAACTTTTTTGGAATCCGGTTTGTATTATAAATGTAGTTTAATGTCTGTTTTTGTCTTTTATTATATTCTGGCTTTTGCTTAAAGGGACAGTAAAAAATGTAGCAAAATTCAAAATTAAGGGCGAGCACTCAACAATTGGACCACAATATCATAGTACATAAAATTTCATTAAATCACAATTATACAATTATACAACGTGTATGTATTGAATAAAATCTACAATAATCTATAAAATCCGTATACATAAAATGCTGGATGCCATAAATAAAGGTAAGTAGTAATAGGGGTCCCTTAGTATCCAATATCGCTAGTGTACATATATCTGAACCACTGCTAAGGTCCGATATGCAACCTGGGGCTGCTGGAAGTAACAAATTGTAACGCACTGTTAGTGTATTTCCAAGTCCGATGCGTATATGGATATAGCAGTGAGGTTGTAAATCTCAGATGGCTGCACTAAGGTCCAGTGCACACACTTAGGTTGCTGGAAATAGCAAATATTAGCGCGCTATTAATACACTCCCAAGTTCAATGTGCATAGACAATGGAATTGTACGCTCCTGCGCACTAGTAGTTGGCGGTGAAGTCAAACAAACTACTGATTGCGTAACAGTTCGTATCCTAAAGTACAGGTTTGTACAGTGGATATATACACTTGTTCAAATAAATAGCCCGTCACATGAGAAATCTCGACCTGAGTCTTCCTACCTTCCCATCGATGTATCTCGGAAATACCTCTATAGATGTGCAAGGTAGATGGGCGGCATGGAGCGTTCTCAGACTCTCGCTTGTGGTTCCTGTCGTTCGTTAGTCCCAAATCTCGCGGTGTCTCGAACGTGATCTGTGTCCGGGCGTCGGAGAGCAGAAGTTAGTAGATTCTATGTTCTGCGTATTGAATATCCAACATCACCTTCGTCAGTGGCGAAGGGAAAAGGGTTCCCGAAACGCGTCTGGGCCGCACACCTGTTGAAACAGCACCTCCGCACCTTAAGCATGGCCATGCAAACTCTATTCTAACAGATGATGTTGGATATTCAATATGCAGACACACCATTTAGGCCTCTTTCACACTTGCGTTGTTGGGATCCGGCATGCACTTCCGTTGCCGGAGGTGCCTGCCGGATCCGTAACAACGCAAGTGTACTGAAAGCATTTGAAGACGGAACCGTCTTCCAAATGCTTTCAGTGTTACTATGGCACCCAGGACGCTATTAAAGTCCTGGTTGCCATAGTAGGAGCGGGGAGCGGGGGAGCAGTATACTTACCGTCCGTGCGGCTCCCCGGGCGCTCCAGAATGACGTCAGAGCGCCCCATGCGCATGGATGACGTGATCCATGTGATCACGTGATCCATGCGCTTGGGGCGCCCTGACGTCACTCTGGAGCGCCCGGGGAGCCGCACGGACGGTAAGTATGCTGCTCCCCTGCTCCCCGCTACACTTACCATGGCTGTCAGGACTTTAGCGTCCCGGTAGCCATGGTAACTATTCAGAAAAAGCTAAACGTCGGGTCCGGCAATGCGCCGAAACGACGTTTAGCTTAAGGCCGGATCCGGATCAATGCCTTTCAATGGGCATTGATCCCGGATCCGGCCTTGCGGCAAGTCTTCAGGATTTTTGGCCGGAGCAAAAAGCGCAGCATGCTGCGGTATTTTCTCCGGCCAAAAAACGTTCCGTACCGGAACTGAAGACATCCTGATGCATCCTGAACGGATTACTCTCCATTCAGAATGCATTAGGATAATCCTGATCAGTATTCTTCCGGCATAGAGTCCCGACGACGGAACTCTATGCCGGAAGACAATAACGCAAGTGTGAAAGAGCCCTTAGTTGGATGGAACTGATTTTTAGTCGAGGAAAGTCCTTCAACAAAATCTGCAACATGTGAAGGCACCCTTTTTTGCTCATAGCAACCAATCAGATTCCACCTTTCATTTTTTATCGCTTCTTTGAAGAAAAAAAAAAGGTGGAATCTGATTGGTTGCTATGAGCAATTAAGCCAGTTTTCCTTTACACCAGTTTTGATAAATCTCCCCTATCATTTTAATTACCAGGCAGTATGTCTGGTTTAATAGGATTGATAATGTTGAGAGGTGCTCTTTAAACCTCTGATCTTTTTCTGCTTAGACATCATATAGGCGGTTCTACTGATTAAGCATACAGAGATACTGTAGTTGTCATTCACTGATAGGACCGCCCACATGACTTCGAAGCATAGAAGTGAAAATGTTTAAATGAATAAATTACAAGTTATACAGAATATTATCCCATAATACTATGTATCAATCTGCTCAGTCCGCCCTGCTCTATATCATGCTGCTGTAACAGTCCTATCTCAAGGAGTTAGCGATAATCTGCCGCAGATTTCGTTCATTTGGTAATAAGGCTGGGTTCACGTCACATTTTTACCATCCGTTTTTACGTATTCAAAAATGATTAACGGATGCCTCAGACTGATACCATACAGTGTCATCCGTTCACCATATAGTTCCATTGTAAAAGAAAAACATTATGTTAATGTATACATTTTTTTACCGTACTCTGCAGGATACACCAAAGTCCTCTTCTGCCGGCAGCAGACCATGCCGTCTAAACAGCTTCAGCCGGCAAACAATGATTCTGTATGGGGATGAGTGATGGCATTAGAGATTGCTCCTCTGCCAAACTGTGGAGGAGGTCACTGCATGTAAATAGACGGTCTCCTTCACTGACGAGCAGGCAATTGACAGAAAGGGAACGATTTCTTCCCAACAATCGTCTGCTCAATTGAACAGTGAAGGACGGGTGTAGCTCGACAAGTTCACCAGTTTTGGAGCAGAAAGAACGGCTTGGCTTGACAGTCAGGGCTTTTGCACACAACCGTATGATTGGTCCACATCCTATCTAAATTTTTGGCGGATCTGATGTGCACCTTTTCATTTCAGTGGGACCACAAAAGATCTGGACAGCACATGGTGTACTGTCCACACCCATATGTACGTTCCGTGGTACTACAAAAAACATAGAACATGTCCTTGCAAACAAGGATAGGACATTTCTATTGAAGTGAAAAAGAAACTGGCAGATAGCCAAGGGCATGAGCCCTCGGTCAGTTAGATCGGGTGCTTTATTTAAATCCTGCCCTGGAACTGCTTTTTGCCAGTTATTGCACATGCTACCTGGTTCCTGTGTATTTGTTAGTTTTCTGCTTATAGTGATTTTTCTTGGGTTTTTGACCCAGTTTGTTTACCTGACTTTTCTTTGCCTTCTCTTTGTCTACTACCGTGTTTGACCTCAGACTGTCTAGTGACTATTCTTCTTCTGCCTTTGTGTCTCTGTATCTTTTGTCTCTCTTGGTTTCGACCTGGGTTATTTCTGACATTGCTATTGGATACTGGTTTGGCTTTGATGTTTCTGAACCCGTCTAACACTATTACGAGAATTGTCTGCTTTACCTGCAGGCAGCTACTTGTTGAACACAAGGCACACGGGCTGCTTCCGTTTTTTGCGGATCTGCGGTATGCGGACCGCAAAAAACTGAACGGTCGTGTGCATGAGGCGTTATAAATCATTATAATACCATGGGGCCATGTCAGACAGGAGCATTCAGGATTTCTGATTAGAATTTCAGGCTGTTGGTCTTTCCAGTATAACTACAATTATGAGTTCAGTTTTATTTTTCTGGTCATTCTGGAATATTTGTTCTTTTCATTTTTAGCAATGAAAATGTATTATTACATTATAAAAATGTAAAAAAAAAAAAATTATAATTTTTTTTTTGTATTCCTTTTTCCTGATAGCAGTGTTTAGATAGCAGACCTTTGTTAGGCCTCAGTTGCCATAGTCATCCGAAGATCTTGTTGCAGAAGTGCTTATGGGGTGACAGAGGGAAGCCTTCTTCCTCAGTATAACCACTAAGATACTTTGGTTTCTATTGACTAACATTTAAGGGGTTAAATGGCCAGAATTGGAACTGACACCATCTGCAGATGGCTTGGGCTCAGCTGCCGAGTCTGTGCCATGCAGGCTCCATATACCACTTTGTGTTAGGGCTCATGCACATGAACGTATTTTCTTTCCGTGTCCGTTCCGTTTTTTTTGCGGACTGTACTTCAATGGTTCCACAAAAAAAACGGAAGTTACTCCGTGTGCATTCCCTTTCCGTATGTCCGTATTTCCGTTCTGCAAAAAAATAGAACATGTCCTAATATTGTCCGCATTACGGACAAGGAAAGTACAGTTCTATGGAAGGCCGGCTGTTCCGTTCTGCAAAATACAGAATGAACATGGATGTCATCTGTATTTTTTGTGGATCCATTTTTTGAGGACCACAAAATACATACGGTCGTGTGCATGAGCTCTTAAGGTTCACTTTCCGGGGATTTACATTTAGTAATTGTTACTATGGCATTTCACTTGTCACCATTGTTCCGTGCATGCTGGCGTCGACTGCTTTTGGGTTTGAATTTTGGCCATGGCTTTTCATGTTGTCAGTGCTACCAGGGAGCAGCTAGAATAACACCCTCTGGCCCCTTTTACACAAGTGAGTTCCATGCATTGGACTCGCAGCGTGTCAGCGACAGAACCAGTCCTGACCCCCCAGCACTGACTGGGTAACATAGCATTATATTTATTTATGATGTATGTAACCCTTGCAGTTCTGGAATGTATTGAGTAAGGCTACTTTCACACTTGCGTTCGGGGTTACGCTTGTGAGTTCCGTTTGAAGTCTCTCACAAGCTGCCCCGAACGGATCCGTACTGCCCCAATGCATTCTGAGTGGATGCAGATCCGCTCAGAATGCATCAGTCTGGCTCCGTTCCGCTCAGCAGGCGGACACCCGAACGCAGCTTGCAGCGTTCGGGTGTCCGCCTGGCCGTGCGGAGCCAAACGAATCCGTCCAGACTTACAATGCAAGTCAATGGGGACGGATCCGTTTGAAGTTGACACAATATGGTGCAATCTCAAACGGATCCGTCCCCCATTGACTTTCAATGCAAAGTCAGGAGGGATCCGTCTGACTAACTTTTAGACTTAGATTTTTTTCTGAAATATAATGCAGACGGATCATTCTGAACGGATCCCATCGTTTGCATTATATTATGCAGACACCAGACGGATCCGCTCCGAACGCAAGTGTGAAAGTAGCCTAACACTGATAGCTTGTGTGAAATAAGCTTTAAGGTTATGCCTTTGCCAAATTGGTTAGTTGGCTCATGTGGTTCCACAACCATTGTTCTATAATTCTATAAGTAATTAGGTTAATAAGGTCAATACGGCTGCACTTCCTGCTGTTGAGAAAGGGGAAATAGACGGCTCTACTGCTCAGGCTAATGATTGAGGTGCAAGGCTGCTAAAACTGACTCACCCAGTCAGGAGTGAATAGATAGTAGGAAAATAAATAAGCAGGCACACTCTAATTTGGGTCAAAATATAAATTTATTTATATATATGGTCGATGTAGGGTATATAAAAATTATGGTTGGTGTCGGGTATATAAAATTGGTAGATAAAATCAGTCAAAGGTGGAGTGAATAGGATACAGCTAAATGTCCTTTTAGATAGGTAGAGAATATTTGATGTCATACAATGATAACCAGCTGGTATTAGGAAAAAAAAAAATAAAAAAAATAAAAGAACAGTAAAAATGTATAAAAAAGTGCGCTGGATAATGCGCTAAAAAAAGTTGTCCTGTTGTAAAGGAATAGTCTCTAGAATGATGCTTTTGTATTCCTATGTAGGAAAAAATAATAATAGTGGTATACTTTTGTGGTGATGTCCTCTAGGTGGGAGATACAAGGTAAACAAGTGGATACTGCGCCTTATGACTCCTTATGTGGTTCCCGCTGCCAGATGGAGAATACGTGATATGTCTTTTTGATATATATAGGTAGGTTATATATCAAAGGACCGCAGGCATATACATTAATAGAGTGCAGTGGTCAGTAAACAGCAGGCATATATATTGATAGAGTCAGTGAATCTTTTTGCTTAGAGCCGCCCAGGGAGAACTGATCAACGCCAGAGGACCGAAGACAGCAGCGCCGGGTGAAGGGTAAGTGATCTCTGTAGCCAGAGACAGTGCGGGACGCCGCACTCAGGCACAGAGCGCCCCTTCCTCCCACAGCATCAGCTTACAAGCATAAAGATTCACTGACTCTATCAATATATATGCCTGCTGTTTACTGACCACTGCACTCTATTAAAGGGTTTCTATCACTTTGTATCACATAATTAGCTGTCAGACACTAGCGATCTGCTAGTGTCTGCTCTGGTCAACCATCCTACTATAATCACTTGTGGTGCAGCGGTTTTGCTAAAAAACTAACTTTTATAAATATGCTAATGAGCCTCTAGGTGCTATGTGGGCGTCATTAGCACCTAGAGGCTCCGTCTACCTTCATACACAGCCGCCGCCCAGCGCGTCCCTCCAACCCGCCCATGTCCTCCTCCGTGTGACGCAGCGGACGAGTTCTCGCGCATGCGCCGTGCGCGGCTGTATTCGGCGCATTTGAGATCTCAGCTCGGAGCGGTCAGACATTCAATGCGCATGCGCCGAATACAGCCGCGCATGCGCATTGAATGTCTGACCGCTCGAGCTAAGATCTCAAATGCGCCGAATACAGCCGCGCGCAGCGCATGCGCGAGAACTCGTCCGCTGCGTCACACGGAGGAGGACATGGGCGGGCTGGAGGGACGCGCTGGGCGGCGGCTGTGTATGAAGGTAGACGGAGCCTCTAGGTGCTAATGACGCCCACATAGCACCTAGAGGCTCATTAGCATATTTATAAAAGTTAGTTTTTTAGCAAAACCGCTGCCCCACAAGTGATTATAGTAGGATGGTTGGCCAGAGCAGACACTAGCAGATCGCTAGTGTCTGACAGCTAATTATGTCATACCAAGTGATAGAAACCCTTTAATGTATATGCCTGCGGTCCTTTGATATATAACCTACCTATATATATCAAAAAGACATATCACGTATTCTCCATCTGGCAGCGGGAACCACATAAGGAGTCATAAGGCGCAGTATCCACTTGTTTACCTTGTATCTCCCACCTAGAGGACCCTACATCGACCATATATATAAATAAATTTATATTTTGACCCAAATTAGAGTGTGCCTGCTTATTTATTTTCCTACTTCCTGCTGTTGGTTTTGAAAAATGTCCACTATAATGTAATATAAAAGCCCCCATACACATTAGTGTATTATGGGCTGAAATTGCTGATAATCCTGGGCTCAGCCAACAGTCTAATGTGTATGGGAGGCTCCTGACTCTACCCCAACAAATGATATCAGAGGAGAGAAGGATCGGTGAACTGAATATTCGCCCGATACTTTGTTCCTTTAGAAGTTAAGCTGTCAGAGGATTCTGGCAGTGGCTTTCTCTTCGCTTCCAATTGACAACACATACACTAAATGTGTATGTGGAAATCCAGAGAGAGAGAGATGTCAGCTGAATGATTGTCCAACAGCTATTGAATGTGTATGGCCAGCTTTAGTATATCTGTATCTACTGTCTAAATCTAGATCTACTATCTAGTATCTACTGCTCTACAAGACGAAAAAAAGTAAACCTGCATTTATAAATTAGTGTAAAAACTATTAAAAAAGGGATCACTTTAACTCCTTCTCCACTACCACCATACATGTACAGTGGAAGTCGGGTCTTTAAAGATGGTACCCTCTTGCCATACCCGCCAGGTTTCTGCTGTTTAAAACAGCACACATCCAGGGCTAAAGTCTCTGATCATCGAAAAGGCGCAGCACGAAGGCTTTTGCTTCTGTAATTCCTATGAAGCCCTGCAGATGGCAGGGCTCCATAAGAACATAGCGAATCTGAAATGAACTGCAATAGCAATTTATTACAATATATAGGAGAATATAATTTCTTCTTTGAAGTCACCTAGGGTGACATAATTATTTTTTTCAAAAACATAGAAAAATAGAAAAATATAAATCACCCCCTTTCCTCAAAATTGAAATAAAAATAAACAATAAAAAATAAACCTAATATGCATTGCCGTATCCCAAAATGCCCAAACTATAAAAATATAAGCGTATTTATCCTGTATGGTGAAAGCTGTAATGGAAAAAAAATCTAAATCATAATGGCCAATTCACAATTTTTTATCACTTCACCTCCCCAAAATATTTAATAAAATGAAAGTCATATGTACTCCAAAATAGTATAAAAACGAAATTACAATAAACTAACACTAAAATATAATACACAGATAGCCCTGCAAAAAATTAGCCCCCATACAGCTTTGTTGAAGTAACTATAAAATTATGGGGGTCAGAATGTGGCAATGAAAAAAAAAGATTAACCTTTTTCAAAGTTTTTATTTTTAAGTATTAAAGCACAAGAAAAACTATACAAAGGTGGTATCGCTGTAACCGTACTGACCTGAATAATGAACGAAACAGGTCAGATTTACCACATAGGGAACGCCTTAAAAACAAAGACCATAAAACTGTGGCTTTGTTCTAATTCCACCCCATTTGGATTTTTTTTCCAGCTTCTCACTACATTGTATGCAATATTAAAGGGAACCTGTCAGCGGCCAAAGCCATCCCAAACCGCCAGCAGTACCTTCAAGTAGCCGGCAGTGAGTTTCTAATGATGATTTTCTTACTACATTCAGATGAGGCAGAAGTATGAAAAACGTTCTTTTATCCTCCCTCCGCACTATTTTCCAGTCAGGCTTGAAGTCAAGGGGGCAGCCGCCTCCTTGCTTCAAGTCACGGTAATCGCGCCCCCTCCCCTGTCCCTTCTCCTGTGACTGATGGCCGGCTGTTCAGGAAAGCCAGCCGGCTGTCAGGCATAGGCGCGTTCAGTCACAGCGAAGGGGCAGGGAATGGGGCGCGGTTACCTTGACTTGAAGCAAGGAGGCCGCTGCCCGCTTGACTTTAAGCCTGACTGGAAAATAGCGCGGATGGAGGATGAAAGAACGTTTTTCATACTTCTGCCTCATCTTAATGCAGTAAGAAAATCATCATTAGAAACTCACTGCCGGCTACTTGAAGGTATGCTGGCGGTTTGGGATGGCTTTTGCCGCTGACTGGTTCCCTTTAAATGCTGACATTAGAAAGTACAACTTGTATTCCAAAAAACAAGCCGTCATGGATCCAGGAAGGTAGGGAGTAAAAAACAGAAACGCAAAATTGGAAAATCCTCTAGGGCTGAAAGGGTTAGAGAGCAATGCACAATGTTACAGGTAAGTGATTAAGTACATAAGTAGTTAAATAAGCATGAGCAAGAGTCATAATGGAGCCGGTCTTGCACCAGTGACTTGGAACCTGAGTGAGTGGGGCTGATGGGTAATTTGGGAGGGGGAGATGAGACAGCAATGGGATAAGCTTACACTTATTAGAACATCCTCAGGTCACATTACCATGCTGTGACCTGCAGTGTAGCCCAGGGACATCCATGACAAGACATCTTTGCTGATTCAAAACTAGTGTTGGGGTACTGTATGTGATTAATATTGAGGTGACATCCTTTAATCTCATTGATTCCATCAGTTTTGTAACATATATTATTTATAGTATACATTTTTTACGGATCTAACGGAGTGAGGAGCAAAAGATGGGAGAGCATAGAGAAAGGAAAACTCCAATGATTGCAGCGAAGGAGACTGGTAAGAAGTACTGGTATTACTATTTACTACCTCACCATTAGCATCTCCTGCTGTAACCCCAACCTGTGGCTCTCTATATCTGTTGTGCATGTCCTGTTACCCTTTCATCATTTTCACTTTAAAATTTTGTGATAACGCGTTCCATCCCATTTACGGTATCTTCTCGTCCAGTCTGTGTAATCTTGTCTTTTATTGCTCTCAGCTCTTCCGTAGATGCATCTTCTATTTACCATGGAGTGATCTGTAACTAAAGCTGCAATGCATGGTGCATTAAACTGTAAGAAACAAGCAGATCTATGTTTTCTTTAGACTCAAGGGTACGTTCACACTGAATCGTTCCATCTGAAAAATCCACAGTGAAGTCTGTGGCAGAAGTCTGAGGCTGACTACAGTGTGGATTTCTCATTACCGTTAGTTGCTGGTGTGAACGTACCCTAATAGATGATACTGGTTTATGTGATGCTGCATTAATTAGTGGAAATGTTGAGGTTGTAATGAGACATATGTCATTCTGAATGACAGAGATGATGTAACTCGCTGTGTTACGCTGTTTGCGTGCCGTTCATTCACTGCTATGTATGGGAGTTACAGAAACGGCCAGAGCACAGCTTTCTCAGATGTGTCCATAACTTTGGTCGTTGCTTACGAGGGTTATTCTAATATTAGACTTGGAAAGAATAACCTTTAAAGTGTCATAACTACATTGATTGGTAGCCTTCCAAGTGCTGAGATCCCATTAGTCTCCCCGCTACTGAACATGGGCTCAGTAGAAATGTTATGAGCTCACCTCCAGTCCATCTCAATCATCTACAAGAAACAGCACTTTGAATGTTTCCAACTTCTCATTTTAGCAATCGGTGGGGGTCCCAGCAATCAGACCCCCACCGATCAAAACCTTTGATATGTTGCTTTAGCAAAAGTTTTTTATTTTACTTCAGTATAGGTATATACATGTATGTGTCATCAGAGTAGGTAAGTGTAATCAGAGCCACAACTGATCATACCTAAAAGAGGTAACCATAGAATAAGAAATTAAATGTCTGCTAAATTGTCTACTATTTTACAGCAGGGTCCCCCTATGATAATCTTATAACAAGGTGGCTGTTGCATGGAACCACAGGAGCATTACACAATTTCACTGAGATCAGTGTTCTGTCTGTGTAATGCATGGATGGGTCCTCCAGAGGGAGTTTTGCACTTTGTAGCTGCCCCTGTTCTGGCTAACAGATCATGCCCCATTAAAGGAACATTAGTTACATAGTTAATACAGTTGAAAAAAGACAAACGTCGATCAAGTTCAAACCTGAAAATAAATGATAAAAGTAAACAGAGAGATAATTTAATTTTTTTTTATATGATCCTGACATAAACAGTTTGTAGAAATTCTTCAGAGAACACAGGCGTTAGAGGGGTTGGCCCATCTTGCACTTTGGTGGCATATCGTTAGGATATGCCACCAATGTCCGATAGGTGCAGGTCCTACCTCTGGGAACTGCAACTATCTCTAGAACTGGGCCCCAGCTATTTTTATGACTCCCATAGAAGTGAATGGAGGGTGGCCGCACTTTGGGAGTCCCATTCTTAGAGACAGGTGCAAATTCTACCTCTGGAAACTGCACCTATCAGACATTGGTGGCGTATCCCAGCAATATGCCACCAAAGTATGAGATGGCCCAACCCCTGAGATTTTGATACTGATGACCTATCCTCAGGATAGGTCATCAGTATCTGATCTGTGGGAGTCCTACACCAGGGACCCTGCCGATCACCAGTTTAAGAAAGGCAGCGGCGCTTCTGTGCCTTCTTTCTGCTTTTTCTAGGCCAGAGACATCACGTTCATCGTTCACGTGACCTAGGAGCAGCTCAGCACCATTTAAGTGAAAGGGGCTGAGCTGCGATACTAAGTACAGCCACTATACAATGTATGGTGCTGTGAGAAGGCAGCGGCGCTCACAGGAGTGCCACTGCCTTCTCAAAACAGCTGATCCTTTCGGGTCCCGGGTGTTGGACCCCACCGATCAGATATTGATGACCTTTCCTGAGGATAGGTTTTCAGTATAAAAATCCTGGCAAACCCATTTAATTTTCTGCTGATAAGTTCCATCTTTGGCTGGACTGATGGAGGGGGTGGGGCTGAATGCTTCTTTTATAATATGGCAGACATGGCCAACAAGGAGGCTCCTGCTCCAGCCAGCTGTCTTACTGTTTGTCACAGACAGTGAGGGGAGGAGGTGGACGTGGATCTCCTGGGACATACAGATTTATTTATACATTTTTGGAATATTATTTATTTATATAATTGGAATATGAGATGAAATTGTATAATAGAATAATAGAAAAGGAGAAGATAAAGGAGGGAAGTGCTGGGACCTTGTTTTATGTTTTTTTTTTTTTTTTTACATTTTGAAATACATTTATGAAAATGCTTGGTCTAAACCAGACAACCCCATAAATACCTCATCTCTTTGCACTTTGTTTTTTGACTGAACACCGTCTACACGCATACTACACTGAATGTTTAGGGAAATAAAGGTTATATCCACAATAACTGACTCTTCCACCTTCACACCCTTAGGTCCCGGTCCTGGACGGTACAACCTGCCCCCTACAGTAGGGTTTGTTGGCCACGACTATACTAAATACTCCAGTCCAGCATATTCTTTCCATGGACGCACAAGTCACTCTGGTAAGCAAGATTACTAACTTTGACACAGGATCCTATGTACCTCTTAAATATTTGATCTTTATTACCTTATCATGTTACATTCTGTGCTTTCAGATGTTATCATCTGACAATCTGTTAATTCTTTCT
Source organism: Bufo bufo (assembly GCF_905171765.1). Taxonomy (NCBI): domain Eukaryota; kingdom Metazoa; phylum Chordata; class Amphibia; order Anura; family Bufonidae; genus Bufo; species Bufo bufo. The sequence goes on along the minus strand of NC_053390.1, from coordinate 445,107,816 downwards.
CTTTATTTCCCTCCATTTTTCTTCTGTCTGGTCTCCTTTTTTGTCTTTCTTCTGTAGCTCATCTCAGCGATTGTAGTCCAGGACCTCAGTATTATGTGGAGCCAAGCCTAACGCGTTTTGGCCGGAGTGCTGGTCCTGCTTACTCCATGCTGGCACGTGGCAAATCAGCAGGTAGGTACTAACAACATTAGGGTAGGGTGCACATGTAATTAAAACTTTAAGACGTGTCCCAGATGGTTAATGTTTTATGTATATAAGCATATCCTGGATTTCTACCACTGTCTATTATGGGGGATGGATGGCATCACTAGCAGTAAAATACGGTGTGCACTTTTAACATTATTATAAAAAACCTTATAATTTTGGTACATAAAACCAGGCTATTCCCATATATGTTTTTTATTCTGAGATGTCACATTTTGAAAGTGCCTAAAATAACAGCTTTGAGTGACATCTTGAGACACTTGAGCACAAAGTGGAAGGTGCTCTTTTGGATGAAGAACTGGTGAAGACACTAGATTTAGTAGATTTTTTTTGATTTGCTTAAAAATAGGGTGGGGCTTAGCAGCAAGGGGTGTGGTGACACAGCAAAAGGGGCGTTACCTGCAATGTGCCGAAGTGAGCCAAAATTCTGTTTAAAAAAAAAATAGACACCTTTATTATATACCCATATGCATGGAAATTATGTAGTGGAATAAATAGGAACCAATACCTTATTATACTGATCAGTTGTAAGATGGCATACCTGCGCTGTAAAAATTGAGACTGAAGGCGTCCCCTCAACGCGCGTTTTGCGCGTTGGGTATATAATATAGGTGTGGGAGGCTAGTTCCTTCAGGCGACATTTCACAGCCGATACACAGTTATTACTGCTTCCCACATTGTATTCAGTGAATAAGGAACCGCACTTTGGGATCACATAATGGTGGTTTAACCCCATATAGAATAGAAATACATTAATAAAACTAGGTATCATTTACATTTTCCTTAGTATTGTAGGATCATTTTAATTAATATTTATTGACCATCATATATGAGAGATGACGCCATTTATTTGTATCCCTATTGTAATAATTTAATATTTTTTAATTGTGTTCAATAAAATGTGATTCTGGTTAGGTTTTGGGATCAATGACAGTGTGAATTACAACCAGTAGATGGTTTAAAGTTAGACAGTCAGTCTAAATGTGTGCACATTTATAATACAACCTGAGCCCCTGTGACAAATCTGGCTAATTTTAAAGGGAATCTGTAAGCTGTACACTGCGGCTGAGTGATGTCATTTTTATCTTCATATTCACTTGTGTTCTAACGCTGTTCTTCTACAAACCAGCAGTAAAATACATTGAGAGGACTCCTCTTCGAGTCCTCTCCATTATGTGTGTCAGTACAGGAGTCCTCTCAATGTATACTGCAGGTTTGTGGGAGAACATTTTCAGAATGCAAGTCAATATGAAGATAAAAATGACATAACCGCACTCGGCACCATTTACACCAGGGATGCCCAACCTGCGGCCCTCCAGTTGTGGTAAAACTACAACTCCCATCATGCTCGGCTGTAGGCTGATAGCTGTAGGCTTTCCGGGCATGCTGGGAGTTGTAGTTTTGCAACAGCTGGAGGGCTGCAGGTTGAGCATCCCTGATTTACACTATAAAATGCTTACGCTAGTTTGGGGGGGGAGGGGTGTTTTGGAGATGAAAGGTTCCCCTTAAGACTCCCTTGTCCAAGTTTACCCTGTTTAACTAATATTAAATCTGGGCTGTTAAGTGTGCAGTCATTGTCATATTGAAGTAACCAGCTGAAGATGACGTGCTTTGTGACATGATGTGCCATTAGAAGATAGGTAGTCAGTACATGGTCTGCCACATTACTGAGGCGGTGGCCTTTAAATGATGCACAAACGGTATTCCCAAAGAAACTTTTTTAACACCAGTACACCACCACTGCTCTGAGCCATTGACACAAGGCCACATAGATCAATGTGTTCATATGGTTTAGATTCTTTAAACCTGACAATATTTTTTAAGTCTGGGTCAGACTGGATGAGACTGGAATATTCATTCTAAGCCACGGCACAAGGTGGCTGAGGTTATGGAAAGGGCCAAGTGGGCTGTGTTAGGGCTGTTTCCATACATTCCATAGAAGTGAATGGGAGCTACATAAAGCCACCTCTTCACTTTGCATATGACTTGTATTTCATTCTCAGCAATGAATGAGACATAATATACGGTATTAGGGCTTATGCACACGACCGTATGTATTTTGCGGTGCACAAAACACGGATCCGCAAAAAAACTAAACAGATGACATCCGTATCGCATCCGTTTTTTTGCAGATCTATTGTAACAAAGCCTGTCCTCGTCTTCAAAACGGACAAGAATAGGACATTTCTATTTTTTTTGCGGAAAGCACATACGGAAACGGAATGCACACTGAGTCATTTCCGTTTTTTTGCAGACTCATTGAAGTGAATGGTTCCTCATACGGACCTGTAAAAAAAAAAGGGACGAAAATGGAAAAAAAATTGTTCGTGTGCATGAGCCCTTAGGCCTAGTTCACACATCACTGTTTGATTTCCATTAGAACAGGAATAAATCTTTTATTATATGTTATGGGCTCTGCTACTGGCTTGGGATCACAATCATTGATGGAAATGACTGATCAAACACTGACTGTGTGAAAGCGACCTGTGTTAAGTTAAGAATTTTTTCCACTCAAAAACATTGCAATTTTTTTTTCCAATATTGTATAACCTCTTTTCCACTAGAGAGAGCTTTGTTCTCTTTCTTAGGAGATATCTCTTTGCATATCCACTAGAGGGAGACATTGATCCTCAGCTACGACTGCAGGCTTATTTGCTTTCTATTGAAACAGTCATATTGCCTGATTTAGTCACTTATACCATTCCTCTTGTAAATTTGTGGAGCATTATTTAATGGAGAGAGCTAATGTATATACATATTATGTTAATATTAATTACACATGGTATACAACTCACCGATATTGTCTCTTTTGCATGTCCTCCAAGCTTAGTATTGTATCTTGACTACTAATACTCGGCAGGCCCATGTACTTAGACGTGTAAAAGATTAATATTTAAGATCAGGGTCTCCTTTGTTCCAAGAAATTTAAGAGGACCCGTAGCCTCTCCTGACATGTCTGTTTTAGTAAATAATTATATTCCACTAAAACAGGCCAACCGCTCCGTCACTGCTTTGCCACTGCCTGGCCCTGTCATTTAAAGAAGCCAGGGAGGGACTTCCCAAACAGCATTTACACTACGTTTGGCCATACCCTAAGGGCCAGTTCACACAGAGTTCTTTGGCTTGTTTCCGCCTCAGAATCAGCTAAAAAAAATGCCTCAAAACAGCCTCCCATTCATTACAGTGGGAAGCGACACTTGATTTATTTTTTTCCATGTGGAAAAAAGAAGCAGAGTGTCCTGGCTTGGGGCAGAATCCACTCTGAATCTCCTATTGAAATGAAAGGGAAGTGTAAGAAAATCGTTCCATATATGTCCACGTTTTCGATGCTAATAACCACAAGTTGAAAATGCAGTTTTGCATTGAATTAAACAAAAACCTGTTTCAGAAGCGCATCAAAAACTGCATGAAAAACACATTTTCAAAAGCCGTCGAGTGAACATAAAGGTAAGGCCACACAAAGGCAACAACAACTGCAGCATCCTTTTCATATTGGTTGTTAGGCTGCATCATTTTGCTAGTAAAATAATGCAGCCACCTCATCAATTGGAGCAGAGCTCCTCCATGTGGCCTTCCCCTAACCATCTTGTGGTTTATTCCAACAGCGACATTACAGCTGCAGTGAGGATTGCAGGATTTTAAAGTCAAGTGCTTTGCTTATTAAGTAATTTCCTGAATAGCCCTCATGCACACGACCGTGGTTTGGGTCTGCATCCGAGCTGCAGTTTTTGTAGGTTGGATGTGGACCCATTCACTTCAATGTGCTCGCAAAACATGCGGACAGCACTCCGTGTACTTGTATGCTTGCACACGTTCGTTCCGCAGCCCCACATATCCTATTCTTGTCCGTATCACAGACAAGGATAGGACTGCTTTATTGAGGACATTCCATTTGGCAAAATGCCAGACTGGACACGGTCGTGTACATGAGGCCTTATACTGGGTTACTAAATCAAGGAGCTGTTAGGGTAGGTTCACACAGAGGATTTTGACCATGACAAAATTGGCTGTGTATCCCACGGCAGAAGCCGCTGCGCAGTGCTGCTGGTTATGCCGTGAGTTGTCATGCAGACCCGCTGTAGGTTTAGCTCCATTGAATGGAGTTAAACCCTGAGCAGGCTCCCACTGCAGCTTTCTGTGGGGGGTCCATGCGGTAACTGAACCAAGAATATACCTTGGCATGGTCTTGGGAGGTGGTTTTGAAGCTGAAAACTGCACCCAAAATCCTCCATCCGAACATACCGATTTTTTTCATCGATTTTGACATGGACTCTGCACCAAAAACCCATGCATTTTAATGGGGAATTTTTCACTTGCGGTTTTAAAAATCACGTCAAGAATGGACAGCACACTCCTTTTCGTTCATGGTGCGGAATCGAAATCGAAAATAGGAAAATCCAGGAAAAAACAGGAAAAAAAACGCATACAAAAATCTGATAGGGATTCTGCATCGTTTTTTTTTTCAGCACAGAAAAATAGTCATTGTGAACGTATCGTCACACTGCCACACATTGTGGTGATGCTGAACACATTGAAACACTATATGCAATTTTTCCATTTTTTTTCTTCATCTAAAACACACCACCGCCTCAATGTCCATATTTTTTTTTTAAGTCATGGGGGAGACTCATCTGGAATTAGTTTCATGGGAATTGAGGTTGTCCCCATTTCCATGAGGGGAGGAGATTAGGACAAGAGGGTGCTACAAAGAGAGACATAGTGGATCTTTGAACTAAAAACGGTACAACCAAAGGGTCTAAATGAGCAGCTAGTGTATGGCTGTTACATTTTTTCCACTGTACAACTCCTTCCACCATGCCTCCTTGCCTCTCCCTTCTCTCCTCCTGCCTTCTCTCTCCTTGTTCGATTTTTGCATAATGTTTTTCACATATACCTCTTAGGAATTGGGCTTTCATTTCTTTATTTGTCCTTATCAATTTGTTAACCGGATAGTAGGCTGAGAGAAGATGAGGCAATGAGATTTATCTCAACTTATAATAATCACTCTTATCACCTTCTTTAGAGCCCAATTTCCGGAATCACCATCCTAGTTGCCATACGCAGCACACTGGAGCCTACACCATGTGGACATTTATATGGGTATAGGGCTCTTTTTGTACTTTTGGCCTCAGCTAATGACCATTGCTGAGCCCCTTTCTATACATGATGATTTAGCTTGTTGCCAAAGAAACGCGTTGGAACATTTGTTACCTTTTCTCTGGGGTCTCCCTGCTGTTTCCCTGACGAAGCTGGGCAGTCACAAAGCTCTATAGGGATAAGCAGGGATACCTAGTTATTTTAGTAATGGCTCAGTGGGGTCGTCCTTGTTAGGGTGAAAGGACTGCTCCCTGAGCAAAAAGAGTAGCTCATGTCAAGCAGCGACGTCCAGGATCAGAGACCCAGCACCTGGATCAAAGAGACCCCATCTAGGCACCACGAAATGACCATGTGGTAAGACCGTTCTTTATTTTTTGCACCGTGAATCATTGCACAAGTGTGCGTCACTTTTTGTACTTTTTTAATTGATTATGGGCTACTATTTTATCTGCATTTTATATTAAAAGTTAAGTATTCAAGGTCACCCATTGCAACTTGTATGTTATAACGCATTTTTTAAAGCCAGGAACTGATCATAAGTGGAGGACACATATAATGGAAAGACTGAGGGGGGAATGTATTAAATTGAATTTGTCACCATGATCTTGGACTATTATGCAAATGACCTGATATGAGTCCTGTATCCGGAGATAAGTCAAGCGGAAAGGAGCCCAGCACCGCCCTGCGTCCTCCGAATCTCCTCCTTGCTGGCTGACGTCACAGAGCTGTAGCGCCGAAATCTCGCGATGCGCGAGCTAGCGCATGCGTAGTTCGTTCCCTGTGCTGATGGCAGCACAGGGAATGAACATGATGCCGACACTGCGCATGCGCTGGACTCATCTCCGGATACAGGACTCATATCAGGTCATTTGCATATGGATCAAAACGTTTTTTTAACACAATAAAAGCGCAGAGAGCTGTGGGGACTGGGTATTGCAGATGAGCTAGTGGCAATCTAGCAGCCCATGTCCCCAGCTCTATGCACAAAATCCTGGTGACAGGTTCCCTTTAAAGTATATTGTCAGGACTGCTGTTGAAACTAATGAGTCCTGTCCATTATGTTAGCTGACAGCGGGGGAATGGGGGCAGTAGGAAAATAAAAAAAAGCAGAGATCTGGACTCTGCTACTCATGTAATACTACAGATAGTAGACAGGCAGACTGGCGGTACCCTACTAGACCCAGCCCCTCACACCGCACTTGATACACTGCAGAATTCCTAACAATCTTGTCCATGCTAAGGCAGACTCCACTGTGGGGTAGTTTGCTCTGTCACTTCAGTACTTCCCAGCAGAAGGGGGATGAGAGCACTTCAAGTAGTATACTGACTCTCAAGGCATCAGTTGGTCCTTATGTTAGGGTTCCTCTTACTCTCTGACTCCCTGCTTCACTTAAAGGGGCTGGTTTCCTCCTCTGCACTGCACTCTCTCTTTTTAGAGCACTGCAGTATCTTCATTTGTGGTCCAATAGCACTTACTAGTGGATGGAAGGTGCCATTGCAGGTCGTATACCTTATAATGAGCAGGGATGGCGCCTCTTCCTTCTGGTCATGCGGTGCTGGAGTTGCTGTGCTGCTAGGATTCCTAATGAAGGTTCTTTAAGGTGAGTGTGCTTTCCCACCACCTTAAAACACACAACATCAATGATATTTACCTCCATCTTTTTATTGAAATTAAAATGCACACTCATCCAAGCATGCACATTTATATCAATATCTTAGTTTTCTGACATATCTTTTGCTTACAGTTGTAAACCTTGACTTTTTTAACACTAATTCTGTGATCTTTGATGTATGTTTCATAGATAATAAAGAGACAGTTCCAGGTCCTGGAATTTATAGACCTGAGAAATGCATTATTCCAACATATCGGAAGCCACCATCATACTCCATGGGCTCTAGAACGAGATACAGAACCATAGATCAGATACCAGCTCCAAACACATATTCCCTGCCTCCAGTAGTGGGTCCCCGTGTTCCGTTGAAGGCATCTGCACCTGCTTTCAGCCTCTCTGGCAGAATACATCGTGGAGGGCATTCTGAAGATTTGGCTCATACACCTGGTCCAGCTCATTATAAACAAACAAATAATAACCTCTATATGAGAAGAAGTCCTGCATACTCCATGCTTGGGAGGCATCACATTTCAAAAGCAGAATCTGTGGCCCCAGGTCCTGGAGCTCATAGTCCAGAGAAAGTAGCAAATCACAATAACAAAGCACCTGCATACTCAATGGGTATTCGACACTCTGAATATATCACTCCTCTTATAATAGAAGTACCAAACTGACTTTTACCATAGAGCGGATATAAAACTGAAATCAAGATAAATCACATTAAACATTTTCTATCTTTATACTATACATTAACATTTTAGCAACCTAATAGTTAATATCAACATAAGAAAGTTAAGGATCTTTGTAACTACTGCACTTAGCATTGTTTACCTTAGCAGTACCTTTACTTGCTAATCCTTAGTTACAGCCTGTAATATACACTGTGTGTTTGTGTGTGTGTGTGTGTATGTGTGTGTATATATATATATATATATATATATATATACACACACACACACACATATATAACATCAACTTGTTGACAGGTTCCTAACCGTTTAGTTGGACTGATATATCATTTTATTGTACACTGCCTTGTATAAAGACTACACAGTCAAACTTCTTTGTGATGACCACCAAAATTTTAATTGATAAATGGTCTTCAAGAGTAGGCCAGTATACATCATATATGATAAAACTGGAAATCTGGTATAAAAAAGGGAGGGTCTTCACAAAGAGGTGGACTTTCGAAAAAGTTTCACTGATTCTTCCCATTATGAAAATTATAGAAAAACGCAGGACATCCTGTCCAGACTTTGTCAACAAACAATTATGGGAAATTTAAAGGATTACTGTACTTTCAGCAAATTGTGCTTAAATCAATAGTACAAGTGGATATAAGAAACTTTGTAGTATATCTTATCAGAGAAAATTCTGGGAGAGCAGGATCTCCTTTTCTTTGTGTGCAGTGTATGGGCAGACATAAATACAGCTAGTCTCCATCCACCAGCTTAGGGACAACTGAGAATTAGATATGCAGCCTACAGAGGGAAAAACTGCTAAAGATTCCATATACAAGTCATATAATGGACAGAAATAGTGCATATTCCTCATACACATATACAACAGCTCATTCTGTATAGCTATGTGAAATTACAAGTGTGCTTTAAGGTAAGAAGCCTGCAAAATTGAGAATGCAGCTGTGCATTAGCACATTTAGCCTAAGATAGAGATTGGAATATATTTATAAAGTAACTCAATATTTTATGTTCTTCAACTGGATCGAAACAGCCTTGCATTAACAATGGTGTACCTCCTTAATATGTATCAACAAAGAGAATCGGTACAACGTGTTACCTAATAAAGTTAAATTTTATTGTGACATAAAACAACATACAAACATACATGTAGAGACCATATAGCGTGCCTCCAGAGGCAGTTCACAATGCATCCACTTCTGGCAGATCTAAGTTATTTCAATTATTGCATTCACATGGAGGGTGTTGTGAGTGCAGGGTCTCGATCAGCATATATTATCCAAAGTTGTATCTAGCCCTGTGGTCACTCCTCTCTCCAATGTGAAACAAGTTATAGGCATAAATATAAGGCGGGCAGAGGTTGCATTTATATACTCAGATCATATCCATCCAAATCATAAGTTAATCATCAAAAATCAAGTTGTATGTATTGGACCGATCTGAGTCCTTCACCTACCCGATATCCAGTGGCGTGCGTGTGGGCTGTCTCTGTTTGGCGTACTCCTGCAGTATGCCAAACAGAGACAGCCCACACGCACGCCACTGGATATCGGGTAGGTGAAGGACTCAGATGGGTCCAATACATACAACTTGATTTTTGATGATTAACTTATGATTTGGATGGATATGATCTGAGTATATAAATGCAACCTCTGCCCGCCTTATATTTATGCCTATAACTTGTTTCACATTGGAGAGAGGAGTGACCACAGGGCTAGAACAGCTTTGGATAATATATGCTGATCGAGACCCTGCACTCACAACACCCTCCATGTGAATGCAATAATTGAAATAACTTAGATCTGCCAGAAGTGGATGCATTGTGAACTGCCTCTGGAGGCACGCTGTATGGTCTCTACATGTATGTTTGTATGTTGTTTTATGTCACAAAATTTTTTTAACTTTATTAGGTAACACGTTGTACCGATTCTCTTTGTTGATACAATATTTTATGTTGCCTAATTCCATATAAACTCAAAAGTGAACATAACGTTGAGAGTGACCTTGCAACTAATAAATGTTTACTAAAAAAACAAGTCAGCCTCAGTCGGTGATTGGCTGAACAGGAGCTAGGACCAGGAAGCGGAAACCAGCAGGGACCTGGTAAATGTCAGAACAGCAGTATGGGGATTGGTTAGGTTAGTTATGTTTGTTTTATTTTATTTGGACCTATTCTGCCCCTTTAAAGAAAACCCCTTTAACCGCCTCCGGACCGCCTAACGCAGGATCGCGTTCCGGAGGCGGCAGCTCCAGGCCCAGTCACGCATATATGCGTCATCTCGCGAGACGCGAGATTTCCTGTGAACGCGCGCACACAGGCGCGCGCGTTCACAGGATCGGAAGGTAAGCGAGTGGATCTCCAGCCTGCCAGCGGCGATCGTTCGCTGGCAGGCTGGAGATGCGATTTTTTTTAACCCCTAACAGGTATATTAGACGCTGTTTTGATAACAGCGTCTAATATACCTGCTACCTGGTCCTCTGGTGGTCCCTTTTGCTTGGATCGACCACCAGAGGACACAGGCAGCTCAGTAATAAGTAGCACCAAACACCACTACACTACACCCCCCCCTGTCACTTATTAACCCCTGATCACCCTATATAGACTCCCTGATCACCCCTGTCATTGATCACCCCCCTGTCATTGATCACCCCCTTGTAAGGCTCCATTCAGACGTCTGTATGTTTTTTACGGATCCACGGATACATGGATCGGATCCGCAAAACACATACGGACGTCTGAATGGAGCCTTACAGGGGGGTGATCAATGACAGGGGGGTGATCACCCCATATAGACTCCCTGATCACCCCCTGTCATTGATCACCCCCCTGTCATTGATCACTCCCCTGTAAGGCTCCATTCAGACGTCCGTATGTTTTTTACGGATCCATGGATACATGGATCGGATCTGCAAAACACATACAGACGTCTGAATGGAGCCTTACAGGGGGGTGATCACCCCATATAGACTCCCTGATCACGCCCCTGTCATTGATCACCCCCCTGTAAGGCTCCATTCAGACGTCCATATGTTTTTTACGGATCCACGGAGACATGGATCGGACTGCAAAACACATACGGACGTCTGAATGGAGCCTTACAGGGGGGTGATCAATGACAGGGGGGTGATCACCCCATATAGACTCCCTGATCGCCCCCTGTCATTGATCACCCCCCTGTCATTGATCACCCCCCTGTAAGGCTCCATTCAGACGTCCGTATGTTTTTTACGGATCCACGGATACATGGATCGGATCCGCAAAACACATACAGACGTCTGAATGGAGCCTTACAGGGGGGTGATCACCCCATATAGACTCCCTGATCACCCCCCTGTCATTGATCACCCCCTTGTAAGGCTCCATTCAGACGTCTGTATGTTTTTTACGGATACATGGATCGGATCCGCAAAACATATACGGACGTCTGAATGGAGCCTTACAGGGGGGTGATCAATGACAGGGGGGTGATCACCCCATATAATAACTACTGATGTCCAGAGGACTAATATACACTTATTAATCCAGCACCTATTCCAAGTTACCTAATACTTAACTTTTATTTGTATATTAGTAAAACGAATTGCTACCTTAACTATATCTTAAAATTGCAGTGCGTTACAGTCCTCACTTGTCTATTAGAGTGCTATAGTGTTGTGCAGCATCCCCTTAGTGTGGGATACAGGACACTCCTAATCACCACTGATGCTGCTGGCTGCGCGCTGCCAGCATGCTCAACATTCAGTGTGCGATTCCCCTTATGCTGTTTGGGGCTGTAAACTGCACTGTATTAAAACTAGAGCCTCACGCTGCCCGCCGACATGTTTCGCCGTTACCGGCGTCTTCAGGGGTTAGGGCAGAGTGTGCGCGTGTCTCCTAGAAATCATTAAATAATAGTATTAAACAAAAATAAGGGGGCCTCTAGGGAGGCAAAAACCTAGAGCAACTGATGGGCTATAACATGACTTTGAGAGAGGCCAAATAGTGATTGGCCACCAACACTATGTATCTAGCGTACAAGTTAGGAGGTGAGTATGGGTAGAGGGACGAACCCAATGGAGGCTGGGAAACACATAGCTCACCAGTATAAACGTCCACCCACCAGACCGTAGAATAATGACTGCGATTGGCAAACTATACAATTAAACGCGAACCCACTACTACCGGGCAGAACTTCTCAATGAGCATATACTAAATAAATAAAATATAAAATAATAGATGAATGTCATTGATGACTGGGACATGAACCACAATATCACCATCCTGAAGGTTAAAGTATCGGGATGAGTATGGTGAGAAGTGCCAACGTAGGATGGGCTAAAAAACATAGAAGGGAATTGGATCAGCATCAGGAGAGTGTGAATATAAGGTAATATATAGGGCCATAGCAGGAAAAACGACAGGGGTCTTGACTTACATAGTAGATTGGCCAGGATAGATGAGCAAAGCAGGATCCATAACGCCGATGACTAAGTCCCCAAGCATCCACCGGGACAAGCGCAACCATAACCAAAACAATAGGGTGGACTCAACATAATTCTAAGTCCCTGAGCATGCGCCGTGGCAAGTATAGTAGGCGGAAGCGGAGCGCCGATGTATGAAACCGACGGACATGCGCAGTTAAACAGGCTCCACTAACTTTCTATGTTCTTGAGCATGCGCCATGCTGTACCTTAGATGCCGCGAACTAAGTCCACGGGCATGCGCAGTGGGAAACCCTGGCCCCTAGCACAGACGCGGCGCGTTGAGATGATGACATGCGAATCACGGGTCAAATGTGGATGGGAGGAGTCACCGGAAGGAAGTAGGTCCGGCAATACACCTAACAGAGCCGCATCAGAGGTTTCAATCACGCCCACAAGTGAAACACACATTGATGACATCATCAACAAAGGTCTTATAAACCATCCGGGAGGAGACACGCGCACACTCTGCCCTAACCCCTGAAGACGCCGGTAACGGCGAAACATGTCGGGGGGCAGCGTGAGGCTCTAGTTTTAATACAGTGCAGTTTACAGCCCCAAACAGCATAAGGGGAATCGCACACTGAATGTTGAGCATGCTGGCAGCGCGCAGCCAGCAGCATCAGTGGTGATTAGGAGTGTCCTGTATCCCACACTAAGGGGATGCTGCACAACACTATAGCACTCTAATAGACAAGTGAGGACTGTAACGCACTGCAATTTTAAGATATAGTTAAGGTAGCAATTCGTTTTACTAATATACAAATAAAAGTTAAGTATTAGGTAACTTGGAATAGGTGCTGGATTAATAAGTGTATATTAGTCCTCTGGACATCAGTAGTTATTATTTTTGTAAAAAAACACTGCATCCAGCACTAAGGGAAAGCACAGGTTTTCCATCACCCCATATAGACTCCCTGATCACCCCCCTGTCATTGATCACCCACCTGTAAGGCTCCATTCAGACGTCCGTATGTTTTTTACAGATCCACAGATACATGGATCGGATCTGCAAAACACATACGGACATCTGAATGGAGCCTTACAGGGGGGTGACCAATGACAGGGGGGTGATCACCCCATATAGACTCCCTGATCACCCCCCTGTCATTGATCACCCCCCTGTAAGGCTCCATTCAGACGTCCGTATGTGTTTTGTGGATCCGTGGATCCGCAAAACACGGACACCGCGGATCCGCAAAACACATACGGACGTCTGAATGGAGCCTTCCAGGGGGGTGATAACCCCATATACACTCCCTGATCACCCCCCTGTCATTGATCACCCCCCTGTAAGGCTCCATTCAGACTTTTTTTGGCCCAAGTTAGCGGAAATTATTATTATTATTTTTTTTCTTACAAAGTCTCATATTCCACTAACTTGTGACAAAAAATAAAATCTCACCTGAACTCACCATACCCCTCACGGAATCCAAATGCGCAAAAATTTTTAGACATTTATATTCCAGACTCCTTCTCACGCTTTAGGGCCGCTAAAATGCCAGGGCAGTATAAATACCCCACATGTGACCCCATTTCGGAAAGAAGACACCCCAAGGTATTCCGTGAGGGGCATATTCAGTCCATGAAAGATTGAAATTTTTGTCCCAAGTTAGCGGAAAGGGAGACTTTGTGAGAAAAAAAAAAAAAATAATAATAATTTCCGCTAACTTGTGCCAAAAAAAAAAAATTTCTATGAACTCGCCATGCCCCTCATTGAATACCTTGGGGTGTCTTCTTTCCAAAATGGGGTCACATGTGGGGTATTTATACTGCCCTGGCATTTTAGGGGCCCTAAAGCGTGAGAAGAAGTCTGGGATCCAAATGTCTAAAAATGCCCTCCTAAAAGGAATTTGGGCCCCTTTGCGCATCTAGGCTGCAAAAAAGTGTCACACATGTGGTATCGCCGTACTCAGGAGAAGTTGGGGAATGTGTTTTGGGGTGTCATTTTACATATACCCATGCTGGGTGAGATAAATATCTTGGTCAAATGCCAACTTTGTATAAAAAAAATGGGAAAAGTTGTCTTTTGCCGAGATATTTCTCTCACCCAGCATGGGTATATGTAAAATGACACCCCACACCACATTGCCCAACTTCTCCTGAGTACAGCGATACCAGATGTGTGACACTTTTTTGCAGCCTAGGTGGGCAAAGGGGCCCACATTCCAAAGAGCACCTTTCGGATTTCACAGGTCATTCTTTACACATTTTGATTTCAAACTACTTACCACACATTAGGGCCCCTAGAATGCCAGGGCAGTATAACTATCCCACAAGTGACCCCATTTTGGAAAGAAGACACCCCAAGGTATTTCGTGATGGTCATAGTGAGTTCATGTAAGTTTTTATTTTTTGTCACAAGTTAGTGGAATATGAGACTTTGTAAGGAAACAAAATAAAAAATCATCATTTTCCGCTAACTTGTGACAAAAAATAAAAAGTTCTATGAACTCACTATGCCCATCAGCAAATACCTTAGGGTGTCTACTTTCCGAAATGGGGTCATTTGTGGGGTTTTTCTATTGTCTGGCCATTGTAGAACCTCAGGAAACATGACAGGTGCTCAGAAATATAAGAGAGAGAGAGAGAAAGTGTGAGGGTCAAACGGATCTCTTGGAATGGCTTTCCACTAGATCTGAAAGACTTGAGGCGCCTCGGGTGGATAGGAGCGGGGTGGAGAGAAAGTAGGGTGATAGATGCTAGAGGCTGCTCCGGGTTTGGTCAGGTCGACAAGGAAGTCTGCCTGTATAGGGTGAGGTAGTGAGCCAAAAAAAGGGGGACTGGTGGGTGGGGATACCCTCCAAATCTCGCCTCTTATTTATATAAACCCTTGTGAGCGCCAATAGAGGATTAGTGTTGGGCTGCTGGAGTGTGTGATAGCTTGTTGTTGGGGTTATGTTATATTAATATGTAGAGGGATATCAATTGTGTAGGAAAAAATTGTACAGGAAAAAAGTTGTACATACATGTATGTAAAAAATTTTTTTTTAGAACAAGCGAAATAAAACAAAATCTGCATACAAAGAGCGAGTGAAAAGTATACACGTATAAAATCTGCTGAGAGAATAAAAGGATAAAAAAAAAAAAATAGATTGTACGTAAAAGTGGGATCACTGCATACAGCCTCTATTGCCTAAGAGGCCGTGTTCTGCAGCGTCGTACACAATAGATGTGGTACAGTAGGATAGAGCAATGGATAAAAGGTTTTTTTGTTTAAAAATACCGACATATATATTATAATATTGTGGTATCATAAGTAAGTTTACTCACTTCACGGGGGGGGGGGCGGTTTACCAGGATAAGCATAATACACCTGTAAACCGAGTACCCCCCCAGCCTGGATCGCTTCTAGAGTTATAACGGATGAAGGCAGCCAAACAACACGGGTGCTTCTCTTCAAAGGTCTTTATTTGCAAGTAAAAAAATCCGGCTCAACGCGTTTCGGGACAGGCACGTCCCTTCATCAGGAGCAAGTGCCTGTCCCGAAACGCGTTGAGCCGGATTTTTTTACTTGCAAATAAAGACCTTTGAAGAGAAGCACCCGTGTTGTTTGGCTGCCTTCATCCGTTATAACTCTAGAAGCGATCCAGGCTGGGGGGGTACTCGGTTTACAGGTGTATTATGCTTATCCTGGTAAACCGCCCCCCCCGTGAAGTGAGTAAACTTACTTATGATACCACAATATTATAATATATATGTCGGTATTTTTAAACAAAAAAACCTTTTATCCATTGCTCTATCCTACTGTACCACATCTATTGTGTACGACGCTGCAGAACACGGCCTCTTAGGCAATAGAGGCTGTATGCAGTGATCCCACTTTTACGTACAATCTATTTTTTATTTTTTATCCTTTTATTCTCTCAGCAGATTTTATACGTGTATACTTTTCACTCGCTCTTTGTATGCAGATTTTGTTTTATTTCGCTTGTTCTAAAAAAATTTTTTTTTACATACATGTATGTACAACTTTTTTCCTGTACAATTTTTTCCTACACAATTGATATCCCTCTACATATTAATATAACATAACCCCAACAACAAGCTATCACACACTCCAGCAGCCCAACACTAATCCTCTATTGGCGCTCACAAGGGTTTATATAAATAAGAGGCGAGATTTGGAGGGTATCCCCACCCACGAGGTGCTCAGAAAGTCAGAGCTGCTTCAAAAAGCGGAAGTTCACATTTTTGTACCATAGTTTGTAAACACTATAACTTTTACCCAAACCATTTTTTTTCTACCCAAACATTTTTTTTTTATCAAAGGCATGTAGAACAATAAATTTAGAGAAAAATATATATATGGATGTCGTTTTTTTTGAAAAATTTTACAACTGAAAGTGAAAAATGTCATTTTTTTAAAAATTTTTTGTTAAATTTCGGTCTAATAACAAAAAAAGTAAAAATGTCAGCAGCAATGAAATACCACCAAATGAAAGCTCTATTAGTGAGAAGAAAAGGAGGTAAAATTCATTTGGGTGGTAAGTTGCATGACCGAGCAATAAACGGTGAAAGTAGTGTAGTGCAGAAGTGTAAAAAGTGGCCTGGTCATTAAGGATGTTTAAGCTAGGGGGGCTGAGGTGGTTAAAAAGGCTTTTATACAGGACTGATTATAACAGTAGCAATATGGGCTTCTGCTCATGGCTGGGGCACCTAATGGTCTGGGGGAGAGAGGAAGTTTGCCTTCATTACATCTCGCACCTGAAGTACTTAGCATCCTTGTACATACTGGTGAAACTCGAAAAATTTGAATATTGTGCAAAATTTCATTTATTTCAGTAATGCAACTTAAAGGGAATCTGTCACCTGGTTTGAGCATATTAAGGTGTTACTACTGCCATGTACACTAAAATACCTTATTACTTGCTATAGTGCAAGAAACTAATTCCTATATCAGAGACACAACTCAGATTATTAGTGTATTGGAAAATGTCAAGTATGACTCCAACTGGATCATTGGAACGCTCGATGTACAGTCCTTGTACACAATTATCAACCACCAACAAGTTATAGCAGATATGAAAGCACAATTATTAAATGACGGCAATATCCCTGAAAAACAAATTGACTTTTTAGAAGCGAGTGTCAATTTTATTTTGACACATAATTATTTTTATTTTGAAGGAGATTTTTACCTGCAAGTGCAAGGGACTGCCATGGGCATCAGGTTTGCCCCCAGCTATGCCCATCTGTTTAAGGCAGATTGGGAAAGACAATTGATTGTGCCAAGGCTGGGGTCAGACCTGGTGCTCTGGAAACGCTATATTGACGACGTGATATTTATCTGGAAAAAAGACAGACCAACTCTGGATAGTTTTTTGTAAGAGATAAACCTTAATGATTTGAATTTAAGATTCACATCAACCTTATCTAAAACAAGCATAGAGTATCTAGACTTGCAAATCACAGTAGAGAATGATAGTCTAGTATGCAATACTTTTCATAAACCTGTCTCTAAAAACAGCTACATTAGATACACCAGTTGTCATGGACCAAGATGGCTGATAAATGTACCATTGAGACAATTTAGAAGATTAAAGAGAAATTGCACTAAAAATAATCAATTTGAGGAAGAGGCGGGCAAACTGAAGGAACAACTAACTCAAATAGAATATCCAGAAATAGTGGTTGATACTGCATTGAGTAAAGTCCAAAAAATGGATAGCATTTTTTTCAAACAAAAAGAGAAAGAAATGGAAACTCAAAGAGAGATGGACTGTAGATTAATTATACCATTTAATCCACAATATAAGAGAATTCAACACATCTTGAAGAAACACTGGCATTTTATACAAAGAGACAAATGGATAGGACATTTGGTGCCAGCAAATCCTAGAGTAACATTTACTAAGGCCCCAAATATGGGCATAAAGGTAGCACCATCTATACCAAATAAATGAAAAGTGAGGCCCTCAGTCCAAGAGTGGATAGGATTAAAGGGTTTTTATCGATGTGGGGTATGTAGCAACTGCTCAACCACTACATTTCCTAAAAAAAACACAGAGATCATCTCAACTAGTAATGCCTATATCCACAAAATCAGAGAGTGCCTGACATGCAGTTCGACTAATGTAATATATATCATCACGTGCCCTTGTAATAAACAATATGTGGGAAGAACTAAAAGAGCTATGAATAAACGAATTTCGGAACACCTTGCTAACATCAAAAAGGGGTATGAAAATCATACATTGTCAAAACACTTTAAGGAATATCATGACCAAAATCCCACAGGACTTACGTATGCAGCCATTGATAAAGTTGATTTACAAACCGGATTCCAAAAAAGTTGGGACACTATACAAATTGTGAATAAAAACTGAATGCAATGATGTGGAGGTGCCAACTTCTAATATTTTATTCAGAATAGAACATAAATCACGGAACAAAAGTTTAAACTGAGAAAATGTACCATTTTAAGGGAAAAATATGTTGAATCAGAATTTTATGGTGTCAACAAATCCCCAAAAAGTTGGGACAAGGCCATTTTTACCACTGTGTGGCATCTCCCCATCTTCTTACAACACTCAACAGACGTCTGGGGACTGAGGAGACCAGTTTCTCAAATTTAGAAATAGGAATGCTCTCTCATTCTTGTCTAATACAGGCCTCTAACTGTTCAATCGTCTTGGGCCTTCTTTGTTGCACCTTCCTCTTTATGATGCGCCAAATGTTCTCTATAGGTGAAAGATCTGGACTGCAGACTGGCCATTTCAGTACCCGGATCCTTCTCCTACGCAGCCATGATGTTGTGATTGATGCAGAATGTGGTCTGGCATTATCTTGTTGAAAAATGCAGGGTCTTCCCTGAAAGAGATGACGTCTGGATGGGAGCATATGTTGTTCTAGAACCTGAATATATTTTTCTGCATTAATGGTGCCTTTCCAGAGATGCAAGCTGCCCATGCCACACGCACTCATGCAACCCCATACCATCAGAGATGCAGGCTTCTGAACTGAGCGTTGATAACAACTTGGGTTGTCCTTGTCCTCTTTGGTCCGGATGACATGGCGTCCCAGATTTCCAAAAAGAACTTCGAATCGTGACTCGTCTGACCACAGAACAGTCTTCCATTTTGCCACACTCCATTTTAAATGATCCCTGGCCCAGTGAAAACGCCTGAGCTTGTGGATCTTGCTTAGAAATGGCTTCTTCTTTGCACTGTAGAGTTTCAGCTGGCAACGGTGGATGGCACGGTGGATTGTGTTCACGGACAATGGTTTCTGGAAGTATTCCTGAGCCCATTCTGTGATTTCCTTAGCATTCCTGTTTGTGGTGCCCGGAGATCACAGGCATCCAGTATGGTTTTACGGCCTTGACCCTTACGCACAGGGATTGTTCCAGATTCTCTGAATCTTCGGATGATGTTATGCACAGTTGATGATGATAGATGCAAAGTCTTTGCAGTTTTTCGCTGGGTAACACCTTTCTGATATTGCTCCACTATCTTTCTGCGCAACATTGTGGGAATTGGGGATCCTCTACCCATCTTGGCTTCTGAGAGACACTGCCACTCTGAGAAGCTCTTTTTATACCCAATCATGTTGCTAATTGACCTAATTAGTGTTAATTGGTCTTCCAGCTCTTCGTTATGCTCAAATTTACTTTTTCCAGCCTCTTATTGCTACTTGTCCCAACTTTTTTGGGATTTGTTGACACCGTGAAAATTGGAATCAACTTATTTTTCCTTTAAAATTATACATTTACTCGGATTAAACGTTTGATCTGTCATCTACGTTCTATTACAAATAAAATATTGACATTTGCCATCTCCACATCATTGCATTCAGTTTTTATTCACAATTTGTTTAGTGTCCCAACTTTTTTGGAATCCGGTTTGTACATTGGAGAGGGGGAAATCATGTGTGTCGTATGTCACGCCTAGAATCTAGACGAATTTTTGAACTTAACACACTTATACCACAGGGCTTAAACGCTGAAATAGAACTGTTTGACTTTTTGTGAAGGAGGAGATGCACTCTCAGTGACGAGTTACCGCGGAGGATTTTATAAAGCCTGGATCTTCCTTACCGGCAATGCACCACCTCATAAACCACACATTTCTACATTATTCTACATTATATGCATTATGTCCACTACGGGAAATGTGACTTTTCTAGACACACTTCACATATTCTGTACTGGAGGCAACATACAGGGAGTGCAGAATTATTAGGCAAATGAGTATTTTGACCACATCATCCTCTTTATGCATGTTGTCTTACTCCAAGCTGTATAGGCTCGAAAGCCTACTACCAATTAAGCATATTAGGTGATGTGCATCTCTGTAATGAGAAGGGGTGTGGTCTAATGACATCAACACCCTATATTAGGTGTGCATAATTATTAGGCAACTTCCTTTCCTTTGGCAAAATGGGTCAAAAGAAGGACTTGACAGGCTCTGAAAAGTCAAAAATAGTGAGATATCTTGCAGAGGGATGCAGCACTCTTAAAATTGCAAAGCTTCTGAAGCGTGATCATCGAACAATCAAGCGTTTCATTCAAAAAAGTCAACAGGGTCACAAGAAGCGTGTGGAAAAACCAAGGCGCAAAATAACTGCCCATGAACTGAGAAAAGTCAAGCGTGCAGCTGCCAAGATGCCACTTGCCACCAGTTTGGCCATATTTCAGAGCTGCAACATCACTGGAGTGCCCAAAAGCACAAGGTGTGCAATACTCAGAGACATGGCCAAGGTAAGAAAGGCTGAAAGACGACCACCACTGAACAAGACACACAAGCTGAAACGTCAAGACTGGGCCAAGAAATATCTCAAGACTGATTTTTCTAAGGTTTTATGGACTGATGAAATGAGAGTGAGTCTTGATGGGCCAGATGGATGGGCCCGTGGCTGGATTGGTAAAGGGCAGAGAGCTCCAGTCCGACTCAGACGCCAGCAAGGTGGAGGTGGAGTACTGGTTTGGGCTGGTATCATCAAAGATGAGCTTGTGGGGCCTTTTCGGGTTGAGGATGGAGTCAAGCTCAACTCCCAGTCCTACTGCCAGTTTCTGGAAGACACCTTCTTCAAGCAGTGGTACAGGAAGAAGTCTGCATCCTTCAAGAAAAACATGATTTTCATGCAGGACAATGCTCCATCACACGCGTCCAAGTACTCCACAGCGTGGCTGGCAAGAAAGGGTATAAAAGAAGAAAATCTAATGACATGGCCTCCTTGTTCACCTGATCTGAACCCCATTGAGAACCTGTGGTCCATCATCAAATGTGAGATTTACAAGGAGGGAAAACAGTACACCTCTCTGAACAGTGTCTGGGAGGCTGTGGTTGCTGCTGCACGCAATGTTGATGGTGAACAGATCAAAACACTGACAGAATCCATGGATGGCAGGCTTTTGAGTGTCCTTGCAAAGAAAGGTGGCTATATTGGTCACTGATTTGTTTTTGTTTTGTTTTTGAATGTCAGAAATGTATATTTGTGAATGTTGAGATGTTATATTGGTTTCACTGGTAAAAATAAATAATTGAAATGGATATATATTTGTTTTTTGTTAAGTTGCCTAATAATTATGCACAGTAATAGTCACCTGCACACACAGATATCCCCCTAAAATAGCTAAAACTAAAAACAAACTAAAAACTACTTCCAAAAATATTCAGCTTTGATATTAATGAGTTTTTTGGGTTCATTGAGAACATGGTTGTTGTTCAATAATAAAATTAATCCTCAAAAATACGACTTGCCTAATAATTCTGCACTCCCTGTACAATGCAAACAAGATGGAAACGTAATGGCTGTATACATAGCATTAGACATAACATTGTGGGTTAGGCTCTATACCAAATATAGATGTCTGCCTCCAGACTTGGATGTTTTAAAATAGAAAATTATATTTTACCGAATATCTGTTAGCAGCAATGAAAATATATGTATTAGAAACATAAGATTGATGGTATTTATGTCTCCGGAAACAAATACACAAAAAACGCACGTGGGACCAAAAAACGCATTGAAGACGCACCAAAACCGCAATGCAGGCTACATGCATTTTTTGTGCGAAAATGTCCCCAAATATGCGTCTAGTCGTTCTAGATATTTATTATGTTACAGAAATCTAAGATTGTGTAGGATTAGACATGCACTTTAATATATGGTATTTTATGTGAAGTAAATGAAGTGTTGGCATGCTGCGTTCGTCGGATACCATAATCCAGTTCCATATATTTAGGATGACCTCAACCTCAATTAAAGATATAGTATATAAGGGTATATTTATTCATAGTTCAGTTACCACTGAAGAAGGAGTGAGAAATTACATACACTCCGAAACGCGTTTGTTTTTATGAATTATCTATGAAGTACCCAAGATTTTTCTGAAGAAAAACTACAGCTATGCGCAATTGAAATAATATAAGAACTTTACCTACAAAATCTTGCTCACAAGCTTGATTAGGTATAAGGAACAGCTGTCTACGGATCCACATACCCCGGGATTGAAAGCCGGCAAGTTTAACAGGGTGAACACTCCAAATTCCCGTGAAAACTCACGAGACTTACTGCACTAACAACAACGGTCACGCTGAACACAGGTGGGACGCCACACAGCCTGCAACTTCATTCGCAGTTTGGTTACAACAACCGTGAGTACCCTGTTATGCCGATATTTTGAAAGAACAATTTGCCTAGATCTGGGGCTAATTCAGAGTGGACGAGTAACATCGTATACAATATCCCCACTCATGAAACCTTGGGGAATACACTGAACGGTGTCAGTGTCAGGACGCACAGCATATGACCAATCTGCTGTAATTTCTTTGGAGAGACAACTACACAAGATCCATTATATATCTGTCATCTATATATTGGAGTATATAGGTTTATAGGCGTCCATTGTTTGCCATTGTATATTATATTATTATATGGTGATTTTATTGTTCAATATCTCCTTGTTTTATCGCCCAGAGGTGAATACCAACAGGTTTTAATTTTATTTTTATTATCATTTTTTATATTTTATTGTGTACTGGATTTTAATAAACTATTGTATTTCCAAATGACCCAAATATTTGGTTGTGCCTATCTCCATTTTCAAAATCTATACCTTTGTTGATAGGGGGGATCATTTGATAGTAGCACCCATCCATATCACTTATCTTGTGGAGCCACCAAAATATATACCCACGGTTTAGTCTTCATTTTTTGTTTCATGGTTTCATTAGCGATAAAATCCACTTTTTATGTTATGCAAATGAGTGTCCAAGGTGCCCAGAGGGGCGTTATTATCCTAATCTGGAGCCCAGGAACTCCCCCGTACAGTGCCCAGCCCGCCTTCCTTTAGAGCCCAAGCACGCCTCTTCCAGCATAAGTAACTGCCCACACCCGAACTCTTTGCTGCCGCCCCCTTCGCTATGTGAAATCTTGCGCAGGCGCAGTACCGCGGACTGCCTGCGCGATGTAGAAGCTCCTGAAGGCCATAGCTTTAAATTTGTCACTGGGCTCGGCGCATGCCCAGTGACACATTTGAAGCTGTTGCCCTCAGGAGCTTCTACATCGCGCAGGCAGTCCACGGTACTGCGCCTGCGTGAGATTTCACATAGCGTAGGGGGCGGTGGCAAAGAGTTCGGGTGTGGGCAGTTACTTATGCTGCAAGAGGCGTGCTTGGGCTCTAAAGGAAGGCGGGCTGGGCACTGTACGGGGGAGTTACTGGGCTCCAGAGAAGGATAATAACGCCCCTCTGGGCACCTTGGACACTCATTTGCATAACATCAAAAGTGGATTTTATCGCTAATGAAACCATGAAACAAAAAATGAAGACTACAGCAAGAAATAAGGTATTTTATTGTACATGGCAGTAGTAACACCTCAATATGCTCAAACCAGGAGACAGATTCCCTTTAAAATGTGAAACTACATGCAAAGCGAGATATTTCAAGCGCTTATTTGTTATAATTTGGATGATTATGGCTTACAGCTTATGAAAACCCCAAATTCACAATCTAAGAAAATTAGAATATTGTGAAAAGGTTCAATATTCTAGGCTCAAAGTGTCACACTGTAGTCAGCTAATTAATCAATCCATAACATCTGCAAAGGGTTCCTAAGCCTTTAAATTGTCTCTCAGTCTGGTTCAGTAGGAATCACAATCATGGGAAAGACTGCTGACCTGACAGTTGTGCAGAAAACCATCATTGACACCCTCCATAAGGATGGAAAGCCTCAAAAGGTAATTGCAAAAGAAGTTGGATGTTCCCAAAGTGCTGTATCAAAGCACATAAATAGAAAGTTATGTGGAAGGGACAAGTGTGGAAGAAAAAGGTGCACAAGCAGCAGGGATGACCGCAGCCTAGAGAGGATTGTCAGGAAAAGGCCATTCAAAAGTGTTGGGGACTTTCACAAGGAGTGGACTGAAGCTGGAGTTAGTGCATCAAGAGCCACCACACACAGACGGATCCTGGACATGGGCTTCAAATGTCGTATTCCTCTTGTCAAGCCTCTCCTGAACAAGAAACAACGTCAGAAGCGTCTAACCTGTGCTAAAGAAAAAAAGAACTGGTCTGTTGCTCAGTGGTCCAAAGTGGTCTTTTCTGATGAGAGCAACTTTTGCATCTCATTTGGAAACCAAGGACCCAGAGTCTGGAGGAAGAATTGAGAGGCACACAATGCAAGAAGCTTGAAGTCCAGTGTGAAGTTTCCACAGTCTGTTTATTTGGGGAGCCATGTCATCTGCTAGTGTTGGTCCACTGTGCTTCATTAAGTCCAGAGTCAACACAGCCGTCTACCAGGAGATTGGCACTTCATGCTTCCTTCCGCAGACTAGCTTTATAGAGATGGTGACTTTATTTTCCAGAAGGACTTGGCACCTGCCCACACTGCCAAAAGTACCAAAAAATGGTTCAATGACCATGGGATTACTGTGATTACTTGATTGGCCAGCAAACTCGCTTGACCTGAACCCCATAGAGAATCTATGGGGCATTGCCAAGAGGAAGATGAGAGACATGAGACCGAACAATGCAGAAGAGCTGAAGGCTGCTATTGAAGTATTCTGGTCTTCCATAACACCTCAGCAGTGCCATAGGCTGATAGCATCTATGCCACGCCGCATTGAGGCAGTAATTGATGGAAAAGGGGCCCAAACCAAATGCTCTCATTTGGAAACCAAGGACCCAGAGTCTGGAGGAAGAATTGAGAGGCACACAATGCAAGAAGCTTAAAGTCCAGTGTGAAGTTTCCACAGTCTGTTTATTTGGGGAGCCATGTCATCTGCTGGTGTTGGTCCACTGTGCTTCATTAAGTCCAGAGTCAACACAGCCGTCTACCAGGAGATTGGCACTTCATGCTTCCTTCCGCAGACTAGCTTTATGGAGATGGTGACTTCATTTTCCAGAAGGACTTGGCACCTGCCCACACTGCCAAAAGTACCAAAAAACGGTTCAATGACCATGGGATTACTGTGATTACTTGATTGGCCAGCAAACTCGCCTGACCTGAACCCCATAGAGAATCTATGGGGCATTGCCAAGAGGAAGATGAGAGACATGAGACCGAACAATGCAGAAGAGCTGAAGGCTGCTATTGAAGCATTCTGGTCTTCCATAACACCTCAGCAGTGCCATAGGCTGATAGCATCTATGCCACGCCGCATTGAGGCAGTAATTGATGGAAAAGGGGCCCAAACCAAATGCTGAGTACATGTGCATAATTATACTTTTCAGAGGTCCTACATTTTTCTATTTAGCTCCTTTTTTTTTATTGATTTCATGTAAAATTCAAATTTTCTGAGATTGTGAATTTGGGGTTTTCATAAGCTGTAAGCCAAAATCATCCAAATTATAACAAATAAAGGCTTGAAATATCTCGCTTTGCATGTAAATGAGTCTATCTCATATATTAGTTTCACCTTTTAAGTTGCATTACTGAAATAAATAAACTTTTTTTTAACTCAAATTTTTCGAGTTTCATCTGTACTATTCTACGTATGTGTAAAATGTATCTAATGAGTGTGTTGTATGTACAGTGGATATAAAAAGTCTACACCCCCCTGTTAAAATGTCAGGTTTCTGTGCTGTAAAAAAATGAGACAAAGATAAATCATTTCTCCACCTTTAATGTGACCTATAAACTGTACCACTCAATTGAAAAACAAACTGAAATATTTTAGATGGAGGGAAGAAAACTAAAAAAACTAAAATAATGTGGTTGCATAAGTGTGCACACCCTATTATAACTGGGGATGTAGCTGTGTTTAGAATTAAGCAATCGCATTCAAAATCATGTTAAATAGGAGTCAGCATACACCTGCCATCATTTAAAGTGCCTCTGATTAACCCCAAATAAAGTTCAGCTGCTCTAGTTTTTCTTAGTCGCATCCCACAGCAAAAGCCATGGTCCATAGAGAGCTTCCAAAGCATCAGAGGGATCTCATTGTTAAAAGGTATCAGTCAGGAGAAGGGTACAAAAGAATTTCCAAGGCATTAGATATACCATAGAACACAGTGAAGACAGTCATCATCAAGTGGAGAAAATATGGCACAACAGTGACATTACCAAGAACTGGACGTCCCTCCAAAATTGATGAAAAGACGAGAAGAAAACTGGTCTGGGAGGCTACCAAGAGGCCTACAGCAACATTAAAGGAGCTGCAGGAATATCTGGCAAGTACTGGCTGTGTGGTACATGTGACAACAATCTCCCGTATTCTTCATATGTCTGGGCTATGGGATAGAGTGGCAAGATGAAAGCCTTTTCTTACGAAGAAAAACATCCATCGCCAGGCTACATTTTGCAAAAACACATCTGAAGTCTCCCAAAAGCATGTGGGAAAAGGTGTTATGGTCTGATGAAACCAAGGTTGAACATTTTGGCCATAATTCCAAAAGATATGTTTGCCGCAAAAACAACACTGCACATCACCAAAAGAACACCATACCCACAGTGAATCATGGTGGTGGCAGCATCATGCTTTGGGGCTGTTTTTCTTCAGCTGGAACTGGGGCCTTAGTTAAGCTAGAGGGAATTATGAACAGTTCCAAATACCAGTCAATATTGGCACAAAACCTTCAGGCTTCTGCTAGAAAGCTGTACATGAAGAGGAACTTCATCTTTCAGCATGACAACGACCCAAGCATACATCCAAATCAACTAAGGAATAGCTTCACCGGAAGAAGATTAAAGTTTTGGAATAGCCCAGCCAGAGCCCAGACTTGAATCCGATTGAAAATCTGTGGGGTGATCTGAAGAGGGCTGTGCACAGGAGATGCCCTCGAAATCTGACAGATTTGGAGTGTTTTTGCAAAGAAGAGTGGGCAAATCTTGCGAAGTCAAAATGTCCCATGCTGATAGACTCATACCCAAAAAGACTGAGTGCTGTAATAAAATCAAAAGGTGCTTCAACAAAGTATTAGTTTAAGGGTGTGCACACTTATGCAACCATATTTTATTTTTAGATTTTTTCTTCCCTCTACCTAAAAGATTTCAGTTTGTTTTTCTATTGAGTTGTACAGTTTATAGGTCACATTAAAGATGGAAAAAGTTCTGAAATGATTTATCTTTCTCATTTTTTTTACAGCACAAAAACCTGACATTAGACTTTTTATATCCACTGTATGTACCCTGTAACCATGTATCATGCCAGGATTAGCTGAGTGGAGCACACTCCTGCCTGTGCCTGCTTCACTAAGCTAAAAGTCCTGCATGTAAGTTTTTTGCTTAGTGAAGCAGGCACAGGCAGGAGCAATGTGTGCTCCTGCCCGTACTCCGTTCTCTGCAACCTCATTGATTGAGTGCACAGTCCGTACTCCGTACACCGCCGAGAAGTCAGCGATGTGGAGAATAGTGAATTTAAAGTGCACAGGAAAATCAGGGCTTTAGGGGGGAATATCTATAATAAAAGTGCAAAATCAATGAATAAAGTACATTAATAAAATTTTTTTTGGGGACATTCAAAAAAAAACTTCATTAAAAGTTTTGTTACTCTTTTTAAGTTTGTGAATCTTACAGGAAAAAAAGTGGAAATGTTCAAGGGATATGAATATTTTTTTAACCCCTTAAGGCCCTATTTCACCTTAAGGACTTGGCCATTTTTTGCAAATCTGACCAGTGTCACTTTAAGTGCTGATAACTTTAAAACGCTTTGACTTATCCAGGCCGTTCTGAGATAGTTTTTTCGTCACATATTTTACTTCATGGCACTGCTAAAATTGGGTCAAAAAAGTTAATTTGCAAATTTCAAAGTTTCAGTTTCTCTACTTCTGTAATACATAGTAATACCCCCAGAAATTGTGATGACTTTAGATTCCCCATATGTCTACTTCATGTTTGTAGCATTTTGGGAATGATATTTTATTTTTTGGGGATGTTACAAAGCTTAGAAGTTTAGAAGCAAATCTTGAAATTTTTCAGAAATTTACAAAAACCCAATTTTTAGGGACCAGTACAGGTCTGAAGTCACTTTGCGAGGCTTACATAATAGAAACCGCCTAAAAATGACCCCATTCTATAAACTACACCCCTCAAGGTATTCAAAACTGATTTTACAAACTTCGTTAACCCTTTAGGTGTTGCACAAGAGTTATTGGCAAATGGGGATGAAATTTGAGAATTTCATTTTTTTGCATAATTTTTCCATTTTAACCCATTTTTTCCACTAACAAAGCAAGGGTTAACAGCCAAAAAAGACTGTATCTTTATTGCCCTTACTCTGCCATTTACAGAAACACCCCATATGTGGCCGTAAACTACTGTACGGGCACACAGCGGGGCGCAGAAGGAAAGGAATGCCATACGGTTTTTGGAAGGCAGGTTTTGCTGGACTGGTTTTTTTGACACCATGTCCCATTTGAAGCCTCCCTGATGCACCCCTAGAGTAGAAACTCCAGAAAAGTGACCCCATTTTAGAAACTACGGGATAGGTTGGCAGTTTTGTTGGTACTAGTTTAGGGTACATATGATTTTTGGTTGCTCTATATTACACTTTTTGTGCGGCAAGGTAACAAGAAATAGCTTTTTTGGCACCGTTTTTTTTTTTTTGTTATTTACAACATTCATCTGACAGGTTAGATCATGTGGTAATTTCATAGAGCAGGTTGTCACGGACACGGCGATACCTAATATGTATACAATTCTTTTAATTTCTGTAAGTTTTACCCAATGATTTCATTTTTAAAACAAAAAAAAAGTTTTAGTGTCTCCATAGTCTAAGAGCCATAGTTTTTTCAGTTTTTGGGCGATTATCTTAAGTAGGGTCTCATTTTTTGCGGGATGAGATGATGGTTTGATTTGCACTATTTTGGGGTGCATATGACTTTTTGATCGCTTGCTATTATACTTTTTGTGACATAAGATGACAAAAAATGGCTTTTTTTACACCGTTTTTATTTTTATTTTTTTACGGTGGTCATCTGAGGGGTTAGGTCATGTGATATTTTTATAAAGTCGGTCGATACGGACGCGGCGATACCTAATATGTATACTTTTTTTTAATTTATGTAAGTTTTACACAATGATTTCATTTTTGAAACAAAAAAAATGATGTTTTAGTGTTTCCATAGTCTAAGAGCCATAGTTTTTTCAGTTTTTGGGCGATTATCTTAAGTAGGGTCTCATTTTTTGCGGGATGAGATGACGGTTTGATTGTTACAATTTTGGCGTACATGCGACTTTCTTGATCACTTTTATTACCTTTTTTTGGGAAGTAAGGTGGGCAAAATTCATAGTTTTTTATTTTTTATTTTTTATTTTTATGGCGTTCACCGTTCGGGTAAAGTAACATGACCGTTTTATAGACCAGGTCGTTACGGACACGGCGATACCAAACATGTGTAGGGAATTTTATTTTTTTCATTTTTAATCAGTGATAAATGTGTTTTTTGATTTTTACTTTTTTTTCCCTTTTTTTTTACCCAGACCCACTTGGTTCTTGAAGATCCAGTGGGTCAGATGTCTGTATAATACAGTACAGTACTCTATATAGGGTACTGCACTGTATTTTACTTACACTGAACAGATCTATGCCTTCAGCACATATCTGTTCAGCACCATGGACAGCAGGAAGCGTGAGAAGGCGTCCTGTTGCCATGGGATCCTTCCCCGTCTGCCACAACTTCGCAGACGGGGAAGGGTGAGGACGGGGCTGGCGGGGGGCTGTCTGGGAGCTCTCTCCCTCTCCATCGGGGGGCTGCAAAGGCACAGCAGCCCCCCGATCGGAGAGGGAGGGAGCTCCCTGAGCTGTTAACCTTTTCCATACAGCGGTCCGTACGGCCCGCGGTATGGAAAGGGTTAAACGGCTGACATCGCATCACCGATGTCAGCCGTTTATACCAGGGTGTCAGCAATGTGCTGGCACCCTGGTATACCCACTGTACACCAACGATTATCAATGGGAGGCGGGCGGAGGATCGTGATCCCGCCTGCCGCACCGCCCGCCTCCCGCACCGCCCGCAACCCCCCCCTGCACCTCCCACCGGGCTAAAATCATTCAGAGGTGCAGGGGGGGGTGATAAATATATATTTTCGCCACACTAAAGTTTCTGATCGCCGCGGTCAGGGACCGCGGGGATCAGAAACTGCAGAAATCGCAACAAACCGCAGGTCTGAATTGACCTGCAGTTTGTTGCGATCGCGGACATGGGGGGGTCACGGGACCCCCCCGCGCATTTAGCCGAGCTGGGCGGCAGTGATCGCAACAACACATGATGTATCGGTACATCATGTGTCCTTAAGGACTCGGGAAACATGCCGTACCGGTACGTCATGTGTCCTTAAGGGGTTAAGGCACGCTATGTTAAAAATAATTATAGAATATATAATCAGATTAGTTAAATTATTGTACATATTTCTTGAAGTATGTAACCAGCAGTACTAGATTGATGCTGGATTTATTTGGCATTGCATGTCCATGTCAGCATACAGCACTGCTTGCTTTACTGCCACCACTTAATCACTAGTATAGCCCACTATATGGCTCTACTGTTTTAGTCAGTTTACAAACCTACTTATAGCTGATTTTCCCCTGATAGCTGTATAGCAATCTATTCACAGACAGCTATTTCTCGTCTCCCAACATCGGCATCACACACAGGCCTTTACCCACTTACATAAGGAAAATTAATTATGCAGAATGTAGTTGAGTTTTATGCAGACAAGTGTCTCTCAGGAATCAGATTATACGGAGCCGTGTGAGAGAAATAAACTGAGAGGTGCAGGAGTGATGAATGGAGACAAACACACAAGATTTGGGTACATCTGTATACACAGAACTTAAAGCATCTGCTGCTGATGTCTTGGTGCTAGATACCACTTGTAAAGTCCATTGCATAATAGGTGAGAGCTGGGCTGGCAGCACAAGGGGAAATTTCCCAATATTAGGCACGCGGTTTTAATGTCAGATAGATGTATATTCAGTCCCATGTTATTGGTTGCATTTTCTGAGGTTAAAGGGAACCTGTCACATTGAACATGGTGTCTGATCTCCATGCTATAGAGCAGGAGGAGCTGAGCAGATTGATATATAGTATTGTGGGGATAGATTCAGTATAACTTCAGTATTTCTTAACATTTAAATCTCTAATGATTCTGGCATTAGTCCAGTAGGTGATTTTATTCATGGATTAATAGTCTCCCCTGCATACAGAGATAGCTAATCCTAAACATAAAAAGAGCAGAGATTTTAATGAATAAATTACTATACTGAATCTTTTCATACAGCACTGTATATCAATCTGCTCAGCTTCTCTGGGTCTATACCATGCTGCCTCCAGGTAAAACTGCATGTATAATGTGACATGTTCCTTTTAAAGAGGACCTGTAATGACATGTCTTTTTTTTTTTTTTTTAGCAATGTCTGGCATTCCCTATGTAATAACTATTCTGGAGCATCTATTCTTATGACTCTGTGTTATACCATTCATTTATTATTATTATTATTATTATTATTATTATTATTATTCCTTTTAGAAGTTATGAATTAATTGCTTGCAGTTTGCAATAAAGGTCCAACTGGGTGTTATTAGTCAGGGGTCACAGTCTGCCAAAGGCAGCACTAATTGGATAATGAGTGCAAGGACACACCCACTGCTAATAACACAAAAATGGACCTTCATTGCAAACTCTTAGGCCCCTTGCAGACGAGCGTTCCTCCCGCGGCGAGTCCGCATCGCAGCACCCGGCCTGACCTCCCAGTGCTGCCAGGGGAGTCACATGGCATTATATTTATTTATGATGCTATGTAACCCTTAGAGTTCAGGAATGTATTGGATAACACTGACAGCATTATGCCAGTGTTATCCAATACATTCCAGAACTGTAAGGGTTACATTGCATCATAAATCAATATAATGCTATGTGACCCCCAGCAGCAATGGGAGGTCAGGCCGGGAGCTGCGTTGCAGACTCGCTGCTGGAGGAACGCTCGTCTGCAAGGGGCCATAGCAATTCAGTCATAACTGCTAGAAGGTGTCATAGCGTTGCCCTGTGCCTGGTGCCATCCTGCTATCCGGGGTGGGCATTCGTTCTACATCACTCACCTAGCTTTTGTATGGGGCCAACCACCTGACTCCAGTGTCCCATGTTGCAGACTGGCTGCTAGGTCTCTTTTTGTGTGTATTAGTGTTTGTTCATTGAACTCCCCTTTTTGCTCTGTGTTCAGCTGTTTGACTAATGAGCTCATCAGCTCTTCTATACATCGTAGCCTGAGCAATAGTTTCTTTATGGTTAAACTTGCTTGCTGTACCCTGCAAAAGAGCTATAATCTGTTTGTCTGAGTACTGACTTCTGCCTGTTTCCTGGATCCTGACTCTCTGCCGCCTGACCTGACCCATGTGTCACTGCCTGCCCTGTGAGAGATCTGAGAAGATCGGATAGACTTGCAGCACTTGAGTCTATCTGACAGGTCTTTATGTGTTTCATTTCTGTTTGTTGTTGTGGGCAGGATCCCACCTCTCCACAGGTTCTGCTTGTTAGCTGTTTAAGAGGCTCTATTTAAGTCCGCCTCTTACTGCTGACTTTGCAGTTGATATTTTCCTTCTGGAGTTCTATACAGGTTGTTTGTGGATCCTCTACTTCCCGCTCGTATCAAGCTAAGTCCTCCTGTTTTCTCCTTTGTGCGTGTGTTGCTTCTAGGTCTCGGGGAGACGCTGGTCCCTTCACTGTGGAAGGTACCGGCTGTCTCATTCCCTGCTCCCTAAGTTAGGGTTTTCTACAGTGTAAACAGGGCTTAGGTTCCAGCGTATGAGTTCGTTCACCATCAGGACTTGCTCATACTGTCAGCAGTCAGGGAGAGGCTCAGGGATTGTTAGGAGGTTACCATTCCCTCCTCCCTAGCTTTTGGGCCTAGTCTGTTTACCTATTGCTGTTTGTTTACTTGGTGTTCCTCTTATCCCCACTTGCCTTGACACCATGCCTGTGTTGGGGCAAAACCCCCTACCTATATGATTGTGGGGTTCCAATTGATTTGGATGTACGAGTGCTCAGAGAGCTGACACAGACACAAGCTGAATCAAGCCACACCTCCACCTCAAGTCTTGCCTGCTGGAAGTTCCAAGTTATGCCTGTTGCTACCCCCATGCTATTATCCAGATCACAAGCTGTGCACTATTCATTTTGAACAGCATCCACATGTGTTTTCATCTAACCAGGGCAAGGTGGCCTTTGTGATTTTGCTCCTGTCAGGGAAGGCCCTCACCTGGGCTAATCTGTTATAGGAGAGAGGCGACCCTGTGACAAGTAATCTGAATGAGTTCCTAGCCACCTTTCACAGAGTCTTTGAAGAATCCAGATGTACCTGTTCTGCCACCTTCTCCCTTTTGCAACTTCAGCAGGGTAACCTGTCTGGCTGGCAATACGCCATGCAATTCTGCACCCTGTCCTCTGAGTTGACCTGGAACAATGAAGCTTTAGTGGCAGCATACTGGGAGGGCCTGTCAGCTCATATTAAGAATGAACTAGCGGTCTATAAAGTCCTGGCTACTCTGGAGGGTTTTGTCTTTCTTGCTACCTGCATTGATCATAAACATAAAACGAGCAGAGATTTTAATGAATAAATTACTAGTTATACTGAATCTTTTCATACAGCACTGTATATCAATCAGCTCAGCTCCTCTGGGTCTATACCATGCTGCCTCCAGGTAGAACTGCATGTATAATGTGCCAGGTTCCTTTTAAAGAGGACCTGTAACCTCTCCTGACATGTTCCAGGAATATGCCAAGGAAGCAGTCTGTGAGGGAAGACCTCCACAGTTGATGGCTTCTTTACAGAGATCCCTGATTCCTTCTTCTTCATTTGCACCAGGACCCATGCAAGTATATAGACTAAAGCTGTCGGAGAAGACCAATTCTCCAAAGTTGACTTTACCTGTATCTTGTCTTATGGTGATATGCAGTTTACAGTTGATACAGTTTACAGTTCCTTCCTAGACTCAGGCATGAAAGGAAACTTCCTACATCAGGCCTTGGTGAAGCAGTACCATGTACCTATCCAGTGCCTGGAGAAGCCCTTGGTGGTCTCTGAGGCCATTCAGTACGTCTTTGAGCCCTTGGAGCTTCAAGTGGGCATGTTCCATTCAGAGAAAATTCCCCTGTATGTTCTGCCTGTGTCTACCTGTTCATTTCTGCTGGGACTGCCTTGGTTCAATCTAGACAGCCTGATTCTTTAGTCTATTTTAACTCTGGGCAGATTTTTCTTGGGGTTCTGCCTGTTCTTGACTACTGTGCGGCCTTTCCAGAATCCACCTGTATCCCAACATCTGCAAGATCTGCCTTCTGCATATGCCTTCTGTAACGATGACCTTGTCTGGAAGAAGGATGAAAACCTTGTTCGAGAAAACCTTGAGCAAGAAGTTATCAGAAAATCTGTTTATCCTACCAATATTGTGCCTTTAGCTCAGCGTTGTGAAGTAACTTGTCCTCCTGTGTGATTAGGACAGGTTTTGTGTGTACTAATAGGACAGCGGCCATTTTGTTTTTCCTAATGATTGCTCCCCAGACAAAACGAGCCATTATAACTAATGAAAGGTATTTGGGAATTTATTTATAATGAAGTAATATTTAATTATTTTCATTTTCTTAATTCCCAGAAAACTCCTTTAAACTCTATAGCTGAAGGACCTGCGATTACATCATAGTCATGTGATCTTTTCAACACTGCTGGTAGGACCTGTAATAAGGTCACCATCATGTGACCAGTGCAGTGGAGAGAAGTCGAAGAGGCCTATGATGCCATGGAATGAATGTGAGTGCCAGAAAAATACTGGGAGATGTGGTTCTCCCCATTATACCTCCTCCCTGCTTAGTGGGAGAGAAATATGTTATTTAACTGGGACTGTATGTTAGAAGGGAGGGGAGGGCTGTTAGTTACATGGGACCGTATATTATAGAAGATTGGGGGAGATGACTGGTGTTATTTACATGGGACTGGATATTATAGAAGACTGGAGGGTAAGGAGTTAAGTTATTTACATGGGACTATGTGTTGGAGGGGGCTGAAGGAGGGAATTTAAGTTATTTACATGTTATAGAAGACTGTAAGGAAGATATGTTATTTACATGGGACTGGAGGGAGAGGACTGGTGTTATTTACATGGGACTGCATGGTATAGAAGACTGGAGGCAGAGGAGTGAAGTTATTTACATGGGACTGTATGTTATAGAAGACTAAGTAAGAGAGGTTATTTACATGGGACTCTAGCATATAGAAGACTGGTGGGAGAGAATTGGTGTTATTTACATGGGCCTGTATCATATAGAAGACTGGTGGGAGAGGATTATTGTTATTTACATGGGACTGTATCATATAGAAGACTGGTGGGAGAGGACTGGTGTTATTTACATGGGACTACATGGTATAGAAGACTGGAGGGAGAGTAGTGATGTTATTTACATGGGACTGCAGGGTATAGAAGACTGGAGGGAGAGAACAAGCATTATAATTTATGGGGGCACTACAGAGAAGATTATAACTCCAGAGGGTATGGCAGGAGGCATTATAATTACAGGGGGCACTGTAGGGAACATTATAAATACTGTGGACAGTGGTGGGGGCATTACTACTACTGAGGACTCCATAGGTGTGCCTTATAGATTGTCTTAATATCTATTAGGGGTGCCCTATAGGGGGCCTTATTAGTACCGAGGGCACTTTAGGGAGCAATATTACCACTGGGGGTACTATGGGTGGGCTTCCGCCTACCAGTGAGCCCGGTGATGTCACCGGCTCTAATGGATGGGCTTTAACGCTGCCCTAGCCTGTAAAGCCACCCATCATTGCCGTTGAAGTGTCCGCCTAGCATTGTAAAAATGTAAACAAAAAAAAGCCCTTTACAGCGCAGGGCAAGGAAGAGCATCAGAGCATGAAATGTCAGAGGGGCTGAGTGGGGGGAAAAGGGGATATGTCCGGGTACAGCTCTGAACCTGGACAACAGCTTTAAAGGGCATCTGTCAGCAGTTTTGTAGCTATGACACTGGCTGACCTGTTACATGGCTCTTGGCAACTGAAGGCATCTGTGTTGGTCCCATGTTCATATGTGCCCACATTGCTGAGAAAAATGATGTTTTAATATAGGCAAATGAGACTCTAGGACAGGCATGCTCAACCTGCGGCCCTCCAGCTGTTGCAAAACTACAACTCCCATTATTCTCTGACAGCCTACAGCTATCATCCTACAGAAGGGCATGGTGGGATTTGTAGTTTTACAACAGCTGGAGGGCCGCAGGTTGAGCATCCCTGCTCTAGGAGCAACGGGGGCGTTGCCTTTACTTCAAGAGGCTCAGGTTTCTTTGCAACTACCGCTCCCTGTCTACTTTGACAGGGACTGGCAGTGAAAATGTCATCACAACTGACCATGTCAAAGTGCAGAGGGCGCAGCAGTTACAGAGAGAGCGGAACCTCTAGGCGTAATGGTAACACCCCCATTTGTGTATAATAAAACATCATATTTTCTCACATATGAACATGGGACCAACACAGATTCCTTCAGCTGCCAAGCGCACATATAACAGGTCAGCTCTTTAATTGTGCAAGCGTATGAGGGAGTCCTGAGGGATAGCTGAAGTCCTAGGGAGCATTTTACCGTCCACTATCTAAAAAATATGGCCTTCAGTGGGGGGAGGAAGCCGGCACTAAAATGCCTAGGGCAGCATAAAATCTAAATACAGCCCTGGCTCCAAAGCAGCAGCAGGATGTAGTGTCACACATCACTCTGCAGGTGTGTGTAGGAGGAGGAGTGATGCAGCCGGGAATCTGCTGTGCTCCTTATACACCAATCAGCAGAGCAATGTGTGACACTACACTGCTGCTGTGGAGCGCTGGTGGCTGAACTGTCATCATGAGGAACTAGGTGTGTATTATTTGTTTTTACTTCCTGTGAAGGGGGCACATATCTAGGCACAGCTACTGTGAAGGGAGCACATATCTGGGCATAGCTACTGTGAAGGGGGCACATGTCTGGGCATAGCTACTGTGAAGGGGGCACATGTCTGGGCATAGCTACTGTGAAGGGGGCACATATCTGGGCATAAATACTGTGAGTGGGCACATATCTTTGCCGCCTGACCTGACCCATGCTTGTTCACCGTCCTGACCCTCCTGCTCTGACCTATGGATTGTTTGATGGATTTGCATGTACGCTGCCTCCCCTGCCTGTTTTTTGTCTTTGTGTATTGCCTCGATGCTTGGCACTGGTGTCTTGGACACCAGTAGGTCAGGAACCAACCACACTGGGACTATTCCAAGATGTAGCGGTCTGGTGGCTGCCCTATATAAGGGTTAAAGGATGAAAACTAGGGGACCGCCAGGGTAACATCCTCAGGATTAGCCAAAAGTCAAACAGGTTGGTTGGCACAGTGCATTTATACCCTGCACTATGTCCTATTATAATACCCTGTAGGAGGCACAGTACAGGGGTATAAGGGGATAGCCCTGTACTATGCCCCCTTATACCCTATACTGTGCCTCACTGTATGCTGGCGTTACCCAGTCACTGTATGGCGGAGTTATTCAGTCACTGTATTGCTGCATTATCCAGTCACTGTATGGCGGTGTTATCCACTCATTGGATGGTGGTGTTATGCAGTCATTGTATGGTGGGTATTCAGTCCCTGTATGTTCAGTGGCCAGGTTTGGGATGGCCCCAACGCTGTGCTGGGTCCCCTGGACACCGTCAAGGTGTCACCATGTGTTGCTGCTCTCCGGAAGGGATGGTAAGGTGTGGTGCACCCCATTGTGAAATAAGTCCAGAGAGAGTCAGGGTTTGCAGTTAACCAGGGTGCTTCTTTACTGTAGGAATTCAAGTGCAAAACAATACAGGGGAGGCATAGGGCTGGCTTCTCCAGTCTCCTCCCTGGCAGAAGAAGGGTTTGATGCTGAGGAAAGGCCTGAGCTACAGATGTAGTAGGGTTAGCACACAAACTCTTAACTCAAATTTCTTAACTCATTGCGTTATCTTGAAACAAAAGCCATTGAAAAGCAATTGAAGGTGTTTGCTTAACACATTTAGTTTAGATAACACATCTCAGAAAGCATGTATGTTAACTCTACTACATCTGTAGCTGTCCCTGGTCCAAGGCTGGTGATCCAGGGTCTGTGGCAGAGTATCCACTTCTCAACGTCTTCTTCTGATCACTCAGTAGTCTGACAGAGTCTCCTCTTTCAAGCACTGTTCCCTAACTGCAGCACACTAGGGGCTCTGACTGCTCTCCTTATATACAGTTTTAGCTAGACTAGAACCTTCTAGTGGGAAGGGTGGAGTGGAGAAGCTCAGCACAAACAGATACATTGTAAGACTTTCCGCCTCTACTAGACTTACATTACAGTTCAATTGTAAGGAAAATGTATATGTTTTTTTTAACGGAGTCTGCAGGATACAAAAGCATGATGTGCTGCACTTTTGTATCCCTTTTTTCCAATGTATATGGCAAAAATGTGATGTGAACCCATCCTTACATATGAAAACATGCAATGCCAGGATGGTCATGGGGAAGGGGGGTGGAGGGCCCATACAAAAATTAGCTGTCAGTCAGTTCTAGCTATACCCCTGTTACAACGCAGTATTTCAGTTTTAACTTTTCAATAAATTAGCAAAGATTTCTAACATTCTGTTATCACTTTGTCATTATGGGGTATTAAGTGCAGAATGTTAGGGAAATTATTATTATTTTTTTTTATTTTAGCAAAAGGACATAACAAAATCTGAAAAAAAGTGAAAGGGACTGAAGACTTATGAGTCAATACGAAATGTGGTGTGCAGCATTACTTGCAGTGGTACAAAGTTTTTCCCTCCAAGAAGCAATACTGTCCCTTATGGAAACACCATTTGTCAGCACTCTTAAGTGCCTATGGATCTGTAATACGGTAGCATAGAGACTCTGGGGGTCATTTATCAAACTGGTATAAAGTAGAACTCGCTTAGTTGCCCATAGCAAACAATCAGATCCCACCTTTCATTTTGGACACCTCCTTTGGAAAATAAAAGGAGGAATCTGATTGGTTGCTCTGGGCAACTAAGCCAGTTTTACTTTACGCCAGTTTGATAAATGACCGCATGTGTGTTACCATAAAAAAATCATATTTCACTGATGAGGCACTAACAGTTAAAACTTCACTGTAAAGTTACAATTCCAACTTACTGAAGTTACTGAATTCTTGGTATTTTGCAGGTGAATTTCTTAATTAAAGGGCATATATCAGCAGGTATGTTGATACAAAACTGCTGACTGTTATGAACCAGCAGGTTTTTGCCTGCTGCATCTTCTTCTCCTGTTTATTATTTTATTTGGGTCAGTTGCTGATCCATTACTGTGGGTTAGGTGGTGACTCATACAGGCAATACTGAAACAGGTGGAGAAAATGGTAAATGAGACGGGCATACTGGCCCGCCCCCTTCCCCGCCACACCCACTTTTTTAGACCTGGCATGAGCGGGGAAAAGTCGCAGTTTGTGGTGTAACTAACCGTTGGTTGCGCTGCAATCTGCGCCTGAAACATGCCTAATATAGGCGTATTTCAGCTTCATAAATGACCCCCTTTGGTTGTATATAACTAAAGCCAATCTAATATAGTAGTATGTGCCATCATTCCAGCTATATCTTTGTGCGGGTAATCCAGGCACCTAAGCGGCCAAAAATAAATTTTGTTAGGTTATGCTAATGAACCTCAAAGTGCCCAGTGGGGCATGATTAACTGTTCCAGGGGCCCAAGCCTGCCTCCTGTAAGGGCAACGGCGTCGGCATTACTGCGTGTGGCGCAT
Organism: Bufo bufo; assembly: GCF_905171765.1. Classification (NCBI taxonomy): domain Eukaryota; kingdom Metazoa; phylum Chordata; class Amphibia; order Anura; family Bufonidae; genus Bufo; species Bufo bufo. The sequence goes on along the minus strand of NC_053390.1, from coordinate 445,067,548 downwards.
ATGTTGTCAGAAGCCCAGTGCAGGGATGTGACTGCGCAATTCCAGACCCTTGTCTGTTCTGTGCTTGTGTGAGATTTCACAAAGGGGCAAGGTGACCAGGTGGGTGGAGTTTAAAAAAGATGGTGACGTTTCAGAAGAGAGGGGCGGACTGGAAGGCTCAAGGGAAGGTACTGGGCACAAGTGAAGAGGTGGGCTTGGGCTCTCAAAAGACGTAGGCTTGGGCTCCTGGAACAGTTAATCACACCCCACTGGGCACTTTGAGGGTCATTAGCATAACCAAACAAACTTTATGTTCTGGCGTTAAATTACGTGGATTACCCACACACTACCATATTACATGACAGATTCCCTGTAATCCTATATCATCCAATATCCCCCCACTATCTCAGCACTCCTTAATATAGGTGACAACAAAAGGCATGCTGGACTGTGGTGGTGGTCACCTACGTTTGGTTTGTTTTACAATGATAAATCCTGGTTGATGTTACTCTTTGTTGCCCAGTTTTGGCATCTATTGTTGTAGAATTGCATATTGTAGTACCATGTTTGCTGGATGTTAGTTTTCTTTTTACTTTTATATCTTTCCCACTTCATCCAAGAATTGATTTTGATTTGTCCAACTGGAACTTGAAAAGTAGTACTAACTCAAGTTATTCATTGAATCAAACCATGACCACCATGCCTGTGCTGTTGGTTTTTACTATGAATTTCTTGATTCTTATTTAACTTTTTTATTTTTAAAAATTTTTTTTTTTAGGTCTTGAATTTCTTAATTAGCCTTGGCAAAAAGAGACAATAACAGATCTATGCCTGAAATAGAAGGGTTAATTAGAAATATGTGTTATTCATAATTTATGGAGCACAGTTGCATCATTATTAACTATTTATGAACTAATGGTTTTCATATACTGTGGAGCTCTCCGTTTTTTAAAGCAGAAGGATGACCCTATAAATGTATTCTTAGAACTGAGCTATTGATACATAAACATCAATACACATCCATAGCCAATGTACAAAGTACATTACACAAAAAGCTTGCGAAACAAGGGTATGTTCATACATGGCAGATTTGATGCAAACATTTCTGTGACTGAATATGAGTTTCATACATCTGACAAGGTTGTTTCTGCAGCATGTGTATTGATTTCTGCTTACCTCATTCAGATGTATGGCAAAGTCAAGGACATTATCGCAAAAGATATTTGGCACGTGTGAATTTGTAAAGGAGTCGGACCACATAGACTCTAGCTTCTTTAGGGTTGCAGGAGATAGGAATTGCAATTTGGCCATACCTGCTCCAGGGTCTCCCTCTCCACAGTGATGCTCAGCTTCTCTGTGGACCAATCTTTGCCCTGAGGTGGTACACCCTTAGGCCTTATTCTCACGTCAGTGTTTTGATCAGTGATTTCCATCAGTGATTGTGAGCCCAAATTAGGATTGGAGCCTCCACAGACATAAGGTAGAAGGGAAACATCTGCTCCTGTTCTGTGTATAGACCCGTACCTGGTTTTGGCTTAAAATCACTGATGGAAATCCCTGACTGAACACTGACGGTGTGAATAAAGCATAATGACTAGTACCGCATACCTCCACTTGCCAGATGACAAAATCAGAGTATGGCTGGCAGTGGCGTGTCCAGGGTGTTTGGCACCCGGGGCGGGTCATTTCTCTGGCACCCCCCCCAATACTTGACTACATACCTCTTACATCCAGGGATATCTCCTGTCATGTAGACCTTCTCTTTCCTCTTCGCCTCCGTTAGACCGCCATGAGAAATTCTTTCAGTCGCATCTCGTCTCTACAGAGTTTGTAACACAGACACATTAGATTTCTCAATTTTTCCATCAACCTCCCCATCCTGGTGGTCCCCACAGTGTCATCCTGCTGCCACTCCCAATACCTGTGCCCATTGTGCCCCCAATGCCCTAGGTACTATACTGCTGAAAAAATAGTGACCCTAATAGACATAATTGGGGTCCTTTATCAAACTGGTGTAACGTAGAACTGGATTTCCAAAAGAGCTGTCAAATATGAAAGGTGGAATCTGATTGGCTGCTATGGGCAACTAAGCCAGTTCTACCTTACAACAGTTTGATAAATGACCCCAAATGTTCCTATAATGTCCACAGCAGTTATAATGTCCCCTAGAGTGCCCCCAGTAATAATAACATCCTATATTGTGCTCCAGGCAATAATCCCTGTATAGTGTTCCCAGAAATAATAGACTGGCCCCTACTGTGCCTCCCCAATAGAAAGGCCCCCATGCTGCCCCCCACACAGTAATTTCCCCCACACTGCCCCCACACAGTAATTTCCCCCACACAGTAGTGTCCCCCACACTGCCCCCACATAATAGTGCCCCCCACGCTGCCCCCCACATAGTAGTCCCCCCACACAGTAGTGTCCCCCACGCTGCCTTCCACACAGTAGTGTCCCCCATGCTGCCGCCACACAGTGGTGTCACACACACTGCCCCCCACACAGTAGTGTCCCCCACGCTGCGCCCACACAGTAGTGTCACCCACGCAGCCACGCACACAGTAGTGTTCCCTGTGCTGCCCCCCACACAGTAGTGTCCCCACGCTGCCCCCCACACAGTAGTGTCCCCCACACAGTAGTGTCCCTCACGCTGCCCCCACACAGTAGTGTCCCCCACACTGCCCCCCACACAGTAGTGTCCCCCACATTGCCATCCCTCCCATAATAATTTGCCCCCCACTGTGCCACATAGTATCCCACCATATTCCCCCCCCCCACGTCCTCCTGTGTGCACCCCCCTCATGCCCCCCAAAGTTGGCACATTATAAAATAAAATAAAAATTTGCCCCACACAGTATCCCATCATATTTTTCCCCCACACGTCCTCTGTGCACCCCGGCCCCCTCATGTCCCCCAAAGTTGGCACATAAAAGAAAAAAAACAAAACTAAAAGCTAAGTACTTACCTGCGCTTGCTCGCAGAGTCCCAGCACTGTGCTGCTGAGTCCCGACACAGGCGCGTGCGATGACGTCATCACGCACGCCTGCGTCGGGATTTCACTACCTCATAGGCTTCAGGCCTACAGGGAACTATGCACTCCACTCTCTGCCCCGCCGCAGTATGCGGGACTAGGTCACGGGTGTCAGCGCCTCCCCCCCCCCCCGGGCACGCCACTGATAGCTGGATCTATCTCTAGCAGCTTTTTAACAGCTTAAACTTTATCTCTGCATGCTTACTGCTGACACAAGGTCTGTAGGGCCCTGCTGTTTATAATCTTGCCGACATGTACTTTCACTATAGCAAGAACTTGCATAATTAGACCAAGTGATCTAAAGGTCCTGTGCTCCAAATGGCATATTATCCAACAACACAGTTAGCATAACCACAGTGGTATTTACAATGTACATAATTACAGTACATCATATGATACATTTAAACAGGGCTGCCATCAGAAATTTTGGGGCCCCTTACACAGCTCAAGACCTGGGCCCCCCAACCTCCCCCCTAGGTGAAAGCTAATTTTGCCGCCCTCCTTGACTCAGCCCATTGACCACACCCTTTTACCCGCCCCTTTTTGTCGGCCACTAATTTAATGATTGTTTCATGCAACATTTTACTTGACCAGCTAATTTTAGATATTCTACACTGCTCAAAAAAATAAAGGGAACACAAAAATAACACATCCTAGATCTGAATTAATTAAATATTCTTCTGAAATACTTTGTTCTTTACATAGTTGAATGTGCTGACAACAAAATCACACAAAAATAAAAAAATGTAAATCAAATTTTTCAACCCATGGAGGTCTGGATTTGGAGTCACACTCAAAATTAATGTGGAAAAACACACTACAGGCTAATCCAACTTTGATGTAATGTCCTTAAAACAAGTCAAAATGAGACTCAGTAGTGTGTGTGGCCTCCACGTGCCTGTATGACCTCCCTACAACGCCTGTGCATGCTCCTGATGAGGTGGCGGACGGTCTCCTGAGGGATCTCCTCCCAGACCTGGACTAAAGCATCTGCCAACTCCTGGACAGTCTGTGGTGGATAGAGCGAGACATGATGTCCCAGATGTGCTCAATTGGATTCAGGTCTGGGGAACAGGCGGGCCAGTCCATAGCATCAATGCCTTCGTCTTGCAGGAACTGACCCAATGCCAAACCGGTCATGCTGGAGGATGTTGCAGGCAGCAGAATGTTCTCCACGGCGTCTCCAGACTCTGTCACGTCTGTCACATGTGCTCAGTGTGAACCTGCTTTCATCTGTGAAGAGCACAGGGCGCCAGTGGCGAATTTGCCAATCTTGGTGTTCTCTGGCAAATGCCAAACATCCTGCACGGTGTTGGACTGTAAGCACAACCCCCACCTGTGGACGTCGGGCCCTCATATCACCCTCATGGAGTCTGTTTCTGACCGTTTGAGCAGACACATGCACATTTGTGGCCTGCTGGAGGTCATTTTGCAGGACTCTGGCAGTGCTCCTCCTGTTCCTCCTTGCACAAAGGCGGAGGTAGCGGTCCTGCTGCTGGATTGTTGCCCTCCTACGGCCTCCTCCACGTCTCCTGATGTACTGGCCTCCTCATGCTCTGGACACTACGCTGACAGACACAGTAAACCTTCTTGCCACAGCTCACATTGATGTGCCATCCTGGATAAGCTGCACTACCTGAGCCACTTGTGTGGGTTGTAGACTCCGTCTCATGCTACCACTAGAGTGAAAGCACCGCCAGCATTCAAAAGTGACCAAAACATCAGCCAGGAAGCATAGGAACTGAGAAGTGGTCTGTTGTCACCACCTGCAGAACCACTCCTTTATTGGGGGTGTCTTGCTAATTGCCTATAATTTCTACCTGTTGTCTATCCCATTTGCACAACAGCATGTGAAATTGATTGTCACTCAGTGTTTCTTCCTAAGTGGACAGTTTAATTTCACAGAAGTGTGATTGTCTTGGAGTTATATTGTGTTGTTTAAGTGTTCCCTTTATTTTTTTGAGCAGTGTAGATATTCTTGGTGGTCATCTGTGCCATTTTGGCCTCAAAACATTACATGGCCCCCTACACTACATTACATTATTGACAACTGTAAGTTTTTACCTTGACTGGTGGTGGCCTAGGTGTGTTTATCAGCAGGTCTGCTCCAGTCACTGTTATGGGGAGGGGGGGGGGGGGGGGGGAATCTGTGGATGACGCTGTTATGGGGGATCTGTGGATGACACACTGTTATGGGGGATCTGTGGATGACACACTGTTATGGGGGATCTGTGGATGTTATGGAGGGGATCTGTGGATGGCACTGTTATGGGCGATCTGTGGATGGCACTATTATGGAGGGGAATCTGTGGATGACACTGTTATGGAGGGGGATCTGTGGATGACAATGTTTTAGAGGGGGATCTGTGGATGACACTGTTATGGAGGGGGATCTGTGGATGACACATACCGTAAATAGCATCTTATGCTATGTGTCATCCACAGATCCCCCTCCATAACAGTGTCATCCACAGATCCCCCCCCATAAGTGTCATCCACAGACCCCCCCCATAACAGTGCCATCCACAGATCCCCCATAACAGTGTCATCCACGGATCCCCCTCCCTATAACAGTGCCGCCATCCATAGATCCCCCTCCCCGCCGCTCACAGGAGTATACATTTATAAACTGTAATCCGTATCCTGCAGACAGTAACTTTAACTTTAAATCAGCATTCATCTCTTTACTACCTTACATTCAGCTCCCTCCAGTAACAGGCAGTGCGGGCGGCAGCGCTTACTCACTGACGTAACGCGCCTGCGCCGCCTAGTGGGAGGAGCAGGCGCGTGACGTCAGTGAGTCAGCGCCGCCAGCACTGCCTGTTACCGGAGTCAGTGTAAGATAGTAAAGAGATGAGCGCTGATTTAAAGTTACTGCAGCAGGATACGGATTACCTGTAGCGAGGCAGCCTATCACTCACTGACTGACACGAAAAAAAAAAAAAGGCTCGGGACCGGCCGGGCCCCCCCGGGGTTCGGGCCCCTTACTGGGGTATTGGCTTTACTTCCCAGATGGCAGCCCTGCATTTATATCACAGTACAGTCCCACCTCAATGTTCAGACCGTGCAGTTTTTGAGTGTTGTTTGTGCTTGCCCCCAGATGGTTTATATTTGGGGTTTAGGCACTAATTCTCCTCTAAATATATACCCATGGCCTTTGCCCTATTTTATCCACATAATTATGTCTTGTTTTATGTTATTTTGCACTTCATGCATGTTTGTAAGTAGGCTAGCATTACAGGTAACTCCCGGAGTAGCTTAACCCCTTAAGGACTCAGCCCTATTTCACCTTAAGGACTTGGCCATTTTTTGCAAATCTGACCAGTGTCACTTTAAGTGCTGATAACTTTAAAACGCTTTGACTTATCCAGGCCATTCTGAGATAGTTTTTTCGTCACATATTGTACTTCATGACACTGGTAAAATGAAGTAAAAAAAAAATATTTTTATTTATAAAAAAATACCAAATTTACCAAAAAGTTTCAATTTCTCTACTTCTATAATACATAGTAATACCTCCAAAAATAGTTATTACTTTACATTTCCCATATGTCTACTTCATGTTTGGATCATTTTGGGAATGATATTTTATTTTTTTGGGGATGTTACAAGGCTTAAAAGCAAATCTTGAAATTTTTCAGAAATTTTAAAAAACCCAATTCTTAGGGACCAGTTCAGGTCTGAAGTCACTTTGCGAGGCTTACATAATAGAAACCACCCAAAAATGACCCCATTCTATAAACTACACCCCTCAAGGTATTCAAAACTGATTTTACAAAAGGGCGCAGAAGGAAACGAATGCCATACGGTTTTTGGAAGGCAGGTTTTGCTGGACTGTTTTTTTTAACACCATGTCCCATTTAAAGCCCCCTGATGCACCCGTAGAGTAGAAACTCCATAAAAGTGACCCCATCTAAGAAACTACACCCCTCAAGGTATTCAAAACTGATTTTACAAACGTCGTTAACCTTTTAGGTGTTCCACAAGAATTAATGGAAAATAGAGATACAATTTCAAAATTTCACTTTTTTTGGCAGATTTTCCATTTTAATAATTTTTTTCCAGTTACAAAGCAAGGGTTAACAGCCAAACAAAACTCAATATTTATGGACCTGATTCTGTAGTTTACAGAAACACCCCATATGTGGTTGTAAACCGCTGTACAGGCACACGGCAGGGCACAGAAGGAAAGGAATGCCATACGGTTTTTTGAAGGCAGGTTTTGCTGGACTGTTTTTTTTGACACCATGTCCCATTTGAAGCCCCCCTGATGCACTACTAGAGTAGAAACTCCAAAAAAGTGACCCCATTTTAGAACCTACGGGATAGGGTGGCAGTATTGTTGGTACTAGTTTAGGGTACATATGATTTTTGGTTGCTCTATATTACACTTTTTGTGAGGCAAGGTAACAAGAAATAGCTGTTTTGGCACCGTTTTTATTTTTTGTTATTTACAACATTCATCTGACAGGTTACATCATGTGATATTTTTATAGACCAGGTTGTCACGGACGCTGCGATACCTAATATGTCTACTTTTTTTTTAATTTATGTAAGTTTTACACAATGATTTCATTTTTGAAGCAAAAAAAATCATGTTTTAGTGTTTCCATAGTCTGAGAGCTATAATTTTTTCAGTTTTTGGGCGATTACCTTGGGTAGGGTATGATTTTTGCGGGATGAGATGATGGTTTTATTGGCACTATTTTGGGGTGCGTGTGACTTTTTGATCACTTGCTATTACACTTTTTGTGATGTAAGGTGACAAAAAACTGCTTTTTTTACACCGTTTTTTTATTTTTATTTTTTTACGGTATTCACCTGAGGGGTTAGGTCATGTGATATTTTATAGAGCAAGTTATTACGGACGCTGCGATACCTAATATGTATACTTTTTTTTCATTTATGTAAGTTTTACACAATAACAGCTTTTTTAAAACAAAAAAATAATGTTTTAGTGTCTCCATATTCTGAGCCATAGTTTTTTATTTTTTGGGCGATTGTCTCAGGTAGGGGCTAATTTTTTGCGGGATGAGGTGACGGTTAGATTGGTACTATTTTGGTGGGCAAACGCCTTTTTGATCGCTTGCTGTTGTACTTTTTGTGATGTAAGGTGACAAAAAAATTGTTTATTTAGCACAGTTTTTTTTATTTATTTTTTTGGTGTTCATCTGAGGGGTTAGGTCATGTGATTAGTTTATAGAGCCGGGCGATACCTAATATGTATACTTTTTTCCCCACCCCTATTTTTTACCTATTTTTTTTTAACTTTACTTGGGGAAAATGACGTTTTTGTTTATTTTTACTTGAAACTTTACATTTTTTGGGGGGCAAACTTTATTTTTTCAACTTTTTTTTCACTTTATTTTTTGTCCCACTTTGGGACTTGAACTTTTGGGGGTCTAATCCCCTTTACAATGCATTCCAATACTTCTGTATTGGAATGCATTGGCTGTATGAGTAATACTGTGTGTATTACTCATACAGCTTCCGGCCTGTGAGATCCAGGGGGCTGAATCTCACAGGCACGTCACAGGAAGGCAGCGGCGATTCCTCAGGAAGGCATCGCGCTGCCTTCCATGCCATCGGGTCCCCCCTACAGCTGCATGGGGTTCCGATGGCACCGCCGATCGCCGCCCCAAACCTCAGGTAAAGCCGCAAATCGCAGACCCCCCCGGCGTTGTGACAGAATGCCCGCTGAATGATTTCAGCGGACATCCTGTTCCTATTAACCCCCGCCGCGCCACAATCTAGTTTTAAAGTTATGAAGTACCGGTACGTCATGGGTCCTTAAGGACTCGGGAAACATGCCTTAAGGTTGATTAAGATCTACACCTGACTCCCTACCCTTTGGTGGACACAAGAGGATGGTATTGATGCTGCATGTATTTTATCACTGAAAATAAAGGAACGAACAACTAAAAAATACTCTGGTGCTGGATTCTATTCTATTTTGCTATAAGAATCTGGGTCTTACCTGTGGTTTCCGTGCACAAGGGAGAAATAATCCAGGATAGAGAAGCAGGTGAGCTGGATTTTTCCATTACTGTTTGCAAGTCACGACGTGTTTCCGTGCCTCCCTGCCTATCCAATCTCTGAGTTGGTTTCATCAGTGTTTCTGCAGCTTGTGATTTCCTCATCCATTTCTCTGGATACGTTCAACCACTAGCCTCCCATGGCATATCTATACCTGACCGCAAGGCCAAAGCACAAACAATCGCAGGATACTCTAGATATGAAAAATAAAATGCTAGAGTTGAAAACACTTATGTCACAGGAAACTAGACTCTGGTGGGACCATACAACTAACGAAATACTTGGAAAAAGCCATGATCCTGAGGGGGCTAAAACTTAAAAAGGTCCGTACCACAGTGTTTTCGGAGCATCTTGTAGACTAATGGAATAGAATCCTTTCAGATTGTTCAACTAGATTAATGACATTGATTGTTGAACAAGAAGGAGAGAGACTTGTGACCTTACAGCCAGAAATAGAACAGTGCAAACTAAACCTTAAACAATATGATCTATCTGCGGAATATGAGTTAATGCAACAAAAAACATAAGAAAGCCGTACACAATGGCTACTCATCATCAGAATAAATAATCCCTATAGGAGGTTCCAGTGACTCTCTTGATTTTGTGAATCTATCTAATGTAACGTTAACACAGAACAAAAGAGAATTGTTGATGTTGAGAACTGTGAAAATTCTTGTACATGCCCTCATTATCTCTCGCCTAGACTACTGCAACATTCTCCTCTGTGGCCTTCCATCTAGCACTCTCGCACCCCTCCAATCTATCCTCAACTCTACTGCCCGACTAATCCACCTCTCACCCTATTACTCCTCTGCCTCTCCCCTCTGCCAATCCCTTCACTGGCTCCCCATTGCCCAGCAAATTCACTTTAAAGTACTAACAAATACATACAAGGCCGTCCATAACCTGTCCCCTCCCTACATCTCTGAGCTACTTTCCAGATACATCCCCACACGCACTCTTCGATCCTCACAAGACCCCCTTCTCTCCTCTCCTCTTATTGCCTCTTCCCACAATCGACTCCAAGATTTCTCCCGTGCATCCCCCATACTCTGGAACTCACTACCCCAACATATCAGACTCTCACCTACATTGGAATCCTTCAAAAGAAACCTGAAAACCCACCTCTTCAGACAAGCCTACAACCAGTGACCCCGCTGCCTCTATACCGCCATGACCAACTTAACTTGCACATACTGTGTCCTTCACCCATACCATGTAGATTGTAAGCCCTCACGGGCAGGGCCCTCTCTCCTTCTGTACCAGTTTGTAACTTGTCTTGTTTATGATTAGTGCAATTGTCTGTATTATGTATGTGCACCGCTCATCATATGTACAGCGCTATGGAATGAATGGCGCTTTAATAATAAATAATAATAATAATGTTGGGTTTAAATTTTGCAATGACCAATGACTTTTCCCTAGCTTAATGGAGATTAATACATTTATTAGAAACCTGACTGTTAAAAGACATTTTCATGGTTCCGAGGACAGCTCAAAGCCCTTGGTCTCTTCTCATATGTCTGTTAATAATTTCAGCAACCTGTCTTTTAAAGAACAGATATCATTGGTGAGTTTGATGGAACTGCAGTCTGAATCGGGTGATGGAGCTGCGGAGTTTGTGGTTCAGGATTTTAAAACCGAAAACTCGCAGTTCTATCCCCTGAAGTCACGTACATCAGGAATGGACGTATTTCAGGAGGTCATTGAGAAGGAGCTTCTTTCTATATATAACCAAAAGACTGCAGACCATAATTTTCATAATTTTACTAAATCACAAAAAGATGCACTTGAAGAGTTGAAAAATAGGGAGGATATAATTATTAAAATGGCGGACAAGGGGGGCGCGGTCGTGGTGTTAGATAAACAAACTTATCAACAGCAGATGATGGATATTGTTATGGATGCCTCCACGTATCAAAGATTGGATCAAAACCCTATTGAGATATATTAAAAACAATACTTGGAACTTTTGTGGAAAGGCAGAGATAATTTTTTTTTTTATCACAAACAATATGCGTATTTGAACGTGGAGTCGCCCATTACACTCATCATACATGCGCTACCGAAAATACACAAATAATTAAATCCCCCACCACTGCGCCCTATCGTATCTGGCATAGACTCCATGACTGAAAAACTTGGAGAATGGCTTGATGCGATTCTACAGCCATTGGTTAAACTTGTCCCCAGGTATATTAAAGACATGGGTGACGTACTCAGAGGGTTATATGACAAAATATGGTCATCAAAATTCACTTGACTGACTACTGATGTAGTGTCTCTGTATCCATCCATTCCCCATCAAGTAGCATTGCTTGCTTCGGAGTTTCATTTGCATAAGTACAGTCCTCATAATCCGGAGTTTATTAGTTATGTGTTGGAGGTCACTAATTTACTCTTGATGCATAACTATTTCTTCTTTGATGACATGTACTTTTTACAAATACAAGGAGTTTCGATAGGGGCAAAATTTTCCCCATCACTTACTAATTTTTCCATGTCGTATTGAGAGGAGCGATATATATATGCTGATGATAATCCGTTTATGACGGCGATAGAGTGGTATGGCAGGTCCATCGATGATTTGTCTGCTCATATGATGCTACTACGATTAATTTCTTGGATTTGACACTAACTGGTGTTGCGAATCAAAATGTTCGATCACAAACATATCGCAAATTGACTGCGTGCAATACCATTCTTAGGGCCAATAGTCACCATCCTATTCATACTATAAAGGCCGTCCCCATGGGGGGAATTTGTTCGAGCTAGAAGAAACTGTAGCGAGGATGATTCGTTTTTTAGTGAATGCCAAAGAATTACTACAAGGCTGTCAGTTAGAGGTTATCCTCAATGGATGATCTCAAGAGCAGAAAAAATAGCACAAAACAAAAATCGCAGGGACCTACTCTTCAGAGATATTACAAAAAATCGTGATAAAAGGAGGGATTTTAAGAAATTGCCTACCCTGGTGCTTAAATATAGCAGACAATTTGGGTAAATTCAGCAGGCTGTTTCTAAATGCATATCCATTTCATACGAGGATGAAATTCTCTATAATTTACTTAGAGATGGATATAGGGTGGTTTCGAAAGGTTCTCCCACTCTAGCGGCCTCATTATCTCCCTCTTTATTCCTCTCTGTGCCCAGAAGAAATAAACATAGCACGTGGCTAAAATATACTGGATTCACACGATGCAGTAGTCACCCTTGCAGGACATGTAATTTTGTAGTACCTACTGAGATGTTTCATGACTCAGATTACACTACTAATTTCCCTATTAAATCCTATATAAATTGTAACACTGCAGGAGTCATCTATATTATTAAATACACACAGTGCGATTTGCTTTATGTGGGCAGTACAGCAAGGAAACTAAAAACTAGAATTCTGGAACACTAAAACTATATTACCAGTACATCATACGATATGTAAATGTCTCCAATGCAGCGAAACACTTTATCACTGAACATAATAGAATTCTGCAGACCTTTTGTACTTATGCCATTGAACGAGTTCTCTCTCCTTCTAGGGGAGGTAACCTCAAAAGACTAATATTACAGAGAGAAGCTTTCTGGATTTTCAGATTAAAAACCAGATTTCCAGTTGGTCTAAATTTAAGAAAAGAGTTGATGCATTTTTATAAAAGTTATAGTTTATATTTGCATTTATGATATACAACTCATTTTCTGTTTGCTATTTTACATGTGTTTGTTATTCTACATATGCTATGGATTATGTGTTGCTTTTATTTCTTCACACAGACTAAAGTGCGCTTATATAGCTATTGTCAAGTGTATGGAAATGTTCAGACCGTGCGGTTTTTGAGGGTTGGTTTATATTTGGGGTTTAGGCACTAATTCTCCTCTAAATATATACCCATGGCCTTTGCCCAATTTTATCCACATAATTATGTCTTGTTTTATGTTATTTTGCACTTCATGCATGTTTGTAAGTAGGCTAGCGTTACAGGTAACGCCCGGAGTAGCTTAATTGATTAAGATCTACACCTGACTCCCTACCCTTTTTTTCCCCCTCCCTCATTTGAAGGAGGAGTTTTAGTCAATTTCCATAAATTCAGCTGTCCGGGCATTTCTTGTAAGTCATGAGTAAGAATTGTCTAGTTCGAAACGCGTAGACTTTGGTTGACACCAGAGGATGGTATTGATGCTGCATGTATTTTATCACTGAAAATAAAGGAACGAGCAACTCAAAAATACTCCGGTGCTGGATTCAATTCTATTTTGCTATAAGAATCTGGGTCTTACCTGTGGTTTCCATGCACAAGGGAGAAATAATCCAGGATAGAGAGGCAGGTGAGCTGGATTTTTGCACCCTGCCCAAAATATATGACTCCTACAGAGTGACGATATACTGCTGTAGACAGCTTGTGGCTTTTCATATCGGTGTATATCCAGGGACCTGGGCACACAGGACATCTCACATCAGCTTAAAGGGATTGGGCAAAGTTATAAAGGTATCCCCTATCCTGGGGTGGACTGGGAACTTAAAGTGGCCCTGGAAAAAATACTAAAAGTGGCCGCATTTGGGTCCAAACTGATGGAAGGCAGGGCCATCAATACCATATTGTAGAACATTATACCACCCCAACAGAGCCAAATACCACAGTCCATCACAAAATACTGCCAGCAGCACAAATTCCATCCCCAAAAACTTCCACTGGCCGGCCATGAGGAGGGCCCAGACAGCCCCCTGGACATCGGCCCACCGGGAAATTTCCTTGTAAGGTCTATGGCCAATCTGCCCCTGCCCCTATTCACATGATAGTGGATAAGCATCTGATTGGTAAGGCTTTGACTGCTGAGACCCCCATGATCACGAGTAGAGGGGTATCTAATTAGTGGAGTATCAGGTCATGCATGCACTCTGCCACTCTATTCGTTAGCTATGGAACTGCCACAAATAACCACGTGCTGGACTCGGCTATCTCTGGCACTCCTATAGAGAATGAATGACATGTCAGTGCGCGTATTCATAGGGGGGCACAGGACACTCATTCCCGTGATCGGCAGGGTTCCCAGTGGTTAGAGCTCAGATACTCATTCCCAATCTTCTGTATTGTGGATATGTTAATAACTTGGCACCTTTTTCAAAGGTATAGTATCAAACATGGATGCAAGTGTGCAGGGTGATATAGCATGCAACATAACTAGGGATGAGCGAATCGACTTTGGATGAAACATCCGAAGTCGATTCGCATAAAACTTCGTTCTAATACTGTACGGATCCGTAAAACACATACAGACATCTGAATGGAGCCTTACAGGGGGGTGATCAATGACAGGGGGGTGATCAATGACAGGGGGGTGATCAGGGAGTCTATATGGGGTGATCACCCCCCTGTCATTGATCACCCCCCTGTAAGGCTCCATTCAGACGTCCGTATGTGTTTTGCATATCCGATCCATGGATCCGTAAAACACATATGGACGTCTGAATGGAGCCATACAGGGGGGTGATCAATGACAGGGGGGTGATCAATGACAGGGGGGTGATTAGGGAGTCTATATGGGGTGATCACCCCCCTGTCATTGATCACCCCCCTGTAAGGCTCCATTAAGACGTCCGTATGTGTTTTGCGGATCCGATCCATGGATCCGTGGATCCGTAAAACACATACGGACGTCTGAATGGAGCCTTACAGGGGTGTGATCAATGACAGGGGGGTGATCAATGACAGGGGGATGATCAGGGAGTCTATATGGGGTGATCAGGGGTTAATAAGGGGTTAATAAGTGACGGGGGGGGGGTGTAGTGTAGTGTGGTGCTTGGTGCTGCTTATTACAGAGCTGCCTGTGTCCTCTGGTGGTCGATCCAAGCAAAGGGGACCACCAGAGGACCAGGTAGCAGGTATATTAGACGCTGTTATCAAAACAGCGTCTAATATACCTGTTAGGGGTTAAAAAAATCGCATCTAGATTCACTTGCTTACCTGCAGTTCCTGTGAACGCGCGCACCTGTGTGCGCGCGTTCACAGGAAATCTCACGTCTCGCGAGATGACGCGCCGGCGCCTCCAGGAGGAATGAATCGACCGCCGCCGGATTGCAATCCTGCATTAGGCGGTCGGGAAGCAGTTAATGTGTATGCAGCCACATAATTACTATGGCCTAGGTCAGGGATGGGCAAACTGCGGCTCTCCAGCTGTTGTAAAACTACAAATCCCATCATGCCCTGCTGTAGGCTGATAGCTGTAGGCAGACTGGGCATACTGGGAGTTGTAGTTTTACAACAGCTGGAGAGCCGCAGATTGCCCATCCCTGCCCTAGGTGAATTATTTTACATTTCTCAACATTAAAATTAAACTGCCACATTCTTGCCCATGCTGCGAGCTTATCTAGGTCTTTCTGTAATAATTGGCAATCAAGTTGGGTTTTAAATATCAGTTTTAAATGTCAGTTTTTGTCATTGGCAAAAACTGATACTTTATTCTCAATCGCAGCCACAGATCACCTATGAACAGAAATGGGCCTAACACAGATTCTTGTGTGTACCCCGCTGCTGAATTTGTTTTATGTTCTGTAACAAATTCTTTACCCATGTGAAAATATTGTCCTGTAGTTCCTGCATTTTTAGCTTCAGCCCAAGGCTCTTGTGAAATAGAGTATCAAATGTTTTTATAAATTTGCCACATGACCCACATTCAGCAAACTGGTGAACACAGATGAAAAGTAAGGGGAGATTTATCAAGCCCTGCATGCCATTCTGGATTTAGAAAGTTGCAAGTAGAGGTTTTTGCGACTCAGTTTTGTGACATTTATGAAGTGCAACTTTTTTTAAAAGCTGCAAATCCATGCCAGGCATTCCCCAGGCATACTTTTATTATAGGTGCAAGCACATTGCACTTGCACCAAATTCATTATTGTTGTGTGCAATTTTCATTAATTTGGCGCACGTGTGTATAGCAAATCCATTAATAAAACTAACCTCAAAGAAACCTACAATGATAAATCCCCCTCCTAAAGAATTTAATATATCTGCCTTCCCTTTGTCCTCCATAATTATATTCCCATGGCTATCTTTTAGAGGGTCAGTATTACACTTTTTCTTTTTGGCATGTGTATTGAGAAAAGCTGTTGAGATGTATTTTAATGTATTTTTCTGTGGCTAATTTAGCCAACTATTTCATTTTTACATTTTCTGTTGAGCTCTCTTTAATTGTGGAATGCTTTTTCTGAACCCATGGCCTTCAGTGTTTTAAACACTTTTTGTTTTTGCCTTATTTGGATTATGTTCACTGAATCCCTTTTTAGCCACTTTGGTTTTCAATTTTTTTTACCCATGTGTGTAAACTACAGAATTTATGTAATGTCTCTTTAAAAACTCCCCAAAATATGAGAAAAACATTTTAAAATGAGGGCATATACTGTAGATGTCATGAGGAGGTGGGGGGGGGGGGGTCACTGGCTTCAGGCCATCCTTTATAAGCCAGAATATAGGACCGTTTTGGTGAATCTAGCACATCCATGCTGCAGGGAAAGTGTAGCGCCAGATTTTTCATGCACTATAAGTAAAAGCTAGAGGGTTTCTCGAGGAATGTTATCAAGTTGGCCTTGAGCAATCTGTCTTAGAATTTGACTAGGACTGGTTGTCTACACTTCTACACTTATCGCATGAGGGGGTCAGAACCTCACTATACTGTGCTTCATTGCTGACAATGCAGTCACTTAACACTGATGAGATGTGCTGTCAGGCTACTAAGCCTGCCAGCATATTTTAAGTACAATCCATCCATTATTATCTATTGTAGAGCAGGAACTCTTTTCTACAATAGAAAGTGATCATGCGGTCTTGTGTGACATATGCTGTAATGGCTGAGCAGCCTTACAAGAGAAGGGATGAGATGCTCCCCATTCCTGTCAGGCTGCTGAGCCACAACAGAGGATTGCATCATTACTCTATATTATAGAGCAGAGTTCCTGCTCTACAGTAGGTGGTACTGGAGCTAAGCAGCCTGACAGCACAACTAATCAGTGTGACGTGATTGCAGCTTAGTATAGTGAGGCCCTGCCACCTCAACCTACCTAAGAAGTTGTAGAAGTGTACATACACATGCATGCGGCCACTCCATTCATTCCTCTGGGAGTTCCAGAGATAGCCGGGTACAGTGCTCGGCTATCTCCGAAACTCCCATAGAAATAAATGGAGCGGTCGCTTCTTTCTTTTCAGCAGAGCTGCAGGGGGTATGGGGCCCCCATTTTCGCGATCAGTGGAGGTCCCAGCATTAGGATCCCCACCAATCTGATAGATATCCCCTATCCTGTGTCTAGTGAATAACTTTAACCAAACAGAATTCCCCTTAAGGCTGAACCTAGTGAGACACTTTAAAGAGGACCTTTCACCACTCCTGACATGCCTGTTTTAATAGTTACTTGCATTCCCCATGTAATAGAAATTCTGGAGCATCTATTCTTATGTCTGTATGTTGTCCCATTCCTCTATTTCTAGTAGAAGTTAAGAATGAATTGCTATCAGCCTTCAGTATGGGTACAGAGGGGTGGTAACAAGTTGGGGGGTGTACCTTCACAGACTCACTCTATCCAATCAGTGTTGCAATGTGCAGAGTGTGCAGGGACACCCCCCAACTTGTTAACTTACCTGCTTCTCCCCTCTTTCCAACTCGTATTACTCATTGTCCCAAATCTGGAATGCCGGCTACTGATTTTTGGCATGGGATCTGGATTTGCCCTAAAGTTAGGCCCCTTGCAGACGAGCGCGTCCGGATGCGTCCCGGTGCATTGCGGCAAACCCGCGCGAGTAGGAACGCAATTGCAGTCAGTTTTGACTGCGATTGCGTTCCGTTGTTCAGTTTTTATCGCGCGGGTGCAATGTGTTTTGCACGCGCGTGATAAAAAACTAACTGTGGTACCCAGACCTGAACTTCTTCACAGAAGTTCAGGTTTGGGTTAGTTGTAGTGTAGATTGTATTATTTCCCCTTATAACATGGTTATAAGGGAAAATAATAGCATTCTGAATACAGAATGCATAGTACAATTGGGCTGGAGGGGTAAATAAATAAATAATAATTTAACTCACCTTAATCCACTTGTTCGCGCAGCCGGCATCTCTTCTGTCTTGTTCTGTGAGGAATAGGATCTTTGATGACATCACTACGCTCATCACATGGTCCGTCACATGATCCATCACTATGGTGATGGATCATGTGACGGACCATGTGATGAACGCAGTGACGTCATCAAAGTTCCTATTGCTCACAGATGAAGACAGAAGAGATGCCGGCTGCGCGAACAAGTGGATTAAGGTGAGTTAAATTATTTTTTTATTTTTTTTAACCCCTCCAGCCCTATTGTACTATGCATTCTGTATTCAGAATGCTATTATTTTCCCTTATAACCATGTTATAAGGGAAAATAATAGTGATCGGGTCTCCATCCTGATCGTCACCTAGCAACCCGTGCGTGAAAATCGCACCGCATCCACACTTGCTTGCGGTTTTCACGCAACCCCATTCATTTCTATGGGGCCTGCGTTAAGTGAAAAACGCACAAAGAAGAGCATGCTGCGATTTTCATGCAATGCACAAGTGATGCGTGAAAATCACTGCTCATGTGCACAGCCCCATAGAAATGAATGAGTCCGGATTCAGTGCAGGTGCAATGCGTTCACCTCACGCATTGCACCCACGAGGAAAACTCACTTGTGTAAAAGGGGCCTTACGGTTTTCTGGAAAGATTTGGTAGAGTACATATGGTTGTATTGGATGTTAAGTCTCCGATTGGAACCACAGCCTCTTTTGCTTTTGCCAGACTCAGACACAACAAAACTGTGGGCACTTTCAGGGGTTCCATTTATTATTTTCTCCCCAGAGCCTTTACAAGCTGCGTAAATCACCACATTGGGCCTCAAATACTCATGGTATTCTTTTACCCCCGAGCCTTGTTGTATGCACCTATAGGGTACACCCCTTGGTATATTCTGTGAGGTAAGTTGTTTCTAAAATGGGGTCAATTTCTGGGGCTTTCTTTTTTCATTTACCCTCAGAGCCTGCAGTTTTCAGCCAGTAGCGTATAAATCACCAAACTAGGCCTCAAATCCACATGGTACTCCTTCTCTTCTGAGCCCTGCAGTGTGCCCAAACAGCAGTTTATGACCAAATAGGGGGTATTTCTGTACTCTGTAAATATTATCTAACAAAATTTGGGTTGCTTTCCCTCGATTAACACTTGTGAAAATTAACGAATAAAACTACATATAGTTAAAATACAATGTCATTTTTGTTTTAATGTCCCAATTAAAAAAAAATTCTATGAAACGTGTGCTGTCTTCACTATTGCATAGTCTGTTCATTTGTGTGCCTTCAGCACCATCTAGTGACCTTTATCTGTAAGTGCATCTTTTGCCTTGTTAAGTTATGCATATTCATTAGGTCACCTGACTTCCTGCTCACAGTGCTTTCTGGGAAAGAGACAGGCTCCTGCTTCCTTTTCTCTTCACCTCATGGAAGGAGCAGCTACTCACTGTGTGTCTCTTACTAAAGCATCGTCGGTAAGGGATTAATTAATGTTTTTGTGTAAGTTTTGTGTACACTGTACTGTATACTCAGTTCTTGTATGTTCATTTTCCTATAGTTTACCTTCTCTACTGCCGGTTAATAAAAACCACAGACTACAGAAACAAGTCTCATCTTATTAACTAGTAGAATGGTGATATCTGCCTGTTCAACTGCATACAGACCCCGCCATAGCTGAAGCAGAGTTCTTGGAAGCAATGGAATACAAGAAAACCGGAAGTCACCGCAGTGTGCTTAGCCAAGAACTCGGCCAGCAAGATCCTGTACAACGCACTTCAGAGTACGTCCATCAACACTCTAGACCAAACAGCAATGCTGATCCATTCCCAGGAACCGAAGACGTCACCTATGCCACAGAAGAATCATACCGTCCAAAAGAAAGAGTCACGCTCGGAACCCAGTCCTACAAACAAGAGAGCCCAGAGCCACGTGACAAAACTCCAGCTAACTTCCCTGCACACAAAGGAAGTCAGCTTCCAGTCCAGCCTGCAGAGCCACCTTATCCTGCAAGATGGTATGATATGGGCTGGCCTAAGTCAGAGACTCCATACAGGTATGATCGCCCACCACACTCTCACTGTGACTTTCCACCTCCAACCAACCTTAGTAGTAACCAGAGCACAATAGACTTTGCCAGGTTCTTTACTAAACGTGAGCTAGTTACAAAGGGACTGGCGAAGTTCAGTGATCGCCCTGAAAACTATAGAGCATGGCGGGCCTCCTTTTATAACATTACAAAAGACTTGGGTCTGTCACACAGTGAGGAGATAGACTCCCTTGTAGATCGGCTTGGAAAAGACTCTGTAGAACATGCCAAGAGAATCAGGGATATTAATATAAACTACCCAGAGATTGGCCTAAAAATGATCTGGGATAGACTTGATGAATGTTATGGTTCTGCAGAGGTCATAGAGGATGCGTTGTTTAAAAGAATTAACGAATTCCCTAAAATATCTAGCAAAGGGTTCCAGAAACTTAGGGATTTAAGTGATCTACTGATGGAATTACAGGTTGCCAAAGCCGAAGGGGATTTACCGGGGCTTGCTTTCCTCGACACTGCCAGAGGTGTCAAACCTATTGTATTAAAGCTTCCCCACAACCTGCAGGAGAAATGGGTCTCCCATGGGTCAAGGTACAAACATATCCACAATGTGCCATTCCCTCCCTTCAGTGTGTTTGTTGATTTTGTAAGGCTAGAAGCTAATATATTCGTAATGACCCTAGCTTTGATCTATCACAGTCTTGTGCCACTCCCTATGACCACAGACCACACAAAGGATCAGTGGCAGTGCACAAAACTAACATTTCACCTGCAGATTCTTACAGGCATTACAGCTCCGCCAGCCACGAAACAGTCAAAGATCCTGGTAAGCAGTGCCCTCTACACAAGAAGCCACACCCTCTTCTGAAGTGCAGAGCCTTTAGAGAAATGTCCATAGGAGATTGCAAAGCCTTCCTCAAGGAGAACCGCATTTGCTACAAGTGCTGCTCATCAACATCACATATTGCCAAAGACTGTCAGGTTAGTGTAAAATGCACAGAATGCAACAACTCAGATCACAACACGGCCCTACATCCTGGGCCTTTCCCATGGACCTCATCACAGAGTAACAGTGCCAGAGAGCATGGCGGGGAGGAAAGTACCTCTGGAGCTAACCCACCAGCAGTTACTTCACAATGCACTGAAGTCTGTAAAGGACTCATAGGCGGCAGGTCCTGCTCAAAAATCTGCCTTACAAAAGTATACCCAAAGGGCTGCAGAGACAAAGCCATCAATGTTTACGCTATCCTAGATGACCAAAGTAATGCGTCCCTAGCCAAATCTACTTTCTTTGATATTTTCAACATCAAAGGGCCTAACACTCCTTATTCTCTAAAGACTTGTGCAGGTACTGTAGAAACATAGATGGTAAAACGTGTCTTTCCATACCAACTATTACTGAATGTAACCAAATCCCTGACAATAGACGAGATCCCTACACCAGAGGTAGCCATACATCACACCCATTTACAACGTATAGCCCATCTCTTACCAAAACTCGATCCTAACGCTCAGATAATCCTACTCCTAGGGAGAGATATCTTACAAGTTCATAAAACTAGAGAACAGATTAATGGCCCACATCATGCTCCTTATGCCCAAAGGCATGACCTAGGATGGGTCATAGTAGGAGATGTCTGCTTAGGAAGCATACACAAACCAACCTCCATTAATAGCATGCTCACAAGCACATTAGATAATGGACGTCCCTCTATTTTCCAACCATGTAAAAACAACTTCCTCATAAAGGAACTGCCACATAGTACTCAACTACCTTGTTCTTTCATAGACTCTGTAGACCACGACATAGCTTGTGACAGTGACGAAGACCACTTAGGTTGCTCAGTGTTCCAAAGGACCAAGGAGGACAATCAGGTAGCAATGTCCCACGAAGACAGATTGTTTTTAGAAACCATGCAAAAGGAAATCACTAAGGATGAAACAAATAGTTGGGTCGCACCCCTTCCCTTCAGGCCTCAAAGACAACGTTTGCCTAACAACAGAGAGCAAGTCTACAGACGTTTTGTCTCTCTAAGACGTAGCTTCCACAAGAAGCCAGAAATGAAAGATCACTTCTTTACTTTCATGAGGAAAATATTTGAGAACGGTCATGCTGAGGTAGCTCCCACCCTTAAAAACTCAGAAGAATGTTGGTATTTACCCATATTCGGGGTTTACCACCCAAAGAAACCAGGTCAAATTAGAGTAGTGTTTGACTCTAGTGCTAAATATGAAGGCGTCTCCCTAAACGACGTCCTGCTCTCAGGTCCAGATCTTAACAACAAGCTCCTAGGAGTACTGCTTCGTTTTCGTAAAGACTCTGTTGCCTTCATGGCAGAGATTCAGCAGATGTTTCATTGCTTTCTCGTTAAAGAGGAACACAGAAACTTCTTAAGATTTCTTTGGTTTATTGACAATGACCCCACAAAAGATATCGCGGAGTACCGTATGCGGGTACATATCTTTGGTAACAGCCCCTCCCCTGCAGTTGCAACTTATGGTCTCAGACACTCTGCTCAGGAAGGCGAACTAGAATATGGGTCAGACGTCAGACAATTCGTAGAAAGAGACTTTTATGTAGATGACTGTCTAAAATCACTACCAACTGTTGAGGGCGCAGTAGGTCTCCTTAAGAGAGCTCAAGAAATGCTCGCATGCTCAAACCTGAGACTGCACAAAATAGCCTCCAATAGTAAGCAGCTGATAGAAGCATTTCCCTCTCAAGACCACTCAAACGACCTACAGAGCTTAGACTTAGGGACTGACTCCCTTCCTATACAACGTAGCCTTGGTCTCCTCTGGGATCTAAAATCAGACACGTTTACCTTCCAAGTCAGCCAGGAAGAGAAGCCCTTTACCCGTAGAGGTGTCCTGTCTGCCATAAACAGTCTTTATGATCCCTTGGGATTCACGGCCCCCGTTACAATCCAGGGCAAATCACTACTTAGAGACTTAACTCAGGAGACATTGGATTGGGATCACCCACTTTCCCCTGAAAAAAGAAACATATGGATAGAGTGGAGAAACTCCCTAAAGACTTTATCTAACCTGCATGTTCCACGTTCTTACGCTCCTGTGCCATCCACAGAAGTAAAAACACAAAGACTTTATGTATTCTCTGACGCGTCCGTCAAAGCAATTGCCGCTGTAGCTTATCTTAAAACTATAGACAACAAAGGTCAGTGCCACACAGGGTTTGTCATGGGCAAAGCAAAACTCGCACCACTTCTCGAACATACAATACCCAGGCTAGAACTCTGTGCCGCTGTACTAGCCGTTGAACTAGCTGAATTAATTACGTCAGAGATAAACCTAGAGATTCGAGACGCCGAGTTTTATACAGACAGTAAAGTGGTCCTGGGCTACATTTACAACCAAACTAGACGTTTCTATGTTTACATTAACAACCGAGTGTTAAGAATCAGGAGGTCTACTTTCCCAAAACAATGGCACTTTGTACCTACTGACCATAACCCAGCAGACTTAGCAACCAGGTCAGTTGCTGCCAGTCACCTTAAGGACACAGTTTGGTTCACGGGTCCTGCTTTTCTATACAACTCAGAACATTCTTCTGCCTGTGACTCATATGAGTTGTTAGATGCAGATTCTGACAAAGAAATCCGCCCCCAGGTATCTGTGCTACTTACTGTAAATTCGTACAATCAGCTCGGTAGCCACCGTTTCATCAGGTTTTCCACCTGGAAGTCACTTGTGCGAGCTATCACCTGTTTAGCACACATAGCCCGTTCCTTCAAGCATGCCCCATTTGTTATGGAATGTAACTGCAAAGGTTGGCACCATTGTAAGAATGGATACTCAGTAAGTGAGCTAGAACAATCGAAAAATCAAATTATTTGTTCCATGCAACAAGAGACATTCGCCAAGGAACTCTACTGCATCAACAACAAAAAACCTGTGTCAAAAGACAGTGTGTTAGTGAAGCTCGATCCAGTCCTTGATGAGAATGGTCTGCTAAGAGTGGGAGGGCGGCTTAAAGAGGCCAAATTAGGGTTTAATGAGAAACATCCTATCATAATACCTGGTCATCATCATTTAGCTTCCTTGCTTGTAGAGCACTACCACAGTAAGATAAAACACCAGGGCCGACTGTTTACCGAAGGAGCATTACGAGCTGCTGGGCTGTGGGTCGTTGGTGCAAAAAGGTGTATTAACAAATGTATATTCAAATGTATCACTTGCCGCAAGCTACGCGGGGGTTTACAAACGCAAAAAATGGCCAATCTCCCATCCGACAGGGTTAGCATGGACCCTCCATTTACTAACGTGGGCCTTGACGTGTTTGGTCCCTGGTCCGTTATCACACGCCAAACAAGAAGTAGCCATGCTAGCTCCAAGCGATGGGCAGTCATTTTCAGTTGTATGTCAATTCGAGCCGTCCACATTGAAGTTATTGAGTCTATGGACACTCCTAGCTTCATAAATGCCCTCAGGCGCTTTATAGCAATCAGAGGTCCTGTAAAACAAATCCGCTCTGACAGAGGCACAAACTTTGTTGGAGCTGCTAATGAGCTAAAGATTCTCTCCAACTTGGATAATAACAGTGTAAAAAGATTCCTTAGTGAGCAAGGATGCACTTGGATTTTAAATTTCCCTCATTCTTCTCACAATGGAGGAGCCTGGGAAAGAATGATTGCCATTACCCGCAGAATCTTGAACTCTATCTTCCTACAAGTGGGCAATGCTAGACTCTCTCATGAATGCCTTACAACCTTTATGGCCGAAGTCTCTGCCATTATCAATGCCAGACCCCTGGCTCTGATATCAAATGACCCAGGAGATCCAATACTGCTTACACCTGCCTCTTTACTTACCCAAAGACTGGTATAGCGAATGCTCCTTCTGGAGAGTTTGGCACCAAAGATCTCTACAAACGCCAATGGAGACAAGTGCAAGGCCTTGCCGATACTTTCTGGAATAGGTGGAAGAAGCAATATCTTCCCACCTTACAGACAAGAACCAAATGGCACACAGTTAAGCCCAACCTAAAACCTGATGACATTGTTCTTGTTAAAGACTCTCAGGCCCAAAGAAATCATTGGCCTTTGGGCCTCATTACTAAAGTGTTTCCAAGTGAAGACGGACATGTCCGTAAAGTTGAGGTCAAGATTTTCAAACAAAATGAGACCAAACTGTTTATCAGATCTACTTCCGAACTAATCCTACTGTTATCTGTTGAGGACTCTAATAGTGACATCGGCTGATGTCAAGCGGGGAGTGTGCTGTCTTCACTATTGCATAGTCTGTTCATTTGTGTGCCTTCAGCACCATCTAGTGACCTTTATCTGTAAGTGCATCTTTTGCCTTGTTAAGTTATGCATATTCATTAGGTCACCTGACTTCCTGCTCACAGTGCTTTCTGGGAAAGAGACAGGCTCCTGCTTCCTTTTCTCTTCACCTCATGGAAGGAGCAGCTACTCACTGTGTGTCTCTTACTAAAGCATCGTCGGTAAGGGATTAATTAATGTTTTTGTGTAAGTTTTGTGTACACTGTACTGTATACTCAGTTCTTGTATGTTCATTTTCCTATAGTTTACCTTCTCTACTGCCGGTTAATAAAAACCACAGACTACAGAAACAAGTCTCATCTTATTAACTAGTAGAATGGTGATATCTGCCTGTTCAACTGCATACAGACCCCGGGGGTACATGTTGTGAGAACAGGACAAAACGCCTGTGTGGTTTAGCCAGATACTATACCCCTATATGAATTCCTTGATGGGTTTAGTTTCCAAAATGGGGTAACTTTCTGTGGATTTCCACTGTAGTAGTCTTTTTTGAATGTGACATGGCACCTGAAAACCATTACAGCAAAATCTGCCCTCCAAAAGCCAAATGTTTTGCTGTTAACCCTTGCTGTTTTACAGAAACAAATGGATTAAAATGGAAAATCTGAAAAAAATGAAATATTTTAATTTCACATCCATTTTTCTTTAATTCATGTGGAACACCTAAAGGTTCCCCTTCCCCTCCATGCCCACTTTTTTAGACCTGGCATGAGTGGGGAAAAGTTGCAGATTTCTGGAAAATAAATAACTTCCGAAATCCTCCCAAGGCTGCTTTCATATCAGCGCTATCTATTTCGGTTCTTCTGCTCCGTTATAGGAGCAGAAAAACAAAAATAACAGAAGTGCCGCATTTGGAATGTAACTGACAGGAATGGAGCCTAAAAGATCCCATTGACTATAATGGGATCCATTCGGGAGATTTTTTTTTTTTTGCAGAGAAAAAAAGTCCTGCATGCAAGACTTATCTCTCCATTATTTTTGATGAACTTCCAACGCAGATGTGAATGGGGCCTAACAAACAAAAAAAAAATTGCCAGCATAAAGTAGACATATGGATATGCAAAAGACTATGTTAATTAGTAACTATTTTGTGACGTATCACTATCTGTCTTAAAAGCAGAGAAATTGAAATTTGGAAAATTGCTAATTTTTCCAAAATTTCGGTTAATTTTGGATTTATTTTTTTTACAATTAAGGATTAAATATATCAACCCAAATTTTTCCACTAGAGCTACTTTCACACTAGCGGCAAGGAACACCGGTAGGCTGTTCCGGCGGGCTGTTGGATACGTGCTGCCGCTATTGCATGCGTGCCCCTGGTCTACCGCTCCGGCCCCATTGACTATAATGGGGGCAGGCCGGAGTTCTGGAGGCAGCACGGCAAACATGCCGAGAGGCGGCCAAATAAAACTACCGGAGTTCCTTGCCGCTAGTGTGAAAATAGCCTTACATGAAGTAAGATCTGTCATAAGAAAACAAACTGATAATCACTTTGATAAGTAAAACCATTCCAAAGTTATTACCACAAAGTGACACATGTCAGATTTACAACATTGTCAGGGAGGTGAAAAGTGTCTGTGTCTGGAATGGGTTAAACACAGTGCTTTAAGTGGGCCAAAAGAGGTGCCGGTACTCTATTAGGCGCCGGTGCTCCCCCCCCCCTGCACATCAGACCCCCCCATCACACACATATATATTAGTTCCTCTATGTACCAGTACAGTACCCCCCCCACCACCGCACATTCGTTCCTCTCTGTACCAGTACCCCCCTGCACATCAGACCCCCCCCCCCACTCATCACACACACACACATTAATTCCTCTCTGTACCAGTACCCCCCTGCCAGGGGGGTACTGGTACAGAGAGGAATTAATGTGTGTGTGTGTGTGTGATGAGGGGGGGGTCTGATGTGCAGGGGGGTACTGGTTCAGAGAGGAACGAATGTGCGGTGGTGGGGGGGGGGGTACTGGTACATAGAGGAACTAATATATATGTGTGTGATGGGGGGTCTGATGTGCAGAGGGGTACTGGTACAGAGAGGCACTAATGTGTGGTGGTGGTGGTGGGGGGGGGGTACTGGTAAAGAGAGGAACTAATGTGTGTGATGAGGGGGGGGGGGTCTGATGTGCAGGGGGGTACTGGTACAGAGAGGAACGAATGTGCGGTGGTGGGGGGGGGGTCCTGGTACATAGAGGAACTAATATATATGTGTGTGATGGGGGGGTCTGATGTGCAGGGGCCCCCTACACATCAGACCCACCCATCAGACACATATATATTAGTTCCTCTATGTACCAGTACCCCCCCCCCCACCACCGCACATTCGTTCCTCTCTGTACCAGTACCCCCCTGCACATCAGACCCCCCCCCCCCCCTCATCACACACATTAATTCCTCTCTGTACCAGTACCCCCCTGCCAGGGGGGGGGGGGGGTACTGGTACAGAGAGGAACTAATGTGTGTGGGGGGAGGGGGGGTGCCTGTCACTCACCAGTACTCTTCAGAAGTTGGATTCCAAAGCAAAGTCGATGTTCTTTGCTGCACCGTCCGACTCCTGACTCCAAGGAGGACCAGTCACTGGTCGCCGCACTGATCGCTCCTCAGTCACAGGCGCGCGGGAAGGAGTTGACGTCACCTACCTGCGCCAGCCTGAGCCGTACTCTGCAACGACCCGCCCCCCTCCACTAGCTGCCCAGCCAACGACATTAGGGAGGAGATACTGCCAGCTCTCCGCTGCGCTCCGGTAGCGGAAACCCACGTACTGGGCGCACGGAGAGGTGCTGGTACTCTCCAGGGCAATTTTTGGAAGTGGCGGTACTGAGTACCGCCGCGTTCCGGCCCACTTCAAGCACTGGTTAAACATGACCCCTAGTAATTCTCATTTCTTCTATTCTTAGAATTTCTCATAATGCAAAGTTTCAAATGTTAGTAATGTGGGAATTAACCTAATAGGCAGAACCACAGCTGACTTCAACCTCAGTCTCCATGTATGCAATAATTGCAAAATGTAACAGCAGCAGCAATAGTATCAGATGTCCCTGGAACATCCAGAAAATCAATTTGCATGTGAAATGCATAGGAAACATAACCAATTCTCTCTACCTTACAGGTTTGCACAGCATTAGGGCATAAAGATACATAAGTTCATAATGATGGACAGTGTATGTTTAGCAATATATGTCTCCATTCCATAACCATTATTTACTCTTCACGCCATATAGACACACCTCCACTGCTGCATCCTGGAACAGTTTATTTAACAATCAGTTCAGGTACAAGCATATAACTCAGTGGATAATCTGATATGTAAACAGTGTAGAACAGGAAGGCATGCGTGTGTGTGTTTTATTTCCTATAGGGTATGGCTACATGTTCAGGTTTATGCATGCAGTTTTGGAAGCCAAAACCAGTAGTGAATTAAACAAAGAGGAGAAGTTGTATCTGTCTTTTGTAGTATCTATCCTTTTATTATTGACTCCTGATTTTGGCTTCTGAAACTGCATGCAGAAACCTGACCATATGGTCGTACCCATACTATTCCTAGCTCAAAGTTTAAGACAGATGTATATTACGTAGTTATTACATGAGTTTAAAAAATGAAAACAAAAAAATATCAAGTTTGTGGTAATGCAGAAAACATACTTTGAAAACGTAGAACAATTTTCCATAGTGGCAAAATTTGTTCTTGACCTCTGGATGACATACATGTGTATGTGGAGGGGTGGCATTGAGAGTAAGGCCAACGGCTATCTAAAGTTTATGGCTTTAAAGCCTATCTCAACCTAGTGCTCTATTCATCCAGGTGAGAGGTTGTGTAACAATGTTGGTGATCAGGTCTGCAATCCAAGTAAATGACACAATTCTCTATAACAGTCTGTAATGATGCAGAATATGAAGCACTTCAAGGAATTCTATTATCGGAAGTTGTACCGCAAAGGTTAGTGGAGTGCAAGGAAGAGAGACTAGCGGTGGTCAGATGTTTGCTGTGTTTGATACACAGAAGAGGGGACACTTGTGGTTAAAAGTATGCAGAGTTTGATGCTGGCAGGCGTGATGTAGTGTCGTCATCGTACCTGCTGTGACTAGCTGCCAGACAAGCCATTCCTCATAGGAAAGTGGACTTGATGAGTATTTATTTTGGAGACACAAAAGGAACACCAGATTGTGTTGGGGGCATTATGCTGTATTGGTGGTGCATAAGGCCAGAGGATAATTCATCATGGGGACACCGTTCTATGATATCCATATGCCCTGATAAGGAATATAGATAGATTTTACGGTGAGACAAACCTTTTAACAGCTATACGATGAGTGTAAAGCCCTTCTAAAGGTCATCAAGTTCACCCAATGTTATATTTTTTCAGATTTCTGTTCCAAGCTTTTCACATGTGCACATTTGACATTTACGCATACATGTGACACATTCACATCATGCAAGCTCATAAAACTAATTGCTCCCCCAACCTCGCCATAGTCAACTTTGCTGTTGATGACTCCCCTTGATGGTCCAGTGCCAGTAGCGGTTCACACTTTTGAGATAGAAGCATAACATTCTGGTTCCTGAAATGAGAAACTTGAGAGGTATTTTGCAGTGAACATCATATCTACTTCTGAGTTTGTGTGTTCTACATACCTAAGTAAATCCGCTCCTGATTTTTGGCCAGAATGTTTTTTTTTTGTAGTAGGCCTTTTTGAGTATATTAGTATGTGTCATGCCACATATAAAAAATGAGGGGCAGCACTCAATTTCAAAGTGACAATATTTATTCAAGTAACATTTATACATAGACAGGTCTTCACATATATTTCTTAAGTACCACTTTATCAGGCCATTTTATATAGATACCTGCATATTCTATATCCTGCTGATACATGTATTTTATAGCCTCCTGATACATGTAAAAACACATAAAATGAGAAATACATTCACCTTCTCATACTTCACAGAGATTATTGTATACTCCAGACATTTGTAGAGCAGAACATTCAATGTAACGTGAACTATAAAATATGAGATAATTTACAGAAGCATCATAGTTGCCAGTCCTTCCTGGTATGCAGTTTTTGGAGCCCAGAATATGTAAAACCTTGTTTTCTGGAGATTCTGGTTGCTTAGAAACCTTCCAGGAGAGAAGGGCAAGGCATTCACAAGATAAACAAAGACTTTACTATAGTACATGACATAAGGCATTATATTATAATCTGTATAATGTAAATCTTTTAAGTTTCTTTTTTATTAACAATCCTGATATGTATGGGTTTGTTTTAAAGGGTGGGGGATGTGTTGATACTATGGCAGGTTCTGCTGACCTGAGCTGGGATGTTGCATGCGGTGGGGGCACATGAGTAATATAAGAATGACATCATCTTGTGAGAGTGGATCCTCCCGAGGGAGAAGAGAAGAACAGGAGGAGGGAATGAGAGAGAGAGAAGCTATCACTCTGAAAGCTCTGGATGGATCCCAGCACACGGCATGCTGGCTGACTCCAAGT
Source organism: Bufo bufo (assembly GCF_905171765.1). NCBI lineage: Eukaryota > Metazoa > Chordata > Amphibia > Anura > Bufonidae > Bufo > Bufo bufo. Next base: position 445,036,608 of record NC_053390.1, on the reverse strand, counting down.
ATGGACGCTTTCGCAATGAGTCTGTAACTTCATCAGAGGAACAGACAACTCTGCCAGCCGGAGCTATGAGTGGACAAGTGGATCCTGGTACACAAAGCACATCTTCATCATTGGGTCAACCATTCTCAGAACCTCAATGCCCAGAAGAGCAGGATGTAGCTACAACCTTCTGCATGATGATACCCAGGATGGGACAATGGAAATTCTCAAGTCCTGCAGCTTTCCTCAGCCGATCCCCATCTAGTGCTAGCAAGGATCTGTCCCTGGAAAAGTCAGGAGCTTCTGGGGGCCTAGGATCAGTATTTGGAGCCTGTGATCCTGTTTGTTCGACACCTTGTACTCTGCAGGTGATAAACCGGTTGCGAGGAGGAGCAGGAGGAGGAGGCAGAAAAGCTTCTCGGACAGAAACATATAAATTGCCAGGGGAAGAATGGACTCGTAAAGGGACTTTGATCAGCAAACCAGCTCAGGGATGGCTTCATCCTGATGATCGATTGCAAGGACCTGGAGTATCTTATATTGTGAGGGTAAGTGGTAATACAATGAACCAAGGTTCAAATAAGTAGAAAGAAGGAACATGAATAAACATATAGGGTGGGGCTTTCTGAGAGTAAAACGGATGCATTAATGTGACAAAATAGGTATAGGGAACAATAAACTTGAGACTGAAGGCCATTCATCTAAATTAGGTAAGTAAAACCTAAGACAAAGGTGGTGATATACAGCTAGAAAGATTGCACTTCGTTACGATGGCCAATATCACATTAACTTATTCCATCCTGAAGGCCCTAAACACTTTAAATGATACGCCCTATGTCCCACAACATTCATATCTGTGCATTTCCCTTTAATGGCTCAGCACTGCGAGAGCACTGCGCAGTGTTATGTTCTGCTACCTAATTGGATAGTTCTTGGCTTCCTTAGTGCTGATTTGTAAAAGTGCTGATGCAATGTTTTTCGCCTTTGTTTTGCTGTGCGCCGATTGGACGATGGCTTCTTTGTTTTGAAGGAGCTAAGGAAGGGCTGGTGAAACCATATTACATTCTAGAACAGCTTTTATTTTTACATAGTCCTCCCAGCATCACCAACCATACCACTGACAACACCATATCAATTTTAGTGTGTGGCCTTAAAATTATGTATTACTTATTATTAATATATTCTTTAGTATAATCTATAAGATTGCTCAATGTCAGAATTATTTTAGGATATTTCCAGGATATTTGCAGAGGTTGACCGATGGCATCAATACATTTACAGAATTCACTTGCTCCCTATCAGTTCTGTACTAATAGATCTCTTCTGATCTTGGCAGCTTCATGTCATGTACATGATAACATAAGTGGACATTTTCATTGGATCCCCTTTGTTACTTTTCTCATTATGTCTGTTAATGAGCTAAACCAGAAGGGTGTTCTCCTTCTGACATACCTTCTGGAGATTTTCAAATTTGCTGCTAAATTAGATCAATTTCATTACAAGACGAGACCAAGATGCAGAAATATGGATACCATAGAGATGATGTAATAGGATGAGGTCTGAGGAATATAAAATGAGCTGCAATGTTATCTTTTTGATTTTAGAACAGGATTAGAAATAATATTTGCACTAACTTGCAAATTTCCATTAACCATTAATGTATTGTATGTCATAGGATCTGCTTACTCTGTCCTTTTCATAAAGGACTATTCTTTTCAATTTAATAATGAGCTAATCAATGTGTCATCACATGTTTTATGTACTCATCATATATGGCAAGCTAATAGGATGAGATCATCTGGAGACACAAATGCACACATCACTTAGAAGTCACATGGGGCCTCCCCCGTCATCCACGTCTGTTTTACACATGTCTATCATTGCCCTTAAGAGGGAAGGTCAGGCTACCTTCTAAGCATGGAGATCTAGAAAATTCCAAAAAAAAAACCTCATAACTATACATCTATTAGGAAGTGAAATACTCATTCTGTTGCTTTTTAATTGAATACACTGACAAGGAGACCATGGTGGGGCAGGCCTTTATCAATATGCATATTATGTTTTCCATCTGCATTTCTAGTATTTTTTATATCAATAACTTTAATCTTATTTCATGTTCATTAGGCGGAGTGCATTTAGAATTTTACACAAATTCCGGAAAACGCTGCTTTACACTGGCCAAAAATTGGGGTAATTATCAGGAAGGGTCATTCATAAGAATGCTCTTTTTGATAACTGCCGCATGTAAAGGTCCCTCCAATCACCCGATGAATGAGGAAACTATTGTTCTTCAGGCGAAAGCATAGATGATGTGGACACCAAAATCCCTGGCATTAGGGATAAACTGGGATCTGCTGCCTAAAAACAATGAATCTGTATGGGACGTTGACTACTCATCCCCATACAGAGGAGATGATTGCTGCATGTAAATGCAGCTTTTGGGTAAAAAGATTGTATTAATTACTGGGGGATCATGGTACAGAAAAATTCCTCTAGTTTAGAACCTTGAAGGGGTCGTCTGCTTTTTACTATTGATGACCTATCCTCAGGACTCCATACTTTTAATGACAAAAAACAGAGCAGAGAAGGCAGCGCTGCTTTCTCTTCAAACAGCTGATTGGTTGGGGTGCTAGGAGTTGGACCCCTGCCAATCTGATATTGATGACCTATCCTGAGGATAGGTCATCAATAGTAAAAAGCACACAACCCCTTTAAAGCGGTTGGCCACATTATCTTTATTTTTCCAACACATAACACACACTCGTTTACTAATAAATCAGACAATCTGTATGGATGTCTTGATTTGTATAGCGCCACCCCCTTGCTTAGTCTCGTGTTCATCACTGACTGTGGGAGTGCTCTAATCCCAAAATGACCACAATGGAGGGGCATGTGATCAGATCAGTCCATCAGTGGCCTCAAATGAAGAATACTGTGCATAGCCATGTTGGGATCAGAGTGCCCTAAAGTCAGTGATGAATATTGGACTAAACAATTGGGCAACATTATACAAATCAAGATATAGGTGCACATCTTCTTATAACTATATTAAGTAAGAGACTTTATGTGCCACCACATTTGGCAAAAAAATTAAGTTAAAGTGGCCAATCACTAGTAATCTGTCACACAACAAAAATAGTAGCATACAAGAATAATTGTAATTTAGTTGATAATCTGCCACTTGGTGGGTCCACAGTAGGACCACGGTAGGTATGTTTTTGGCAATCCACAGACAATTTTCGATTCTGTCCTAATGCCTTCTGAAGATTGTGCTGAAGACCCCAACAATTTGTTGATGTTAGTGTTGATATGGAAATGTCAGTTTGATAGTCTTAATCATGGAGGCCCATGAAAATCACAGTAAAGCCCCTGGTAACATCTGCATCATGAATTTCATTCGTAATGGAATCTGTGTCAGTGCCATATCTGACAGCTGATAGAAACCAGGGGCACGAAATACACCCCACTAACTTATAATTGGGTGCATAATAAAAGTTTCTAAACTGAAATATGAACTATGATTTTTCATATTAGCAACAAGAATGGAGATTCATGTACCATTCAGAAACGATTTTGCGGCCTTGCTAAAAAAAAGTTCTTCTCCATTATTCTGCACTCAACACATAATAATAAGTAAGTGAACACAGAATGTTTGAAATCTTTGCTAATTTACTGAAAAGGAAAACTAAAATATTGCATTGACATAAGTATTCAGACCCTTTACTCAGGACTTATTTTAAACACTTTTGGCAGTGATTATAGCCTTAAAGATGACCTGTACCCTTACCTGCAGTAAGGGTACAGAGGGGTGTTAACCAGTTGTAGGCGTGTACCAGCACTGACTGGATAGAGTGTCCAGTGATGTATTATTGTATTCAGGGCTCTGGCTGGGCCATTCAAGGGCACTCACAGAGTTGTCCCTAAGCCACACCTATGTTGTCTTGGCTGTGTGCTTAAGTCATTTTCTTGTTGGGAGGTGAACCTTTGGCCAACTCTGAGGTTCAGAGCACTCTGGATCAGGTTTTCATTAAGAATATCTCTGTACTTTGCTCTATTCAGCTTTCCCTCAACCCTGACCAGTCTCCCTGTTCCAGCCTCTGAAAAACACACCCACTGCATGATGGTGCCACCACCATTCATTACTGTAGGGATGGTATTGGGCAGGTGATGAGCAGTGCCTGGTTTCCTATAGACATGATGCTTAGAATTAAAATTGAGGCCAAAAAGTTCAAATTTGTTTTCATCATACCAGAGAAGTCTGATGGTCATTCAGATGCTTTTTTGCAAACTCCAGACGGGCTTTTTTTTATGAGAAGAGGCATTTTACTGGCCACTCTGCTATAAAGCCCAGATCTGCAATAATGGTTTACCTTCTGGAAGTTTCTCCCATTGCACATAGGATCTTTGCAGCTCAACCAGAGTGACCATTGGGTTCTTAGTCACCTTACTTACCAAGACCCTTCTCCCCAGATTACTTAGTTTGGTGAGGCAGCCAGCTCTAGGAAGAGTTCTGGTTGTTCCAAACTTCTTCCATTTCAGGATTATGGAGGTCACTGTGCTCTTTGGAACTTTCAGTGCAGCAGAATTGTTTATACCCTTCTCCAGATCTGTGCCTCCACACAATCCTGTCTCTGAGCTCTACAGCCAGTTCTTTCCTCCTCTGATATGCATTGTCAGCTGTGACATCTTATATATACAGTGGTGTGTCTTTCCAAATCATGTCCAATCAACTAACTTTACCACAGATGGACTCCAATCAAGGTGTAGAAACAAGATGTTCAAGTGAAATGGGAGGCCTCTAGAGCTAAATTTCAAGTGTCATAACAAAGGGTCTGAATAATTCTGTCCATGCAAAATTTTTCCTTTTTAATAAATTTGCAAACATTTCAAAAATTCTGTTTTCAAATTTTTTTTTTATTAAGGTTAAATTCAGTGCAGAATGATGGGGGAAAACTTTATTTTTTATTTTAATACAATGCCGCAACATAACAAAATGTGAAAAAAGTGAAAGGGTCAGAAGAATTTTCAAATGCATTGTATATGCAACTTGTGCTACTGCTGCTTTAACAATAATAATAGTAGTTCTACGAGATCACATGTTTGGAGCTCCAATGAATCCTATCCATGCTTCACAATTATTGGTCTTTAAGTAACAGTATTTTAGTGAGCCATGAATTCTAATGGCGGTTGGAGATTAAAGAGAGCTTAAACAGTTCTTGTACAGGGGCACCCTGTTGTTGGTGTCTTCCTTTTGGGTAACCTACACTAAGTAAGTTTCAGGTAAACAGTTGTGTCTTCACAACTGTGATTCTGTCTGGTAAACCGCTGTGACATCACCCCTTTCAGTCAGGTGTGCTCTTGTGACATCACAAGTGGGTTTTAGCAAGGTATTTGCAGTGACAGCACAACTGTTTGTGAGGTATACCTCAGTGATGTCACAAGTGGTTTTCAGACAAGTGTGTATCACTTAAGAAACAGTGACATATCAAGTCAGTTTTACAGGTAACTGCTGTGACATCACAAGTTTTTCGGTCAGCTAAGCTAGTGTGACATCACAAATGGGGTTTAGTTAAATAAGCTGTGATTTCTTTAGATAAGCAGTTGTGACCTCACAACTAGTCAGCCAAGTTACTTATGGACGGACAGGTGTGGTGCTGTTTCTGGAAGCAAGAAAGGGTTGCAAATGAGGTTTTAACAAGCTCTGCCTCTAATGCCACCAGATTTAAGGCAGCTATCCTATAAGTCAATGTTCGACCCTTTCAATAGGCCTTGAGACATGACTCGGATATTAAATAAGCCAGCATCTCATCTGCATACAGCTGTTTCAGGGTGATTAAGCCATGGTTTTTTTAAACCTGCACAATCCCTTCAACAATAAGGATCCTGATTATTCTTCCAATTGCTTTAATGTGGAATGAGGTGAACACAGCGTCTACAGAAATAAAGCTTAATATATTTGTTTTGGCTTTGTGACTGATAATATATCAGTATAAAAAATTGTCCCACCCATCATAAATACACAATCCTTGTAGGACAAAAAGGAGTTTTCCGGTTATAATGATTTTTATGCAAGTGCCCGCAGCCTACCTGATGAAACATAAGATCTGTACTTACCTGCTCCACGCCGCTCTGGTCCCCCTTGCTGCCTCTACTGCCTTCATCTTCCAGTCCTCGTACGGTTTTCTTTTTGAGGTGAATGGGCATAACTGAAATAAAGTGGCCTAAATGGGAGGAAATGCTCAAAAACCCCAAACACTGTGGCGTGTTTATAATCGGGGGAGCAATTCCTCCGCATGTGATCCATTGCTAACGGCAATCCCCAGCAAGAATGCATACAATGGAGGATGTTGGCAGCGGACCACATGCACCATAAAGGCATCCTACACAAGATGGGATAATGTGTGGATGCAAATATAAAAATACATAAATCACTGCGAAAGGTGCACCACAATGATATGCAACTGACAACACTGGCTAATCCCTCAGGCTGATGTTAAGAACTGAGACTTTAGCCAATGAATTCCTGTCAGGAACACATCAGAGCCCTTTTGCACCACTGTCAAGGTATCTCAGTGTGGCATGGGTTCCTACCACTAGACTACCTACGGTGTGTGAACATGGTCTGAAAGGTGATAAGATCCAACTTACAGCCAAACTCCTACATACCTCCATAGTGAAATCACTCAGGTAGTGGGAGAGATGATAAGGCTGAGGGATTAGCCAGTGTTGTCAGTTGCATATCATTGTGGTGCACCTTGCGCAGTGATTGGTGCATGGGCATAGTCACATGCACTGCTCCAGCAAGTAACTGGCTTCTGAGGTGATGTGGCCACAAGCAACACATCACCGCTGAAGCCAGTGATTGGCTGGAGAGGTGCATGTGACCATGCCCGTGCACTACTGGATGTAAACAGTGGAGGGACTGGAAAATAGAGACAACAGCGGCAGCGTGGAGGACCAGACCTGCGTGGAGCAGGTAAGTATGAATCTTCTGTTTCAGGAGGCAGGCTGCGGGCACTTGCTGAAAAGTCAATATAACCAGAAAGCCGCTTTAAGCCGGTCATGCTTATTAGATGTGTATCGGCCGAACCCAATAATTCTGCCGAGAATGGTCATCTAATGTGTATGGGGCCTCTCGACTGCCCCGCCAGCAGATGTTGAGGTAGATAAGGAATCGGACAGTTGACCTGTCAGTGGCTTTCTCTCCATTTACTATACAGGCACGATTGGCCAAGCTGAGCCTGCATCTGTATGGGAGAGATAGCTATTCGGCCAACAGTATGGCTGGCCTTAGTGACTTGATTGCGTCACAGTGCCAGAATGGCTAACAATGGCTCCAACATCTTGCTCCCAGTTACAATAAGAGAATCAAGTACATACCAGAGCAGTGATGGCTAGCCTCCAGCAATCCAGCTGTGGTGAAAATACAACTCCCAGCATGTTCCATTCATTTCTATGGAGTTCTGAGAACAGCCAAGCAAGTGTACATCTTAGGAGTTGTAGTTTTACCACAGCGGGAGTGCCGGAGGTCAGCCAACACAGTACTAGAGTGTAGTGTGAAATACAAACAAAAGAGATTAACAGATGATACATTTTATTGGGTCTAATGAGATGAGGTTTATTAGTGCACAGAGACAACTGACAAGAAAATTGTCTGACATCATACAGTATTTTAAAACTGTCCCGGATCCAGCAGGACAGTCCCAGTTTTCAGGTGGCTGTCTGGCGGTCCCGGGAAGGCTGCGGAATTTCAACAGTATCTGCATCCTCAGGTTCAGATACAGTTGAATACAATAGTGAAGCAGGGAGCCGTACCACTGTGGCCTGTGTCCTTCCCAGCAGGTAGGCGAGATTTAGTGATGTCATCACACCTGCTGGGCAGGAGGCTGCACAGGCTGTGCTCCATTGTGCTTCATTGGGGGAACAAGGCTAGATAAGTGTTACTTTTATATGTTATTTAACCTACGGGGACTGCACTGCTGTAAGGGGAGAACTATGGAATAGCAATATTTTGAGAGGGCAGAACTACTGTAAGAGGGGCAGTGAGTGGGCAGCACTATTGTGTGGGGGCACTAACGAGGCAGCACTACTGTAAGGGAACACACAGAGAGGGCAGCACTATTGTGAGGGGCAACTAAGAGGGCAGCACTATTCTAAGATTAGCACTAAGTGATCTTTCTTACTGTAATGGGGCTCTCAGGGGGCATAACTTTAATCCTTTATGCCGGATCACCCTTGGATGCCATTATAGTCAATGGGAATCTGGCAGTGCGTGGCTCCGCTGGATACAGTAAACATAGCCTAATTCTCACTCATTGAATTTGTGCTTGTGCATTTTACTCCATATTTGCTTAGTGCTAATTTAATAATACCTAAGAAAGGTAAACTTAGACTAGAGAGCATAAAGAAGCACCTAACTTATTACAGTGGCTAATGCTGGATGATAAGTCTGGTGTATCTTTAGACAGTCTAGTCTAAATTCATATCACCTTATAGTTGCATTCTGGTGCACAGTATCACAACTTAAAGGGGATGTTTCGCCTCGTACACTAGGATATGTCACCAATGTCTGATAGGTATGGGTCCCACCTCCGGGACCCGCACCTATCTCTAGAACAGCGCATGCAAAGTGAAGGAGATCGGACAGCGCATGGGTGGCCACCCTCTATTCAATTTATAGGACTGCTGAAAACAGTGCTTACTCAGCTATTTCTGTCGGCCCCATACAAGTGAATAGAGCGGTGGCCGCACTTGCGCAGAACACTTTCAATTCATTTCTCAAACTTCTGAAAATTGCTGAGAGTGCCGCTCAGTTATTTTCGACAACCTCAGTGAGTCCAAGGGGTGGGACCTGCAACTTTCTGACATTGGTGGAATTTCCTAGCGATATGCCACCAATGCTTGAGATAACACAAGCCCTTTAAGCCACTCCACCTATTGAACCACAATGCTCACTCATTTTCATGGCCCTGACAGTTATTAGCTTAAAAAAACTACTTGCTGGTCCCTTGTGGACCACAATTGTGATTTCCTGGCCATTATCATTTGCACTGTTGAAGCAATTCCCTCCTCCATGAGGTGTCCCCAAGCGGCATATGGCCACTGAGTCCAGTGAATTACTACAGCAGTGCACGCAATGAGGGATGGGACATAATACTTCCGGTCCATAGGAGAAGCAGAGGGTACAGGACCATTGGTGCTGGAATGGAACACCTTCGAATAGCTGAGTGACTTTTCTTTCTTTATGCTAATCACTTTTAGGGCCTTATCTAAAATTGCGCTTGGGTCAGACAAACCCCTTAAGGTTTACAGAAATTGAGTTGCTATACTGTGTCTGATATTGCAGCGCAAAGTCATGAGCTTTGGTCTATAGCTTTAAGCGATCATACGCCATCCTTTAAGAAAGATATTAAAAAGTGTGTCTTTCCATCTGAAAAGGCTTCAAGTTCTGTTGTTTCATGTGTTACCTTTTAGTACATGGGATGCATTGAAGTTCTACGTTCCATGAGGTCTCTGGATTTTAATACAAGAACCCAAGTGACAAGGTTGGTAATAAAAATAACATGTACTTGCCTGCCATATGCTTTGACATGTTATTGGTTTTGATGCTTTTATTATGCTTCTAATAAATTTTTTTTTTTTTTTAAACAAGCCACTTAGCCATCATTAAAAAAAATCCTACCATCATGTATCTCCATGACAGTCCTTTGTGTAGGCTGATTCTACATTTATGTGCTAACTTTCTGCTAGTGTTTTAGCAATTTTAAGAGGGGGAGATGGGGATGTGGTACCTAGGAGCAGGGGCACTTTGGAGTCTGGACATTTGCCTCTATTGCTGCTATGCAAAGCCATCAATTCACTACTTTACTGCACTTTGAAGGGTTAACTTGCACTGTGATTTATGTCGTTGTGTGCACTTGTGCTGTTTTATAATTTTGAATTGCATTGTATATGAAATGTCCTGTTTCCACTGTTGTTGCACTGTATTTGCACAGAATTTTGGAAAGACTTAATGCACAGCCAAATCATACTAAAAAACTTTTAGTTCTAGATCAGTTAGAAACTTTATAAAAGTAGATCAGTCAGACCACCTAGTTGTCTGCAGATAGGTATCAGTTTTTACTAAGGCTACTTTCACACTGGTGTTAATATTTTCTGGTATTGAGATCCGTCATAGGGTCTCAATACCGGAAAAAAAACGCTACCGTTTTGTCCCCATTCATTGTCATTGGGGACAAAACTTAACTGAACAGAACGGAATGCTCTAAAATGTATTCCGTTCCTTTCTCATACTGGAGAGCAAACCGCTGCATGCTTTCGATCCTGGGATGCGGAGCAAAACTGATCCGTCCCCATTGACTTGCACTGTGGGTCATGATGGATCCGTTTTCTCTGACGACACAATCTGTCACAATAGAAAACTGATCCGTCCCCCATTGACTTTCAAACCCGGCCACTGCAGGGAGAGTAAAGGCTCTACAAGGGCTAAAAACTGAGGTGATTATTGGGAAGGAGCAGGCAGTTATCGGGAACTTCTGAGAGAGTAAAGGTCCCTCTCCTAAGGTTGAAAACTGGGGTGATTATTGAGAAGGAACAGGCAATTTTCAGGAATGAATGAACTGCTTACTCTGTCTGTATAATTGGGCTTTAAAGGACATCTGTCAGCAGGTTTGTACCTATGAAACTGGCTGATCTGTTACATGTGTGATTGACAGATAAAAGCATCTGTGTTGGTGCCATGTTTATATGTGCCCCCATTGCTGTGAAAAATGAAGTTTTAATATATTTAAGGACCCAGGATGAAATGCTCGCCCTAAATGGCTGGTACTTTGCGCCCCAGGAGCAATTCTCCCCCCATGTGCGGTGATGCGATCAGCAGCACGGATCAGACTGTGTAAGACGCTGACAGTTCAATTCAGTACAATACAGAATGTATTGTACTGAATTAAAACAGGGATAAAACCCTGAAAAGGTGAAGTCCCACAGTGGGACAAATATAAAAAGTAATAAAAAGTGAAATAAGTGTTTTTTTATAATAAAAAAATAAAAAGTTTCAAGTAAAAAAAAAGCAGCATTTTCCCAAAATAAAGTAAAAAATTTTTTAAAAATAGGGAAAAAAAAGAAAAGTAGACATATTAGGTATCACCGCTTCCGTATCGACCAGCTCTATAAAAATATCACATGACCTAACCCCTCAGGTGAACACCGTCAAAAAAATAAAATAGAAACTGTGCTAAAAAATCCATTCTTTTGTCACCTTACAACTAAAAGTGCAACACCAATCGATCAAAAAGGCGTATGCCACCCAAAATAATACCAATCTAACCGGCACCTCATCCCGCAAAAAATGAGCCCCTACCTAAGACAATCGCCCAAAAAATAAAAAAAATATGGCTCAGAATATGGAGATACTAAAACTTTTGTTTCAAAAATGCTTTTATTGTGTTAAATGTAAAAAAAAAGAAAGAAAGTAGACATATTAGGTATCGCCGCGTCCGTAAGAACCTGCTCTATAAAAATACCACATGACCTAACCCCTCAGGTGAACACCGTAAAAAAGATAAAATATAAACGGTGTCAAAAAAGCAATTTTTCGTCACCTTACATCACAAAAAGTGTAATAGCAAGCGATCAAAAAGGCGTATGTACCCCAAAATAGTGCCAATAAAACCATCATCTCATCCTGCAAATAATGAGACCATACCTAAAACAATCGTATAAAAAATCTCATGATACCCTACCTAATACAATCACCCTAAAAATAAAAAAAACTATGGCTCTTAGACTATGGAGACACTAAAACATGATTTTTTTTTTGTTTCAAAAATTATATTATTGTGTAAAACTTAAATAAAAGAAAGTATATATATTAGGTATCGCTGTCCGTAAGAACCTTCTGTATAAAAATATCACATGACCTAAACCCTCAGGTTAACACCATAAAAAAAAAAAAAGGTGTAAAGGCCATTTTTTGGCACCTTACATCACAAAAAGTGTCATAGCAAGCGATTAAAAAGTCATACGCTCCACAAAATCGTACCAATCAAACCATCATCTCATCCTGCAAATAATGAGACCATACCTAAAACAATCGTATATAAAAAAAAAAAACTATGGCTCTCAGAATATGGAGACACTAAAACATGATTTTTTAAAATAAAAAAAGCTATTGTGTAAAACTTAAATAAATGAAAAAAGTATACATATAAGGTATCGTCGTATCCGTAAGACCCTGCTGTATAAAAATATCACATAAATTAACCCCTCAGGTGAACACCGTAAAAAAAAACGGTGTAAAAAAAAAAGCTATTTTTTGTCACCTTACATCACAAAAAGTGTAATAGCAAGCGATCAAAAAGTCATACACACCCCAAAATCATACCAATCAAACAATCATCTCATCTCGCAAAAAATTTGACTCTACCTAAAAAAAATATATGACTCTCAGAGTATGGAGACATTAAAACATGATTTTTTTTAAATTCAAAAATGCTGTTATTGTGTAAAACTTAAATAAATGTAAAAAAGTATACATATTTGGTAACGCTGCATCTGTAATAACCTTCTGTATAAAAATATCATATGACCTAACCCCTCAGGTGAACACCGTAAAAAAAATAATCTAAAAAGTGTGTCAAAAAAGCAATTTTTTGTCACCTTACATCACAAAAAGTGTAATAGCAAGCGATCAAAAAGTCATATGCACCCTAAAATAGTATCAATCAATAGTGTCATCTCATACTCAAAAAAATGAGCCCTTACATATGATAGTCGCCCAAAAAAAATAAAAATATATGGCTTTCAGAATATGGAGACACTAAAAAATTTGGTCATATTTGGTATTTTCGCGTCCATAACAACCTGCTCTATAAAAATACCATTTGATCTAACCTGTCAGATGAGCTTTGTAAATAACAAAAAATAAAAACAGTGCCAAAACAGCTATTTAAAAAGTGTAATATAGAGCAACCAAAAATCATATGTACCCTAAAATAGTAGCAACAAAACTGCCACCTTATCCCATAGTTTCTAAAATGGGGTTACTTTTTTTAGTTTCCACTCTAGGGATGCATCAGGGGGTCTTCAAATGTGACATGGCAGCTTAAAATTATCCCAGTGAAATCTGCTTTCCAAAAACCATATGGCGTTCCTTTCCTTCTGCACAATGCCGTGTGCTCGTACAGCAGTTTGCGACCACATATGGGGTGTTTCTGTAAACTACAGAATCAGGTCAATAAATATTGAGTTTTGTTTGGCTGTTAACTCTTGCTTTGTTAGTGTACACCTAAAGAGTTAACAAAGTTTGTAAAATCTGTTTTGAATACCTTGAGGGGTGTAGTTTCTATTATGTAAGCCTCACAAAATGACTTCATAACTGAACTGGTCCCTGAAAAGTGGGTTTTGGAAATTTTATGAAAAATTTCAAGATTTGCTTCAAAACTAAGCCTTCTAACATCCCCAAAAAATAAAATGGCATTCACAAAATGATCCAAACATGAAGTAGACATATGGGGAATGTAAAGTAATAACTATTTTTGGAGTTATTACTATCTATTATAAAAGCAGAGAAATTGAAATTTGGAAATTTTTCTAAATTGTTGGTAAATTTGGTATTTTTTTTATAAATAAAAGTGACATTTTTTGACTCAATTTTACCACTGTCATGAAGTACAATATGTGACGAGAAAACAATTTCAGTATGGCCTGGATAAATAAAAGCGTTTTAAAGTTATTACCACATAAAGTGACACATGTCAGATTTGCTAACAATGGCCTTAAGGTGAAAATGAGCCCGGTCCTTAAGGGGTTAAAGGGATTCTGTCACCTGGATTTTAGTGATAGAGATTTTAACATCATCACATCAGTCTTCTCGTTTTGTATTAAAATATAATAGTATTACTATGTCATTAATATGGTAATTACCTGAGTAAGGAGCCAAAGGGGCTGTCCCTCTGGCCGTTGGAGCCCAGCCGTGCCCCTTCTCCTGGAGCCCAGCACCGCCCCACTGCTAATTTATTCACTCCTCATTGCTGGCTGACGCATGTGCAGTGCGTCCTGTGAGACCGATTCCATGCGCTGACATGTGTATCCATGGCGCATGTGCGAGATTATGGCTCAGCAAACGCATTACGTCCGGCGATGAGGAGTGAATAAATTAGCAGTGGGGCGGTGCTGGGTTCCAGGAGAAGGGGCGTGTCTGGGCACCCACGGCTGGAGGGACAGCCCCTTGGGCTCCTTACTCGGGTAATTAACATATTAGTAAAAGCGATTTTCTAGACAAATGACAACACTTAGGGTAGTAATACTAGTATATTTTAATACAAAACGAGCAGACTGATGTGATGATGTTAAAAGATCTGTCACTAAAATCCAGGTCACAGAATCCCTTTAAGACTATTTGCATTAGGCCTCATGCACATGGCCATGTTCCACGGCCGAGAGCGGTCCGTGGTAACCCGGCCGGAATTCCTGCTGACAGCAGGAGCGCACTGCGTCATTGGTTGCTATGACGCCGTGCGCTTCATGCCGCCGCTGCACTACAGTAATACACTGGTATGATCTATACGAGTGTATTACTGTAGTGCAGCGGCGCCATGACCGTGTGCATGAGGCCTTATGCAGACTTTTGCAGAATTTTAAAGCAAAAAAAAAAGTACCACATATGACCACCATGCTGCAACCTTAAAAACAAGCTATATAACCACTGTGTGTAAACATATGCCTGATTATTTACAGCACAATAACGTTATGCTGAATAAAAACCATTATGATTCTTTTTATACTTACTTTTTGTTATTGATAGGATTAGATTTAAAAATTTGTGCTTATTTTTATGTCACAGAGAAGCCATCAACAGACTTTATGAGGCTGTTCCTGGTGTGCGAGGGACCTGGAAGAAGAAGGTGGGTTTAATATTTTGCTTTCTATTGATCACAACTAAAGGTTTGATGAACATCATCTAGATGAGAAATGCTGGCAATATTTAACATGTCTTATTCAATTTTTTTTTTCTTTCTTCAAAGGTGCCTAATAAATCTCTAGCTTCAATCTTGGGTCGAAGTAATCTTCGTTTTGCAGGAATAAGCATTGCTGTAAATATATCCGTCGAGGGACTGAATCTCAGTATACCAACCACTCGTCAGGTATAGACCAGTAAAACCCATTTTTTCATTTCAGTATACTCTACATCAGGGATCAGCAACCTTCGGCACTCCAGCTGCTGTGAAACTACAACTCCCAGCATGCAAACATGGTCGGCTGCTCTGACAACTCACATAGAAGTTAATAGAGCATTCTGGGAGTTGTAGTTTCAGAACATCTGGAGTGCCGGAGGTTGCTGATCCCTGGTCTACATGATAGGACACCTATAATAAGAAAACCATGTTGGCATTTAATATGTGGATGAATTACAGAGGGCTGTGCTCGGATGTTACCCAGTGAATGGGAGTTACCAGAAACAGTTGACACTTACGTAGGGCTCATGCACACGGCCATTGCCGTTTTGCCGGTTTGCAAGAGACAGATACCGGCCACGTCTGTTCCACATTTTGAGGAATGGAAGGTCCTGCCCTCTATAGAAATGTCCTATCCTTGTCCATAATAGGACATGTTCTATTTTTTTCCAGGGCACAGCAGAATAGACATACGGATGCGGACTGCACACCGCATCTTTTGCAGCCCCATTGAAATGAATGGGTCAATGGTGGCTCAGTGATTAGCTCTGGTGCCTTACAGCGCTGGGGTCCTGGGTTCAAATTCAACCAAGGACTACATCTGTATAGATTTTGTATGTTCTCAGCCATCAAAGGCCACAATGGGAATACTCCTTTAAATCAAATTTTTGCATTATTATTTGGTTGGTAAATGTGTTTTTTTTTCATGAGACTTCCTCCACACATAAACTTGGTGTGGTGTTTTTTTTTCCAGTGCACAAATCTTTTTCAATTTGACATGTTTTTTTTTTACAACTTTTTTGTGTTTCTGCTAAACTTTTGTAGCTTTTTTTCAAATTGTGTGTTTAATGCATCAATGCAATATGCCAGGAAATTAGAAAAAAAATGACACAGCCAAAGCAAGCTGTGATTAAAAGAAAACAACACGGACACATGGACACAATAATGCATATTTAAAAATGCAACAAAAACAGCAAAAGATGGCAAGATAAAACTAGGTGTTAATCCAGCCTTTCTCAGTATGCTCATGGGTGACACTGTAGAGGGAATGAACCCATTTAACAAGAAAAAGGATAAAAGTGTAACTATCGTTTTAGGTAATTTTTCAGACTAAGCTGTTGTATGTGTATGAGGATGTTTGTAATGCTGTTTCCATATTTCGACTAATTTCTTGCATTTTTAGCAGTTTTTCCTTCTGCAATCTTTCTGTAATTCTCAGTTTATTTCTGAGCTGGTGGGTGGACACTAGCTGAAATCATGTCTACCCATACACAGGACATGGAGAAACAGGGATTCCTGCTCCATAACTCTCTGTAGACCTAAGAAGCAGCAACCGTAACTGAGGGTATTACGTGGCAGTGCTGACATATCTTCACCATGGATGGATCTGAGCAGTGAATTGAAAGTTAGTGAAGATCAGGGGGAGCAGGAAAGGAGCATGTTTAGAGGAGAAGGAACATCTTTTTCTGATAATTTTCTTATATTTGCCTGTACTATTCATTTATGGAGAAAAATGAAACAACAGTTATTCTTTAAAGGCACTGTACTCTATTTTATAGTAATCTGGTATGTTTATGTCAGTCCATTTCATATTATTGCACTGGTTTTCTTGCTTAATTTTTTTAGACCTGGCATGAGTGGGGAGAAGTTGCAGATTGCGGCACAAAGGACCTTTGCGCCGCCGTCTGTGGTGCCAGAAATATGCCTAATTTAGGCGTATTTCTATTTAATAAATGACCACCTATGAGTCAGCTGGAGATAACTAAGTGCTCGTATTGTGGGTGTCTGCTGCTCCATTCAAACAGTAAACACGGAGTCCCATTCTTGTGATTGATGGGGGATAAGGGATGGAGTCTCACCACACTGCACTGCTCTGTGTCTGAGGGCAGTCATAAGTGACACAGAGCTGCTTTCCCCTCACACTGCAGGGTCTACATGTTCTCCTAGGCGACGCAGCTTGAGGCTGTCTTCCCTGTTAGCTCCTAGGAGACCAGTGTAAAGCTATATTTCATAGACCTACACTGGATAGTCAGCACACACAGATAGTACAGGCAGGCAATGTTTTTCAGGAGGTTTATATAACGGCAGATAATAAATCACTGTATATACCAGGGGTGTTGCTAGGGTCTCAAAAGATCTGGGGCCGAAACTCCAATGAATATGGCCCAGTTCTCTAAGTCACCCCCCCACTCCCCTCACACAATGCATTTTGCTGTGCTTGCTATACAGCAGCACATACCTCTCACATCCAGTGCCTCCCAGGTGACGTCTCCTCCGATGTAGATCTTCTCTCTCATCATCTTCTCCACTAGGTCCGGACAACTTCTTTCAGCCGCCTCGTCTCTGCAGAGTGTGACACACAGACATCTTAGCTTCCTCACTTTTCTATCATCATCTCCCAACCTGGAGTCCCCACAGTGTTATACTGCTGCTTGCTGTGCTCCCCAATACCCCCAAATACTATCCTTAAGAAATAATACTGCCCCCCATAGTAATAGTGCTTCTCCTAGTCCCACCAATAGTAATTCCCTTCTAGAATGCCCTCATTAGTAATACTGCCCCCTACAGTGCCCCCAACAGTGATAATGCTCCCCAAGAGTTCCCAATTAGTAGAAGAGCCCCCAGTATTAATAATACCTTCACAGAGCCCCCAGTCGAAATAAGGCCCCCTATTGTTCCCCCAGTGGTGATAAAGCTCTCTACAGACCCCTCAGTAGTAATAAAGCCCCCCGTAGTGCTCTCAGTAGAAATAAGGCGGATCTATAAGTCCCTCCTATAGAGCCCCCAGTAGTAATAATAATGCCTATAATGTCTCCTGGATTTATAATACCCCTACAGTGCCCCCAGTATTTATACTGCCCCCTACTGTTATAATGCTCACCCTGAAGTGCCCCCAGTATTTATAATGACTCCAGCAGTGCCCTCTGAAGTTATATTCCTCCCTCCACCATACAGTCCCATATAAATAACATCACACCATCACTTCTGCCCCCTCCAAAATGCAGTCCTATGTAAATAACATTACTCCCCTCCCTTCAGTCCCCCCAATATATAGTCCCATGTAAATAACTTTATTTCCCTCCCTTCAGTCCCCCCAATATATAGTCCCATGTAAATAACTTTATTTCCCTCCCCTAGCCATAGAGTCCCATGTAAATAACATCACACCATCTCTCCAGCCCCCTCCAATATACAGTCCCGTGTAAATAATATCCCTCTCTATCTACAGCCCCCTCCAAAATACAGTCACATGTAAATAACATCACCTCCTCCCCAGCCGCCTTCAACATACAGTCCCAAGTAAATAATATCACCCCCTTACTAGCCGCCTCCAACATGCAATCCCATGTAAATATCACCCCCTCAACATTCAGTCCCATGTAAATAACATCACCCCCTCCACCGGCCACCTTCAGCATACAGTCCCATGTAAATAGCATTACCCCCTTAACATTCAGTCCCATGCAAGTAACATCACTCCCTCCCTCAGACCCCTGCAACATTTAGTCTCATGAAAATAACATCACTCCCTCCCACAGCCGCCATCAACATACAGTCCCATGTAAATAACATCATTGCCTCGCCCAGCCCCCTCCGACATGCCGTCCCATGTAAATAACATCAGTCCCTCCTACAGTCGCCTCCAACATACAGTCCCATGTAAATAACATAATCCCCTCCCACAGCCGCCTCCAACATACAGTCCCATGTAACATAGTAACATAGTATATAAGGCCAAAAAAATTTGTCCATCCAGTTCAGCCTGTTAACCTGCGAGTTGATCCAGAGGAAGGCAAAAAAAAAAAAACTGTGAGGTAGAAGCCAATTTTCCCCACTTACGGGGAAAAAAAATTCCTTCCCGACTCCATTCAGGCAATCAGATAACTCCCTGGATCAACGACCCCTCTCTAGTAGCTATAGCCTGTAATATTATTACACTCTATAAATGCATCCCAGCTTGAACTCTTTTAGTAAACTTACCATCACCACCTCCTCAGGCAGAGAGTTCCATAGTCTCACTGCTCTTACCTTAAAGAATCCTCTTCTATGTTTGTGTACAAACCTTTCCTCGAGGCGCAGAGGATGTCCCCTTGTCACAGTCACAGTCCTGGGGACAAATAGATGATGGGAGAGATCTCTGTACTGACCACTGATATATTTATACATAGTAATTAAATCTCCCCTCAGTCGTCTTTTTTCTAAATTGAATAATCCTAATTTTGATAATCTGTCAGGGTACTGTAGTTCCCTCATTCCCGTAATTACTTTAGTTGCCCTCCTCTGAACCCTCTCCAGCTCTGCTATGTAAAGAATAAATTGCTTCTATACAGTCTGGATTCTAGAAAACAACTAAACATGGAAATACACATTAGACAATCAATTTGTGCAACAGACAACATAATTTGGAAAACTACTATGCTGCATCTGGAGCTGTTGGGGAAAAAGAGACCTAATCCAGGGGCATTCCCAGAGTACTTCATAAGGACTTAGGCCTATCTTCTGGTTAGATGTGTACCGGATGGAGAAAAGCCACAGGCGTAGGTACTCTTACCTCAGTCAGTATCTTTTAGCTGTAGACTTTGCTACAGGCCAAATCTCTGAATATCCTGGAAAGAGATCAATACAGACACAGACATTTTCACACTGTTCCACCTTTGCTCTGAATGTAGTCAATCCGCAGTCTCTGAAATGGGTAAGGTGACCTTGGCATATGCCTTCCTGGAACTCCCATAGTTCTCCTATCATTATTACAGCATTCACCTTCAACTAACCTAGTGGCAGCATTGTTGAACCCAGGAGCCATCCACCACAGAACCCAATCACACCTTCTCTCTCTTGATTTGCCCATGTTCTAAATCCATCCTCTTTAGGTAGAGTGCCCTTTGAAGGAAGAGTTTCTTACCAACCCTCCAAAGTCCATTCTCAATCATCACTTCTACCTTTATCCTTTGATGTTTCCTTTCAGCCTCAGTAGCCTGTATCTGAAAAAGACAAACTTTTTGGAAGTCTGCTGGCCCTAAGCCCTCATGTATCACACAGACTTCCACTTAGCGTAGACTTCAGGTAATAGTTTGGCCTTTACCTTCTAAGGCAGCATCAGGCATCAAACATCTTTCATACACTCAGCATTCATTATTGATGGGCTTGCCCATGGATCAAACAAAATCTCTGCTTTACCAGATTAGACCATAATAATGAGTGATACCAAAAGCATACCTGGATTTAATATTGATGTTAGCAGTCTTACCCTCAGCCATCTTACAAACCTCAGCGAGTGTCTTCAGCTCTGTCTCCTGCACTAACATTGCTGGAGGGAGTGGTTCTTTCTTGACAACATCAGATTAAGTAGGAACAGCATATCCTGTCCGAGATGATCCATCTTCCAAGAACCTGAAATTATCTACCAGAAACTCAAAAATGTGGTTATTAATTGGAGACAGTCATGTGAATTAGAATTTTTATTTCTATTTTTTAGAGGTGGGAAGGCACTACTACTTCCTAAATCATGCTAGAAATCTCACATTTTCCCGTGATTAAAATCCACTCATATCTGAATAAGGACTTAGATGGGTGCAACCTTACATTGACTGGATTGGTCAGGGACACTTCCAGTTGGCATCCTAGGAATAATCTCTGCAGGCACATTTTATAATAGTGGAACATACAATTGGTAAAGGTTATTTTCAGACATTATTGGATCTAATCCAATAATGGAGCCTATAACATGAATAAAGCCATGTCTGGAAAATCTATAAATAACACACGTTAGTATCTTCACAGTCTGCAGATGCATTACCAATTACCAGCCTCCACCATAAGGGGGGTTGAATTCCTGAGGGGGGGACTTTACTAGAGCACAATAGGGGGATGGAAAGGAAGGGATAGAAGGAGCAGAAAGCACGGTGGGAGGTGTTCCTGTTGGAAAGGAGCACCTTCCAAAGCAGAGTGCAGAGGAGGGGCTGACCGAAGGAAAAATAGGAGTTTTTGTGGAACTACAAGATCATCAGATTTTGAGAAAGGGGGATGGGATGCCAAATGGTTTTTTCTTTGTTCCCTATGGGATTTAAATCCTCCATCTTGCAATAGAAATACTGCTAATTTCATTTCTCCAACTTCAACTTCTATCAATCACTTTCATATACAATTTTCACCATAACTCAGCTCCTTTTCCTTCAATACACTTATCCACAAACTTTCATTTAATCTACCGATTTCTGGCATACCAATTGCACGCATGAACGATTTTAACTTAATAACTGAAACTTTTCCCTTCTTATGTAGTTTCCATATGCAGCCTCTAGGGGGAACTCTTACACATTCCTACCTATTTCCAGATAATACCGGATATCTCTGCTACACAGTATCACAAAAAATGCTTTCAACTTTCTAGCTGTAACTTTTCCTCTCTTTCTTGCATTAGCTGAGCCGCTGTTAACATCTCCTCATTATATCCTGTAACATTAGAATTGCCCCATTTTGTGGTTACACACAGGTCAAACGGTATCTGATTACTATCAAACCTGCTAGAGCAGTTACACAAAGATTTAACGATAATCTGATTACTATCGAACCCACAATTCCTTTGGTGAAGACCCCTGGTCCTATTCACCTCTGTAGGGATACACAATCTTAATAACTGCCAATTGCTTATTATTCTTCCTAATAGTGACACACAGTCCTGAAGATATGCAGCCGTTATCAACCCTTCGGGACTCATATAGTCTTAAAGATATCCAAGCGATATCTTATCCTACGGAACACAGTTTTAAAGATATTCAGCTGCTATCTAACCTAATTAGGGTACACACTCTATTATGCAATTGGTGTTAATCCTACTCAATTCCCATCATGAGGACCCCTGGTCACTACTCATGAATCCCCAAAACTCTCGTCTGAGCTTGGCTTAGGTCCAATTCTATGTCACAATATCCGACTCAGCTTTCTATACAGGGAGTGCAGAATTATTAGGCAAGTTGTATTTTTGAGGATTAATTTTATTATTGAACAACAACCATGTTCTCAATGAACCCAAAAAAATCATTAATATCAAAGCTGAATATTTTTGGAAGTAGTTTTTAGTTTGTTTTTAGTTTTAGCTATTTTAGGGGGATATCTGTGTGTGCAGGTAACTATTACTGTGCATAATTATTAGGCAACTTAACAAAAAACAAATATCTACCCATTTCAATTATTTCTTTTTACCAGTGAAACCAATATAACATCTCAACATTCACAAATATACATTTCTGACATTCAAAAACAAAACAAAAACAAATCAGTGACCAATATAGCCACCTTTCTTTGCAAGGACACTCAAAAGCCTGCCATCCATGGATTCTGTCAGTGTTTTGATCTGTTCACCATCAACATTGCGTGCAGCAGCAACCACAGCCTCCCAGACACTGTTCAGAGAGGTGTACTGTTTTCCCTCCTTGTAAATCTCACATTTGATGATGGACCACAGGTTCTCAATGGGGTTCAGATCAGGTGAACAAGGAGGCCATGTCATTAGATTTTCTTCTTTTATACCCTTTCTTGCCAGCCACGCTGTGGAGTACTTGGACAAGTGTGATGGAGCATTGTCCTGCATGAAAATCATGTTTTTCTTGAAGGATGCAGACTTCTTCCTGTACCACTGCTTGAAGAAGGTGTCTTCCAGAAACTGGCAGTAGGACTGGGAGTTGAGCTTGACTCCATCCTCAACCCAAAAAGGCCCCACAAGCTCATCTTTGATGATACCAGCCCAAACCAGTACTCCACCTCCACCTTGCTGGCGTCTGAGTCGGACTGGAGCTCTCTGCCCTTTACCAATCCAGCCACGGGCCCATCCATCTGGCCCATCAAGACTCACTCTCATTTCATCAGTCCATAAAACCTTAGAAAAATCAGTCTTGAGATATTTCTTGGCCCAGACTTGACGTTTCAGCTTGTGTGTCTTGTTCAGTGGTGGTCGTCTTTCAGCCTTTCTTACCTTGGCCATGTCTCTGAGTATTGCACACCTTGTGCTTTTGGGCACTCCAGTGATGTTGCAGCTCTGAAATACGGCCAAACTGGTGGCAAGTGGCATCTTGGCAGCTGCACGCTTGACTTTTCTCAGTTCATGGGCAGTTATTTTGCGCCTTGGTTTTTCCACACGCTTCTTGCGACCCTGTTGATTATTTTGAATGAAACGCTTGATTGTTCGATGATCACGCTTCAGAAGCTTTGCAATTTTAAGAGTGCTGCATCCCTCTGCAAGATATCTCACTATTTTTGACTTTTCTGAGCCTGTCAAGTCCTTCTTTTGACCCATTTTGCCAAAGGAAAGGAAGTTGCCTAATAATTATGCACACCTAATATAGGGTGTTGATGTCATTAGACCACACCCCTTCTCATTACAGAGATGCACATCACCTAATATGCTTAATTGGTAGTAGGCTTTCGAGCCTATACAGCTTGGAGTAAGACAACATGCATAAAGAGGATGATGTGGTCAAAATACTCATTTGCCTAATAATTCTGCACGCAGTGTAAACTCCCACTTAGTTCCAGCACATCCTACCACACAAAGAAGGAATATTCAAATGGTTTATTTCGTTCTAAAGGACAGATCAGCTATAATTTGAACCCTTCTATCGCGATAACACCAATTCAACTCTTGAGAATCTACTTGGGCAAAAGGCTCAGAGAAGGTATGTAAGAAAATAAAGCTTTCCTACCTTGCTGCAGCATGTGACCTCGTCTGATGGTTTTGCGCAAGTCCCTCTTGTGGCGTTTGAATCCGAAGTTACGCAAGCTGTCTGCCCACCCAGGGACGCCAAATTGTTATCGCAATTCATGCGATTCTCATCTTCTTTGTGTGGTGCCAAATCAATTAGAAATATAAGTATGAGTGCACCATACTACTTTCATAATGAGACCAGACACACAAGTTGGTTTCATGAAAGCATCTTCTCATCCCCCTGAGCAAGACCAAGAAGCAAACTTTATTCAAGATACATTCACTTAAATAGCAGACATGACATCACAAAAGGTGTGTTCCTTAAGAAAAGACTATTGGCTACTTGACAAAATGGGTGTAGTTTGCTAATTTTATCCCTGAGTTTCATTGGCACATTCAAAAATGGCAACCTAACTCACCCTTCCCCAGTGACCTTAAGACAAAGAAATGCACACGAGGCTCACACATCTGGTTTCCGGCCATCTAGTGGACAAAAATGTGTACTACAGTACATATATATATATAGAGAAATAAAACCTATCTCTCACAGTGGCTTTTTCCTGTAATCCAAAAGGACCTTTTCCTTCTATTATGAGTATGGAGGATTCATACTGCTGAGGTCTTTTTCAAGGATAGGATTTAGCTGACTCACACTGAAGTGATTATTTCCTGTACCCCTAAAGGACCTTTTCTATCTATTATGTACTAGGAATAATTCATACTGCTGAGGTCCTTTCAAGGATAGGATTTAGCCGACTCAAACTGAAGTGATTATTTCTTGTACCTAAAAATGACCTTTTCCATCTATTATGTACTAGTAAGTTGTTACACAAATTTAAAAAATATTATGGTGGTGATCATGATTGTGGTTCAGAAATGAAGAAGCGACTTTTCTTTTATATGGCCTTCAAAATTTTGTTCCTTTAGTAGGGGCAGATCCTGGATGGGAGCTGACACATTACAGGTGGATACGGCAGTGAAATAAGATGTCAGTAAAGGCAGAATAGAATAGCCAACTTTATAGGAAGGGGCAAAAACTGAGGGTGACGTCGCTGTCAGATAATGTTGTTGATGGCTCAGTCATCCTTTAGACATTTTTATCTCCTTCCTCTATAATGACAGCCAGCCAACAGAAGGTGGAGTCACTGGTTGATACAGACTGGTGCCGAGTCTGACAGTGCTGCCGCCGCTATGGCCGCTGACATTACTGTGGGATGACGTGGTTTTTCCTCCTTTATCCTGTCTTTTGTCATTTTCTGCTGCTAAACATTTCCTAATCAAATGTACCTCTGTTTCTTAGTAAA
The DNA here is from genome assembly GCF_905171765.1 of Bufo bufo. Classification (NCBI taxonomy): domain Eukaryota; kingdom Metazoa; phylum Chordata; class Amphibia; order Anura; family Bufonidae; genus Bufo; species Bufo bufo. Next base: position 445,011,451 of record NC_053390.1, on the reverse strand, counting down.
CCCCAAATTTCAGTCTATGATGCAAGAAACCCATTTCCTGTACTACAAGCAATATTCCAGTGTACGTTTTTATTTTAAATATACACATAAAAATGCAATATTGAAATGTAAGTTTTCTCAAGTACATACCAAAATGGTGTGTAATCATGATTACCTGCTGTATAAAATGCAGTTTTTGCTCAAATTAAAGAAAAAAAAAGCCAGTTTTCCTTTGCACAGATAGATTGTGTGAGAATTTGTGAATGTGATGCGGTCCAGTCAATGACACACACAGCCTGTGTAAATGGGTGCTGTGACCCTGCCTGGCACACTGTGGAGTGAAACTGCAGGAGTGCCAGTGGAAATGTCTTGTGTGTCTCTCCTGGTATTGACTTTGGTGGAATTTGGTTATTGATTTGTGTCTGCTGATTCTATGTGTTTCTGTCCTGGCTTGACCTGGCTCGTCGGTTTCCTCTTTGTTTTTACTTGATTTTAGCCGATCTGTCACTAGTCATTTTGACCCCATTGTACCTTCCCCATATAGCACTTCATTAAGGAGTGACTGTGGACTAGAAAGAATCGTGCAAACAGTTAGGAACATTGTTAGGGTAGGTAAGCATCAAAATTTTCCTTTCTGTGACACATGATTAAAGCATTATACAATGCAGGGAGTCCCCTTGTAGCAGTAGATGCTGCTCCCTAGTAGTGTATGTCTGTTACATCATACATAGACCCTGATTAGGGGTCTATTCACACATCTGCATGTGTTTTGCGGTCCACAAATTGCAGATCCGCAAAATATGGACACCAGCAATGTGAATTCTGCATTCCACACATCGACGGCACAATTTTTTCGGGAACGGAAGTGCGGATGCAGACAGCACACAGTGTGCTGTCCGCATCTTTTGCAGCCCAATTGAAAATTAATGGGTCCGCACCCGTTCCACATAATTGCGGAACAGATCCGGACCCATTCATGCGGACGTGTAAATGGACCCTTACCAGAACTTCACTCCAGAATTCTGGCATTAAAAAAGTCACAAAATATATCTTTTGTGACTTTTTTTTGCCATTAATTGCGCCAAATTTTGTGACTTTTTGCATTTTTACACAATTCACTCCAGTTTTGTAATATGGATAGAAAAGTGGGTGTGGTTAGCTATGTTAATGAGTTTCACTCTAGATTTATCATTGCTACTTTTTAAAAAAGTCGCAATCTCACTCCAGGAGGAGGGAAGAATAGGAAAACTGGTGGAGCGTCACTAGACAGAAGTGTTCTGTGTAAGAACAAGCCATATTTATCAAACAACCTGTGACATTTGATAAATGTGGAATAAAGTACTCCAACACAGACTCAAGCAAAACTGACTTCAATTATTCTCCTCATGATCAATTTCCCCATAGTGTGCCATTGTAGACACATGCACGGCTACAGTATTCCAAAATATATAGTTATTAAAAAAAACAACAACAAACTAAAACTGGATAATTTACAAACAAAAAGAAGACAATTATTTGAAATATTTACACATTTTACTGATCTAAAACATAACATTTATTTAACCACAAATTATGGTTATCCCTATAAAAAAATATGTTTTAAAGGGAGTCTGTCAACAGAATTAACAATAGTAAAGTAAACAGCATTGTAGGGCACGTCACACTCTTTCAAACAGTACCCTTTTTTATCTGGTTAGATGTTCCCATATTGAGAATTTCTGACTTTTAGGGCTCATGCACATGTGCGCCGCCCGTTCCATGCACTGGGGACCGCAATTAACAATGTAATCTTGCCCATGTCAGTGATTTGTAATCAGCTACAGAGGATAGGCAACACTTCTGGTCCCCCATGTACCTCCAGACTATACCCAAACTGTTACAAGCACCTCACAAGCTTTACATATACCTTTCATAAGGGCCAAAAAAAATAATCTCAAGCATGCCATCATCCTGCATGTACCTCCAGCACACCGTGCCAGTGCTAAACCATGTCACCCCAGTGCACCTACAGAATCCTAACCAGTAGTACACCATTTTAAATGTGCCTAAAATGTACTCTCCATAAATAGAGATGGTACCCCCCAAATCCTGACCTAGCCCGCCTTTCACTTTAGCACATAGCATTCATCATGTAGAGAAAGTTAATACAAGCCTCTAACTAATGTACGGTGATTGTCTATATTGCCTCCACTGCTGGCTGGATTCATTTTTCCATCTTAGACAAAAAGCCTTATATGCAGCACTTTTTTGTCTGGTATAAAGAGAGATCCTGAACAGAAATGGAACGGACTCGGCGGGGTCTGTTCAGCTTCTTCCCTGTCAGTTAGGCCAGGTTCACATCACATTTTTGTCATACATTTAATGTATGCCAAAAAATGTATATACAGTATGTTAACAGGTGCCTCAGACAGATGCCATACTGTGGCATCCATCACCATATAGTACCATAGTGTAAAACAAATATATACAGTTGCAAGAAAAAGTATGTGAACCCTTTGGAATGATATGGATTTCTGCACAAATTGGTCATAAAATGTGATCTGATCTTTATCTAAGTCACAGCAATAGACAATCACAGTCTGCTTAAACTAATAACACACAAAGTATTAAATGTTACCATGTTTTTATTGAACACACCATGTAAACATTCACAGTACAGGTGAAAAAAGTATGTGAACCCCGAGACTAATGACATCTCCAAGAGCTAATTGGAGTGAGGTGTCAGCCAACTGGAGTCCAATCAATGAGATGAGATTGGAGGTGTTTGTTACAGCTGCCCTGCCCTATAAAAAACACACACCAGTTCTGGGTTTGCTTTTCACAAGAAGCAGTGCCTGATGTGAATGATGCCTCGCACAAAAGAGCTCTCAGAAGACCTACGATTAAGAATTGTTGACTTGCATAAAGCTGGAAAGGGTTATAAAAGTATCTCCAAAAGCCTTGCTGTTCATCAGTCCACGGTAAGACAAATTGTCTATAAATGGAGAAAGTTCAGCACTGCTGCTACTCTCCCTAGGAGTGGCCATCCTGTAAAGATGACTACAAGAGCACAGCGCAGACTGCTCAATGAGGGGAAGAAGAATCCTAGAGTGTCAGCTAAAGACTTACAAAAGTCTCTGGCATATCCTAACATCCCTGTTAGCGAATCTACGATACAAAAAACACTAAACAAGAATGGATTTCATGGGAGGATACCACAGAGGAAGCCACTGCTGTCCAAAAAAAACATTTCTGCACGTTTACAGTTTGCACAAGAGCACCTGGATGTTCCACAGCAGTACTGGCAAAATATTCTGTGGACAGATGAAACCAAAGTTGAGTTGTTTGGAAGAAACACACAACACTATGTGTGGAGAAAAAGAGGCACAGAACACCAAGATCAAAACCTCATCCCAACTGTGAAGTATGGTGGGGGGGGAGGGGGGCATCATGGTTTGGGGCTGTTTTGCTGCGTCAGGGCCTGGACGGATTGCTATCATCAAAGGAAAAATTAATTTTTTAAAGTTTATCAAGACATTTTGCAGGAGAACTTAAGGCCATCTGTCCACCAGCTGAAGCTCAACAGAAGATGGGTGTTGCAACAGGACAACGACCAAAAGCATAGAAGTAAATCAACAACAGAATGGCTTAAAGGGATTCTGTCAGCAAGATTTTCGATATGGAGCTGTTCATATCATCCTCTCCGTCTCCATTATCTAATTAAAAATATACTAGTTTTACCCCCACCTGACCTTTCATTTTGGATAAAAATCAGTTTTATTAATATGCTAATTACCTTACTAACGTGCCCAAGGGGCTGTCCCTCTGGCCGTTTGTGCCCAGCCGTGCCCCTTATCTCGTAGCCCAGCGCCGCCCCACTGCTAATTATGCACTACTCTCATAGAAGATGGTGCGCCGTAATCTCGCGCATTCGCCCTAAATCCACTGGTCAGCGCCCGCGCGGTGTCCTGGCAGCAGCCTCAGTGAAAGAAGCGCACCATCGGCGATGAGAGTAGTGCATAATTAGCAGTGGGGCGGCGCTGGGCTATGAGATAAGGGGCGCAGCTGGGCACAAATGGCCGGAGGGACAGCCCCTTCGGCACGTTAGTAAGGTAATTAGCATATTAATAAAACTGATTTTTAGCCAAAATGAAAGGGCAGGTAAGGGTAAAACTAGTATATTTTTAATTAGATAATGGAGACGGAGAGGATGATATGAACAGCTCCATATCGAAAATCTTGCTGACAGAATCCCTTGAAACAGATGAAAATACGCCTTCTGGAGTGGCCCAGTCAGAGTCCTGACCTCAACACGATTGAGATGCTGTGGCATGACCTCAAGAAAGCGATTCACACCAGACATCCCAAGAATATTGCTGAACTGAAACAGTTCTGTAAAGAGGAATGGTCAAGAATTACTCCTGATCGTTGTGCACATCTGATCTGCAACTACAGGAAACGTTTGGTTGAAGTTATTGCTGCCAAAGGAGGTTCAACCAGTTATTAAATCCAAGGGTTCACATACTTTTTCCCCCTGCACTGTGAATGTTTACATGGTGTGTTCAATAAAAACATGGTAACATTTAATTCTTTGTGTGTTATTAGTTTAAGCAGACTGTGATTGTCTATTGTTGTGACTTAGAGGAAGATCAGATCACATTTTATGACCAATTTGTGCAGAAATCCATATCATTCTAAAGGGTTCACATACTTTTTCTTGCAACTGTATGTTATCCTATACTTTATTTTTTTTTTTTCAGGATGGAAAACTGCAACAGTGATACACTATGCTTTTCTATCCTGCAGAGTCCTGCAAAAAAAACAAAACAACTATACTTTTTTTTAAAAATGGAACTCCATGGTGCCGGATGCCACAGTATGGCATCTGTCTGAAGTGTCTGATAATATATATGTTTTTTGTGTATGTTGACAAAAATGTGCCCCCCTTATGTGCCTCATCCAGAACTTCTGTTACTTTTGTTGTTCTGCTCATCTAATGGAGCAGAACAGAAATAAATAGCAGTGGTGGGAGCAATCAGAAAACCGTTACTGGTCAAAATAACATGAGGTACACGTAATTATACTGAAGTGATAAAGTCCGGTCCAATATGGCGGATCCTCCCTGTACTTTACCACTTGGCTTTAATAGCCTGCATTCACTACATGCATCTCACACACACACACACATCAGTGTGTGTGGGGCAGTGCGAGGTGCGTGTGGTGCAGCATGTGATATGTGGTGCACTGTATGTGGTGCAGTGTGTGAGGTATGAGGTGCGTGTGGTGCAGTGTGTGAGGTATGAGGTGCGTGTGGTGCAGTGTGTGAGGTATGAGGTGCATGTGGTGCAGTGTGTGAGGTATGAGGTGCGTGTGGTACAGAGTGTGAGGTATGAGGTGTATGTGGTGCAGTGTGTGAGGTATGAGGTGTATGTGGTGCAGTGTGTGAGGTATGAGAAGCATGTGGGGCAGTGAGTGAGGTATGAGAAGCATGTGGGGCGGTGCACTGGGTAATGGGTGTGTGGTGCTGCTCTGCGTGAGGGGCGCGTGGTGCTGCACTGTGTGAGTGGCATGTGTTGCTGCACTGCGTGAGGGGCGCTTGGTGCTGCAGTGCATGAGGGGGCACGTGGTGCTGCAGTGCATGAAGGGGCACGTGGTGCTGCAGTGTGTGAGGGGGCACGCTGTGCTGCAGTGCGTGAGGGGGCACGCTGTGCTGCAGTGCGTGAGGGGGCATGTGGTTCTGCAGTGCGTGAGGGGTCGTGTGGTGCTGCAGTGCGTGAGGAGGCGCGTGGTTCTGCAGTGCGTGAGGGGGCGCGTGGTGCTGCAGTGTGTGAGGGGGCACGCTGTGCTGCAGTGCATGAGGGGGCACGCTGTGCTGCAGTGCGTGAGGGGGCACGTGGTTCTGCAGTGCGTGAGAGGCCGTGTGGTGCTGCAGTGCGTGAGGGGGCAAGTGTTTCTGCAGTGTGTGAGGTGGCGGGTTGTGCTGCAGTGCATGAGGGGGCGCGTGGTGCTGCAGTGCGTGAGAGGGCATGTTGTGCTGCAGTGCGAGAGGGGGCACGTGGTTCTGCAGTGCGTGAGGGGGCGTGTGGTGCCGCAGTGCGTGAGGGGGCGCGTTGTGCTGCAGTGCGCGAGGGGCTGCGTGATGACGGCATGAGGGGGCACGTGGTGCACTGCGTGAGGTAAGAGGGGAATGTGGTGCACTGCGTGAGGTATGAGGGGCATGTGGTGCACTGCGTGAGGTATGAGGGGCATGTGGTGCAGTGTGTGATGATCACACACTGCACCACATACATTGATAGATTACACACTGCTGACACCTTGTTCTACACATCCATCTTGATGCCTGGGATGTAGTCTTCAGCTTCACCGCTGCCATATTTGCCTGGGTCCTTGGGAAGCAAGCCCGGCTCTCCTTACTATAGCAACCCCAGGAGCACACCCCTCCTCCTTACAGCTCCCGACAGCTTTTGCTGCAGGACACTGTACCACCCAAACTAACCAATAACAAAGCTCCTTATTTCAGGCATAGGCAGCATTGATGCACTTCCATGCCGTTCAGAGCGCCCTGCGCTGATGAATGGCATGGAAAAGTCTACGGCATATTGGTACACTCTAAACTTTTTTCAGAGAGTAGAACAGCCTGAACAGGCATCTATGATGCTTGTACAGGTGTTATGGCGACCTCTGGTCTGAAGTAATCCCAACAATTCTGCCGGTAATTACCCAATGAACAGCAAACGGCAGATCGTGCTAATTACTATCTGCCGCTGGCAAATAACTGTACAGCATGGAGACAAGCGACGGTATAACAATCGCTCCTCCCTATACTGTGGACAAGATCTCTGCATGTAATAGGAGCCGTCTCCTCAGCAAGCGAGCAGGCGATTCCTTCCTTATTGCCTGTAAAATATGCCTATGTAATACAGCCTTTACACACACTACCAACAACATACAATCCCACACAAGACACCCCCCGCAGCATACACACAGCTGCCCCCATCACATAGCCCCCTTCACATGCAACCCACAGGCAGAACCCTTTAACACAACCTCGTCTCAGCATACAATCCAACACAGCCCCCTCCCTCCAACACAGCCCCCCTATATATAACCAAGACACCTCCATCAAAGCATAAAATGCAATACAGCCCCCCAATACAACCGGATTCCCTTTCGTCAGCATCCACAACCAGCCCCCTACCATCTCAGTGTACAATCCCTCACAGCCTCCTCACATACAACCTACAGACATCACCCTACTACACAGCCCCCCCCCCTCAGCATACAATGCAACACAGCCCCCATATACAACCCAGACATCTCCTTAGAACACAGCCCCCCCCCATACAACCAGATACCCCCTCCCTCACCCATAACCACCCCACCATCTCAGTGTGCAACATCACACAGTCCCCCTCACATACAAACCAGACACCACCCTAATACACAGCCTCCCATTTCAGCATACAATCAAACATAGCCCCCCACAACATATAATCAAACATAGCCCCCCCCCATACAACCAGATACCCCCTCTATCAGCATCTACACAGCCCCCCACCATCCCAGTGAACACTCCCTCACAGTCCCCCATATACATCCAAGACACCGCTCTAGAAGACAGCCCCCCATACAACCATATACACCCTCCTTCAGTATCCATAACCACCCCACACCATATCAGTGTACAATCCCTCACAGCCCTCCCTAACATACAACCCAAAGACACCATCCCTACTACACAGCGTGCGCCCACCCCCGAGCATACAATGTGACACAGAACCCCCCACATACGACCAGATACCCCCTCCCTCTGCATCCACAACCACCCCCCTACCATCTGAGTGTACAATCCCACATAGTCCCTCTCACATACACCACCCTACTACACAGCTTCCCATCTCGGCATACAATCAAACATAGCCCCCCCTTCATACAACCAGCTGCTCCCCCATCTCAGTGTAAAATCCCTCACAGACCCCCATATACAACCCAAACACCTACCTAGAACACAGGCCCCCAGTCTCAGCATAACATGCAATACAGACAGACACCCCCTCCCTCAGCATCCACAACCAACCCGCACCATTTCAGTGTACAATCCCTCACATACAACCCACAGACACCACCCTACTACACAGCCCCCCCAAAAATACAACCAGATACCCCCTTCACTCTGCATACACACAGCTGTCTCCCATCTCAGTGTACAGTCCCTCACAGCACATCCCTAGCACATTCACAGTAGAAAATCACACTAAGGGTCCATTCACAGGTCCGCAAAATGGGTCCGCATCCATTCCGCAATTTTGCGGAACAGGTGCGAACCCATTTATTTTCAATGGGGCCGGAATGTGCTGTCCGCATCCGCACTTCCGGATCCGCACTTCCGGATCCGCACTTCCATCCCACAAAAAAATAGAACATGTCCTATTCTTGTCCGCAATTGCAGACAAGATAAGGCATTTTCTATGAGAGTGCCAGCAATGCGCGGCCCGCAAAATGCCGGTGTCCGTGTTTTGCGGATCTGCAAAACACATATGGAAGTGTGAATGGACCCTAAAAAACACAGCGGGCCATTTTCCTAACCATGAGCATCACACAGCAGCCCCCACATCTCAGTGTACAATCTGTCACAGCACATTCCCAACAGTTTCAGTACACAATAAGTTACTAAATTAGTAGGGTTCCATGTACTTCTACTGCGCTGCAAGAGTTTTTTAGTTCACTCCCCGCGTTGCTTCACTCGCAAGCTCCATTATCCCTGTGAAAAAGAGCGCGGCTCTCCTGTTTTCAATCCACGTGATCTAGGAGTGCCACGTGATGTTGTGACGTCATCAGGTCCTTACCAAATATAGTATTTAGCCATTACCGATTCAATTGTATTGCCGTCCTGAGGTATCTAGCTGGCAGGCAGGATATTCGGGGTCTGGGACAAAACATCAGGTGCCCAGGCCCTGAATGTTTTAACCTAGCAACACCCCTGGTATACACTCACCTACTATATACAGTCCTGATCAAAAATTTAAGACCACTTGAAAAATGGCAAAAAATCATATTTAGCATGGCTGGATCTTAACAAGGTTCCAAGTAGAGCTTCAACATGCAACAAGAAGAAATGGGAGTGAGACAAAACATTTTTTGAGCATTCAATTTAATGAAAACAACAAATAAACTGAAACAGGCTGTTTTTCAGCTGATCAAAAGTTTAGGACCACACCTCCAAAAAAAAACTAAACCCCCCCCAAAACAGAAATCCAACTTCCAAACATGAACTCAGTAATGAGTAGCTCCGCCGTTATTGTTTATCACTTAAAAAATTTGTTTCGGCATGCTAGATGCAAACGTTTCCATGAGGTGAGTGGGAACATTTCTCCAAGTGGTGAAGACGGCCGCACGAAGGCCATCTACTGTCTGGAACTGTTGTCTATTTTTGTAAACTTCCCTTGCCATCCATCCCCAAAGGTTCTCAATTGGATTTAGATCAGGGGAACACGCAGGATGGGCCAAAAGAGTGATGTTAATCTCCTGGAAGAAGTCCCTTGTCCTGCGGGCATTGTGTACTGTAGCGTTATCCTGTTGAAAAACCCAGTCGTTACCACACAGACGAGGGCCCTCAGTCATGAGGAATGCTCTCTGCAACATCTGGACATAGCCAGCGGCCGTTTGACGCCCCTGCACTTCCTCAAGCTCCATTGTTCCACTGAAGGAAAAAGCACCCCAGACTATTATGGCGCCCCCTCCACTGTGGCCCGTAGAAAACATCTCAGGTGGGATCGGCTTGTCATGCCAGTAACGTTGGAAACCATCAGGACCATCAAGGTTAAATTTTTTCTCATCAGAGAATAAAACTTTCTTCCACCTTTGAATGTCCCATGTTTGGTGCTCTCTTGCAAAGTCCAAACAAGTAGTTCTGTGGCGTTCAAGGAGACGAGGTCTTTGAAGAAGTTTTTTGTTTTTGAAGCCCTTCAGTCTCAGATGCCGTCTGATGGTTATGGGGCTGCAGTCAGCACCAGTAAGGGCCTTAATTTGGGTCGAGGATCGTCCAGTGTTTTGACGGACAGTCAATTGGATCCTCTGGCTCAGTGCTGATGAAATTTATTTGGGTCTTCCACTTGACTTTTTTGTTCCTTAACCCTCAGGATTATTTAAAAAATTCCAAATGACTGTCTTACTGCGTCCCACCTCAGCAGCAATGGCGCGCTGTGAGAGACCCTGCTTATGCAGTTCAAAAACCCGACCATGTTCAAAAAGGGAGAGTTTTTTTGCATTTGCCATCACAACGTGTGACTACCTGACAGAAAATGACAATGAATCCACATCTTTGCACAGATTTGGCCTTTTAAAGGCATGTGGTCCTAAAATTTGGATCAGTTGAAAAACAGCCTGTTTCAGTTTAATCGTTATTTTCAATTAATTGAATGCTCAAAAAATGTTTTGTCTCACTCCCATTTCTTCTTGTTTCATGTTGAAGCTCTACTTGAAACCTTGTTAAGATCCAACAATGTAAAATATGATTTTTTGCCATATTTCAAGTGGTCTTAAACTTTTGATCAAGACTGTATCTAATCCTGGTCCTTTCCATAGGAATACAGGGATATACAAAGGAAGGTGGAGAGTGGGGAGGGACCTGAGAACTGCAACATGGGAGAGACCAAGTTCCTGTACACATTAGAGCAAGCAATCAGACTTGTGGTCATATGACCAGGTTCCCATAATGGAATTATGGGCAGGGCTGAACGCGTCTTGGTCGTGGGTAAGGCATGCCGAACCTGAACTATATGGCTGGGTTGTGCCTGGAGCCACGGGCGTGGGTAGGCCTGGAGAGGGCATACCCTGTTGGAGTGTGTGAGAAAAGGGGATGGGAGGGAGAGGTAAGTGAGTCACACCACTGGAGAACAGGGGAGGCAGGTATATATAGGGTGCCGACGCCCTGCCCACAAATACAGGCTGACCTCAGCCTTAATACTTGTACAAAATTTTTGTATGCAACTGAGTTAGGGCTCATTCAGACTACCATATGAATGGGTCCGCATCCATTCCGCAATTTTGTCCACATCTGTAGTTCCATTCCACGGCCCTGCAAGAAAAATAGAGTAAGTCCTATTCTTGTCCGCAATCGCCATGTGCGGACACGGCCAGTATCCGTGTTTTGCAGATCTGCAATTTGCGGACCGCAAAACACTATGGCCGTCTGAATGAGCCTTTAGTGTAAAAACTCTTACATTCCACAGAGACAGGTTAGTGTATATACATTTGCAAGAAAAAGTATGTGAACCCTTTGGAATGATATGGATTTCTGCACAAATTGGTCATAAAATGTGATCTGATCTTCATCTAAGTCACAACAATAGACAATCACAGTCTGCTTAATCTAATAATACACAAAGAATTAAATGTTACCATGTTTTTATTGAACACACCATGTAAACATTCACAGTGCAGGTGGAAAAAGTATGTGAACCCTTGAATTTAGTAACTTGTTGAACCTCCTTTGGCAGCAATAACTTCAACCAAACATTTCCTGTAGTTGCAGATCAGATGTGCTCAACGGTCAGGAGTAATTCTTGACCATTCCTCTTTACAGAACTGTTTCAGTTCAGCAATATTCTTGGGATGTCTGGTGTGAATCGCTTTCTTGAGGTCATGCCACAGCATCTCAATCGTGTTGAGGTCAGGACTCTGACTGGGCCACTCCAGAAGGCGTATTTTCATCTGTTTCAAGGGATTCTGTCAGCAAGATTTTCGATATGGAGCTGTTCATATCATCCTCTCCGTCTCCATTATCTAATTAAAAATATACTAGTTTTACCCTTACCTGCCCTTTCATTTTGGCTAAAAATCAGTTTTATTAATATGCTAATTACCTTACTAACGTGCCGAAGGGGCTGTCCCTCCGGCCATTTGTGCCCAGCTGCGCCCCTTATCTCATAGCCCAGCGCCGCCCCACTGCTAATTATGCACTACTCTCATCGCCGATGGTGCGCTTCTTTCACTGAGGCTGCTGCCAGGACACCGCGCGGGCGCTGACCAGTGGATTTAGGGCGAATGCGCGAGATTACGGCGCACCATCGGCGATGAGAGTAGTGCATAATTAGCAGTGGGGCGGCGCTGGGCTACGAGATAAGGGGCACGGCTGGGCACAAACGGCCAGAGGGACAGCCCCTTGGGCACGTTAGTAAGGTAATTAGCATATTAATAAAACTGATTTTTATCCAAAATGAAAGGTCAGGTGGGGGTAAAACTAGTATATTTTTAATTAGATAATGGAGACGGAGAGGATGATATGAACAGCTCCATATCGAAAATCTTGCTGACAGAATCCCTTTAAGCCATTCTGTTGTTGATTTACTTCTATGCTTTTGGTCGTTGTCCTGTTGCAACACCCATCTTCTGTTGAGCTTCAGCTGGTGGACAGATGGCCTTAAGTTCTCCTGCAAAACGTCTTGGGAATTCATTTTTCCTTCGATGATAGCAATCCGCCCAGGCCCTGACGCAGCAAAGCAGCCCCAAACCATGATGCCCCCACCACCATACTTCACAGTTGGGATGAGGTTTTGATGTTGGTGTGCTGTGCCTCTTTTTCTCCACACATAGTGTTGTGTGTTTCTTCCAAACAACTCAACTTTGATTTAATCTGTCCACAGAATATTTTGCCAGTACTGCTGTGGAACATCCAGGTGCTCTTGTGCAAACTGTAAATGTGCAGAAATGTTTTTTTTGGACAGCGGTGGCTTCCTCTGTGGTATACTCCCATGAAATCCATTCTTGTTTAGTGTTTTACGTATCGTAGATTCGTTAACGGGGATGTTAGCATATGCCAGAGACTTTTGTAAGTCTTTAGCTGACACTCTAGGATTCTTCTTTACCTCATTGAGCAGTCTGCGCTGTGCTCTTGCAGTCATCTTTACAGGACGGCTACTCCTAGGGAGAGTTGCAGCAGTGCTGAACTTTCTCCATTTATAGACAATTTGTCTTACCGTGGACTGATGAACAGCAAGGCTTTTGGAGATACTTTTATAACCCTTTCCAGCTTTATGCAACTCAACAATTCTTAATCGTAGGTCTTCTGAGAGCTCTTTTGTGCGAGGCATCATTCACATCAGGCAATGCTTCTTGTTTTTTATAGGGCAGGCCAGCTGTAACCAACACCTCCAATCTCATCTCATTGATTGGACTCCAATTGGCTAAAACCTTACTCCAGTTAGCTCTTCGAGATGTCATTAGTCTAGGGGTTCACATACTTTTTCCTCCTGCACTATAAATGTTTACATGGTGTGTTCAATAAAAACATGGTAACATTTAATTCTTTGTGTGTTATTAGTTTAAGCAGACTGTGATTGTCTATTGTTGTGACTTAGATGAATATCAGATCACATTTTATGACCAATATGTGCAGAAATCCATATAATTCTAAAGGGTTCACATACTTTTTCTTGCAACTGTATCTCTCTGACAATGCAGGCTATGAATCCATACAAAATGAGTTCTAACTGATGTGATTTCTTTGCAGGTTATTGCCAGTCATCACATGCAAGCAATCTCATTTGCATCAGGCGGGGATGTGGTAAGCACTCTTTCAAGGATAAGTCCACTGAATTCCAAGGTAAAAGAAAGAAACTTACACACTGACTGTTTTCTTTTCTCTGCCAGGACACAACAGATTATGTGGCATATGTGGCCAAGGACCCTATTAATCAGAGAGGTACATCAACAATAATTGCTGTTGCTTGGGAAAGTGTTGGTTGCAACATTGTGATAATATTCAGTTTTATTGGTTTTAATATTGCATATGAATAATAGAAGTTTGAACTCTAATCTAATATCATGATCCATATGCTATGCCAACTAAACCCATATTTACTGATTGTACTGGCAGAAGAATTTAGATTGGCACTGCCAACATATTTTTTGGCTTATGCCCAGCCTCTGCACTCCATTCAAAAATTATTTTATTAGATAAATGCTTGGTTATTGAATTTGCTAAGCATTAGCTTAATTATTGCTGTATGTCCTGTTTGCCAGGGCCGCAGCATACAACAGACATCAACATCCCACTCTACAGTAAAACTGTTGTTGGCTCATGTCTGTTGCATGCTACATGCCCAGGGCCTATTCCTGCCTGCAGTTCCCTTCACCTTCCACAGCATCTTCTGCTCTGCTTAATGTCTGCTGATAGAATTTTTTTCTAATCTGTTTTTATTTTCTAATTGTAGATTTTTTTATTTTATTTACTGAACATTATTATGGGGGTCATCGTCACATTGGACAGGAGGGGACCCTATTGACTTACATGGGAGAGTTTTCTAGGCATACTCTGTGACCTGTGCAGAAGTCATTGTACAAGGAAAGAACAGATAAGATTTGACAATCACCTATTGTGAATTGATCCTGTCTTATCTATTTACAGAGATGATATCATTACTGGCAGGATTAGAATGAGTTAACTGCAGTAAAGTGATCTGTACAAACCAAGAAGTGGTGCCCATTATTAGACATACTGTAGTGGCCAGTGCAAAAACTGCAGCATTTTTGGTTTTAGTTGAAATATAAAATGTGACATGGAAAATTGTGGTGCTTCAGGAGAGCCTTATATTGGAAAATCCAGTTGATGAGTTATTAGACTTTAGTGGCTTATAGAAGCTGCCATGGTACACAGTGTGCAAGAATTAACAAAAGTAATGGAGCAGTTGTCAGTCAAATCAAATTCCAGCTCTTATTTTTCATAAGGTCTGGATCTGACCTCTCTTTTTAGTAGGCCTTTTGGGTCTGAGCTCTAGTTCTTGGATTTTTGGGTTACTACGGAGAACTGTGTACTGTTTTCCTTGCTCCAGTTTTGATAAATCTTCCCACTGTTGCCAAGCAGGACCTGATGCTTTTGTGATATGCAAGCGACAGAAGGGTGCAAAAGTATGTGAATTGAGAAATTACTACAAAAACTGTGAAAGAAGTGAAAGGGAGAGAAAGCTGGTGAATGATGTTACTAGTATCATTTTTTCCATAAGGTGGGTGGACAACATATAACCATCTGTCCATAATTTTCTTTCCTTGTTTCATACCTCAGACCTTCTGTTTATTTCATCTTGGTGTTAATATGTGTTTTTGTCTCTTGAACTACCCTCATTGTCCTACTTTATACCATCCCTGTCCTCCCATCTGTCCCCTTGTGTCCCCAAATCATCCGCAGCCTGTCATATTCTGGAGTGCTGTGATGGGTTGGCTCAAAGTGTGATCAGCACTGTAGGACAAGCCTTTGAGTTGAGGTTCAAACAGTTCCTGCACAGTCCCCCCAAAGTGGCAGCACCCCCAGACAGGTACGATGGAAACACAGTTTCTTCAAGTTTAATCCACATAGATAATTGCATCTACAAGTATACAGCTTGTGTTTCTATAGAAACAACTCATCTTTTCTCTAAACTTGTACAATTAATTGACCTGAGGAGGACATACGTGGTCACTTTCTTTCATGTTGTCTCCAAAGGGTAGTGGTTGGGAGCGAAGAGCTGGCATGGGCAGCAGAGGAGGATCAGAATTCTGAACACAACTATTACAATAGCATACCGGGCAAGGAACCACCGCTTGGGGGAGTACAAGATTGCAGAGTTAGGGATCCAGGTGCAACACCCCAGCACCAGCCTAGTACACAGATAGCAAATACTGAGCAGTGGACACAGGTATCGTAAACAATACTTTTTACTGACATAATCATGCAGATGTATCGCCTTTAATACAAAATTGTGCAAATATATCACTTTGTATGATACCTATGCATATATCTGTATTTCTAAAACTCTTACTCTTCATCTCATATCTCTTTGTAGATGGGATCTCCAGCCAGAAAAGCACCAGTAACACATTCTGGATCACAGTGGGAATTGGAAGACCATGGTAACACTATTATTCAACTTCTTAACAGAGGTTTAAAACTGTATAATTTGAGCATTCTCTATACACTGCGGGTGTCGGCTGTGTTATATAACTCACGCCCACCTGCCATGGTCAGGATCAGCACTAACTGTGATCCCAGTCGTTTAACTCCTCAGATGCTGTGGTCAATAGTTACAGCATCTGAGCAGTTATTTGTCCCCGATAGTTCCCCCCTGCGATGCAAATGCTGGGTACTAAGATGTCGTCATTGTAGCCAGGGGCCTAGTGAAAGCCTCAAGACCTGCCATGCTAGTACTCCTATTACTAGGTGTAATAAGAAATTAGTAACATTACCACGCACTGCAATATAGAAAACTTAATTGAGCTTTTTTTAACTTTTTTTTTTAGTCCTTCTAAGGAACTTGATCACAGGTTCAGCTCCCTTAGGGCTGATTCACATCTGCGTTGAAATAATCTGGCTGTTTCGGCAGAGGAACAGCCTGTCACAATAGCTGGACATGGCTGTGCACTTCTGGATCCCATAATAATGTGCTGGTCATGCATGCAGAATTTTTTGTCTGGCCGAAGCCTGAAAGCGGCTGGTTCACCACCAAATCCCATTATAGACAATGGGGTCCAGTGGTGCACGGCTGTGTCCGAATGTGCCACATCAAGTGAACTTTGGCAGGCTGGTCCTCTGCTGGAAAAGCCTGCTAGATCAGTTAAATGCTGATGTGATTCAACCCTTAGGCCCCTTTCACACGAGCGAGTATTCCGCGCGGATGCGATGCGGGAGGTGAACGCATTGCACCCGCACTGAATACTGACCCATTCATTTCTATGGGGCTGTGCACACGAGCGGTGATTTTCACGCATCACTTTTGCGTTGCGTGAAAATCGCAGCATGCTCCTCTTTGTGCGTTTTTCACGTAACGCAGGCCCCATAGAAATGAATGGGGTTGCGTGAAAATCGCAAGCATCCGCAAGCAAGTGCGGATGCGGTGCGATTTTCACGCACGGTTGCTAGGAGACGATCGGGATGGAGACCCGAACCTTATTATTTTCCCTTATAACATGGTTATAAGGGAAAATAATAGCATTTTGAATACAGAATGCTAAGTAAAACAGGGCTGGAGGGGGTTAAAAAAAATAAAAAATCATTTAACTCACCTTAATCCACTTGCTCGCGATGCCCGGCATCTCCGTCTGACTCTTTTACTGCATAGGACCTGTGGAGAGCATTAACTATAGTTTAAGGACCTGGGATGACGTCACTCCGGTCATCACATGGTACGTCACATGATCTTTTACCATGGTGATTCACGGCATCGCGAGCAAGTGGATTAAGGTGAGTTAAATGATTTTTTATTTTTTTTAACCCCCTCCAACCCTGTTTTACTTAGCATTCTGTATTCAGAATGCTATTATTTTCCCTTGTAACCATGTTATAAGGGAAAATAATACTATTTACAGAACACCGATCCCAAGCCCGAACTTCTGTGAAGAAGTTCGGGTTTGGGTACCAAACACGCGCGATTTTTCTCACGCGAGTGCAAAACGCATTACAATGTTTTGCACTCGCGCGGAAAAATCGCGGGTGTTCCCGCAACGCACCCGCACATTTTTCCGCAACGCCCGTGTGAAAGAGGCCTTAGGAGGACTTGTTGAATATTGTTTTATTAAGTTTTCAAAAATATTTATCCCCTCCCACACAAATATAAAAAATTACCCATTTCCAGACCACATAAATGCGAAATGCAAAAAAATATATAATAATTAGTATTTTTTTTCAGTTCCACCTCACAATTTTTTTTTACAGTTTCTCAATATATTATATGAAATATTATTTTGCGCCATAAAAAAAAAACACAAAATGTTTGCCAAAAAAGTCTCATGGATATGTCGACAAAAAATAAAACGTGAAAAATCTTGAAGCAAGTGTTTAGGTAATGGAGATTGCCATGTTTTTTTTTTATATACCTTAATACC
This sequence comes from Bufo bufo, assembly GCF_905171765.1. Taxonomy (NCBI): domain Eukaryota; kingdom Metazoa; phylum Chordata; class Amphibia; order Anura; family Bufonidae; genus Bufo; species Bufo bufo. The sequence goes on along the minus strand of NC_053390.1, from coordinate 444,993,640 downwards.
TTATCCACTATCATTAACGACTGTAATATTGTCTGAATTGTTAATAATAATCGTTATTGCTGTGGTCATGTTTGGGCTGTGAATGTGAAACATCAATATTCTTATTCTTTTGTTGCTTTTTTAGGGCCAACAAATGATATATACCGTGGAGGCAATTGTCGTGGTTTAGGGCTAAGGGACTATGAGGAGCACATGTATGTCAACACACAGACCCTTGATGAATTAAATACAGATAAAGAGCCCTATATGATCCCAGAGGATAGTCCAAAGAAGGATATCTTTGATATGAGTAAGTGGATATATAGGTTTACTCTATCGATCTAGATCTATCTAGAAGGAGTAGTATCTATTCTGTCATTGGGATATCTATCTATTATATCTATTCTATCTATCTATTCTATCTATCTATCTATCTATCTATCTCATATCTATCTATATACAGTTGCAAGAAAAAGTATGTGAACCCTTTGGAATGATATGGATTTCTGCACAAATTGGTCATAAAATGTGATCTGATCTTCATCTAAGTCACAAAAATAGACAATCACAGTCTGCTTAAACTAATAACACACAAATAATTAAATGTTACCATGTTTTTATTGAACACACCATGTAAACATTCACAGTGCAGGTGGAAAAAGTATATGAACTCTTGGATTTAATAACTGGTTGAACCTCCTTTGGCAGCAATAACTTCAACCAAACGTTTCCTGTAGTTGCAGATCAGACGTGCACAACGATCAGGAGTAATTCTTGACCATTCCTCTTTACAGAACTGTTTCAGTTCAGCAATATTCTTGGGATGTCTGGTGTGAATCGCTTTCTTGAGGTCATGCCACAGCATCTCAATCGTGTTGAGGTCAGGACTCTGACTGGGCCACTCCAGAAGGCGTATTTTCTTCTGTTTAAGCCATTCTGTTGTTGATTTTACTTCTATGGTTTGGGTCGTTGTCCTGTTGCAACACCCATCTTCTGTTGAACTTCAGCTGGTGGACAGATGGCCTTAAGTTCTCCTGAAAACTTGGGAATTAATTTTTCCTTTGATGATAGCAATCCGTCCAGGCCCTGACGCAGCAAAGCAGCCCCAAACCATGATGCCCCCACCACCATACTTCACAGTTGGGATGAGGTTTTGATGTTAGTGTGCTGTGCCTCTTTTTCTCCACACATAGTGTTGTGTGTTTCTTCCAAACAACTCAACTTTGGTTTCATCTGTCCACAGAATATTTTGCTAGTACTGCTGTGGAACATCCAGGTGCCCTTGTGCAAACTGTAAACATGCAGCAATGTTTTCTTTGGACAGCAGTGGCTTCCTCTGTGGTATCCTCCCATGAAATCCATTCTTGTTTAGTGTTTTACGTATCGTAGATTCGCTAACAGGGATGTTGGCATATGCCAGAGACTTTTGTAAGTCTTTAGCTGACACTCTAGGATTCTTCTTTACCTCATTGAGCAGTCTGCGCTGTGCTCTTGCAGTCATTTTTACAGGACGGCCACTCCTAGGGAGAGTAGCAGCAGTGCTGAACTTTCTCCATTTATAGACAATTTTTCTTACCGTGGACTGATTAAGCTTGACAAAGGCCTCATTGAGTGGGCAGAAACGTTGCCTGGGAATAAATTGGGTCATCACCTTTCACTTTTATCTGGAGTGCTGCCTCATTTTTTGGAAATATTGTACAGTGGAATGGTCGCCTACCTTTCCTGAGGATTTGCACCCTTTTTACTTTTTTTCTAACTGTGCTGCTGTTATATATATATTTTTTTTGTATCTATCTATCTATCTATCTATCTATCTATCTATCTATCTATCTACACTGCTCAAAAAAATAAAGGGAACACAAAAATAACACATCCTAGATCTGAGTTAATTAAATATTCTTCTGAAATACTTTGATCTTTACATAGTTGAATGTGCTGACAACAAAATCACACAAAAATTATAAAATGGAAATCAAATTTTTCAACCCATGGAGGTCTGGATTTGGAGTCACACTCAAAACTAAAGTGGAAAAACACACTACAGGCTGATCCAACTTTGATGTAATGTCCTTAAAACAAGTCAAAATGATGCTCAGTAGTGTGTGTGGCCTCCACGTGCCTGTATGACCTCCCTACAACGCCTGTGCATGCTCCTGATGAGGTGGCGGACGGTCTCCTGAGGGATCTCCTCCCAGACCTGGACTAAAGCATCTGCCAACTCCTGGACAGTCTGTGGTGCAACGTGACGTTGGTGGATTTAGCGAGACATGATGTCCCAGATGTGCTCAATTGGATTCAGGTCTGGGGAAAGGGGCGGGCCAGTCCATAGCATCAATGCCTTCGTCTTGCAGGAACTGCTGACACACTCCAGCCACATGAGGTCTAGCATTGTCTTGCATTAGGAGAAACCCAGAGCCAACCGCACCAGCATATGGTCTCACAAGGGGTCTGAGGATCTCATCTCGGTACCTAATGGCAGTCAGGCTACCTCTGGCAAGCACATGGAGGGCTGTGCGGCCCTCCAAAGAAATGCCACCCCACACCATTACTGACCCAATGGCAAACCGGTCATGCTGGAGGATGTTGCAGGCAGCAGAACGTTCTCCACGGCGTCTCCAGACTCTGTCACGTCTGTCACATGTGCTCAGTGTGAACCTGCTTTCATCTGTGAAGAGCACAGGGCGCCAGTAGTGAATTTGCCAATCTTGGTGTTCTCTGGCAAATGCCAAACGTCCTGCACGGTGTTGGGCTGTAAGCACAACCCCCACCTGTGGACGTCGGGCCCTCATATCACCCTCATGGAGTCTGTTTCTGACCGTTTGAGCAGACACATGCACATTTGTGGCCTGCTCGAGGTCATTTTGCAGGGCTCTGGCAGTGCTCCTCCTGTTCCTCCTTGCACAAAGGCGGAGGTAGCGTCCTGCTGCTGGGTTGTTGCCCTCCTACGGCCTCCTCCACGTCTCCTGATGTACTGGCCTGTCTCCTGGTAGCGCCTCCATGCTCTGGACACTACGCTGACAGACACAGAAAACCTTCTTGCCACAGTTCGCATTGATGTGCCATCCTGGATAAGCTGCACTACCTGAGCCACTTGTGTGGGTTGTAGACTCCGTCTCATGCTACCACTAGAGTGAAAGCACCTGCAGCATTCAAAAGTGACCAAAACATCAGCCAGGAAGCATAGGAACTGAGAAGTGGTCAGGTCACCACCTGCAGAACCACTCCTTTATTGGGGGTGTCTTGCTAATTCCCTATAATTTCCACCCATTTGCACAACAGCATGTGAAATTGATTGTCACTCAGTGTTGCTTCCTAAGTGGACAGTTTGATTTCACAGAAGTGTGATTGACTTGGAGTTACATTGTGTTGTTTAAGTGTTCCCTTTATTTTTTTGAGCAGTGTATCTATCTATCTATCTATCTATCTATCTATCTATCTATCTATCTCATATCTATCTGTGTATCTCATATCTATCTATCTATCTATCTATCTATCTATCTATCTATCTATCTATCATACCTTTCTTATTAAAATATGAAACGTTCATAAAAGCCAGTAGACTTTATGTTAAATTTACCTTTTCAGTTAATGTGTAATTATCCATGGCCATTCAATAATGCCTGCATTCATCAGTATATGTAAATAGAGGGTGTTGTCCTTTGAGAAGGAACTGAAAGACTCTGAGATATGTGCAACAATACGCACTGAATGTTCCAGAAGGGAGGCAGAGTGTACATACTGTATGTGTGTAGTAAGAGACAGGACTGACCAAACAGTTGAAGTACTACTTGAAGTACCAGCTAAGATAGGGATATCAAAATTATCAGTGCTAGATAAGAAATGTTTGATATAGTTAAAGAACACTTTAACCTAAATCGAAAATACATATTAAAAAATACATATTAAATTCCTTGAGTTGCCATTTACTGAGAAGTTGTTAAAAATTCCAATTGACCATTTCTTATTTATATTTGCTTTTGAGCTCTCTACTTTTCAAAAGTGACATTACGAAATGGTTGTCATTAATGCTCCAATAGAAAATGGCACAAAATGTTTCCAGCTTGTCATTGAACTTTTACTGAACTTAAATGTGTATGTACAGTACCTTTATGGAACCTTCCCCATCCAACCTCTGTGGTTTCTGCTGCAGTGTTCTCTGTCCTCCTAATTTACAAAGAGGAAGTTTTTACCATTGTCTGCCATGTTGCAGATTACAGCAAAGCTGCCATCTATTCACTAGTTGCCGTTTCTATAAGTCTGCTAGGTCACATTAGTCTTGGCAATCATTTGCTCTCTTTCTCAACTATTATTATTAATATTATATTGATGTGATCACACCCCAATTCCACAGCACATACTGTCTGCTTGATTAAATGCAGAGGCTGCTGTAATTACAAGACTAGTATCTAGCAAGTATACTCTCTCTCCCTTTCTATCTCTGCTCTTTCATCAAGCACAAGAAGGGTGGAAGAAAAGAGCGTTAGTAATTCAAGTGACCTTCAACTCTGCCCCACTTGAAATGAATGGATCATGCATACACAGTATAGACTACTCTGGATGTGCTGGAGCTGGATGTACACTATGTGGGGGGAAAACTTTAATTCCATTCATAAACAGCGGAAGTAGAAATAAATTGATACTGCAAGATACTAATGTAAATACAGTCAGGTCATCGACACAATTCTAACATGTTTGGCTCTATACACCACCACAATGGATTTGAAATGAAACAAACAAGATGTGCTTTAACTGCAGACTGTCAGCTTTAATTTAAGGGTATTTACATCCAAATCAGGTAAACGGTGTAGGACAGTCTGCAGTTAAAGCATATCTTGTTTGTTTCATTTCAAATCCATTGTGGTGGTGTATAGAGCCAAAAATGTTAGAATTGTGTAGATGTCCCAATATTTATGGACTTGACTGTAAATTGCTAAAGGGAACATCACCTTGATATTTCAGAATTCTCATATTAATAGATGATTTAGGATAGAAAATGTTATACATGAAACATTATCGTTAATTAACATGGTGCATATGGTTTTGTGTTCTTCTATATCATAAATTGTAGATGGCATAACATAAAAGGTATACATAAGAAGTAAACAAAAACATGAAACAAATCAGTGCCAAATTTGGTGTTAATGTGCCAATCATAATTCTAATTAGCTAATTACTAACATATGTAATTCTATATAACCTCTGCATATACTGGCATGCGTACTACGAAAAAATAAGTGACTGGCCATATACTGTAGCATGTCTTTTAGGTCCTACAGTCAATACTTGAACATTCATTTTTTTATATATGTTTTATTCATGATAACTTGCTTACTAATCATTATTGTAATAAGATCTCTACTAGCAATAAAACCTGTTATGTTAAAAAAAAAAGCAATGGGCTCTAGAAAAACTCTCCCCCAAATATGCCACCACTTTGTTCCCTGAATGCCATTACCATCCCCTGTGTTTTCACCACTCTGCCACCTGTATGCTATCACTGTCCCCTGTATGCCATACTTCCCTTTGTGTCATCTGCTTCTTCTTTGACCATTGTGGAAAAAATGCTCACACTTGCCGCAGCTACTCAATATCCTTCTAGTATTGCAACGTAATCTTCTTGTCACAACCAGACAGCTGAGAAGCTCTGACAGAAGCCTTTCAGAACCTCCTCCTTGAGTTTTCTTTGTTTTGGTTTTCAGTTCCTCATCTCGTTAGCCTCTCTCAGCTGTCATGCAGTTGGACTGATTGCATCCCTTTAAATTCCTCCCCATAATGCAGTAGTGTGCGGCTTATACCACTTTCTGGAGTGTGTGTGCATGCTGTTCCTATTTCCCAGTCTTCTGCAAGATAAGTGCTGTTCTTTTATTTGTGATTTTCTGTTTGCTGGATCTCAGGAGACCCTGACTTCCTCCGTGTCTAGTGTAGGGAGCCGGTGGTCGTGTCCCCTCACTATTGTAGGGTCTTCAGGTGTTAGATAATCGAGGTACGTGGATATGCGACCATCCACCTTTGGGGTGTTCGCATAGGCTGAGCAGTCAGGGAGAGTGTGCCAGGTCTCATGCAGGGGTCTCCCTTTTGTTCCTTAGTTGTGGATCCAGTGAGTCATAGATTATTTTGCATTGTCTTGTTTCCTGTACACCATCCGTGACACTTCTCTACACCCACATTAGCATAGTCCACTACTCAATATACCTCTTTCTGTAGTGGAGGAGTAGAGGAGAAAGAGCGGTACTGAGTAGTAGACTCCTGGCTAAAAAACACACACAAAAAACTATGTTGCTCATAGTAGCAAATGAGAGCTTGGATTTTATTTCTTAATCTGCTCTGGCAAAAGAAAACTGTGATTTGGTTGCTATGGGCAATAAACTGTTTTTCTTTTAGAGAGTTTTGACAAATCTTCTATATACTAAATACAGTTTACATGTAAAACTGCATGTTTAAAGAATAGTCCATGCAAGGAGGTGAGAAGCAGGCTGAGAACCTGCACCTTAGGAGTTACAGTTACAGCTATGTCTGCTTCAACTTGCTCTTTACTCTTATGACAGGACCATTTGAAGATGCTTTAAAACTCCATGAATCAAATCTATCAGCATCCCAAAAACTGGAAGATCAGTGGCCAAGTCCACCAACAAGGAGAGCACCAGTTGCCCCTACAGAAGAACAACTCAAAGGAGAACCGTGGTACCAGGGTAAAATGAGTAGGAGGGAAGCAGAGAAGCTTCTACAGAGAGATGGCGACTTTTTGGTGAGAGATAGTATCACTAACCCAGGCCAGTATGTCCTGACTGGCATGCACAGAGGACAACCCAAACATCTCCTACTGGTGGATCCAGAAGGAGTGGTAAGAAATGTTTTATCTGTCTTTGGGGACCACTATGCCTCCAGGGCCTGGGTGGGACTGCTACCTCTGCAATATCTATCTATCTATCTATCTATCTATCTATCTATCTATCTCTCTATTCATTCATCTACAAACGCTGATATTTATTTGCCATAAATAATAGATAACATAGAATGTGTTTATCCTTTTTGCCCATATGTCATTCCCATTAGGTATAATCACTTTTCCATCCTTTAGAGTCTTCTTATAACATGCACTGTAAGCTATTACTGGAATTACTTTTCCACTCAAGGATAGTGGAATACTGTAATAGGAAATAATTGGCTAAATAATGTTTGCATACTTCAATATTGGTGAATTACTGTGCCTCATACACAATCCAAATAAAATAATTTATTGCAGATAATTCTTTTTTTAGGAAATGGAGAACAGCATAACAGAGAATATATTTAAGATCTACTGTATTTAAAGCGGTTTTCCTGGATTTTAATACTGATGACCTATCCTCAGGATATCTGGATATTGTGGATGTCTGACACCTGGGACCCGCACCGATTAGCTGTTTGAGAAGGCATCGGCGCTCCTTCGCGCAGCTTACCAAGCTCAGCGCCATACATTGTATAGCGGCTGTGCTTGGTATCGCGCTTAGCCCCATTGAAGTGAAAGAAAGCATTTAAACAAGAGGGTAGCAAGGAAGCACTGAAAAACTATAAGGGAAAAAAATAGAATATGTAAAAAACAAATAAAAGCAGCCAAACTAGAGACCGAGAGATTATTTACCAAAGAGAGCAAAACTGATCCTAAAATATTCTTCAATTATATAAATAGTAAAAAGTATAAATCTGAAGGTGTCGGCCCTCTACACAGTAATGAGGAGGGAGTAGCAGAAAGCGATGAGGAGAAAGCAAAGCTATTAAATATTTTTTTCTCCAATGTATTCACTGAGGAAAATGCTCAGGCGTAAAAGTTAATTTCCTATTAAAAGTGCCCTGTCTGACCCAGTAAGAAGTACAGCGACGTCTTAAAATGATTAAAATAGACAAATCGCCAGGACCAGAGGGAATACACCCCCGTAAGTAATGTCATAGCCAGACCCTTATTTCTGATATTTAAGGACTCTATACTGACAGGGAGTGTTCCACAGGATTGGCGCATAGCAAACGTGGTGCCAGTATTCAAAAAGGGTTAAAAAATAGAGCCTGGAAACTATAGGCCGGTAAGTTTAACATCTGTTGTGGGTAAACTGTTTGAAGGTTTTCTAAGAGATGCTATCTTGGAGTACCTCAATGAAAATATGCAAATAACGCCATATCAGCATGGCTTCATGAGGCATCGGTCATGTCAAACTAATTTAATCAGTTTCTATGAGGAGGTAAGTTCTAGACTTGACAGCGGCGAATCAATGGATGTCGTATATCTGGACTTCTCCAAAGCATTTGACACTGTACCACATTAAAGGTTAGTATATAAAATGAGAATTCTTGGACTAGGAAAAAATGTCTGTATGTGGGTAAGTAACTGGCTCAGTGATAAAAAACATAGGGTGGTTATTAATGGTAGACACTCAAATTGGGTTGCTGTGACTAGTGGAGTACCTCAGGGGTCAGTATTGGGCCCTATTCTCTTCAATATATTTATTAATGATCTTGTAGAAGGCTTGCACAGTAAAATATCTATTTTTGCAGATAACACTAAACTGTGTAAAGTAATTAACACGGAAGAGGACAGTATACTGCTACAGAGGGATCTGGATAGATTGGAGGCTTGGGCAGATAAGTGGCAGATGAGGTTTAACACTGACAAATGTAAGGTTATGCACATGGGAAGGAATAATGCAAGTCACCCGTACATACTAAATGGTAAAACACTGGGTAACACTGACATGGAAAAGGACCTAGGAATGTTAGTGAACAGCAAGCTAAGCTGTAGAAACCAGTGCCAGACAGCTGCTGCCAAGGCCAATAAGATAATGGATTGCATCAAAAGGGGCATAGATGCCGTGATGAGAACATAGTCCTACCACTTTACAAATCACTAGTCAGACCACACATGGAGTACTGTGTACAGTTCTGGGCTCCTGTGAACAAGGCAGACATAGCAGAGCTGGAGAGGGTTCAGAGGAGGGCATCTAAAGTAATAACTGGAATGGGGCAACTACAGTATCCTAAAAGATTATCAAAATTAGGGGAGATCTAATAACTATGTATAAATATATCAGGGGTCAGTACAGAGATCTCTCCCATCATCTATTTATCCCCAGGACTGTAACAAGGGGACATCCTCTGCGTCTGGAGGAAAGAAGGTTTTTACACAAACATAGAAGAGGATTCTTTACGGTAAGAGCAGTGAGACTATGTAACTCTCTGCCTTAGGAGGTGGTGATGGTGAGTTCACTAAAAGAGTTCAAGAGGGTCCTGGATGTATTTCTGGAGTTTAATAATATTACAGGCTATAGCTACTAGAGAGGAGTCGTTGATCCAGGGAGTTATTCTGATTGGAGTTGGATGGACAGATGTCTTTTTTCGGCCTTATATACTATGTTACTATGTAATGTACGCCCCTGTGTTTGGTTAGTACGGAGAAGGCTGCGGCGCCGGTGGATTCTCAAACAGCTAATCCGACAACCGGGACCCTAGTAAAATCCTGGAAAACCCCTTTAAGAGACTGAGACAACAGTTAGGCTATGTTCACGTGTACAGTATAATGCATGTGAATAGGGTTTTGAAAAGTTCCATTTACATACTTCATAAATACATGTACATTTTACTTATTAATATACAAAGACAAAGGGAGAAGTCTGTCCACAAATGCACACCAGTATCTGCATGTTACACAGTAAATGTGCGGGTCATTTCGGCAGAGAATACTTAGGAATATAGTCAACTAATGCAACATTTTTCTGGACTCCTACTAACAAGACCTCTCCTCAGTGGTGCTAGACTTGTCAGTCACTCCCAGCATTCTTCTCCTGCCACCCCTCTCTGCTACTCTCTTCACTGGCTTCTAGTAGTTTCATTCTACAGGATGGGCCATTTATATGGATACACCTTAATAAAATGGGAATGGTTGGTGATATTAACTTCCTGTTTGTGGCACATTAGTATATGTGAGGGGGGAAACTTTTCAAGATGGGTGGTGACCATGGCGGCCATTTTGAAGTCGGTCATTTTGAATCCAACTTTTGTTTTTTCAATAGGAAGAGGGTCATGTGACACATCAAACTTATTGGGAATTTGACAAGAAAAACAATGGTATGCTTGGTTTTAATGTAACTTTATTCTTTCATGAGTTATTTACAAGTTTCTGACCACTTATAAAATGTGTTCAATGTGCTGCCCATTGTGTTGGATTGTCAATGCAACCCTCTTCTCCCACTCTTCACACACTGATAGCAACACCGCAGGAGAAATGCTAGCACAGGCTTCCAGTATCCGTAGTTTCAGGTGCTGCACATCTCGTATCTTCACAGCATAGACGATTGCCTTCAAATGATACGAGATGTGCAGCACCTGAAACTACGGATACTGGAAGCCTGTGCTAGCATTTCTCCTGCGGTGTTGCTATCAGTGTGTGAAGAGTGGGAGAAAAGGGTTGCATTGACAATCCAACACAATGGGCAACACATTGAACACATTTTGTAAGTGGTCAGAAACTTATAAATAACTCATGAAAGAATAAAGTTACGTTACAACCAAACACACCATTGTTTTTCTTGTGAAATTCCTAATAAGTTTGATGTGTCAAATGACCCTCTTCCTATTGAAAAAACAAAAGTTGGATTCAAAATGGCCGACTTCAAAATGGCCGCCATGGTCACCACCCATCTTGAAAAGTTTCCCCCCTCACATATACTAATGTGCCACAAACAGGAAGTTAATATCACCAACCATTCCCATTTTATTAAGGTGTATCCATATAAATGGCCCACCCTGTATAATTCATATGACTATTTTTCACTTCCAAACCCATTCATAACTGTCCCCAACCTTATATCTCCAAGTATAGCAAAAAATACTAACCAAGATCTCCACTCTAGATACTGCGGAAAATGTTTCCTACAGGCAGGACCTTAAACAATATGATTCACGTTCTCAACCTAATCTGCCCCAAGCTCAAAAAATGCGATATGCCAGTAAACCTAGCTCAAGTCCTAGAGCAGAAACTAAACTGTCAGTTTTTTTAGTGACAGGAACTTGTAGAACCATTGCAATGTGCACTTTGGTTGTCCGGAGCTCAGCTGTTGCTCACAGCTTGTCAGCATTCTCATTATAGTCTGTAATACTGCATGTATTGCTTCCATGCCAATCATATTCTGGCCCGTAGATCATTTGATCGGGAATCAATGAGTCTGATTGACTGGTTTCATAGGGCCTCTCTACTTACGTCACAAAGCTGATCTTGACATGTGATTGGGACAATTAGCACCCTGATTGGTCAGATCCCCTTATGTTTACACTTTCCTAGCAACAACTTACTAGCCATCCAAAAGTCTGATTTAGAAAAGCCTATATTTTAGGTATACACATACACACACATATATATATATATATATATATATATATATACACACTCACCTAAAGAATTATTAGGAACACCATACTAATACGGTGTTGGACCCCCTTTTGCCTTAAGAACTGCCTTAATTCTACGTGGCATTGATTCAACAAGGTGCTGATAGCATTCTTTAGAAATGTTGGCCCATATTGATAGGATAGCATCTTGCAGTTGATGGAGATTTGAGGGATGCACATCCAGGGCACGAAGCTCCCGTTCCACCACATCCCAAAGATGCTCTATTGGGTTGAGATCTGGTGACTGTGGGGGCCATTTTAGTACAGTGAACTCATTGTCATGTTCAAGAAACTAATTTGAAATGATTCGAGCTTTGTGACATGGTGCATTATCCTGCTGGAAGTAGCCATCAGAGGATGGATACATGTTCTCATTCTGTTTACGCCAAATTCAGACTCTACCATTTGAATGTCTCAAAAGAAATCGAGACTCATCAGACCAGGCAACATTTTTCCAGTCTTCAACAGCCCAATTTTGGTGAGCTCGTGCAAATTGTAGCCTCTTTTTCCTATTTGTAGTGGAGATGAGTGGTACCCGGTGGGGTCTTCTGCTGTTGTAGCCCATCCACATCAAGGTTGTGCGTGTTGTGGCTTCACAAATGCTTTGCTGCATACCTCGGTTGTAACGAGTGGTTATTTCAGTCAACGTCGCTCTTCTATCAGCTTGAATCAGTCGGCCCATTCTCCTCTGACCTCTAGCATCCACAAGGCATTTTTGCCCACAGGACTGCCGCATATTGGATGTTTTTCCCTTTTCACACCATTCTTTGTAAACCCTAGAAATGGTTGTGCGTGAAAATCCCAGTAACTGAGCAGATTGTGAAATACTCAGACCGGCCCGTCTGGCACCAACAACCATGACACGCTCAAAATTGCTTAAATCACCTTTCTTTCCCATTCTGACATTCAGTTTGGAGTTCAGGAGATTGTCTTGACCAGGACCACCCCCCTAAATGCATTGAAGCAACTGCCATGTGATTGGTTGCATAGATAATTGCATTAATGAGAACTAGAACAGGTGTTCCTAATAATTCTTTAGGTGAGTGTATATATATGTGTTACACATGTAATTTTTGACTGCAGAGAACCTGTGGATATTATAAAAGTACACTATATGGACAAAAATTTTGGAGCACGTCTCTTAACCCCTTAAGGACCCAGGACGTACCGGTACGCCCTATTTCCCGAGTCCTTAAGGACCCAGGACGTACCGGTACGTCCTGACTTAAAATCTGTATTCCGGCGCCCCAGGGGTTAATTGGAACGGGATTTCGGCTGAAATCATTCAGCCGGCATCCCGTAACAATGCAGGGGGGGGTCATTTGACCCCCCCGTATCGGCGATCGCAGCAAACCGCAGGTCAATTCAGACCTGCGGTTTGCTGCGCTTTTTGCAGTTTCTGATCGCCGCGGTCCCTGACCGCGGGGATCAGAAACTTTAGAGTGGCTAAAATAAATATTTTTCACCCCCCCTGCACGATTTTATGCCGGAGGGTGGTGCGGGGGGGGGGTGTCGCATGCGGTGGGGGCGTTGCGGGAGGCGGGCGGTGCGGCAGGCGGGATCGCGATCCCCCGCCCGCCTCCCCATGAATGATCGTTGGCTTCTAGTGGTTATACCAGGGTGCCAGCACATTGCTGGCACCCTGGTATAAACGGCTGACATCTGTGAAGATGTCAGCCGTTTAACCCTTTCCATACCGCGGTCCGTACGGACCGCTGTATGGAAAAAGTTAACTGTCATCGGTCAGGGAGCTCCCTCCCTCTCCATCGGGGGGCTGCTGTGCCTTTGCAGCCCCCCGATGGAGAGGGAGAGAGCTCCCAGAGAGCCCCCCTCAGCCCCGTGCTTACCTTTCCCCGTCTGCGAAGTTCTGAGCAGACGGGGAAGGTTCCCATGGCAACAGGACGCCTGCTCAGGCGTCCTGCTGTCCATGGTGCTGAACAGATCTGTGCTAAAAGCATAGATCTGTTCAGTGTAAGTAAAATACAGTACAGAACAATATATATTGTACTGTACTGTATTATACAGACATCAGACCCACTGGATCTTCAAGAACCAAGTGGGTCTGGGTCACAAAAATGTAAAAAAAAGTGAAAAAAGTTAAGATAAAAAAAAAAACCATTTATTACTGAATAAAAATTAAAAAAATAAAATACACTACACATATTAGGTATCGCCGCGTCTGTAACGACCTGATCTATAAAACGGTCATGTTACTTTCCCCGCACGGTGAACGCCATAAAAATAAAAAAATAAAAACTATGAGAAAATTGAAATTTTGCCCACCTTACTTCCCAAAAAAGGTAATAAAAGTGATTTAAAAAAGTTGCATGTGCGCCAAAATAGTACCAATCAAACCGTCATCTCATCCCGCAAAAAATCATACCCTACTCAAGATAATCACCCAAAAACTGAAAAAACTATGGCTCTTAGACTATGGAAACACTAAAACATGATTTTTTTTGTTTCAAAAATGAAATCATTGTGTAAAACTTACATAAATAAAATAAAAAGTATACATATTAGGTATCGCCGCGTCCGTATCGACCGGCTCTATAAAAATATCACATGACCTAACCCCTCAGATGACCACCGTAAAAAAATAAAAACAAAAACGGTGTAAAAAAAGCCATTTTTTGCCATCTTACGTCACAAAAAGTGTAATAGCGAGCGATCAAAAAGTTATATGCACCCCAAAATAGTTCCAATCAAACCGTCATCTCCTCCCACAAAAAATGAGACCCTACTCAAGATAATCGCCCAAAAACTGAAAAAACTATGGCTCTTAGACTATGGAGACACTAAAACATTTTTTTGGTTTTAAAAATGAAGTTATTGTATAAAACTTACATAAATAAAAAAAATTGTATACATATTAGGTATCGCCGCGTCCGTGACAACCTGCTCTATAAAATTACCACATGATAAAACCTGTCAGATGAATGTTGTAAATAACAAAAAAAAAAACGTGGCAAAAAAGCTATTTCTTGTTACCTTGCTGCACAAAAAGTGTAATATAGAGCAACCAAAAATCATATGTACCCTAAACTAGTACCAACAAAACTGCCACCCTATCCCGTAGTTTCTAAAATGGAGTCACTTTTTTGGAGTTTCTACTCTAGGGGTGCATCAGGGGGGCTTCAAATGGGACATGGTGTCAAAAAAAACAGTCCAGCAAAATCTGCCTTCCAAAAACCGTATGGAATTCCTTTCCTTCTGCGCTCTGCCGTGTGCCCGTACAGCGGTTTACAACCACATATGGGGTGTTTCTGTAAACTACAGAATAAGGGCCATAAATATTGAGTTTTGTTTGGCTGTTAACCCTTGCTTTGTAACTGTAAAAAAATATTAAAATGGAAAATCTGCCAAAAATGTGAAATTTTGAAATTGTGTCTCTATTTTCCATTAAATCTTGTGCAACACCTAAAGGGTTAACAAAGTTTGTAAAATCAGTTTTGAATAGCTTGAGGGGTGTAGTTTCTTAGATGGGGTCACTTTTATGGAATTTATAATCTAGGGGTGCATCAGGGGGGCTTCAAATGGGACATGGTGTCAAAAAACCAGTCCAGCAAAATCTGGCTTCCAAAAACCAAACCGCGCACCTTTCACTCTACGCCCTACTGTGTGCCCGTACAGTAGTTTACGGCCACATATGGGGTGTTTCTGTAAACGGCAGAGTCAGGGCAATAAAGATACAATCTTGTTTGGCTGTTAACCCTTGCTTTGTTAGTGGAAAAAATGGGTTAAAATTGAAAATTAGGCAAAAAAATGAAATTCTCAAATTTCATCCCCATTTGCCAAAAACTCTTGTGCAACACCTAAAGGGTTAACGACGTATGTAAAATCAGTTTTGAATACCTTGAGGGGTGTAGTTTCTTAGATGGGGTCACTTTTAGGGAGTTTCTCCTCTAGAGGTGCATCAGGGGGCTTCAAATGGGACATGGTGTCAAAAAACCAGTCCATAAAAATCAGCCTTCCAAAAACCAAACGGCGCACATTTCACTCTACGCCCCGCTGTGTGCCCGTACAGTAGTTTACGGCCACATATGGGGTGTTTCTGTAAATGGCAGAGTCAGGGCAATAAAGATACAATCTTGTTTGGCTGTTAACCCTTGC
This sequence comes from Bufo bufo, assembly GCF_905171765.1. Lineage (NCBI taxonomy): Eukaryota > Metazoa > Chordata > Amphibia > Anura > Bufonidae > Bufo > Bufo bufo. The sequence goes on along the minus strand of NC_053390.1, from coordinate 444,978,136 downwards.
TTTGTTAGTGGAAAAAATGGGTTAAAATGAAAAATTTGACAAAAATATGAAATTCTCAAATTTCCTCCCCATTTGCCAATAACTCTTGTGCAACACCTAAAGGGTTAACAATGTATGCAAAATCAGTTTTGAATACCTTGAGGGGTGTAGTTTCTTAGATGGGGTCATTTTTGGGTGGTTTCTATTATGTAAGCCTCGCAAAGTGACTTCAGACCTGAACTGGTCGCTAAAAATTGAGTTTTTGTAAATTTCTGAAAAATTTCAAGATTTGCTTCTAAACTTCTAAGCCTTATAACATCCCCAAAAAATAAAATATCATTCCCAAAACAATTCAAACATGAAGTAGACATATGGGGAATGTAAAGTCATCACAATTTTTTGGGGTATTACTATGTATTACAGAAGTAGAGAAACTGAAACTTTGAAATTTGCTAATTTTTTTCAAATTTTTGGTAAATTAGGTATTTTTTTGTGCAAAAAAAATAATTTTTTTTACTTCATTTTACCAGTGTCATGAAGTACAATATGTGACGAAAAAACAATCTCAGAATGGCCTGGATAAGTCAAAGCGTTTTAAAGTTATGAGCACTTAAAGTGACACTGGTCAGATTTGCAAAAAATGGCCTGGTCCTTAAGGTGAAAATGAGCCCGGTCCTTAAGGGGTTAAGTCATTGACTTCAGGTGTTTCATTCTGTCCCATTTATGAAAGCATATATTATTCTAAAGAGCTCACTGAATTCCAGCATGGTACTGTTATAGGGTGCCACCATTGTAATAAGTCAGTTCGTGAACTTTATTCCCTCCTAGATATTCCACAAACAACTGTGAGTGTTATTATTGTAAAGTGAAAGCGTTAAGGATTCACTGCAACTCAAAGTGACAGACCTCGTAACGTTACAGAGTGGGGTGACAGAGTGCAGAAGAGCATAATGCATAAAAGTCACCAATTTTCTGCAGACTTAATAACTCAAACCTCCTCCGGCATTAACATTAGCAGAAAACCTGTACGTCGGGCAATCAGCTTTATGCAAGCCTTATCACCAAGCACAATGCAAAGCGTCGGATGGAGTGGTACAAAGTATGGCGCCACTGAACTGTGCAGACTAACCAATCAGAGCGTGTGCTGTGTTAAAATGCCGGTTTCAGGCTCTGAGCTCCACTGTGGAGATCAGAGCCTGAAATTAGGTATTATTCCCTCTGTGCCCTAGATGCCACCTGTGCTGCCTTATGCCACCTGTGCCCCTGATGCCCCCGTTCAGTCCTACAGTATGCAAAGACAACGGCCCAGGAATGGAGCCACCACCATCAGCAGCAAGTGTCAGCTGTAACATACAGCTAACACTCTGCTGCAACGATCAAAATCTGTGCTGGCACCAATCCTGGGGGTGTAACCCCTTAGATGCTACAGTCTGTAGCCACCCTCGACATCCATGGGGTTAACCGACGGAGGGAGCTCCCTCGCTGCCCCATCGGCCTGCCTGCTGCGATGGCAGCAGCCGGATTGTTCCATTGCAATCGGATGCCTTACAAAGACATCCAGGCTTGCCATATATCTAAGCCTGACAGCCTATGAGGAGTATAGCAGAGTATAGTCTAGCCATCAGCCCCACTGGATCTTCAAGATCAAAGTAGGAATTGAAAAAAAAAATCATAAAAATAAAAAAAGTTAAAAAAAATAATAATAAAAATTGAAATAAAAAAAAAGCCTCATTGATTGTCAAGATTCCACCTCTTTTTTTGCAAATATAACACGAGTTTGTTTAAATCAAGCACCCTATTTATTATTTTCACTAAATGCTTATTATATATGTGGATTTTAAAGTGCAATATGTTTTCAAATGTTTCATTTTTTGCCACAAGTAAACCAATATATTGATTGGGGGGAGTCACCTGTGTATAATTGCTATTCATTTCCAATTATAGGTTTTTGTTATTGCCACAAATAACATATAATTAAACCTTACATAATGTGATGAGATGGTTTTGACAATCCTACTGCTCTTCTCAAGTAGAGCGTTACTAATACACGAGCCATGGAAATAAATGTCTTTTTCTGATTTCCTTTAGGTCAGAACAAAAGATGTGCTGTTTGAGAGCATAAGTCATCTGATCTCCTATCATCTACATAACCAACAGCCAATTGTGGCAGCAGAGAGTGAACTGCACCTGAGGCAGGTGATAGCACGAAGAGTAACATCTTAGGTAAGACAACTGGTGCCTGGGAAAAGAAAAAATTATGTTCAAACAATTAGACAAATCCTGAAATGTGAAGTGATGATTACGGTTGTTGTGCATAGAAAAGCCTATGAGGCTTTGGCTGGCCATACACATTACACATGTTCAGCAGACGGATATCTTTCCTGACAGGCATACATGGTTGGTTCACCCAATAGCGATAGGTAGTAGGCTGTTGACAGACACCTCTGGTGACAGCTTATTTCTGAGAACTAGGGTAAGGCATGTTTAAATCCAAAGTACCTGACTCTTCTTTGCCCCAACAGTTGCCACGGAAGAAGAGTCAGGAGGATCCCATACATACATTTGGCTGGTCCTACTGAAATTGGCGGTTTCGGAAGACATCTAATGTTTATGGCCAGCTTTAGTTGTAAAGTACATAAATACATATGGTGAAGATGGTGTTTTCGGTGCTGTATGGCATGTTGATTACACACATACAGCATTTGTTCTGCTAAATCTGGAATCAGTGTCTGTTTCATCCAGCGCTGAATTTGATTTAAAAAAATTGCAGCAGTAAAATCACTGCACAGCACCGAAGCGGAGAAAAGACCTAAAGCCTCCTTCACATGTACAATGCGCTTGGAAAGTCTTCAGACCCTTTCACTTTTTTATGTTGTGGCCTTTTGCTAAATCACTGTTTCCCCCATCAATCTGCACTAAATACCCCATAATGAAAAAGTAAAAACAGAATTTTAGAATTTTTGCAAATTTATTAAAAAAGAAAAACGAAAATTTGGCATGGACATATTCAGACTAGAGATGAGCAAAGTTTTGAAAAATTTTATTCGGCCGATTCGCCAAACTTCGACAAGAAATTCTATTAGTTACGAATTAATTAGTCGCGAATGGCAATAAATCAGGTATATCCAGGCCACTCTGCCTAATCATATTGGTGGCCCAATCTCAGTGTGAAGCTTGGAACTTAACCACCTCAGCCCCCAGTGCTTAAACACCCTGAAAGACCAGGCCACTTTTTACACTTCTGACCTACACTACTTTCACCATTTATTGCTCGGTCATGCAACTTACCACCCAAATGAATTTTACCTCCTTTTCTTCTCACTAATAGAGCTTTCATTTGGTGGTATTTCATTGCTGCTGACATTTTTACTTTTTTACTTTTGTTATTAATCGAAATTTAACGATTTTTTTGCAAAAAAATGACATTTTTCACTTTCAGTTGTAAAATTTTGCAAAAAAAATGACATCCATATATAAATTTTGCTCTAAATTTATTGTTCTACATGTCTTTGATAAAAAAAAAATGTTTGGGTAAAAAAAAAATGGTTTGGGTAAAAGTTATAGCGTTTACAAACTATGGTACAAAAATGTGAATTTCCGCTTTTTGAAGCAGCTCTGACTTTCTGAGCACCTGTCATGTTTCCTGAGGTTCTACAATGCCCAGACAGTACAAACACCCCACAAATGACCCCATTTCGGAAAGTACACACCCTAAGGTATTCGCTGATGGGCATAGTGAGTTCATAGAACTTTTTATTTTTTGTCACAAGTTAGCGGAAAATGATGATTTTTTTTTTTTTTTTTTCTTACAAAGTCTCATATTCCACTAACTTGTGACAAAAAATAAAAACTTCCATGAACTCACTATGCCCATCACGAAATACCTTGGGGTCTCTTCTTTCCAAAATGGGGTCACTTGTGGGGTAGTTATACTGCCCTGGCATTCTAGGGGCCCAAATGTGTGGTAAGGAGTTTGAAATCAAATTCTGTAAAAACTGACCAGTGAAATCCGAAAGGTGCTCTTTGGAATGTGGGCCCCTTTGCCCACCTAGGCTGCAAAAAAGTGTCACACATCTGGTATCTCCGTATTCAGTAGAAGTTGGGGAATGTGTTTTGCGGTGTCATTTTACATATACCCATGCTGGGTGAGATAAATATCTTGGTCAAATGCCAACTTTGTATAAAAAAAATGGGAAAAGTTGTCTTTTGCCAAGATATTTCTCTCACCCAGCATGGGTATATGTAAAAAGACACCCCAAAACACATTCCCCAACTTCTCCTGAATACGGAGATACCAGATGTGTGACACTTTTTTGCAGCCTAGGTGGGCAAAGGGGCCCATATTCCAAAGAGCACCTTTCGGATTTCACTCGTCATTTTTTACAGAATTTGATTTCAAACTCCTTACCACACATTTGGGCCCCTAGAATGCCAGGGCAGTATAACTACCCCACAAGTGACCCCATTTTGGAAAGAAGAGACCCCAAGGTATTCGCTGATGGGCATAGTGAGTTCATGGAAGTTTTTATTTTTTGTCACAAGTTAGTGGAATATGAGACTTTGTATGAAAAAAAATATAAAAAAAATCATCATTTTCCACTAACTTGTGACAAAAAATAAAAAATTCTAGGAACTCGCCATGCCCCTCACGGAATACCTTGGGGTGTCTTCTTTCCAAAATGGGGTCACTTGTGGGGTAGTTATACTGCCCTGGCATTTTCCAGGGGCCCTAATGTGTGGTAAGTAGGTAAATGACCAGTGAAATCCAAAAGGTGCTCTTTGGAATATGGGCCCCTTTGCCCACCTAGGCTGCAAAAAAGTGCCACACATGTGGTATCTCCGTACTCAGGAGAAGTTGGGGAATGTGTTTTGGGGTGTCTTTTTACATATACCCATGCTGGGTGAGAGAAATATCTTGGCAAAAGACAACTTTTCCCATTTTTTTATACAAAGTTGGCATTTGACCAAGATATTTATCTCACCCAGCATGGGTATATGTAAAATGACACCCCAAAACACATTCCCCACCTTCTCCTGAGTACGGAGATACCAGATGTGTGACACTTTTTTGCAGCCTAGGTGGGCAAAGGGGCCCATATTCCAAAGAGCACCTTTCGGATTTCACTGGTCATTTTTTACAGAATTTGATTTCAAACTCCTTACCACACATTTGGGCCCCTAAAATACCAGGGCATTATACCTACCCCACAAGTGACCCCATTTTGGAAAGAATAGACCCCAAGGTATTCGCTGATAGGCATAGTGAGTTCATGGAAGTTTTTATTTTTTGTCACAAGTTAGTGGAATATGAGACTTTGTATGAAAAAAAATAAATAAAAAAAATCATCATTTTCCACTAACTTGTGACAAAAAATAAAAAATTCTAGGAACTCGCCATGCCCCTCACGGAATACCTTGGGGTGTCTTCTTTCCAAAATGGGGTCACTTGTGGGGTAGTTATACTGCCCTGGCATTTTCCAGGGGCCCTAATGTGTGGTAAGTAGGTAAATGACCAGTGAAATCCGAAAGGTGCTCTTTGGAATATGGGCCCCTTTGCCCACCTAGGCTGCAAAAAAGTGTCACACATCTGGTATCTCCGTACTCGGGAGAAGTTGGGGAGTGTGTTTTGGGGTGTCTTTTTACATATACCCATGCTGGGTGAGAGAAATATCTTGGCAAAAGACAACTTTTCCCATTTTTTTATACAAAGTTGGCATTTGACCAAGATATTTATCTCACCCAGCATGGGTATATGTAAAAAGACACCCCAAAACACATTCCCCAACTTCTCCTGAGTACGGCGATACCAGATGTGTGACACTTTTTTGCAGCCTAGATGCGCAAAGGGGCCCAAATTCCTTTTAGGAGGGCATTTTTAGACATTTGGATACCAGACTTCTTCTCACGCTTTGGGGCCCCTAGAATGCCAGGGCAGTATAAATACCCCACATGTGACCCCATTTTGGAAAGAAGACACCCCAAGGTATTCAATGAGGGGCATGGCGAGTCCATAGAAATTTTTTTTTTTTGGCACAAGTTAGCGGAAATTGATATTTTTTATTTTTTTCTCACAAAGTCTCCCGTTCCGCTAACTTGGGACAAAAATTTCAATCTTTCATGGACTCAATATGCCCCTCACGGAATACCTGGGGGTGTCTTCTTTCCGAAATGGGGTCACATGTGGGGTATTTATACTGCCCTGGCATTCTAGGGGCCCTAAAGCGTGAGAAGAAGTCTGGAATATAAATGTCTAAAAAATTTTACGCATTTGGATTCCGTGAGGGGTATGGTGAGTTCATGTGAGATTTAATTTTTTGTCACAAGTTAGTGGAATATGAGACTTTGTAAGAAAAAAAAATAATAATTCCGCTAACTTGGGCCAAAAAAATGTCTGAATGGAGCCTTACAGGGGGGTGATCAATGACAGGGGGGTGATCAATGACAGGGGGGTTGATCAATGACAGGGGGTTGATCAATAACAGGGGGGTGATCAATGACAGGGGGGTGATCAATGACAGGGGGGTGATCAATGACAGGGGGGTGATCAATGACAGGGGGGGTGATCAATGACAGGGGGTTGATCAATAACAGGGGGGTGATCAATGACAGGGGGGTGATCAATGACAGGGGGGTGATCAATGACAGGGGTGGTGATCAATGACAGGGGTGGTGATCAATGACAGGGGGGTGATCAGGGAGTCTATATGGGGTGATAACCACAGTCATTTATCACGCCCGTGTAAGGCTTCATTCAGACGTCCGGATGCGTTTTGCGGATCCGATCCATCCATCAGTGGATCCGTAAAAATCATGCGGACGTCTGAATGGAGCTTTACAGGGGGGTGATCAATGACAGGGGGGTAATCAATGACAGGGGGGTGATCAGGGAGTCTATATGGGGTGATCACCACAGTCATTGATCATGCCCCTGTAAGGCTTCATTCAGACGTCCGGATGCGTTTTGCGGATCCGATCCATCTATCAGTGGATCCGTAAAAATCATGCGGACGTCTGAATGGAGCTTTACAGGGGGGTAATCAATGACAGGGGGGTGATCAGGGAGTCTATATGGGGTGATAACCACAGTCATTGATCATGCCCCTGTAAGGCTTCATTCAGACGTCCGGATGCGTTTTGCGGATCCGATCCATCTATCAGTGGATCCGTAAAAATCATGCGGACGTCTGAATGGAGCTTTACAGGGGGGTGATCAATGACAGGGGGGTAATCAATGACAGGGGTGTGATCAGGGAGTCTATATGGGGTGATCACCACAGTCATTGATCATGCCCCTGTAAGGCTTCATTCAGACGTCCGGATGCGTTTTGCGGATCCGATCCATCTATCAGTGGATCCGTAAAAATCATGCGGACGTCTGAATGGAGCTTTACAGGGGGGTAATCAATGACAGGGGGGTGATCAATGACAGGGGGGTGATCAGGGAGTCTATATGGGGTGATAACCACAGTCATTGATCATGCCCCTGTAAGGCTTCATTCAGACGTCCGGATGCGTTTTGCGGATCCGATCCATCTATCAGTGGATCCGTAAAAATCATGCGGACATCTGAATGGAGCTTTACAGGGGGGTGATCAGGGAGTCTATATGGGGTGATCACCACAGTCATTGATCATGCCCCTGTAAGGCTTCATTCAGACGTCCGGATGCGTTTTGCGGATCCGATCCATCTATCAGTGGATCCGTAAAATCATGCGGACGTCTGAATGGAGCTTTACAGGGGGGTAATCAATGACAGGGGGGTGATCAATGACAGGGGGGTGATCAGGGAGTCTATATGGGGTGATAACCACAGTCATTGATCATGCCCCTGTAAGGCTTCATTCAGACGTCCGGATGCGTTTTGCGGATCCGATCCATCTATCAGTGGATCCGTAAAAATCATGCGGACATCTGAATGGAGCTTTACAGGGGGTTGATCAATGACAGGGGGGTAATCAATGACAGGGGGGTGATCAGGGAGTCTATATGGGGTGATCAGGGGTGATTAGGGGTGATCAGGGGCTAATAAGGGGTTAATAAGTGACGGGGGGGGGGGGTGTAGTGTAGTGTAGTGGTGCTTGGTGGGACTTTACTGAGCTACCTGTGTCCTCTGGTGGTCGATCCAAACAAATGGGACCACCAGAGGACCAGGTAGCAGGTATATTAGACGCTGTTATCAAAACAGCGTCTAATATACCTGTTAGGGGTTAAAAAAAACACATCTCCAGCCTGCCAGCGAACGATCGCCGCTGGCAGGCTGGAGATCAACTCTCTTACCTTCCGTTCCTGTGAGCGCGCGCGCCTGTGTGCGCGCGTTCACAGGAAATCTCGCGTCTCGCGAGAGGACGCGCCGGCGCGTCCAGGAGGAATGAATCAACCACCTCCAGGACGCGTCTGTGCGTACAGCGGTCCGGAGGTGGTTAAAGGGAACCTGTCATGAACTTTATGCTACCCGTATTTACCGCAGCCTAAATTAGAGACAGGTGAGTTCATTTCAGGGGTCTGTCATTTAAAGTTAAAAGTAAGTGGTTGCCGAGAACCAACATCACAATCATTGCAGACTGGGCCTGGAAAAGAGTCCTGGCCACCTGAGAAGAGTCCTGGTTATTCATGACTTCCTGCTCTCCCTGCCCACCTGCTGATGATTGACAGACTTCTACCTAGTTTTCTCCCTTTCTCTCTAGGAGAGAACTGCCAATCATCAGCAGATGGGTGAGAGTGCAGGAGATTATGTATAACCATGACTCTTCTCAAGTAGATTTGACTCTTTTCAAGGCCTGTTCTGCAATGCTTATGATGCTGGTTCTCAGCAACCACTGATCTTTAGCTCATGAGTGACACACCGCTGGAATCAGCATTTCTGTCAGTATTTTATGCTGCCTTCAGTGAGGTCAGCATAAAGTTGATGACAGGTTCCCTTTAAACTGCACTATTACAGGTGCAATTTATCACCATCTACATCACTGTGCAGTGCACCAAGATTCATAGCTAATCTCTTCTGTTAAACAAAAACAAAAGCATACAGCATCCTTCAGTAAAGCTAAAAACCTGTGCGCGCCCCTGCAGGAGCTGCGTCCAAATGTCCCCTTAGTGGGACAAAATAAAGAAATGGAAGCAGTGGCAATAAAGTAGTTGAGAATTTTTTTTTTCTTTTATTGCATGTTGTGGCAGTCAAAACACATGCTTTTTAATCCCCTCTGTTAGCTGTAGATTTACTGTGCATCAGTATTACAGTTCACTGTTAACGTCAGGTCTAATTTATCACCGTGGACTTAACTGTGCAGTGCCCCAAGATTCAAGTAGCGGTCCCATGACAGAGTGAGGAGGGTGGCAGCAGCAGTGGCAATAAGGCTGTATTCACATCACTGTTTATTTTTCCGTTCTTCTGATCCATCAGAAAAACTGAAAACTAAAAAAAAACAAAGCATTCATAAAGCCTCTTTCAGATGGTCAGTATTTGATCAGTATTTATAAGCCAAAACCAGGAGTGCATCCAAAACAGAGATATAATGTAATAAAAATATTTGCATCTCTTCTGTGTCTTCGACTCACTCCTGCTTTTGGCTTACAAATACTGATGCAAAATACTGACTGTATGAAAGAGGCCTTATGCTCAATTGGCATCCGTTTTGACCATTTACTTCAGAAATGCATGCAGGACTTTAATGGCCTGTTTCACATGGTCAGTATTTGGTCAGTATTTTGCATCAGGAGTAGGTCCAAAACAGAGATAAAATGTAATGGAAATATTAGCATCTCTTCTGTGTTTTGGACCTACTCCTGCTTTTGACTTACAAATACTGATCAAATACTAACAAAATACTGACTGTGTGAAAGAGGTCTTACGGATGCTTAAAATACAGGATGTTTTTTATTTTGTGTTCTTCTGACGGATAAGAAGATCGGAAAAATAAACTGTGATGTCAGCATGGAAAACAGGAACAATAGTGGCCCCATAACAGAGTAGGGATGGGGGCCAACAGCAGTGGCAGTAACAGGGCCAATAGTGGCCCCATGACAGAGTGGGGAGGGGGTCAGTAGTATTGACAGTTACAATAGTCGCCCTATGACAGAGTACAGAGGGGTGCAAGTAAAATATTTTTTTATTGTTTACAAAATCCTCCAAATAAATTGCCAGAAAAGAATGCCTAGGGTATATGTGACAAATACGTCTCTGATGTTTCAGTCAATTCCATTACCTTGGTCACAGAGTCACATAGGAAGAGATGAGAAGGTTGAAGAAGTCCCCATGGCTCAGACTGGAATCACTGTCTGCAGGGAAGGCACATGGCATGTAGGCTCTGAGCTACAGGGACTCCTTCAACCTTCTCCTCTCCTATGTGACTCTGTGACCAAGGTCGTGGAATTGACTGAAACGTCAGGGACGCATTTGTCACATATACCCTAGGGATCCTTTTTTGTCAATTTATTTGGAGGATTTAGTAAACAATAAAAAAAACATTTTACTTGCATCCTAATTTGAGTGTGCAGTGGTATTTTTCTTATTATTGGACTTGGGATCATACCCACTCCACTTTCCTCCTCACAAACGGACATAGAGTACAGCCCAACAACACTATTAGAGTACAGAAGGGGGCAACAGCAATACAGCACAAGATGGTGTCAGATCACAGTAGTAGCAGAACCCCACAGCAGGCTCAGTGGCATGCATATCCTTTTAAAAATGTAGGAATGGCAGTAGAGGGAGCGGGCAGGTGGCAGCATCAGAATTAGGAATGAGCAAAGAGAGCTTCGAATCCTAGATCTGAAGTCGCTTCCCTCAAAACTTCAGTTTAATGCTGTACGGAGATCCATCAGCATTAAAATGTATGGCCTCCGACAAGGCAAAGTCAGTCATTACAGAAGTCTCGTGAGACTTCGGTGAATAACTTCAGAATTTGATTTGTAAACTGGAAAACCATTTTAAAACTTGGATCTGAACTTGGCAGTTTCCTGGACATTTTAACAGCACTTGCAGTTCAGTGGAAGATTTGAGGAACAGGGTGACAGCAAGATTGAAGACGTGCACGATGCAGGGGGCATGGGTCAGCCCTCCCTGACACAGTGCAGACAACATGTTCTTCCCGTTATCAGTAACCATGGTCCCTATCTCCAGTTGGCGAGGAGACACCCAGTGTTTGATTTCTTTATTGATGACACGGAGCAGTTCCTCCCCAGTAAGGCTCCTTTCACCAAGGCTGACCAGGTGCAGAACCATGTGACAACGCCTAGCTTTGCATAGGTGATATGCTGGAGGACCACTGTGAACTGTACCTACCATATAGGGGAGGGTGAGGACAAGGTGGATGGTAAGGAGGCAGAGGAGGACATTGGTGCAGAAATCCCATTACAATGGAGAAGCGGCATTACCATCACCAGGCCAAGTTGATGATGTGCGTGGTCCAGAATGATATTTACCCACTGGGCTGTGAACTCCATATGTCAGTGCTGGTGTGAGCAGGGCTGGTAGAGGTTTTTTGGAAAAGTAATGTCGTGGACTCTCCACCTTGGCTGGGCACAAGCCATCAGTTCTCTGAAATGTGCAGAGTCAACTACATGGAAAGGGAGAGACTGTAGTACCAGGAACTTGGCCAGGTGCTTGTTCAGCTTCTGCACCGTTGGATGAGTGCACTAGTGATGAGCGGGAGGTGCCATATTCGATTTCGCGATATTTCGCGAATATTCGCATGAATATTCGTGTTATATTCGTCGAAATCGAATATTCGCAATTATTCCAATTATCGCGAAAATATTTTTTCGCATATTGCGAAAATTTATCTTGATAGTATAAGGCAACGTTCCTATGCTAATGACTATGGCTAGGCTAATATGTGTATTTTACGAAATTTCGTAATATTGCTCTAACTTCGTCTCTTAGAATATTACGAATATTCTAAAAGACGAAGTTAGAGCAATATTAAGAACATTTGCAAAAGTCGAAATTGCGATGCGAGTAATATAACACGAAATAGTCGCATGAAGATTTAAACTTAGCACTGCTATATTCCATATTCTAGCCTAATATGGAATATAGCCCTGCTAAGTTAGCACTGCTATATTCCATATTAGGCTAGAATATGGAATATAGCTGTGCTAAGTTTAAATCTTCATGCGACTATTTCGTGTTATATTACTCGCATCGCAATTTCGACTTTTGCAAATGTTCTTAATATTGCTCTAACTTCGTCTTTTAGAATATTCGTAATATTCTAAAAGACGAAGTTAGAGCAATATTACGAAATTTCGTAAAATACACATAGATTGTATTTAAGCTAATATACTGCTATAGTAATAATTTTTAATAGTGTACATATTTTACAAAACTTAAGTTCAGAAGAGGCAAAAAAAAATTACAGGAAAAAAAGGGATTATAGCACTATATTAGCTAAATTACAATCTATATGTGTATTTTACGAAATTTCGTAATATTGCTCTAACTTCGTTTTTTAGAATATTCGTAATATTCTAAGAGACGAAGTTAGAGCAATATTACGAAATTTCTAAAAGACGAAGTTAGAGCAATATTAAGAACATTTGAAAAAGTCGAAATTGCGATGCGACTAATATAACACGAAATATTCGCATGAAGATTTCAACTTAGCACTGCTATACTCCATATTCTAGCCTAATATGGAATATAGCAGTGCTAACTTAGCACAGCTATATTCCATATTAGGCTAGAATATGGAGTATAGCAGTGCTAAATTGAAATCTTCATGCGAATATTTCGTGTTATATTACTCGCATCGCAATTGCGACTATTGCGAAATTTCGTAAAATACACATATAGATTAGATTGTAATTTAGCTAATATGGAATATAGCAGTAAGTTGAAAACGCCACTGACTGGAGCAGTCAGGAAGCCAGGAATCCAAAGGACAGGTAAGAACAACTTTAGGGAAGTGGGAAAGAAAAAAATATAATAAAAAAAAAAATAAAAAAAACGAATATTCTATTTCGCGAATATATAGAACGATATTCTAAATATTCGCGAAATCTCGAAATTGCGATATTCGAGAAAAAAATTCGCAATTCGAATATTCGCGCTCAACACTAGAGTGCACACATACTGCTGTCTTTTAGCAATCGCCTTGATAATTGATTGCTGTCGAAATAAGTGATAAGAAGTAGGAGGAGCAGGAACATCAGGAGCAATAGATGAGATTGAAGTCGATGGGAAGAAACAAAAGCTTCCTTTTGCTGATGTTATCTAGACTGCTGGAAAGGGGGTGCCAGCTGGTGGGAGATGCAGCTGTTGCGTTGTTTTCCCACGCCACTTTATGGTGACACTCCAAATGTTGACGCAGGGCCGTTATGCCAACATTAGCACCCTGGCCCGGCTTTACCTTCTTCCCACACATCCTGCATGCCACCACGCTAACGTCCCCCAGCGAATTGGTGGAAAAATTCCCATACTTGCGAGTATGTCATTTTCCCTCCACCACTGTGTGATGCCTGCCTGCTGCTGCTTTTATGAACTCATGCACTGCTAATGTGTTCCTCACAGGTAGTCTCCCGAGTAGCAGATGGTATATCCCTCCTGCATTTGGCTGCAGATCTCCCACTGCTTCCACCCTGCTATCTCACGGGCACGCTGCCACCCTCACGCCCTGATGATGACTATGCCCTCTTTTCACCCGGCTCCCACGTGAAAGCGGCTACATCATTATAAACATCTGTTTGGTCGTCACTTGTGTCACCCTAACCTGTCTCTTGCACACGTCCCTGACCTCTCATAACATATGCACCCACCCGACTCATCGTCGGTAGTTGCATGCCTAGAGGATTCCGCATCAGACTTCTCCTCCAAGTCTGTGCTGGCCTGTAACTGCTGACTGTCCTCACAAAGCTCATCCTTGCTGAAAAGCAGAGAAGAGCCGGCGGCTATCATTACTTGGCTAGCAGAAGGAGCAGCAAAAGCAAGAGGCAGGTTCAGGACAGGTAAGGGCATATAGGCACGACCACTGGATAACAGTAGCAGCTCTGGCGGCTATCATTACTTGGCTAGCAGAAGGAGCAGCAAAAGCAAGAGGCAGGTTCAGGACAGGTAAGGGCATATAGGCACGACCACTGGATAACAGTAGCAGCTCTGGCCTGTTGCTTCGGCTGCTTCTGCTTCTACTTGTGCTGGCTGCAGCAACATTTTTGCCACTGCCTGTTCCTTTGGAGGACCCAGACAACTGTCTGTTGGCCATGGTGTACAGTAACAGTATCAGTATTGTAACGGATTAACAAAGAATGTGGCAGCAGTTGAACAAGATAAATATGGCGATATATTAGACCGCCCTTTAATACTGAGGCACAATAATTATACAGGTTAAACTCGAAAAATTAAAATATTGTGCAAAGTTCATTTATCTCAGTAATCCAACTTAAAAGGTGAAACTAACATATGAGATAGATTCATTACATGCAAGGCGAGATATTTCAAGCCTTTATTTATTATAATTTGGATGATTATGGCTTACAGCTTATGAAACCCCAAAGTCACAATTTTGAGGTACCCTTTGCTCAGGGGATATGGAGTAATTAGCTGACTAGAGTGTGACACTTTGAGCTTAGAATATTGAACCTTTTCACAAAATTCTAATTTTAAGCTGCATTACTGCAATTGCTTTTAATTTGCATTACTGAAATAAATGGACTTTTGTACGATATTCAAATTTTACGAGTTTCACCTGTATGTATAAGGTAACAGATTAACTGGGAATGTGGCAGCAGTTCAACAAGAGGCACACGGCGATATATTAGACCGCCCTAAAATACTGAGGCACAGTAATTCTATGTATAAACTAACAAATTAACTGGGAATATGGCAGCAGCTCAACAAGATGCACACGGCAATATATTAGACCGAGGGACAGTAATTCTACACATATATATATATAAAGTAACAGGTTAATGGGGATGTGGCAGCAGTTCAACAAGATGCACACAGTGATATACACTGCTCAAAAAAATTAAGGGAACACTTAAACAACACAATGTAACTCCAAGTCAATCACACTTCTGTGAAATCAAACTGTCCACTTAGGAAGCAACACTGAGTGACAATCAATTTCACATGCTGTTGTGCAAATGGGATAGACAACAGGTGGAAATTATAGGCAATTAGCAAGACACCCCCAATAAAGGAATGGTTCTGCAGGTGGTGACTACAGACCACTTCTCAGTTCCTATGCTTCCTGGCTGATGTTTTGGTCACTTTTGAATGCTGGCGGTGCTTTCACTCTAGTGGTAGCATGACACGGAGTCTACAACCCACACAAGTGGCTCAGGTAGTGCAGCTTATCCAGGATGGCACATCAATGCGAGCTGTGGCAAGAAGGTTTGCTGTGTCTGTCAGCGTAGTGTCCAGAGCATGGAGGCGCTACCAGGAGACAGGCCAGTACATCAGGAGACGTGGAGGAGGCCGTAGGAGGGCAACAACCCAGCAGCAGGACCGCTACCTCCGCCTTTGTGCAAGGAGGAACAGGAGGAGCACTGCCAGGGCCCTGCAAAATGACCTCCAGCAGGCCACAAATGTGCATGTGTCTGCTCAAACGGTCAGAAACAGACTCCATGAGGGTGATATGAGGGCCCGACGTCCACAGGTGGGGGTTGTGCTTACAGCCCAACACCGTGCAGGACGTTTGGCATCTGCCAGAGAACAGCAAGATTGGCAAATTCGCCACTGGCGCCCTGTGCTCTTCACAGATGAAAGCAGGTTAACACTGAGCACATGACAAACGTGACAGAGTCTGGAGACGCCGTGGAGAACGTTCTGCTGCCTGCAACATCCTCCAGCATGACCGGTTTGGCATTGGGTCAGTAATGGTGTGGGGTGGCATTTCTTTGGAGGGCCGCACAGCCCTCCATGTGCTCGCCAGAGGTAGCCTGACTGCCATTAGGTACCGAGATGAGATCCTCAGACCCCTTGTGAGACCATATGCTGGTGCGGTTGGCCCTGGGTTCCTCCTAATGCAAGACAATGCTAGACCTCATGTGGCTGGAGTGTGTCAGCAGTTCCTGCAAGACGAAGGCATTGATGCTATGGACTGGCCCGCCCGTTCCCCAGACCTGAATCCAATTGAGCACATCTGGGACATCATGTCTCGCTCTATCCACCAACGTCACGTTGCACCACAGACTGTCCAGGAGTTGGCAGATGCTTTAGTCCAGGTCTGGGAGGAGATCCCTCAGGAGACCGTCCGCCACCTCATCAGGAGCATGCACAGGCGTTGTAGGGAGGTCATACAGGCACGTGGAGGCCACACACACTACTGAGCCTCATTTTGACTTGTTTTAAGGACATTACATCAAAGTTGCATCAGCCTGTAGTGTGTTTTTCCACTTTAATTTTGAGTGTGACTCCAAATCCAGACCTCCATGGGTTGAAAAATTTGATTTCCATTTTTTTTTTTTTGTGTGATTTTGTTGTCAGCACATTCAACTATGTAAAGAACAAAGTATTTCAGAAGAATATTTAATTAACTCAGATCTAGGATGTGTTATTTTTGTGTTCCCTTTATTTTTTTGAGCAGTGTATTAGACCGCCCTAAAATACATAGGCACAGTAATTCTATGTCTAAACTAACAAATTAACTGGGAATGTAGCAGCAGTTCAACAAGATGCACATTGCTATTACACTCAATGTGCACTGTCCCTGCTGTCTCCCTATGCTCTCCCCACATTCTCTAAAAACTCTCCCGCGATCTCCCTACACTGTCTATGCACTCTCCCTATCCAATATTCATCCATTAGTAGCTTTATGCAACACTGTCCCTAGCGCATAAGCACTTGTCATGTCTCTCCCTAAGCTCAGCTCCCAGTGGAGACTGCGGGGGATGATTGTTTATAGGGCTGTGACATCAGAGGGGATGGTTACCTGCGGATTGGCTGGCTACATGACATTATGAGTCATATCGCATTCCCAGGCTTCTTACCTTCCCTTTGTAACACGTGCAGCAGCCACAAAGTGCGAGGAAATTTGGATTTGTGGCAAATCAAATTTTTCCTAAACTTCGAATCGAATTCCACTTCAGATGCTTCGATTTGCTCAACAGTAATTAAGACCCTTTGCTATGACACCTGAAATTTAGCTCTGGAGACCTCCCATTTCTCATGATCATCTTTGAGATGTTTCTATACCTCGATTGGAGTCCACTTGTGATAAATTCATTTGATTGGACATGATTTGGAAAGACACACCCTTGTCTATATAAGGTTTCACAGCTGACCGTTCATATCAGAGCAAAAACCAAGAAATTGAGGAGGAAAGCACTGCCTACAGAGCACAGAGACAGGAAGAAGTTTAGAACAACCGGAACTCCTTCTGCAGCTGGCTGCCCTACCAAACTAAGTAATCGGGGGAGAAAGGGTCCCTATGAGAGGTGACCAAGAGCCCAATGGTCACTGGTTTGAGCTCTAAAGATCCTGTGTGCATATGGGAGAAACTTCTAGAAAGTCAACCATCACTGCAGCACTCCACCAATCTCGGCTTTATGACAGAGTGGCCAGAAAGAAGCATCTCCTCAGTAAAAGTCCCATTAAAGCTGCTTGAAATTTGCAAAAAATCACCTAAAAGACTCTCAAACTGTGAGAAACAATATTCTCTAGTCTGATGAAATCAAGATTAAACTTTTTAGCCTCAATTCTAAGCATCACATCTGGAGGAAACCAGGCACTGCTCATTACCTGCCCAATACCATCCCTACAGTAATGAATGGTGGTGGCACCATCATGCTATGGGGTTGTTTTCCAGCAGCTGGGACAGGGAGACTGATCAGGGTTGATGAAAAGCTGAATGGAACAAAGTAAAGACAATAACTGTAAGCACATAGTCAAGACGACACAGCAGTGGCTTAGGGACAACTCTGTGAATGTCCTTGAATTGCCCAGCCAGAGCCCTGACTTGAACCTAATTAAACATCTCTGGAGAGACCTGAAAATGGCTGTACAGTGACGGTCCCTATCCAACCTGACAGAGCTTGAGAGGAGTGCAAACCTTGTGGCATTGTACTTGAAAAGACTGGAGGCTGTAATTGTTGCTAAAGGTACTTCAATTAAGTTCTGAATAAAGTAATACTTATGTCAATGCCAATTCTCATTATGGAGTATTGAGTACACAATGATGAGGGAAAACTTGACTATCTATTTATTTATTTATTTTTTGCCAGAAGGCTGCAGGATCACAAAATGTGAAAAAAGTGAGTCTTAAGACTTTCCTAATGCATTGTACTTTTTTCAGTAGTTGAAAATGCATGTGAAAAAACACACCATGAATGTCAAGCATTTTTTTTTTTTTAAGAATTTTATTTATTGACATTTATTTATTTACTTAGGACATTTTGTGCAAGTATTTTTTGCTGGTGATTTTGAAGTTCTATAGTGAAGCCTTTGGAGAAAACCTAAAAAAAATGCCATACCTACAACATGCTGCGTTTTGATAAAAAGTTCACTGACCTAAAATGCCAACAGAAATGCAAAAGAAACCTAATTAATGTGAATTTAGATTTTACAACTTTTTATTATAGACTTTATTGTAACATCTGGCAGATACATTCTCGCAAACTATCAAGACAGAGACATGTGATTTCCTATTTCATTCACAGAGAATACTTCAGTAGATGGACTGGCAATCTCCCATAATGGTCAGTTTTATTGATGATACAATAGGCCACCCACCCCAACTTACAAGGTATAGGAATATAGGGGTGTGCAATGATTTTGGAATATAGAGATGTGCAGAGAGTATGGGGATATAGGGTGTGCAGTGACTATGGGAATTCAAGGCTCTTTAATACAAGCGATACAGTCAGGATCTGTTAAAAAAAAAAAAAAAAAGATGGTTTTCAATGCAAGTTCAATCAGTTTTGTCTGCGATTGTGTTCAGTGTGTGCATTTTGTCCATGGGGACGCAATCAGTTTTGATGCGTTTTTCAAGCGTGAAAAATAACTATCTACATCTCCTAGCAACCGTCAGTGAAAAATGCATGCATCTGGATTCCTGCCATTTTTCCCACAAGCCCCATTCACTTCTATGGAGGCAGAGCTGCATGAAAAATGCACAATATAGAACATGCTGCGATTTTTCCTGAATGCAGAGATAATGCGTGAAAAATGGACAGAGACCTATTGAAATGAATGGGTCAGGATTCTGTCCGGATGCTATGCGTTCACAACACGCATCACATCCAGATGGAAAACTCGCTCGTGTGAAAGAGCGAACGCTTAGCACCAGGACTGAATCCTGACTCATTCATTTCAATAAGTCTGTTCACATGCACATTTTTCATTGATCATCTCTTGCTGAGAGTTTTAGTCCTCTCCTCTTATACTCCCTCTCTGAACCAGGGGTGGACTGACAACTCATGGGGCCCCCGGGCAATAGGAGATTATGGGGCCCTTGTGTCCCCGCCAACCCTCAAGCCACAGCCCCACCCACATATCGCACCACGCCCCCGCTTCAGGCTCATGTGGGCCCTTGGGTGATAAAGTCTCAGTGGGCCCCCCTATACAGTGATAAATCTGAGTACAGAAAATGTAGTAGTGTTACCTGCAGTCCTATGTAAAAACACAGATAACACTGTCCTGATAATGTGGTAGTGTTACCTACGTCCTTAGTGTGCCTCCCTGTGTCTCCCATGGACTCCATGCTGGCGGCGCTGCCTCCTCTTCCATCTTCTTCTTCTTGCCCCGCACAGAACGTCCTGATGCAGCTGCGTCAAGACATAGGAACACTGTGGGCATGGTGATAGTGACACACACAGGGAGAGACACATACACAGGGACAGACACACACACACAGGGACAGACACACACACACAGGGAGAGACACACACACAAAGGGAGAGACACACACACACACAAAGGGAGAGAGACACACACAGGGAGAGAGACACACACACAGGGAGAGACACACACACAGGGAGAGACACACACACAGGGAGAGACACACACACAGGGACAGACACACACACAGGGACAGACACACACAAAGACACACACACAGCGAGAGACACACACACACACAGGAACAGACACACACACAGGGACAGACACACACACACACAGGGAGAGACACACACACACACACAGTGAGAGACACACACACACACACACACACAGGAACAGACACACACACACAGGGACAGACACACACACACACACACGGAGAGACACACACACAGGGACAGACACACACACAGGGACAGACACACACAAAGACACACACAGCGAGAGACACACACACAGGGACAGACACACACACAGGGACAGACACACACACACACACGGAGAGACACACACACAGGGACAGACACACACAAAGACACACACACACAGGGAGGGACAGACACACACACACACAGGGAGGGACAGACACACACACACACACACACACACACACACAGGGACAGACACAGACACACGCACACAGGGACAGACACACACACACAGGGACAGACACACACACACAGGGTCAGTTTTTCTCTCAGTTTTTCTCTCATTGCACTGATGAATGTGGGGGACTAAATAATATGTATGTTGGGAATAAAATTTATTATTTAGTAAAAGCAGTGGTGTGCCTAGGTTGTTTGGCACCCGGGGCGGGTCCTTTCTCTGGCCCCAATTCTTTACAAAAATCGTACCCCCTCACAGTAGTATTGGCCTTATTGTACAACCTTCACAGTAGTTTTGTACAGATATGTGCCCCCTAACAATAGTTATGCCTACATTGTGCCCCCTAACAGTCGTTATGCCCACATTGTGCCCCTTCACAGTTGTAATGCCCTCTTTGTGCCCCCCTCACAGTAATAATCCCCATTGTGCCTCCTTCACAGTAATAATGCCCCTTAATAGTAATAATGCCCATTTTCCCCCTTCACAGGAATAATGCCCATTGTCCCCTTAATAGTAATAATGCCCATTGTGCCCCCTTAATAGTAATAATGCCCATTGTGCCCCCTTAATAGTAATAATGCCCACTGTGTCCCCTTCACAGTAATAATGCCCATTGTGCCCCCTTCAAAGTAATAATGCCTATTGTGCCCCCTTCACAGTAATAATGCCCTCTGTGTCCCCTCCATTGTAGAAATCCCCATTGTGCCCCCTTAATAGTAGTAATGCCCATTGTGCCCCTTCACAGTAATAATGCCCTCTGTGCCTCCTTTATAGTAGTAATGCCCTCTGTGCACCCTTTAGAGTAGTAATTCCCTCTGTGCACTGTGCCCCCTCCATAGTAGAAATGACCATTGTGTGCCCTTCACATTAGCAATGCCATTGTGCCCCCACCAGAGAAGAAATGCCCATTGTGCTCCCTTCTGAATAGATATGCCCATTGTGCCCCCTTCACATTAGCAATGCCCTCTGTGCCCCCTCCAGAGTAGAAATGCCCATTGTGCCCCCTTCACATTAGCAATGTCATTGTGCCCCCTCCAGAGAAGAAATGCCTATTGTGTTCCCTTCACATTAGCAATGCCATTGTGCCCCCACCAGAGAAGAAATGCCCATTGTGCTCCCTTCAGAATAGAAATGCCCATTGTGCCCACTTCACATTAGCAATGCCCTCTGTGCCCCTCCAGAGTAGAAATGCCCATTGTGCACCCTCCATAGTAGAAATGCCCATTGTGCCCCCTTCACATTAGCAATGCCATTGTGCCCCCTCCAGAGAAGAAATGCCCATTGTGCCCCCTCCAGAGTATAAATGTCCATTGTGCCCCCTCTATAGTAGAAATGCCCATTGTGCCCCCTTCACATTAGCAATGACCATTGTGCCCCCTCTGTGTTAAAAAACTAAACAAAAAAAAGCACAGGATTGTGTTCATGGAGTCCATGGGAGACCATGAAAAAGTATTGCGATACTCGATACCATTCGATACCACGCGAAAAAAATAAACCAAAAAGGCCACGTGCATTCCGCATTTTAAAAAATGGCGAATCGCGCAGTTTCTATTTATTTTTTCTGTTCCGGCGTTCACCGCATAGATTTTTTTTTTATATTTTAATAGTTTGGACTTTTCTGAAGTGGCGATCTGTAATATGTTTATTTATTATTTATACATTTTATATGGCTGCCATGGTAACCGATCGGAGCCCCAGGATTACACTGCTGGGGCTCCGATCAGAAGCTGCCACTGCCACTGCCACTGCCACCAATGAGGGGGAGGGGAGAGGACCCTGTGGCCACTGCCACCAATGATTTTAATACTGGGGGGGTTGAGAGGGGTCGGTGCACTGTGCCACTAATGATTTTAATAGGGGGGGTTGAGGGGGGGGGAGGGCGCACTGCGCCACCAATGATAATTAGCCCTTAATACAGGAGGCGGGTACTGGCAGATCAGCGGCAGTTAACCCCTCAGGTGCCGCACCTGAGGGGTTAACTGCTGCTGATCGCAGCTCCCTGTCAGGGGCAGGGTGCCGGCAATGTGATTCTGCTGCCGGTACCCGCCTCCTGTATTATGTGTTAAAGTCTACTTTTCCTGGGTCCAGACTTTCAGTATTAGGCTACACAGAGCGGCGCCCAGAGATGTCGCAGCACTTACTATTATTCCTGGGCGCCGCTCCGTTCGCCCGCTGTGCCCCATTACTGTCTCATCTCCTGCTCCATATGCCAATTACTATCGGAGCAATGGGGAGGAGACATCAGCTTCTCTAGTGGGCGTTCCTTCTCTCTGGCTGTAGAGCTGTCCAATCGCAGCGCAGGAAGAAGGAACGCCCACTAGAGAAGCTGCTGTCTCCTCCCCATTTCTCCCATAGTAATTGACATATGGAGCAGGAGAGGAGACAGTAATGGGGCAAAGCGGGCGAACGGAGCGGCGCCCAGGATTAATGGTAAGTGCTGGGACATCTCTGGGCGCCGCTCTGTGTAGGAAAAGTCGTATCATTGGTGGCGCAGTGCGCCCGCCCCTCCTCCGCCCTCTCTCCGTTCTTTTGTGGCAGCGGCAGCACAGGGGGGAGGGAGGACAGCGCTCTCATGTTCAGAGATACTAGACTGCGCAGAAGTGCAGCCACGGCCTAGTCCCCCCGAGGTTCAACTCCACCTTTAGCAAGGAGTGTTCCGATAATAATGTAGGTTGATATTCTGTGGAGTGGACAAGCAGAAACATTGCATCATTAACCAGCGACAGATCTATTCGGGATAGGGTTTGGTATGTGGATGAGCTACAAGAATATCTACATTCTAGCGGATGTCTTACTCTCCATATGTCTATTAGCCACACCTCTTTCATAATGTTTGTCAACGCCGACTACCCGAAGATCTCCCAGCTCCCTTCATTCTACATCTATCTAGTTGATCATTCAAAGTACAGTTATAGTCCCCTATAAGCATCCACGGGACCCTGGGTACTCTGCTAAAAAATCTAAAATCATTCTTAAAGTGGTCGGCGCAAACGGCGGGGGAATGTAGACCGCCACCAGTATCATTTGAGTACCTTCTTTGTTACATAATACACAGACGAACCTCCCCTCTACATCTAAAAGTTCCCTAATACCCTCAAATCTAATACTTTTATGCACTAATATACACTGCTCAAAAAAATAAAGGGAACACTTAAACAACACAATCTAACTCCAAGTCAATCACACTTCTGTGAAATCAAACTGTCCACTTAGGAAGCAACACTGAGTGACAATCCATTTCACATGCTGTTGTGCAAATAGGATAGACAACAGGTTGAAATTATAGGCAATTAGCAAGACACCCCCAATAAAGGAGTGGTTCTGCAGGTGGTGACCACAGACCTCTTCTCAGTTCCTATGCTTCCTGGCTGATGTTTTGGTCACTTTTGAATGCTGGCGGTGCTTTCACTCTAGTGGTAGCATGAGACGGAGTCTACAACCCACACAAGTGGCTCAGGTAGTGCAACTTATCCAGGATGGCACATCAATGCTAGCTGTGGCAAGAAGGCTTGCTGTGTCTGTCAGCGTAGTGTCCAGAGCATGGAGGCGCTACCAGGAGACAGGCCAGTACATCAGGAGACATGGAGGAGGCCGTAGGAGGGCAACAACCCAGCAGCAGGACCACTACCTCCGCCTTTGTGCAAGGAGGAACAGGAGGAGCACTGCCAGAGCCCTGCAAAATGACCTCCAGCAGGCCACAAATGTGCATGTGTCTGCTCAAACGGTCAGAAACAGACTCCATGAGGGTGATATGAGGGCCCGACGTCCACAGGTGGGGGTTGTGCTTACAGCCCAACACCGTGCAGGACGTTTGGCATTTGCCAGAGAACACCAAGATTGGCAAATTCGCTACTGGAGCCCTGTGCTCTTCACAGATGAAAGCAGGTTCACACTGAGCACATGTAACAGAGGTGACAGAGTCTTGACACGCCGTGGAGAACGTTCTGCTGCCTGCAACATCCTCCAGCATGACCGGTTTGGCATTGGGTCAGTAATGGTGTGGGGTGGCATTTCTTTGGAGGGCCGCACAGCCCTCCATGTGCTCGCCAGAGATAGCCTGACTGCCATTAGGTACCGAGATGAGATCCTCAGACCCCTCGTGAGACAATATGCTGGTGCCTTTGGCCCTGGGTTCCTCCTAATGCAAGACAATGCTAGACCTCATGTGGCTGGAGTGTGTCAGCAGTTCCTGCAAGACGAAGGCATTGATGCTATGGACTGGCCCGCCCGTTCCCCAGACCTGAATCCAATTGAGCACATCTGGGATATCCTGTCTCGCTCTATCCACCAACCTCACGTTGCACCACAGACTGTCCAGGAGTTGGCAGATGCTTTAGTCCAGGTCTGGGAGGAGATCCCTCAGGAGACCGTCCGCCACCTCATCAGGAGCATGCACAGGCGTTGTAGGCAGGTCATACAGGCACGTGGAGGCCACACACACTACTGAGCCTCATTTTGACTTGTTTTAAGGACATTACATCAAAGTTGGATCAGCCTGTAGTGTGTTTTTCCACTTTAATTTTGAGTGTGACTCCAAATCCAAACCTCCATGGGTTGAAAAATTTGATTTCCATTTTTTAATTTTTGTGTGATTTTGTTGTCAGCACATTCAACTATGCAAAGAACAAAGTATTTCAGAAGAATATTTAATTAACTCAGATCTAGGATGTGTTATTTTTGTGTTCCCTTTATTTTTTTGAGCAGTGTACTTACTCCCCTGGAATGTGAAGATAGGACCGCATGAGACGCATATCCCACCCATGGCTTTTTTAGCCATTGTAGTGTATTCTTAGTCAAATGCATCTCTTGTAAACAACATATAGCCGGCTGAAACCGCATTAAGTAGCTAAAAATACTATGTCGTTTAGTCGTATCAGCCATTCCATTCCAGTATCAGCCCTCACATTCCAGCTGAGTATTCTAATCATACGTGTCATAATTAAAAATGGAAACAGAAAAGTGATCTCCACTCATTAAGGTCCTATGGTGCATTAATTCCAAACTTTGTATTGTCCCCGTACCTAAGCCGGAGTGAGTGCCCTCCCTCCCTTATCCGTTACCAAAATAAAGGATTTAATCCCAAATGAAACACTGCTAATCATCCCATAACTGGGGCACTCACTAACAAACTTGCCCACCATTGAATGCAGCATATTTAACCCTTTAACTCTCAACCTCCCAAAACACAACCTGTAAACTGTGAACAACACTTCCTGTGCTACTCACGCTCCTGCATCAGAGGAGTTTGGTGATAAAGTGTTAATCAGATTGTCCCATCTGTGGAGCCGTCCTATGACGAGATGTTCTCCTGCACACTATGATACTAAAAAAAAATTGAAAATGGAAATAAAAGGAGAAAAAAGATATAGGAGGGAAAACAACAGCTCCATCCATATGCAATTGTGCGTGCATCTCTTCCTAGGTGCTGTCTTCTCAAGTGTCCTTATTCTACTCCTTCAGTTGACTTTCATGATGATCCAACCATTATGCCGCCTCTTCTGGATCTTCAAGGAACCTGGTAGATCCTAGAGCCACCACTCTTAGTTTAGCTGGGAAAAGCATAGAGTATTGGACTTGCAAGTTTCTGAGTCTTCTCTTGACATCTAGAAAGCGTGTCCTCCTCTTCTGGACCTCTGTAGAATAATCCGGAAAAATTGAATTTGAATTTTTGTCCCATTTATGACCAGATCTGTATTATCACGTGCTTGCGGCAATATGGTATCTCTATCTTAAAAATGCAATATTTTAGCAAGTATTGGTCTTAGCGGTCTACCAGGCGGTAGCGGTCTTGTGGGCACCCGATGAGCCCTTTCTACAGCATACAGTGAAGACAGTTCTTTGTCTTTAAATTTCTGCTGAATCCATTTTTCTATATAGTCCGTGGCGTTTGCCCCTTCCGTCTTTTCAGGGACCCTCACTATTCTGATATTATTACGGCGTGATCTATTTTCCAAATCATCAGCCTTTGAGGGTAGTGTTACAGCTTGCAACTGCCACCATGATGTCTTTGAGGGTGGGTTCCTGTTCAAGGGATTTATGGGGAGCGTCTTTCCCCTGTATGACTTCTTTAGAAGCAGGGACGTGGCAGCCATTTTCTCCCTCCCCCTCTTCATCTGAGGATCTTTCCTCCTGGTCAGAGGAGGACATTATTGCAATCCCTTTATTTTGAGACCAGTCCCTCACCCCCTCCGACACCTTTGCAAACCTGCTTAAGCACGCTGCCGCGCTCTGGCTCACCACCTCCTGATGTCTTTCCTCTTCCTCCGTGCCGGCTCCATGTTGGTTGAGCTCTGCTCTATCTGTTCTCACGGCGTTCTTCTCCCTCTTCGGCATGTTGGCGCACACATATGTGCCTTGCAGGTGAATCTCCCCTCTCCCAGGCTCCTTTCCAGGCTCTTCTCTTCCACCAGAGATCTGTGATCATCAGGATGTTTCAGGATGCCATCAGGAGCGCTCCAAAGTGCGTAGCAAGCCATGCAGCGGTAAGCCACGCCCCCTTTCCCCCATTATTTAGTGCATTTCTTACTCCAGTAATAATAGAATTAATCTATGAAGTGCTTGAGTGCCTCTGGATGTGTTGGTTTTATCTTGTTTATTAGTCAGCATCCCTCACTGGACTGACTCTCAGTTTACATAGTCCTTACCCCATCTATGCTGTAATCAATAAGTTTCTCTTATGTTCTGGATCTTTCCCCTCTGTATACTGTGAGCATAAACTGTCTTCTGTGACATGCAATTTTCCCCTCCCTGTGCTGTCATGATAATATGTATTCTGAGTCCTGGACCATTCCTTTCTATGTGAGCCTAAAATTATGGGAAAGAGAGTCTATGGCAGTATAGTACTGGCAGACTGCCTGTATTTAAACATGCCAAAGGCTGGAGGAGAACTGCTGGATGCAAGAGCAGCACAATGGGAAACTAAAAGTCAACAAAAGCAGACCAGAGCACTGGGGAAGGCTGGAATGTATCCTCACAGTGTTGTCAGCAAAAGCAGAAGGTAATTGTGAGACGCTCTAAAACTCATTTAACTTTAACAGGAGCCAGCACCTTGCCTAAGCAGCACACTCAGCCAGCCAGAATCCTACTCTGTACTGTTGACACAAGCACCCTGAAACAGCTATCTATGGATGTGCAATGAGCAGGACCGTGGTACGGTTAGGCGGACGCCAAAATTATGCAGTGGGTCCGGATATGGATATAGAAGTCTATTGTTTTTGTTTGTGACGCCAATTGCAGCGTGCGCAGGGTACAGTCTCAGGGCTCTTAAGGTGTTGCAACTCACGTACCAGGTGAGGAATGCCAGAGTGGGGTAATGTCTCTGTGTACTAGTAGGTATAGTGTCAACGGTGTCTCCTACCTTGGTACGGCTGGACTCCTGGATCCTGGCTCACTTGCAATAAATGAATGTTGCTAGTAGGAGTAATTGAGGAACTTGGTAGAATGAGATCCAGACTTGAAAAGTAATTCAACTTGTCTTTACTGGAGGCAGCATTAATCCACATGAGTTACAGCAATAGTCTTGGGTCCCAACAGGTATTGGCAATATATGGCAGGGATTACTATCTCTTCTGCTTCTATCATATGCCTGGAGAATATGGCAGGAATCTATATCTTCTGCTCTGTCTATCTTCTGCTGTGCATGGGACTGACTAGCTGAGGAGGAATTTGGCTTCTCCTGGTCTCTGGATGTTACTCACAGTTATGCTCACAGGGAATGGTTCGTCCTGGAGATCTGGAGGTTCTGCTTGTTTGTCAACCAGCTGAGGCTGAAGGCTCAGGCTGGGGATGAAGATCTTTGGTCTCAGCCGAGACTAGATTCTGGGTTGGGATCCCTAGAACTGGGAGCTCCTACCAGCACAGTCTTCCCCTGGCCGGGGTGGCTGGCACACTCAACTTAACTTCCTTTCCTCCCCATGAGACAGGACATGGGCCAGCCCACTTCTGCTCAAAGAGGGAGGAGCTAAACTGAAATAAACCATTCCAGTCTAGATATGCTAAACTGAACTAAGGCCCTGCTGACACATTGCTGCCACCTGCTGGTGTACATGAAAATTACAGCAAATACATGTAACAGGCTTAGAATATGCACATTTGTGAGGAATATTAAATAAAATCACATTAGATGACAAGGCACATGTTCCCAACAAATACTAGCGGGGAAAAAGAGTTTAGTAACATAACTCTGGGATGTTACAGATGGATATTTGGTTTGGCCCTTGCCATGTCCCAAGGCATGTTAAGAAGTTGGACTCTGACTCATAGGGAGCCACTAGTGAGATTGTTCTCTTTTCCTGGGAGATACCTCTTTGTAAAAAAAAATTCCCCATGGAGCATTGCCAATAAGTCTCCATATACAGCTGGTCTCTTTAAGTAGAACCAGCATTCTGCCTAAGCTCAAAAAAGAAAAAAAAACTGTGCTTCTAATGCCAGCAGATGTAAGGTAGCTATCCTATGTCAATGTTCAACCTGCAGATGAAGTACTGGCTTAGCTATAATCCTGTTATATCTCAAAGCCTGTGAAAAAGGCCAAACATTGACTTGTAGGATAGCTACCTTACATCTGGTGGCATTAAAGACTCAGCTTTCTTTTCTTTTTGGAGAGTGAGCTAATTTGCATACCATTTTCCCATAGGAGCATTGACTGGCCTATATGACTCCTTAAGCCTACTAGGCACTCTCCAGAAAGAGACTAGTACACCCCGGATCCCAACAAAGGCCTCTCACACAGTTAAGCCAGTTCTTTCTGCACTGATGGGGGCAATTACCCCGAAACAGCAGATGAGGTACTTGCTTAGCTATAATCCTAAATAATATCTCAAGGCCTGTTCAAAAATGTTGAGCATTGACTTTTAGGATATCTACGTGGCATCTGTTGGCATTAGAGGCTCAGCTTTCTTTTCTTTTTTGAAATACCTAATTTGCATAAAATATGAAGTGATATATGGTAGACTAGCCATGCCAATCTTTATTCTTGCTAACTGTCTTTATAACATATAACCTCTTTGTGTGCTGTATATTATTCAGGCTCAACTCTGTTTGGAGATGAACATTTATCAGGAGGGAAGCAAGGAAGAGTTACCCATAAGAAACATCATTAAGTGACCCAAGGAGTACTCTTCTGCCAGAGACTGCATCTTGCATTTGTGTATAGCTCTAGTATTTTACTTTTCACCACCAGAGGGGGAAGCTGAGCCCAACGAGCTTGAAGAAGAGGAACACTCATAACGCCAACTATTACAACAATACAAAACTGTTGCCATTTTTTAAGTGAAAATATCCAGCATCTCGGGCAAGTGCAGGTGGGACACTATGTAAGCCCATTGAGGAGAAGCAATGTTAACTATACATGTGCATTGAACAACCTGAACTATTTGAAAATCAAGCCAGTATAGTTCAATCTGTATATGCAGTACCTTCCTTATGCAAATATTGCATCCTAACTGATATATTTACGAGGTAGTAATGTCTTCCAAGCACGGCTGACATGCTTGCAGCTTAAATCTGGATCTACAATATATATGCTGGAAATAATATCACACTTTCTATGATCAATGTGATATACGTACATACATTCCTTACATCGTATGAGCATAAAGAAAACCAGGGGATAGTTTATGGGTATTTTGATGTTAGTACATGAAATGCTTCACCTCACACCCTCTAGGCTGGGCTGCTCCTCTATACTGAAAGAATGGAAAACGAGAGATAATCTAATTATCTGTTCCTTAGAGCTATGTAGGCGGTCAGCAAGGAAATGGATGTTGTCTTATACAGGCAAGGTCAGAAAACATGATTTCACAGTTATTAAACTGCCAATGCCTATTGTCTTGGAGTTCGTCAAGAAGGACCAATTTGCTCCACCACCTGTTTTCCATGACCTAGGTGAGGGCCACTATCCCATGGCATGTTCATGTAATACTAAGTATGGTAAGGTCATGGAGGAGTGATACAAAGCAATTGCAGTAGGATGTACAGAGATTGCAAGATTTAGTGTGTAAACTGATGACTTCAGTGCAGGCCTATGATCTGCTAAGTATAAAGTTGTACTCCCTAAAGTTGTCAGTGGGAAATCGAACAATCAGCACCTAGGCAATCATCCATTAGAATTAGGTGACATGGTCCACTGTTAGATACAATTCTGAAAGTCTTGTATTAACCCATTCACCATCTTTGAATATACTATAGTACAATGAATGACCTGGGGTCCAAGCAAACAGTAAAGAGAGATACTGGACACTTCAGAGAAGGTATCTACATTAACTTAAACTCTACCTATTGCTTTGAATTAAAGAATATGTAGAAAACTGTCCTTGGGACAAAAGCAGTCATGTGTACTATTTTCTTTAGTGTCAATGTGCAGATTGCATGTCAAGTCGTCATGTGTTGATTGGTCTACATTGGCAGTGCACTAAAAGAAATCTACCAGTGTGTATATATTATTTTAGACCACACACACATTGGGTCCACTTTCCTAGAATTCCAGCTGATCTATTCGTTCCCCATGTGGGAGGAACACATGGAAACGTGCTCGAAACCCACAAAGCCTGGAGAGAACATACAAACTCCATGCACATGTTGCCCCTGGTTACATGTGCCTAGGAGCCTGGTGATGGAAGGCAGTAAGGCAAACCACTAAGGCATTGACTGCCCATAGATATCCTTTAAATGCCAACGAAGGTTCCCTACATAAGTCATTAACAGTCAGATGATTTTAAAATTTGTCGTTACATCAAACGGCAGAGTGAGAAGCACAGGCATATGGTAAGTGATGGAAAAGAACAGCCTGGGCTTCAGCTCTGAATGGCAGCGCAAAGGGAGTGTGTCATCTACAATTTTTTTCTGAATGTGTCATCTACAATTTTTTCTGCTAGTTAAAGTAGATAGCGACATGTATCTTTTTTTTCTAATCTGTTTTATATTCCACTTGTAGAATAAGGGCAGCCATCTTGATTGAGCTGTTACTAAGATGATTTAGAGAACTAAAAGAAGAATTCCTGCGCTTACTCTGCACCAGTGACTAGAAGCGGGGTTCTACCACATCTGCTGTCCTCTAAGTTGTAATAAGTATCTTTATGTGACACCGTCACGCCTACCTGAACTTGTAGAGAAGAGTCCATGATGTTAATGTGTAGTGGTGAATACTTGATAGTTGTCCCGATCCTCCAGTCCGGTAGAAGCAGTCAGGCTGTGTAGTTGGAAAACGTGCCCCGGCCGGCAGCACGTTTTCTATTCAAAAAAGCTTGCGTTCCTAATCAGAGCGCCGGTGACAGCATGCTAGCTTACAGCTACAGGAGCTGTTGTGGACCAAAAATCCAATGCGTTTCGAAAGGATCGCCTTTCTTCCTCAGGGATAGAGTCCTCTTGCCTTTGCTTCTCCTTATGAATCATTTTGGGGCAGGGATATTCAGATCAGGTTAGTGCAATGCAGTCTTTAAGTTAGGGAGACAGAACACAATTTCAGTTGTCAAATGTGAATAGCTCCACTTCACTATTTAGTCCAGTGGGGGCGAGGCTATTCAAATTGAAAATCCATCTTGTCTCAGCGCGCGCCAAGTATTTTATTAAATCACCTCCTCTCCTTCCAGTTTTTACCTTCTCCATGCCACATACTGATGACCCTTTCCACTTGCTGTTGTGTACCTCCAGGTAATATCTGGATAGGGGATGACCCTCATATTTTCTCTCAATATTGTATATGTGTTCCCTTATACGTCCCTGTAGTGGTCTTTTTGTTCTGCCTATGAGCAGATTATTCTATATATCACACTTTTACTGTAGCATGTGATATGTTGTTTTATTGTGTATGTAAAGGAACCTTCTTTGTCTTTTATTTCATAAACTGCTTTAGTGGTTGATAGTTTTCTGCAACTCATGCATCTTTTACATGGGAAGAACCCGTTTGGAATCCCTGTTATTTTACCAACTTCAGTGCTTTTTGGTATCATATTTTTTATAGTGGGTGCTATCATGTTCCCAGTTCTAGCGGCCTTATAAAAAATTTAATGGGGTTTTTCCGGGATATGTCTACCTATAGTTTTATCTTGTCGCAGGATATCACAGTGTTTGTTAACTATACTTCTTAAAATGCCTGGTTGGTTATTATATTCAGTAATAATTGGTGGAATTATTGTATCAACATTATTTTGTTGTCTTTGTCCTCCAGTAGTAGCTGCCTATTTAACCTGCCTATTGTTTCCCTTTGTTCATCTAGAGAGTACATGAGTATCCTTTAGTTTCAAATGTATTTTGCAGTTGTATGGCTTCTTTATTATAGTCCTCTTTTTTTTACTGCAGTTCCTAAATAAACACATGAATTGGCTTTTTGGTACATTTAATAGCCATTGGGGCAGGTGGCAACTATTCATGGCAATAAATCTGATAGTATCTGTTGGTTTACTGTATGTTTTAGTGTGTAATTTACCGTCTTCTATAAAAATGGTTAGATCCAGGAAGTTCACCTCTGTTCTACTATATGTTGGTGAGCTTGCAAATCTGTTTGTTTATATTTATTTCCTCCTGAGGACTCTATGGGAGATTGTTATCCTTATATTGTTGTTTTATATAATATTTCTTTAGTGCTAGTTTCCGCATAAACTTTTTTATGCCAATAAATGCTTGGAATGTCATTTTTTGGAATTCATTAAAACCTTGCCGGGGCAAATTTTAGACTCTTTTGTAGAAGGGAACATTCCCCCTCTGTTAAAATGTGACTACTCAGATTAAATATTTTTTGCTGATGTTGTTCAGGGGGAGGTGTTTTGTTCGTTGCATTTCATGCACCTCTCTTGTTCTGTCTGCCTCTACATCCCCTTTTCTGCTTTTCTCGTGCTTGAAAAAATCTTTCTTAACTGTATCTATCTGGTTATCCATGGTGCTCTTTCTCTTTGTGTTAAAATTGTTACGTGGTCCTTTTTTGGGGGTTGCCGTTGTGAAATTAACCCTTTTCTATCAGTTTGTTCATCTTTCTTTGTCTTTTTACAAAGGTCAGGTTTTTATCCAACAGACCAAGTTGATTTTATTGGGAAATGTATTTTATTTATACTTAATAAAAATTACTTTTTATATGAAGGAGAATATTATTTACAGCAATGGGGACGAAATTCGCACTGAGTTTTGCTAATTTATATGTCGCCAAATGAGAGGAATGAACAGTATTCTCCCAAAGCAGGCTTAGTGCGTACCTCATCCTGTGGAGGCGCTTTATTGACAATGTCATTTTTATATGGAAAGAGGGGGGGGAAACTAGACTGAAAAGCTTCCTGGAGGAAATAAACAGTAATGATTTTTTCTTGGAATTCACACCAACATATAGTAGAACAGAGTTGAACTTCCTGGATCTAACCATTTTTATAGAAGACGGTAAATTACACACTAAAACATACAGTATGCCAACAGATACTAACAGCTTTATTGCCATGAATAGTTGCCACCTGCAGTAAAAAAGAGGACTATAATAAAGAAGTCATACACCTGCAAAATAAATTTGAAACTAAAGGATACTCATGTACCCTCCTGAATGAACAAAGGGAAACAATAGGCAGGGTAAATAGGCAGCTACTACTGGAGGACAAAGACAACAAAATAATGCTGATACAATCATTTCACCAATTATTTCTGAATATAATAACCAATCAAGCATTTTAAGAAGTATAGTTAACAAACACTGGGATATCCTGCGACAAGATAAAACTATAGGTAGACATATCCCGGAAAAAACCCATTTCATTTTTAAAAAGGCCGCTAGAACTGGGAACATGATAGCACCCACTATAAAAAATATGATACCAAAAAGCACTGAAGTTGGGAAAATAACAGGGATTCCAAACGGGTTCTTCCCATGTAAAAGATGCATGAGTTGCAGAAAACTATCAACCACTAAACCAGTTTATGAAATAAAAGACAAAGAAGGTTCCTTTACACACACAATAAAACAACATATCACATGCTACAGTAAAAGTGTGATATATAGAATAATTTGCCCATGTGAACAAATATACATAGGCAGAACAAAAAGACCACTACAGGAACGTATAAGGGAACACATATACAATATATACAATATTGAGAGAAAATATGAGGGTCATCCCCTATCCAGACATTACCTGGAGGTACACAGCAGCAAGTGGAAAGGGTCATCAGTATGTGGCATGGAGAAGGTAAAAACTGGAAGGAAAGGAGGTGAATTTAATAAAATACTTGTCACAACTATCAAGTATTCACCACTACATATTAACATTATGGACTCTTTCTACAAGTTCAGGTAGGCGTGACGGTGTCACATAAAGATACTTATTACAACTTAGAGGACAGCAGACGTGGTAGAACCCCGCTTCTAGTCACCAGTACTTAGGTGCAGTCAGAGACTAAGGAATACTTCTTTCACTTCTGCTTATTGTCGTTGCGGCACTGACCTTTCTTGCAGAATACTCACAACATTTTTAAGTAAGAACGCCAGTAAACTTGTTTTATTTCTAATGATTTAGAGAGCTGCTTTACAGCAGTCAGCATGGACCTTAGATACAATGGACAGGATGGGTCCTCATTGATTTCCACGATAGAGTTTTCTAGACATGCTCTGTGACGTGTGCAGAGGACAGGAGGGAGGAGATAAGTTGAGATATCATCTATTGTGAACTGTGGATTATGTGATATCTATGTGACTATCTATCTATATACAGTGGTTCTTGAAAGTTTGTGAACCCTTCAGAATTTTTTTTATATGTCTGCATACATTTGACCTAAAACTACATCTAAAAATAGATAACGATAATGTGCAGGTGAAATTATGCAGGTGTTTTCAGTCAATGGAATGATAATCAGGTTTGAGTGGGCCACCTTTTTTTATTTAAAGAACAGGGATTTGATCTTCACAGCTTGTTTGTGGAATTGTATTATGGCACGAACCAAGGAGATTTCCGAGGACCTCAGAAGAAGAGTTGTTGATTCTCATCAAGATGGAAAAGGCTACAAAACCATCTCTAAAGAGTTTGGACTCCACCAATCCACAGATTTTGGAAAAATTGAGGAAATTCAAGACCTAGGAGTGGTCGACCAACACAGATCACAGCAAGATCAAGGCATGTAGTAGCCCATGAGTCACAAATGAACCGAATGTAACCTCCAAGCAATTACAGGCACATTTCACATTAGCTAATATTAATTTTCTTGAGTCCACCATGAGGTGGACACCGAACAACAATTGTATGCATGGCAAAAGTGCAAGGTGCAAGTCCCTCTCCAAACATTGCTGCCCATCTGCAGTTTGCTAAAGATCACCTGGACAAGCCAGAAGGCTGTCTGAACAATGTTTTGTGGATGGATGAGTCCAAAACCAGAACTTTTTGGTTTAAGTGAGAAGCATTATAATTGGAGAAAGGAAAACACTGCAATCCATAATAAAATTCTCATCCCATCTGTAAAACATGGTGGTTTTAGTATTATGGTTTGGCCCTGTTTTGCTGTATGTGAGCCAGGACAGCTTGCCATCATTGAAGTTGAATTCTGAATTATACCAGTAAATCCTGAAGAAAATGTCAGGGTTTAGGCAGCAAGATAATGTTAAGCACACAAGTTGTTCTACCAAAGAATGGTTAAAGAAGAATAAACTAAACATTTTGGAATGGCCAAGTCATAGTCCTGACCTTAATTCAATATGTTGTGGGAGGACCTGAAGCAAGTAGTTCATGGGAGGAAACCTACCAAGATAGCACATTTGAAGCTGTTTTGTACAGAGTAATGGACTAAAATTCCTCCAAGCTGATGTACAGGACTAATCAACAACAACTGGAAACAGTTGAAGTTATTGCTACACAAATGGGTCACATCAGATACAGAAAGCAAACATTCAATAATTAGCAAGTCTAATATTTTTGACTCATTTGTTTGATTTGATTATCTTTATCTATTTATAGGATTTTTGTTAAAATCTGATGTAGTTTTACCACTCACAGATATTGAATAATTTTCCTTAATAAATAAATGACCAAGTCTAATATTTTTACTTATTTGTTTGATTTGGTCATCGTTATCTACTTTTAGATGTAGTTTTAGGTTAACTTTATGCAGAAATATAAAACATTCTGAAGGGTTCACAAACTTTCAAGCACCACTGTATATATATTATTGGTCATTTTAATCCTGCCTGTGACGAGTAGATAACTGCAGTATTGTGATCCATACAGACCAAGAAGTGACACCTATTATTAGGCTTAGTGGCCAGTGCAAAAACGGCAGGATTTTATTTTATTTTTTAAATATAGGTTGTGACATGGAAAATTCAGCTAATGAGAGAGAGTGAGAGAGAGCAAGAGCTGAGAAAACAATCATAGAACATGAACAGCTGGGCGAGTTGAAACCAAAAAAGTCTATACACAGCTGAATACTGTAAACGTATTATGAACATACAATACAATGGGAATTTCTAAAATATTTGTAAATTAAATCCTATGTGTAAACAGTACAACATTTTTAGGCATAGTTTTTATTAGACTTTTTTTCATATATCAGTGGTAAATATGAACACATACAACTTTGTAATGCAGCAACCCAGCAGGAGTGGAGTGGTAGTGGTGATGGTACAGTCGTAGTATTTGTTATGGTACTCACGGTGGCTAAGTCCTTTCCCCTCCGTCCCAGGGCTGGCACAGTGAAGAAGGGGTCTTCAAGATAACAGGAGTAGTAGTGGTGTCCCCGGGGGGGAAAACCCTGTGTGTAGTCACCTGAACAATAGATAGTAGTGTGCCCTTGATGTGGAAGTGCGGAATGACTGGCAGGACACCAGAGTGGAGTTGAACAAGTTCTAGCTAAACCATGGGATATCTCCAGGGTCCATCTGAGATGCAAATCCTTACATAGCACTTCTTTACATACAGGGCCAGCTGTCGAGTGCACATAAATTTCCAAATTTCTTTGCACATCCTTCAGCAATGTAGATTCCGCAAAGTAGCACTGTAAACGGATATAAATGGGAGGCAGAAGATATAAAATCCAGTATATTGTCTATTAGCCGTAGACATGTGCTACCTTCACAAATGAAAACCTTGTACTCCCTCTTCAGGTGCTCAACAATCTCAGGAGTTTCTTAAGCTGCAGGCAATCTCAGGAGTTATCTGGAGTCTACCAAGTTTAAACTGGCTGATACTGATTGACAGGACTGGAAGTATCTCCTTCAGCAACCTTAACTCATCACACTCTCCTGGACTCTGACTGACTGAACCAAGAAGAGGCCAAATCTAAGAGCTTAAAAAGGTTTTTCGAGAGTTTTATACTGATGACCTATCCTCAAGAAAGGTCATTAGTAACTGATCGTGGGGGTCTGACTCCGGGACCCCTGCCGATCAGCTATTTTGAGAAGGCACCACTGCTTCTCCTACTCGCAGCTCACTAAGCGCAGCGCCATACATTGTATAGCTCCTGTGCTTGGTATCACTCTCAGCCCCATTGACTTCTATGGGGCTGAGCTGCTCCTAGGCCACGTGACTGATGAACGTGTCATCACTGGCCTAGGAAAAGCTGAGAGAAGGCCACGGCGTTCACAGGAGTGCTGGTGCCTTCTCAAACAGCTGATCGGTGGGGGTCCCGGGTGTCAGACCCCCACCAATCAGACACTGATGACCTATCCAAAGGATAGGTCATCAGTATAAAAATCTCGGAAAACCCGTTTAAGCACTGTGTTCCATCTGAAAACAACTCAGTGGTTGGATTAACCCATGTTTAGCTTATAGTATTTTTATGAAAATTGCATAAACTGGTCCAAAACATTACAACACAGTGCAGAACATCATGTATACAGTATATCCTATCACATACATTGATGTAGAATATCCCTGCTTTAACCACTAGCCGTGGCCTAGTGGGACACTGCAGTAATATATCTTATTATTGGAAAGTGACATCATTTTGAGGAGATTAGGGAGATGAAGCTACACTAAAAAGTTATTATGGGATAAAGGCAGATGTGAAGGTAGAAGACATGATTGACTCAAAGAACAAAGCATATTTCTTGCTTCACACTAGGAAGAGCTCATCCACTCTTCAAGTATGCATTTATACAATCCGTCAAGGGAGAAAAAGAAATCCCAAACCACGCAAGATAGAATGAGCATTTCTGACAGGACTTTATCTACATGTTATTAAGAAGCCAATGTGACTTTTTTTTGTACTAATAAATAGGCTTTAAATGGGTATTCCAGGATTCCAGGTCCAAAGAATGGAAACTGCAGTTTGATGTTTCCAAATGTAAAATGCACTTGTGGAGAAGGAACCCTCAGTTTGAATATTGTATTGGTAACTCTGTGTTAGCGAGGACTACAGAAGAGAAGGGGTCCTTATGTCATACTGCTTCAAAATGAGTGCACAGTGTGAAGAGGCAGCAGGGAAAGCAAGAACGATGCGTGGCTGTATAGCTAGAGGTATAATTAGTAGGAGAGAGAGATTGTGATCCCGCTGTATAAAGCGCTAGTGAGAACACATTTGGAATACTGTGTCCAGTTCTGGAGACCCCACCTACAAAAAGACATCGATAAAATGGAACGGGTGCAGAGATGGACTGCAAAAATAAATGGTGTAGGTTCTTAAGCATAAAACATACCACGATAGACTTAAAGAACTTACTCTGTATAGCCTTGTGGAAAGAAGCGTAAGGGGGGACATTATCGAAACCTTTAAATATATTAAAGGTTTAAATAAGGGAGGGAAGTGTTCTCAATTTAAAGCTAAACACAAGAACACAGCGGCACAATCTGAAATTAGCTGGGGGTAAGATCAGGAGCAATGTCAGGAAATATTATTTTACCCAAAAAGTAGTTGAAGCTTGGAACAAACTTCCATCAGATGTGGGTGGATGAGAAATCTACCTGTACAGTAAGTGAATTTAAACATGCCTGGGATAAACACATAAATCCTAAAATAAAAAAGAAATAATATAAGGGCAGACTGGATGGACCAGGTGGTCTTTTTCTGCGTCAATCTTCTACGTTTCTAATTTTAAATGAATGACATTGATTTACTTCAATGGGAGAAGTAACCAGCTGCATCCACTACACAGTGGAAGAAACTGTGTAGTACCAGCACCAGAGCTCAGGAACGCTGACTGGTGGAGGTGTGGGGTGTTGGACTGTCGCCCATCAAATACTGATGGCCTATCCTGAGGATAGGCCATCAATATAAGAATCCTCAAATAACCCTTTAAAGGCCTGCTGCTGTCTCCATTTTTTACAAGGTCAAAATGGCAGTGGGATGTAAAAGTATGTTTCTCCTAATGTTCTTTTCACAGCATATTTTTGTCAGGATGATCTTAGTAAAGGTTAGATTAGATTAGAAAGAAGTTGGGTGAACAGCAATTGAACAAACAAACAAACAAACATCTGGTGAAAGCTCATTTCACAGACGTAGCCATATGCATTTTAGTCCATATTGGCCGTTTCAGTTGTTCAAACTGCTCATACACATTTCGATGGACGAAATATCTTTTGTGGAACAATCCTTCAAAGAAAGATCTTTTGTCTGACTATCGTATGAAAGTATTAAGAACAGATGATTTGTTTTCAAATGATAATGATCTGTCATTGGTCGGCTAAAATGATCATTTGCTGTTAATTTTAACTCAACAGAACACTTGTTTTGTTTAAAATCATCTGTTTTGATCAACTTGAGATTCATGGGTATGGCCATCTTGTTTTTAAAAAGTAACAAAACGTGCCAGACCTAGATCAAGCTTGGTTGCCTTTAGCTCTGTGCAATCAACTACCATGGCGTTTTTTCTCCACAAGGCCAGCACACAAAACCACAGCTGTCTGCAAGATCTGCATGATTAAAATAAGCCGTGGGCGATCAAACACAAACATAAGGGTACCAGGTCTCTATTGTAGCACATGATGCGGTATCACCAGATCCTGTGGGAAAATAGAACTGGCCAGCAATCAGAACAAGTCTGTCCTCCGTCTCCTGGTCTTGTTTGTGGCAGCTAGCCCACATCCCCAAGCATTACAGTGTCCTTCTCATCATCATCAGCTGCTTCTTCTCCTGCTCAGGCTCATCCTCCTCCTTGTCCTCAGCTCCATCGTGAAACTTCTATAATGGAATGCTGAACTTCCACATGATCATGTTTTGGCA
This sequence comes from Bufo bufo, assembly GCF_905171765.1. Lineage (NCBI taxonomy): Eukaryota > Metazoa > Chordata > Amphibia > Anura > Bufonidae > Bufo > Bufo bufo. The sequence continues at coordinate 444,937,662 of NC_053390.1, read as the reverse complement.
GTTCAGTTGCTGCCTTACCACTTAGTTGTGGTAAATGCTGGAACTCTTGGGCAGACAAGCAAGGCTACCGATGCTATATGTAAAATTTGACTCGTCAGTCTGCAGATGTGGTGCACTTCCACGCCTTTGCCTAAATTTCTTTTTTTTGGGCTCTGGCGAACCTGAAACAAACCGAATCTCAAAAGGTTCGCTCATGTCCATCACTGTCCCTATAAACTGTAGAACTGCCTCTCCTTTACTATTACACTGACTGTCAATAGTGAACACTGACTTCCTGGCTCTCCTGTATCTCCCCGGGGGTTGTGTTCACATTAGGTTTTTGTCCCACGTTTAATGTTTACACATGACATATCCATTAAATGAAAATCTTTGATGGATGCCATACATCCACTTTAAAAAATCTGTTTCATGTATCCTTTTTTTTTCCAGGACGGCAAAATTTTGTACACTACAATTTTGCATCTGTTCTTTTCCCGAAAAGTGTATGTTAAACGTGGGACATAATCATGATGTGAACACAGGCTGAAACTTGGGACAAAAATGTGATGTGAACACAGCCTTGTCAATCGTGTCATCAAAGCATACATAACAGGCGAACTGCATGTTAACTGTATGGTTGTTCCACTTCAACCCTGCAATCTTGCTATGCTGGCTTAGCTGAACATGGCTTCCTGAATTCAGATATAAAGCAGCATGTAGAAGAATAGAGAATGCTGCCTTTACTCTGATGACTACGGTAACTGCTGCTGCTCCAACTCCGAGGCAGGAATTCCCTGAGGACATAACAGCTACAGATACAATTATACTGCATAATACAGCACAACCACATTGATATAGCTGTCTTTGTGTCACAGAGCATATAGTGATGTGGCCACACAACATTAGGCCCTACACAAACAAGCAGAACAATGCATGATTATTGTCATGCAGAGGTACATGTTATGCTCTGGTCTAGATATTATAATTCAATAAAAAACTGTGTATACAGCAAAATACCATGCCTGCTGTAAAAAATCTATCAATTTTATATTATAGGCTCATGTCTATCTATCTATCTATCTATCTATCTAATCTATATGTTATTGATTCTGGACAATCCCTTTCAGTGGTTTCGTTCCAAACTGAGAGCTTGTTTATGTAATACCAAAGTTCTGTCCTGCCTGGACCTTGCTCCTGCAATGGGATGCTTGACAATTGGAGGGCACTGACACAGACACAGAGATGGCCGGTAACATCAGGGAACAAGAATTGTACTCTTGGAGATGAGAATAAGAGACCAGACTTCAGCCCTTTAAAAAGTTACTTATTCTCCATTCTTTAATTATTAGACCTCAACAGGTATGGAGCAACAGTGAATTTACTACATGTATGTACGTGTGTTACTCACCTGGCCCAGGTTCCAACGCCACATGTATTCAAGCAGCTGCCGCTGTTCCCAATAATCACGTCCGGTTGCTAGGCAATCAGATACTTCTTCTCCTCCTGCCCTGGTTTGTGGCTTAAGTTGTGGTCCTCCTGGTTTGGGCTGCAGTGCTCCCTATCACGTATCAGCAGAAGCTGACATCAGGCCAGGTGGTCTATTTATGGGGGCCTTGTCCTACCATTCTGTATCTGTTTTCCGTTCCTGGCATCTGTTCCTGATCCTGGCCTCAGCCTTGTTTCTGACTTACTGTATTTCCTTCCCCATCCTCTAAAAGTCTAAATTGTCTACCTTGCACCTGTTGTCTGACTTCTGGTGACAACCCTTGGCTATGTTCCTGACTATGCTCTCATCTTTTCCACAAGCTGTTCACATCCTGCCTGCTGTCCTGGTGATAATCCTTACCTCTGTCCCAGACTAGGCTACCTCTGTATCAGCACTATCCAGTGCTAATTCTTTAAGGGCCTATTACATTGAGCAATCTCCAGGCCAATTTTCGGGAAAATGTATTTATAGGAATGGTCTTTCCCGATAATTGGCCCTTATATATTGGCCAAAAACGTTAGCTGATTTGTATCTTTCATCAGAATAAATCAGGGATGTGCAGCCGATAATCAAAAGAAATGAAAGGGAAAAGAACAACTGCGGTACCAATCTTTCCTCTGCCATATACTTTGCATCGAACTGTATAATATGTCAATGCAAATGAGCGCCGATTGGCGCATTTATAATTGATTGACGTTCATCTTGCCTGAACATCAACTAATATATTAGGCTAGACTTTACATAGCAGTTTAACCAGAGGCAAGTGGATTGTGACCCTTCTCTTGTGCAAGATTGTAACAATATCAGTTTTTTTTGTTTAAAGCAGATGGTGTAGCGTAAAACTGTCATAAAACAGCCTGTCTTCTGACAGTTTGCAGAAAAGCCAATAAGAATTTGATCTCCTCTGCTTTATTAATAGATAGCAAGAGTAGGTTAAGTTTTTGCTCAGCAAAGGTAAGTCTACATTTCTCTGTGGCTGTATTTATGGCCTCTGATCCCATGTGTTTCATTTCTCTAAAATTAAAACTGTATCTCATGACAGGGAAGAACGAAGCACTTGTTTCTGTGCAAATGATCCCTTAAGGTCTTATAACACACGGCGACTATTGGTCCAATGTGAACAATATTGAGCATCTGTAGCAATAAAGCAATAATCCTCCCATATAAATAAGATAAAACTTGGGTTTATTGCTTGGTAAATTGATTGAATGAGTATAAAAATGAAATGATCAAGAAAAAAAAAAATTATACAATGATAAAAGACAATTCAGTCCTCTTCCCCCACCCCTGCTTCTTCACCATTACAGGTGGAAAACTTTCCCCACCTCATCACCATCCTCACCATACTGTGTATCCGAACCCTAAACCATGTCTTCAACCTATCACTTACCACTGGTTTACCTTTCCTGTTTTAAACATGCAACTATCACACCCATCCTTAAAAAGCCTTCCCTTGACCTGTCCTCTTTGTTCGGCTATTTCTCCATATCACTACTCCCGATTGCCTCATAATTTCTTAAAAACAACACGTCCATCTCTGACTGTCCTCCCATGTCTCATCCTACTCCCTTTTTTATTTCCATACTTTGGCTTCAGACCCCACCATTCAACTGAAACCACTCTAACCAAAGTCACCGATCTGCTGTCCTCCTCCTAAACCTATTATCTGCCTTTCACACAGTTGACTTCTCTATTCTGTTGCAAACTCTCTCATCCCTTGGCATGACGGACTTGGACTATCCTGGATCACCTCATACTGTGAAAATAAAACGCAGACTGCGCCTCATGTGTGCATCCCAAAAAAACACTCAAGTAACAAGTGCAATAAAAAGCTGCTTACTGGATAATGTGAGCATACTGATTAGGTATACCGATTCTGGAAACTGCAGCTGCACCCTCCTGTTACTGGGAGTCCCAGGGACAGTAGAACATCAGGAGATAAAAGCAGGTTCAACAAGATGCTACAATTAAAAGGCTTTATTTTAAAATACTACATAAAATGGCTAATTAAGAACATTACATTGGTAGGGCAGACAACGTTTTTTTGTCAGAACTCCTGTTTATGTGCCTGATGAAGTTGACGGCTCGCCAACAAAATGCATTGCACCGCCCTGCCAATGTAATGTTGCAAATTGTCCATTTTGTGTAGTAATTGAAAACTGCAGCGTCCTATTGATACTGCTTTATGTGCTTATATTCAGATCACCTCACAGATCAGACATTTATTGTCTCGCACTCACACATCACCTCCACATCTCACCTCCTCTCTGTTTGTGTTACTCAAGGCTCTGTCCTAGGACCCGTACTCTTCTCAATCTACACCTTTGGCCTGGGACAGCTTATGGAGCTCCATAGCTGATGACAGCCATGACACTCAAATTTAACTCTCTTGTCCAGATGTCACCTCCCAACTATCCACAATCCCACAATGTTTATCTGCTATATCCTCCTTCTTCTCCTCTTACTTTCTAAAACCTGGAGAAAACAGAATATATTTTCTTTCCCCCATTTCACTCAGCCCCCAAATGAGGTATCTATCACAATCAATGTCTCACACTCTTCCTGGTCCCAGAAGTTCTCTGCCTTGTCCTTCAAATCACACATTCAAGCCCTTTCCACCTTCTGCCGCCTTGAGCTAAAAAAATATCTCATAGATCCACATACTCCTCAACTATGAGTCCACAAAAACGCTTGTACATGCCCTCGTCATCTTCCTCCTAGACTACATTCTCCTCTGTTGTCTCCCATCTAACATTCTGGTGTCCCTCCAATCCATTCTCAACTTTGCTGCCTGGCAATTCACCTTTCTCCCTGTTACTCCTCTGACTCTTCTCTCTGTCAATCCCTTCACTGGCTACCCTTTGCCCAGAGAATCCATTACAAAACATTAACAGGTTTTAGACACATATGGTTGTCTAAAACTGGTCCCCTCCATACATCTGTGACCTGATCTCCTAGTACCCTCCAACACTGAATCTCTGATTCTCATAGGATCTACTTCTTTACCCTCCTCTTATCTTTTTTCCCCATGTATCCCCCAAGACATCAGACTTTCACCTTCTATGGAAACCTTCAGAGAAAAAAAACTGAAAGTAACCTGAAAACTAGAGTAAGCCTGCTCACATACTATCTTCTTCCCCATTCTCTTGCAGATTTTAAGCCCTCGTGGGCAGACTCTTGTCTCCTGTAACTCCTCTTGTTCTGGCTTATTGTACTTGTTCTTGTATTATGTATGTACATCATTGTCATATGCCCTGGACTAAGGGCACTTTCACATCTGCGCTAGTTATTTCCATTGTTCTTCTCTGTTAGAGGAGCAGAACAATGAAAATAACGGAAGTGCCGATTAGGCACGTAACTGAAACCAAGAGAGCTGATCAGATCCCATTGACTATAGTGGGGTCTGTTCAGGTATCTGCTTTTTTGCCTGCTCTTTTTGGTGAAATCTGCCATGAAAGCCCCGAACGGAATCTCCAACACAGATGTGAACATGCCCTTAAAGGGGTTGTTTCACTTTAGTAAATAGCATTTATTATGTAGAGGAAGTTAATACAAGGCAGTTACTAATGTATTGTGATTGTCCATATTGCCTCCTTTGCTGGCCTGATTCATTTTTTCATCACATTATACACTGCTCGTATCCATGGTTACGACCACCCTGTAATCCAGCAGCGGTGGCCGTGCTTGCACACTATGATAAAAAGCGCCAGCCTCTCTGGTGGCCGGGATCATGGGAGTGCACATAGGCTGGTGCTTGTTGCTATAGTGTGCAAGCATGACCACTGGTGCTGGACTGCAGGGTGGTCGTAACCATGGAAACAAACAGTGTATAATGTGATGAAAAAATCCACCAAGCCAGCAAAGGAGACAATATGGACAATCACAATACATTAGTAAGTGCCTTGTATTAACTTTATCTACATGATAAATGCCTTTTGCTGAAGTGAGACAACCCCTTTAATGATGCTTTAATAATAATAAAATGCCAGAAAACTCATGGACAGAAATATAGAACTACAATGACAAATGAAATAGCAAATGTAATAATAGATAAGTCAAACTAGAAGATATTGGGAACCTGTTCACTGAGGGTTGTAAGCAAGTGACCATATACATCTCCTCAAATACATAAAAAAGCGACAAGTGATAACATCAAGAACAGAATAAATTCTGGCTGACTACAAAGCACAGCTGATGAGCTGAATAGATGTGTGCACTTTGTACACAGGAGTGTGCAGTTCCCCATTGTGAAGTGTACTCCATATACACTGACGCAGGAAGGAGGCTGTGGGCACATATCCCTGGCACACTTGTTGCTCCCAGGACACAAGCAGAGAGACTAGGTGAGGGCTGGCTGGTGCCTCCCAGAGCTGGGAGGGACATGTATGGTTGGCTGGCAGGGCTGTGAGCTGTGCCTATATAACACACAGAGTCCCGGCTACTTCATAGACAGCCACATACAGGCAACCTACCAGACGGCCAGCCAGCTCACCACAGATGCCAGGCGGGACTCGGAGGTAGAAAAGCCGCAGCATACCAGGAGCAGCTACACGACGCGGCTGAATCCCCGGCATACAGCAGAGCGGCACTGCCAGCCAGGAGACACGGGTAGGTACAGACCCCTGCACTGCCAAACGGGACCCACGGGTGGGTACAGACCCCTGCACTGCCAAACGGGACCCACGGGTGGGTACAGACCCCTGCACTGCCAGCCAGGAGCCCCAGGTGGGTACAGACCGCTGCACTGCCAGCCAGGACCCCAAGGTGGGTACAGACCCCTGCACTGCCAGCCAGGAGCCACGGGTGGGTACAGACCCCTGCACTGCCAGCACAAAAGACAGCCCTGTCCTGTGCCTGGTATAATGGCTTACATGATTTATATACATTATATATCACATGACTTATATACATGATATATTACATGACTGATATACATTATATATCACATATATACAGTACATTATATATTACATGGCTTATACACATTATATATTATATGACTGATATACATTATATATTACATGGCTTATATACATGATATATTACATGACTGATATACATTATATATTACATGCCTTATATAAATTATATATTACATGATTTATATACATTATATATTACATGACTGATATACATTATATATTACATGACATATACATTACATATTACATTATATATACATTACATGACATATATTCCATTATTTATATACATTATATATTACATGACTTCCACATATTGTGCATTTCCATTCAGCCAGGGCTTCTCCCTTTATAACTAACCCACCGGTCACCTCCTATCACCCTCACCCATTTGCCCATTGTTTGCTCATTCTACGGATCCACTTACTGTTTGCATTACGCTGCAAACATGTTGTCAGAGTAGCAGAGCTGAGTTTACCATTTGGCACAACTCCTCATGATGTCATGTGTTACTGGCGCTTTTACATAGGGCTGCCGGTAAACCTAGCACATTACCCCGCAGCCCATGTAGGCATTATGATTGCCTATAAGGTCCTCACACGTACCGCCATAAGCATAAGTTTGTATGCCGAAATGGATTCGTTCACACGGCTCATTCTTCTTTTCGTCAGGGTAATTCTCTTTTATGAGTGCCTTCTGAAAGAGTTAAAGCAGATCTATAACGCTGTCGTTGACAGCAGGCGAGAAGAAGATTCTGGAGTAACATTGATTAAAGTTTTCCAGTGAGCTTGCCTTGACACGCCATCATTAGCCCTCCCTAATGGCTGTGCCACTGTGGTCCTGTGACCTGTGAGTGGCAGGTGGGCAAACTAGAAGACAGATATAGCGGGCAGGTGGAGGGAGAGGAGAGATAACCCTGTTTACCAGTGCCAGCTTGTGCTCCATATCTGTTCTCACCAGGATTTGTATTATATGTATTATATATAAGCCCTATTCTTACCGCTGCTCCTAGATGGAATGATTTTTCCCTATTATGGCAGCATTCGGATATTTTTCAGTATGGTACCATTCATTGCCAGAGGGACTACATGTAATAATCACTTGTTTGCATTGCCACATACTGAGCGCATCCAATCAGTTTGTCACCATCGATCTAACAAGTCTTAATTATCATTTTTATAATTTGCTGCATTTATGGTCCGTCCTACTCCCTGTCTGTCAGTAATCCGGGGTTAGCGGGTAAAATATTTTTTATCATTTTCTATAGAAATCTATATTGTTTGGGAATGGCTACTATTTGCATCATTGCTTTGAAATTCAAAGGGTAAAAAGAAAAGGTTGTGGTTAAAATAAATAAATAAAAGCAATAACAATAAGTAGTTACGTCATCCACAGCTAGCAAAATATTCTGTGTATTACTATTTTGGACATGAGATGTCATACAGGTTTTTAGATAGAGCTGATTTCCTGTGAATATGTATGTAGTGTTTTATCTCACCACAACACACTGTATTATATAAAATGGCATCATGTGAAGACGATATAGAAGACCATTGAAGACCTACAGCTGACACTTGAAAGAATCCTTATCGATAGCACATCATAGGTTTCTTTCATGGAAACACCTGTAAACACTTGGAAATATGGGACAAGCACATATGAGCTAACGCTTCTCTAGGACTGTGAGGTTACAACATTTGAGGACATAGGGAACTGCTCCATCATTAGAGGTCTACCTGATCATCAGAGATGACCGTTTATATCATGATAATTGGCTTCACCCGATGAACAATCAAATTCGTTCATTCATCAGGTGAATGGTACGTGTGGCGAGAAAGGGAGAGGCGCTCATAGAGTAGTAGGAAATTAAAAAGGTATAAAAGAGAACAAAATAAAAAAGGGGGGTGGTAGCCAATTATTGTGCTCACCTTTTGATGTAGTGCATCAAAAGGGAACAATACTCGTGTTGGCGATAGGTCCGTGCTGCTGGTACCTCTCAATCCTCGTGAGTGGAGTGGCCGGTTCTCCGGAGGAGTGATGTGTGAGTTTCAGTGGGGGGATATGTACTAGATACAGTACAGATGGAATACCTTCTTGGCGCAACACGACTTCATTGGATGTTGTCTTAAACTCTTTTTTATTTTGTTATTAAATAGTAAGTGACAAGTTTGGATCATCCATATGTGAGAAACTACCTTCTCTGCATCGGCACGGACCCCACAGACTTGAGAAAGGGGTATAATTACTCCGAAACGCGTTGTCGCTTACTATTTAAAGCGAACCTTTCACCAGGATTTCACCTAATAAACTATTAACAGTACCTTATAGATTATGCTCATTCTGTTTAAATGCATTCTTGTCCCGCTTTCCTGGGATGTATATTGATGAAAAAAACGACTTATAAAGTCCTTGTCTCCAGCTCCTGCAGTCACGGTGGAAGTCAAGGGGGTAGCCCTTCCCTCACTCCGGGCTGTACCTCCCCTGCCCTAACCCCTCCTCTAACTAGTGAAACTGACACCCGGCTCAGTCGCCGGGACCGCGCTTGTACTGGCGGCGCATGCGCCGTTGGTCTCAGTAGCAGCGCGATCCCGTCTAGGCGCGGACTGAAGCGCGATCCTGTGAGTGAATTGCGCATGCGCCGTCCGTCCCCGATGCCTCCCTGTCTTCTATTCAGGCGCGCGCCTGAAGAACAGAAGACAGGGAGGCATCGGGGACGGACGGCGCATGCGCAATTCACTCACAGGATCGCGCTTCAGTCCGCGCCTAGACAAGATTGCGCTGCTACTGAGACCAACGGCGCATGCGCCGCCAGTACAAGCACGGTCCCGGCGACTGAGCCGGGTGTCAGTTTCACTAGTTAGAGGAGGGGTTAGGGCAGGGGAGGTACAGCCCGGAGTGAGGGAAGGGCTACCCCCTTGAATTCCACCGTGACTGCAGGAGCTGGAGACAAGGACTTTATAAGTCGTTTTTTTCATCAATATACATCCCAGGAAAGCGGGACAAGAATGCATTTAAACAGAATGAGCATAATCTATAAGGTACTGTTAATAGTTTATTAGGTGAAATCCTGGTGAAAGGTTCGCTTTAATAACAAAATAAAAAAGAGTTTAAAACAACATCCAATGAAGTCGTGTTGCGCCAAGAAGGTATCCCATCTGTACTGTATCTAGTACATATCCCCCCACTGAAACTCTCATCAGGTGAATGTCTTCCACCTGGCACCTAAAAATATCATTTTTTGCACCAGGTTGTGCTGTATAAAACACAATGGGGGCAAGCAGTGACTGTATTGATTGCTTGTCCCTATACAGCGGAGGTGATTGCTGCATGTAAATGCAGCCCTCAACTCCAGTGACGAACAGGCAATTATTGGGAACGTATGGTTCATTCCTGATAATTGCCTGCTCCATATAAAAAGACCTTAACTTGAAGCTCCTTGGACCCAATGTAAAATCTGTGAGAGGGCCCCCACCTTCATGAGCCATTTATAATAGGGGTGTTTTCTGTTGTGGTAGAGGCACCCTAAGGCACAGGGTCAGGGAGCAACTGCCACCTTTAAACCCCCATCATCAGTTTACATGCTTGTGTTATATAGTTTATCAAGCTACTTGAGATGATGTAAAGTAGACTAGGCCACCACCCAGAATCCTGGGGCCTTGTCCAAGAGGCTACATATTCTTCTGCATATAATTCTCTTAAAACTCATCATGCCATGCCAGCAGCAGACTCCCGACAGGGACCTTCAATTACCACTACACGTTTTAGTATCAACGAATGCCAGCTGTGACTTCAACATAACAGTAAACCATTCCATATAATGTAATAATGAAAAAGAAAGAACAAAAATATAGAGACAAGCAACCCATCATGACATGGGTTAATTGAAATAACCCTTCAAACCTTACGCTAAGGTACCTCAACAGCTTCTAAAATTCTATAAAAGACGGATTGCGGGGATGGTGTGAAGGTGGGTATGGCAAGGCTGTAAATGATCACCTAGTCTCTCTTTACCTGCCAACACTAGCTACTCTTCCAAGTTATGAAACTAAGGGAGAGTAGAAGATGGACCTCCCAACTCTATTGACTTCTTTACTTTTTCAGAATATTGTTCTCTAGGCTAGGGTTTTTTGAATGTATCACGAAACTAGGTTTGAAGCAAACATATGAGGTCACTTATATAAAACGTGCAGAAAGTTGAGCTTACATGTTGGTTGCTAAACCTATAGAAAATTATTGTTTTTATAGCATTGTGTTGACATATCTGTTTCTACTTGTGGTTTACAGACTCCTAATTATACATGGGGAGACAATAAAAACAAATATGCTAATTTGGCTGACGGCTATCTCTCCTGACTTCTCTATACACATACATCCTCACTTTGGCTGAACGTGTAATGTGTGTTTAGTGGGAAGAGAGGAGAAATCTGCTGCCAGATGCCTCTGGCGGTGGCTTGTCTGCCAGAGAACAAAAGGATTGGACGTTAAAACTCCCACCCAATCCTTCTGTTTCGCCACATTATCAGTCGGGGAGAGTCTGGAGACACCTGTAGACATTAGCCTGTTGGTTGGTCCCACTGAAAATTGCAGGTTTGGCCGACAATTACCTAATGTGTATGTAGGCCTTAAAGCGTATCTGAGTTTTCAAAAAAACTAAAGGAGCTTACATAATGGCTGTGCTTCATTGTAGAATCATAACTGTGAAGGGCAAGTCTTTTTTGGGCTTCCTTAATGTTTTCCTCAGCCATATTATTCCCTGTTTTGGCTGCTCAGCTAGATGCAGTTCTCTCACAAGCAGTGAATGTCTCCCTTCTTTGGAATCTGCCACTGCTGTATGCAGTGAATCACATCCCTTACTTCCCACTGTGTTTGTTTTCTTCTATGGAGCTCAGAAAGCTTATAATAAGGAAGAGATAACCCTTACAGACACACAGGAGCTTCTGTGCTCTTCAGAAGCAGTGTTGAAGCAGCTCCTTTATCAGGCTCAGGAGTCTCTGTTACTAGGGACAGATCTTGTCTGACAACAGACAGTGGACTGCAAATAAAGTGGAAGTGAAACCACTAGTGGCAATTATGACTTTTTTTAAATGAAGTGATTAAGACATTTGCTAATTACATCATTCTCTATAAGATTTTGCGAAAGTAGAGTGACCAAGTCATACACATGCTGACAGCTCTCTTTCCCAGTCCATTAAACACATGCCTGTTTGGCTGAGCCTTCATATCTCCTGAGTGGGAAAGAGGATAAGGCCGCTGTCAGACTCCTCTTGGCAGTGGTTATCTCCCTGAGGACAAAGGGATCAGGTAATAAGTCCAATGGTTGGGAGGTCCTCATACACATTAGATGGTCTGATGGTCCCAACGAAATAGGTGGGTTCAGCTGGCATTCATCAAATGTGTATGGCCAGCTTAAAGTTAATCTGTCACCAGTGACCTCCCTATCCAGCTGTTTACATAGACACATAGCTGTACTTCACCTGATTAAAACACTGTTTTACTTTTGTTGATCGGAGACTCTGTTCCTGAGTTATGTCACCATTGCTACTTCTTTCTATGGCCAACCCACCTCTATGCTTTGATTGATAGCACCCAGGGAGGGGTTGGCCACAGAAAGGAGCAGAGCTTGGGTGCAACAATAGCAATGGTGACACCCGCATTACACCTAAGGCCTAATTTGCATATCTGGAAAAAGTAACATAACTTGGGAATGGAGCCTCCGATCAAGAAAACAAGAACAGCGTTTTATTCAGGTGAACCACCGCTATGTGTCTATGGAAACATCTGGATAGGGAAGTCACTGGCGACAGTTTCCCTTTAAGGGTCCTTTTACAGGGGCCGATTTCTGCCCAGTAATGAGGTCCAATCGACAATATAGAAAGCCCATTCACTCATTTAAGGGCAGTTAATTGTCTGATGGGATCGCTCGTTTTCATTCCCTGTTTACAGAGGAGGATGTGTTTCTGACCAAAGATCTATGCTTCTATGATCATTTTTATGCTGCATAAAAGATCCAATCAGCTAAAAAAAACGATCCGTGGGCCTTGTATGGGAAAGAATAGCAAACCCATAAAAAAATATCTGCCCTTAAGATCGCACATATCTCCAGTTGTGAGAACTTCCAGTAACTTGTGTGACTGGTATTAACAGTGTCTCTTATAAATTGCATTTACAGAGTATAGGTTACTGACACTTGGTCTTCTTTCAACATTGTGTATAGGCTACTGAGCACAATGAGACGCAAGATCATTTGCTTCTTATAGGAAGCACTATGTACAGCAGTATATTGCAGGTTCACACAGAAAGACTTGTGAGCACAATAATACAAGGACTTCACACTTGACAGATTTCTGTGTTGCATTGTATCCATTGTTCGCTGCAACCTGCAGACCATTATTACATAGATAAATTATATCACTGCACATTTAAGGTGTACTTGTCGTTTCAGTTTATATAATGTAGGGACGAGGATGTTAAGCATTTTTGTAATATACTTTATTAGGGAAACATGTTTCTTTGCTTGCTAAGGAGAGTCTGTCTTCAGTTCCACTGAGTGCTGAATGTCGGAGGTGATTGCTGCATGCCAATGAAGCTCTCACCTCCTCTGTCAAGCAGATATTTATCAGGAAGGAGTGATTCCTTCCTAATCAGTGCCTGCTCAGTTGGCGCGGGTAAATGCACAATTATGACATGTATTAATGAAATACTTACTGTATTTTTTATCATAAAGACACACCTAGATTTTAGAGGAGGAAAATAAGAAAAAAATATATCTTTCATCAGACCTTGGCTCAGACCCCCAATGTTAATAAGAGCCCAATCAGACCTCAGATCAGACCCCCATGTTAATAAGACCCCCAATCAGACCTCAGATCAGACCCCCAAATTTTAATTAGACTCCAGCTCAGACCTCAGATCAGACCCCCAATGTTAATAATACCCCCAATCAGACCTCAGATAAGACCCCCAATGTTAATTAGACCCTAGCTCAGACCCTCAATCAGACCTCAGATCAGCCCACTGTGTTAATAAGACCCCCAATCAGACCTCAGATCAGACCCCCAGAGCCAGCACAGGAAGCACTGTATTCACCGCTTCCCGATCTGGCTGTACTAAAGAGTATTTCCATAATGGAAGCGATCATTAGTATTTAGATCCACTGACACTTTCCTCCCACTTTGGGGGGGGGGGAGTGCATCTTTTAGGGCAAAAAATACAATATTTGCTTTGACTGTTTTGCAGTCTATTGGGCTATTCACGATGCATTTTTTTTAACAGCCAGTGAGTAGGCACTGTTACAAAAAATAATGTGCCCTGTTTTTAGCCATTTTGATGGCCATATGCACCCCATTAAAATCTGTCTATGGGTACAAAAAAAGATACTTACCTCACCACAGTCACTCGCAGGAACACTTGACCTGAACTGGAGGCAGAAGGACCTGATGCTCCCAGCTTTGGGTTGACACCTGATAACCGGGGAGGGTCAGGTCCTGCTGCTTCCAGTGTGGAGAGAGTGTTTCTGTGTGTGCCTGTGTTGAGATGAGTTTTTTTTAAATTTTATTTCTTGGCATTATCGTGGGTGGAAGGAGAGGGGCATTTTATATATATATATACAGTACAGACAAAAAGTTTGGACACACCTTCTCATTCAAAGAGTTTTCTTTATTTTCATGACTATGAAGGCATCAAAACTATGAATTAACACATGTGGAATTATATACATAACAAACAAGTGTGAAACAACTGAAAATATGTCATATTCTAGGTTCTTCAAAGTAGCCACCTTTTGCTTTGATTACTGCTTTGCACACTCTTGGCATTCTCTTGATGAGCTTCAAGAGGTAGTCCCCTGAAATGGTCTTCCAACAGTCTTGAAGGAGTTCCCAGAGATGCTTAGCACTTGTTGGCCCTTTTGCCTTCACTCTGCGGTCCAGCTCACCCCAAACCATCTCGATTGGGTTCAGGTCTGGTGACTGTGCAGGCCAGGTCATCTGGCGCAGCACCCATCACTCTCCTTCATGGTCAAATAGCCCTTACTTTCAAAGTTTTCCCAATTTTTCGGCTGACTGACTGACCTTCATTTCTTAAAGTAATGATGGCCACTCGTTTTTCTTTACTTAGCTGCTTTTTTCTTGCCATAATACAAATTCTAACAGTCTATTCAGTAGGACTATCAGCTGTGTATCCACCTGACTTCTCCTCAACGCAACTGATGGTCCCAACCCCATTTATAAGGCAAGAAATCCCACTTATTAAACCTGACAGGGCACACCTGTGAAGTGAAAACCATTTCAGGGGACTACCTCTTGAAGCTCATCAAGAGAATGCCAAGAGTGTGCAAAGCAGTAATCAAAGCAAAAGGTGGCTACTTTGAAGAACCTAGAATATGATATATTTTCAGTTGTTTCACACTTGTTTGTACACTGTACACTGGGGGTATACATAAGGTCATTTATAAGCTGGGGGCATTTTTATACAGGGGGCTTATTTTCTATACAGGGGCACTATGGGGGCATTATTTATACTGGGAGCCCTACAGAGAGGGCTTTATAGGATCTGGGGGAACTGTGGGGGGCATAATATATATATATATATATTTTATATATATATATATATATATATATATATATATACAGTACAGACCAAAAGTTTGGACACACCTTCTCATTCAAAGAGTTTTCTTTATTTTCATGACTATGAAGGCATCAAAACTATGAATTAACACATGTGGAATTATATACGTAACAAACAAGTGTTAAACAACTGAAAATATGTCATATTCTAGGTTCTTTAAAGTAGCCACCTTTTGCTTTGATTGCTGCTTTGCACACTCTTGGCGTTCTCTTGATGAGCTTCAAGAGGTAGTCCCCTGTAATGGTCTTCCAACAGTCTTGAAGGAGTTCCCAGAGATGCTTAGCACTTGTTGGCCCTTTTGCCTTCACTCTGCGGTCCAGCTCACCCCAAACCATCTCGATTGGGTTCAGGTCTGGTGACTGTGGAGGCCAGGTCATCTGGCGCAGCACCCCATCACTCTCCTTCATTGTCAAATAGCCCTTACTCTCAAAGTTTTCCCAATTTTTCGGCTGACTGACTGACCTTCATTTCTTAAAGTAATGATGGCCACTCGTTTTTCTTTACTTAGCTGCTTTTTTCTTGCCATAATACAAATTCTAACAGTCTATTCAGTAGGACTATCAGCTGTGTATCCACCTGACTTCTCCTCAACGCCACTGATGGTCCCAACCCCATTTATAAGGCAAGAAATCCAACTTATTAAACCTGGCAGGGCACACCTGTGAAGTGAAAACCATTTCAGGGGACTACCTCTTGAAGCTCATCAAGAGAATGCCAAGAGTGTGCAAAGCAGTAATCAAAGCAAAAGGTGGCTACTTTGAAGAACCTAGAATATGACATATTTTCAGTTGTTTCACACTTGTTTGTTATGTATATAATTCCACATGTGTTAATTCATAGTTTTGATGCCTTCAGTGTAAATCTACAATTTTCATAGTCATGAAAATAAAGAAAACTCTTTGAATGAGAAGGTGTGTCCAAACTTTTGGTCTGTACTGTATATATATCTATATACACTGCCTGGCCCAAAAAAAAAGTCGCCACAAAAAAAAAGCCTTTTGCTTTGATTACGGCACGCATTCACTGTGGCATTGTTTCGATAACCTTCTGCAATGTCACAAGATTTATTTCCATCCAGTGTTGCATTAATTTTTCACCAAGATCTTGCATTGATGATGGTAGAGTCTGACTGCTGCACAAAGCCTTCTCCAGCACATCCCAAAGATTCTCAATGGGGTTAAGGTCTGGACTCTGTGGTGGCCAATCCATGTGTGAAAATGATGTATCATGCTCCCTGAACCACTCTTTCACAATTTGAGCCCGATGAATCCTGGCATTGTCATCTTGGAATATGCCCGTGCCATCAGGGAATCAAAAATCCATTGATGGAATAACCTGGTCATTCAGTATGTTCAGGTAGTCAGCTGACCTCATTCTTGGAGCACATACTGTTGCTGAACCTAGACCTGACCAACTGCAGCAACCCCAGATCATAGCACTGCCCCCACAGACTTGTACAGTAGGCACTAGGCATGATGGGTGCATCACTTCATCTGCCTCTCTTCTTACCCTAATGCGCCCATCACTCTGGAACAGGGTAAATCTGGACTCATCAGACTACATGACCTTCTTCCATTGCTCTAGAGTCCAATCTTTATGCTCCCTAGCAAATTGAAGCCTTTTTTCTGGTTTGCCTTACTGATTAGTGGTTTTCTTACGGCTACACAGCTGTTCAGTCCCAATCCCTTGAGCTCCCTTCGAATTGTGCGAGTGGAAATGCTCTTACTTTCACTATTAAACATAGCCCTGAGTTCTACTGTTGTTTTTCTTCGATTTGATTTCACCAAACGTTTAAGTGATCGCCGATCACGATCATTTAGGATTTTTTTCCCGCCACATTTCTTCCACGAATACGATGGGTCCCCACTATCTTTCCCGTTTTTAATAATGCGTTGGACAGTTCTTAACCCAATTTTAGTAGTTTCTGCAATCTCCTTAGATGTTTTCTCTGCTTGATGCATGCCAATGATTTGACCCTTCTCAAACAGACTAACATTTTTTCCACGACCACGAGATGTGTCTTTCGACATGGTTGTTTAAGAAATGAGAAGCAACTCATTGCACCAGTTGGGATTAAATAACTTGTTGCCAGCTGAAAGATAATCGCCCATGCAGTAATTATCCATTAGGAGGTTCATAACTATTTGCTTAGTTAAAGTGGCAAATTTTTTTTTGGACAGGCAGTGTATATATATATATATATATAATTACAGAAAACAAAATGGCTGCACACCATTATATATACAAACTTAGGTGGCTTCCGCAGATGGGTCCCTATCACTAAAGAAACTGCCTCACTTATTTAAGCCTACAATATTCAGGGCAGTGTAGCAACCAGCTACAAACATACTCTGCTCAGAAGTCCCAGGTAGATGGGTGTGTCCAGTCTAAAAGGGGTGCCATCCCCAATAAATTGCAAGAAACCACCTTGACACCTGGTAGATGGGCCCAACACGTATGTGCGCTAAGAGCTTCCATTATTCATGTATACTCATTTATAGTCGGTATTGTACCACTTTTATCTAGAATGACCCCCATTTCTTAGCTCTATTGTTTGTATATTTAATAGTGTGCAGCCATTTTGTTTTTTGTAATTATGTTTGCTTCATGGATATGCACCTGTGATCCTGAAGGTTTTAGTCTAAATTCTCTTGCGATATATATATATATATATACTGTATATATATATATATACACAAACCGGATTCCAAAAAAGTTGGGACACTATACAAATCGTGAATAAAAACTGAATGCAATGATGTGGAGGTGCCAACTTCTAATATTTTATTCAGAATAGAACATAAATCACGGAACAAAAGTTTAAACTGAGAAAATGTACCATTTTAAGGGAAAAATATGTTGAATCAGAATTTCATGGTGTCAACAAATCCCCAAAAAGTTGGGACAAGGCCATTTTCACCACTGTGTGGCATCTCCCCTTCTTCTTACAACACTCAACAGACGTCTGGGGACCGAGGAGACCAGTTTCTCAAGTTTAGAAATAGGAATGCTCTCCCATTCTTGTCTAATACAGGCCTCTAACTGTTCAATCGTCTTGGGCCTTCTTTGTTGCACCTTCCTCTTTATGATGCGCCAAATGTTCTCTATAGGTGAAAGATCTGGACTGCAGACTGGCCATTTCAGTACCCGGATCCTTCTCCTACGCAGCCATGATGTTGTGATTGATGCAGAATGTGGTCTGGCATTATCTTGTTGAAAAATGCAGGGTCTTCCCTGAAAGAGATGACGTCTGGATGGGAGCATATGTTGTTCTAGAACCTGAATATATATTTTTCTGCATTGATGGTGCCTTTCCAGACATGCAAGCTGCCCATGCCACACGCACTCATGCAACCCCATACCATCAGAGATGCAGGCTTCTGAACTGAGCGTTGATAACAACTTGGGTTGTCCTTGTCCTCTTTGGTCCGGATGACATGGCGTCCCAGATTTCCAAAAAGAACTTCGAATCGTGACTCGTCTGACCACAGAACAGTCTTCCATTTTGCCACACTCCATTTTATATGATCCCTGGCCCAGTGAAAACGCCTGAGCTTGAGGATCTTGCTTAGAAATAGCTTCTTCTTTGCACTGTAGAGTTTCAGCTGGCAACGGCGGATGGCACGGTGGATTGTGTTCACTGACAATGGTTTCTGGAAGTATTCCTGAGCCCATTCTGTGATTTCCTTTACAGTAGCATTCCTGTTTGTGGTGCAGTGTCGTTTAAGGGCCCGGAGATCACAGGCATCCAGTATGGTTTTACGGCCTTGACCCTTACGCACAGAGATTGTTCCAGATTCTCTGAATCTTCGGATGATGTTATGCACAGTTGATGATGATAGATGCAAAGTCTTTGCAATTTTTCGCTGGGTAACACCTTTCTGATATTGCTCCACTAACTTTCTGCGCAACATTGTGGGAATTGGTGATCCTCTACCCATCTTGGCTTCTGAGAGACACTGCCACTCTGAGAAGCTCTTTTTATACCCAATCATGTTGCCAATTGACCTAATTAGTGTTAATTGGTCTTCCAGCTCTTCGTTATGCTCAAATTTACTTTTTCCAGCCTCTTATTGCTACTTGTCCCAACTTTTTGGGGATTTGGTGACACCGTGAAAATTGGAATCAACGTATTTTTCCTTTAAAATGATACATTTACTCGGATTAAACGTTTGATCTGTCATCTATGTTCTATTACAAATAAAATATTGACATTTGCCATCTCCACATCATTGCATTCAGTTTTTATTCACAATTTGTATAGTGTCCCAACTTTTTTTGGAATCTGGTTTGTATATATATATATTAGAGTTTTTGCGATACCAAATTTTTGATTCGATTTCGATACCATAAAAAAGTATTGTGATACTCGATACCATTCGATACCATGTGAAAAAAAATAAAACACCAAAAAAGCCACGTGCATTCCGCATTTTAAATAATGGCTAATCGCGCAGTTTTTATTATTATTTATTTTCTGTTCCAGTTTTCACTGCATAGATTTTTTTTATATTTTAATAGTTTGGACTTTTCGGCGATATGTGATATGTTTATTTATTGTTTATATATTTTAAATGTAAAATTGGGAAAGGGGGTGATTTATACTTAATATTTTGGTGTGTTTTTTTTTACTTTATATAATTATTTTTTATTTAATAACTATTTTCTCCCTTAGGGGCTAGAAACATTTAATCCCTTGTCCTATTCACCCTAATAGAGATCTATTAGGGTGAATAAGACTTTACGCTGTCCCTGCTGCCGTGTGCTTTGTGCAAACAGCAGCATGGCAGCCATGGCTTCAGTAGCGTCCTGGCTGCCATGGTAACCGATCAGAGCCCCAGGATTACACTGCTGGGGCTCCGATCAGAAGCTGCCACTGCCACCAATGAGAAGGGGAGGGGACCCTGTGGCCACTGCCACCAATGATTTTAATACTGGGGGGGTTGAAGGGGGAGGACACACTGCGCCACCAATGATTTTAATACTGGGGGGGTTGAGGGGGGCAGGCGCACTGCGCCACCAATGATAATTAACCTTTAATACAGGAGGCAGGTGCCGGTAGCAGATCAGCGGCAGTTAACCCCTCAGGTGCCGCACCTGAGGGGTTAACTGCCACTGATCGCTGCTCCCTGTCAGAGGCAGGGTGCCAGCTATGTGATTCTGCTGCCGACACCTGCCTCCTGTATTAAAAGTTAAAGACGACCTTTCATGGGTTCGGACTTTGTTAAGTAGCAGGCTACATAGAGCGGCTCCCAGGGATCTCCCTGCGCTTACTATTATTCCTGGGCGCCGCTCCGTTCGCCCGCTGTGGCCCAGTTACTGTCTCCTGCTCCGTATGCTAATTACTATTATCGGAGCAATGGGGAGGAGACATCAGTTTCTCTCCTGGGCGTTCCTTCTCCCTGCTGTAGCGCTGTCCAATCGCAGTGCAGAACGTCACAGCCAGGGAGAAAGAATGCCCAGGAGAGAAGCCGATGTCTCCTCCCCATTGCTCCGATAGTAGTAATTAGCATACAGAGAAGGAGACGGTAACGGGGGCAGAGCGGGCGAACGGATTTAATAGTAAGTGCAGGGAGATCCCTGGGCGCCGCTCTATGTAGTCTGCTGCTTAACAAAGCCCGGACCCATGAAAGGTCTTCCTATCATTGGTGGCGCAGTGCGCCCGCCCCTCTCTCTTTATTGGCAGCGCGGCACAGGGGGGAGGGAGAGAGTGACTCCTTCTCCTCTGTGCTGCTCAGGGAACATGAGCGCGCTGACAGCAGCGCCCTCATGTTCTGTGATACTAGACTGCGCAGCAATGCAGCTCAGTATCGAAAAAATGGAAATCCCGGTATCGTATCGATACCGGGATAAAAGTATTGATTGGGTATTGAAATTTCGATACCCGCAACAACCCTAATATATATATATATATATATATATATATATACAAAGGAAAAATGGCGGCACGGGCTATAAATAAGTGAAAAATAGGGTGCACGATCCT
This sequence comes from Bufo bufo, assembly GCF_905171765.1. Taxonomy (NCBI): domain Eukaryota; kingdom Metazoa; phylum Chordata; class Amphibia; order Anura; family Bufonidae; genus Bufo; species Bufo bufo. The sequence continues at coordinate 444,916,661 of NC_053390.1, read as the reverse complement.
AGGGAATAGACTTCTCACCCCACAAATAGAATCCAGAAAAAGGACGGCACTCCAGTAAGATGAAAAAAATGATGATACCTTTATTCAACCATCCGGCCGAAACGTTGCACCGGATGGTTGAATAAAGGTATCATCATTTTTTTCATCTTACTGGAGTGCCGTCCTTTTTCTGGATTATATATATATATATATATATATATATAGAAAGTATTCAGCAACTGTGAACAGCACAACACTAGTCTGATGAAGCAATCCAGGCTTCAAAAACTAATAATCCCAGGAAATCCACGGCACTTCCTTCAGTAAAAACGTAAGTGTTTATTAACCAGAAATACAACGTTTCGGTTCGCACACTGGAACCTTTTTCAAGCAGTGAAATATATATATGAAATTTATCTGTTTTTAACAGCCATTAAAAAATGGGTGGCAAATGGACATTAAAAACAGATAGACGGCCAGGAAATGGATGCAAAATGGCTATGAAAAAGTGAGTTTATCTGTTTTTAACAGACTTTTTTTTTCACTGTCTTGTGAATGCACCCTTAGTCTTCTGCTGGACCTCCACCTGTCTGACTTATAGTATATGACATGCCTATAAACCATTTTATGTGCAAAATTGAGTATTTATTAAGCACAGTAACTCTGTCAGTGATGTCATTTACTTGTGAGGTGAGAACCGAATCTATAAAACATACAGTTCATTGGCAAACTGCAATGGAAAAATGTCAGCAGTTTATAACTAGATAACAATAAAATATTATGAGAGCCATTTTTGTGCCATGTTTGCAGAGCTTTTCTGTGGGAGCGCAGCAGGATTGGGCATGAAATTCTTTTAACTCATATTATTCATAAGGGATATAATGTTCTCATGACGGTATTCTAGTAACTGAGATGCCTAGCTCAGCCTATAAGGCTTTTGATCGGCATATATAAAATGTTTGTTACATCTTTTGCTGTTTGGTTTTTGCAATCTGATTTTTTTAACTTTTGCAGAGTACGAAAAAAACAAAAAAAACTTTTGAAGTAAGGAGCATACTGTAGATGGTACTTTGAGGCTTAGTAGTAGAATAAGCCTGCTTCTAGCGTTAATGGAACCCCAGAGGTCAGGCTAGGAATTGCTGTGGTTATTGTTGTTGGGAGAGAGCAGAACTGAAAATGCCCAAAGGTGGAGTGACCTCAATAATGACCCTAATTCTCCTGAAGTCGCATTCTGGTAATATTGGGAGAGACCCCATCTCAAGGTTTGCTATACTTGATACACCGTTTTAAGGAGTTCTCTAAATTTCCAATAAGAGGCCAGAAAATGTTAGCGTGGTCCCAACTCATTGCTTGCACTTCCCGTTCCTTAGGAGCTGGGAATTAAATGTGTTGTGTGACAGATGTCATCAACCCAAGACATTACTGTGATGGCTAACCATCAGCACTCCAACTGTGGTAAAACTACAGCTCCCAAGATGCACACTTGCTTGGCTGTTCTCAGAACTCCACAGAAATGAATGGAGAATGCTGGGAGTCGTAGTTTCACCACAGCTGGAGTGCCGAAGGTTAGCCATCACAGAATCCTGTTCTTTTTGTCCTATAGTGCTCATCGTCAATGGGATGCCACGTAATTCTCTGGTTCCAAGAAATTACTGGAACTAAAAGGGAAGCCTCTTAACCTGTTCCCTCATATATTTATCACCTGGCGCTTCTTTGTGATAGAATTTCTAACATAGAGGAAACTCATTCAATGTTCTGCCATAACAATCTCAAATGCAATCAGTCTTTCTATCTAGTGCTTGATAAGCCTGGAGCAAGAGGGTATAAAACATACTCAGAGCCTCCCAGCATCCTGTGGAAGCTGCAGCATATCCAGCTATTACTCAGCTATGTCGAAATAGCCATTTTCCAGTTCTTGGTATGTTCTCTAGAGAACAAGCCCATTACCTTACTCAAAGCAATATTACAATTTGCTTTAGCATTTATAGAAAGTAAAAAATGTCCTCTGACCACCTTCTGTACCTCAGTGTTTAGCGAGAGAGCAATTGATTCCCTACAGTTTGCAGCATTCAAAACCCTGCAGCCTGGTGTAAAAGTTGTCTTGCTGGCCCATAGCAACCAATCAGATTCCACCTTTCATGTTTCAGAGCTCCTCTGGAAAATGAAAGGTGGAATCTGATTGGTTGCTATGGGCAACTAAGCCAGTTTTCCTTTATACCAGTTTTGATAAATCTTCTCCATGGTTTTTTAACACTTTTGTAGCACACTTCTGTACAGGCGTGGTTGTGGTGGTGTTGTTTTCTTTTGGGAAGAAAGTAGCCATGTTTTTATAATCCTGGACAACCCCTTTATGGTTTGAATTTTAAATCGTCCATTGCAATGAATTTCTGCCATAAGCCCCAATCCCTTCATTAATTAATGAGGGGTTGTTTCATCTGGGACATTTATAGCATATCCTTAGGATATGCCATAAATGTCAGATAGGTACGAGTCCTAACTTTGGAAATTGGGACTCAATCCTTTCTCCAGTGAATGGAGAGCAAGCTGCGCAAGTGCAGAAACCCTTCCATTCACCGCTATGGGACTTCCAAAAATAGCCAAGCCAGCTGGCTCAGCTATTTTCGGAAGTCCCATAACGGTGAGCAGAGAATGGCCGCACAAGCGCTGCTTGCTTTTCGTTCTGTTTGAAGGACCCATTCTGGCCATAGAAGCAGTCCCCAAATGTGGATGAAAATTAACAAATTGATCTTGCTGCGGAAGTTTTGTTGATTTGCTATTGCTACATATAGAAGCTTTTACTTTCTGTATTGCCTTAATAAGTAACAATAAAAAATAATAAAAATAATTTGCCACCTTCTATCTGGAGCTGTTGGGTGCTAAAAGGCACATAAACCATGTATATGGTGAAAGGAGGAGTGTGCCAGTCTAACAGACTGTATAAAAAGCCAGGAAGCATGTGACTAATGGAGCAGTATGAGGTCTGCTTGTGCCAAATTACCTAAGGCATTCAATAATCCAATTGACAACAGTACACTTCTTAACTCCTTACACAACAACGAAATTACAAACGACTTGACACGCTGATTATATGTTAGCTTATGTATACTACTTACATCTTTTGACTTTCATTGTGTTCCTTTCCCACACAGCTAATGAAACAATTTTCTTTAATGAACTGAAATTATAGTAACGACAATAGTAATAATATAATAGTAATAGCAATTTTCAATCTTCAAATAAAAAAAAAGTTAGAGCACAGGTGCTGTTTTTTCTGCGTATACCCTATTTTTAAGTGATAAAACAAGAGTTGGCTTAAAGGTTTTGTCTCATCAAGACAGTCCTAAAACGGCACATGTATGTCATACTGGAGACTTCACCAATGAAGCAAGGAAAAGTTATGGAAGATTCCAGATATGGACTAGATTGGAAGGATGGGAAAAATGTTATAATGTCTATGGAGTAAAGGTGGGATTAGGAGTCATGACCATCCAATGACTAGCAAGATTGGCTGACCATCTAAAGTGTATAGGGGCCTCATAGCTTTGCCCCGATAGCAGTTGTTGTTGGAAAGAAAGATTAAACTGTTGGATTTCAACATGCCCATGGTGTTAGGAGAGATAAGCTTCTGCCGGAGGTGTCTTAGTCCCCTCTCCCACTTCAGGAGAGTGAATTTGTTATTAAAGGGGCTTTTCACCCTCCATGTGGCCAAACCTTCGGAGGGAAGCATACCACCTCTGGGTTCTGGCTCCTTCGCTCCCCAAATGTTGCTGCCTTGCTTCAGTCCCCTGCAGCCAAATACTGGCCACAGAGTTGACAAGTCCCCTTTGTGTCATGTCACTAGGTCACGTGATGCATGGGGAACACGTTATCCCTGTGGCCAGCCATTGGATGCAGCTGCCACATGACCCATGTCAAACAGGATGTTGATACACAGAAACCAGAAAGAGCCAGTGGGAAATCAAATGAGCTGGAACTCAGCGGTTGGGAGTAGGTAAGTAAGCTTCCCTCCACAAGGCCGGCCATGTGGGGGGTCTGCCTCAAATGCCCCGAAGATGGAAAAACCCTTTAAGACTACTTTCACACTAGGAGGGAGAGATCAATTTCTAATTCCTTTTTCATTAACCCAAAGTACAAAAGGATCTCAGTAGAGATAATAAGGGAATACATTTCCCAAGGAATACTTTAGGGAGATCCACGTTTGGAATCTATTGCCTGATTTGATTGAAAAAGACAGAAAGGTTTGCTCCAATAAAAGTGTGAATCACTGTATGTACCGTTTTGTGTTGTCCTAGATGTTGGCAGTGGGATGCAAATTTCATGCACATTATTTGGATTGTGTAGAAATCCAGAAGCTTTGGACTGCAATTCTTACAGCAATACAAGATACATTCCTCTGGAATGTCAATTTTAGACAATACTTGTATGCGTAACATAAAAGTAGAACATGAGATCTCTCTTAAAAAGGTTTCTGTTTTTGCCAAAAAAGATCACTGGCATATCAATAACAGAATCAAAACATGTCTCTTTTGATGGTGGAAATACCGCAAGATGCAGTCTAGATACATCTCCTACCTATCAATGTAATTTACCCCCTTACCTTTGACTTCTATGGAACACCACCATCAAATCTGCTTCAAAAAGTAGTGTCCCATTTTTCAAAGCAGCTGCAGAAAAAATGTGCATAGAGTTTGTTACTTTGAAGTCATTGGGAAGCTATTGATGGCATTTTGAATGTGCCTGTTTTCCACTGCTGAATCAGCAGTAGATTTTGCTCATGTGAATATAACCACAATAATTTTATAAAGTCTAGGATCGATGATTAACGCCCCTTTCACACAGGCGAGTATTCCGCGCGGATGCGATGCGTGAGTTGAACGCATTGCACCCGCACTGAATCCTGACCCATTCATTTCTATGGGGCTGTGCACACAAGCGGTGATTTTCACGCATCACTTGTGCGTTGCGTGAAAATCGCAGCATGCTCCTCTTTGTGCGTTTTTCACGTAACGCAGGCCCCATAGAAATGAATGGGGTTGCGTGAAAATCGCAAGCATCCGCAAGCAAGTGATTTTCACGCACGGTTGCTAGGAGACTATCGGGATGGGGACCCGATCATTATTAGCATGTCTACATGCTAATGTAGAATACAGAATGCTAAGTAAAATAAAAAAAAATGTAACTCACCTTAATCCACTTGTTTGCGCAGCCGGCATCTCTTCTGTCTTTAACTGTGAGCAATAGGACCTTTGATGATGTCACTACGCTCATCACATGATGTCATCAAAGGTCCTATTGCTCACAGTTAAAGACAGAAGAGATGCCGGCTGCGCGAACAAGTGGATTAAGGTGAGTTAATTCTTTTAAAAAAAAAAATTAACCCCTCCAGCCCTATTGTACTATGCATTCTGTATTCAGAATGCTATTATTTTCCCTTATAACCATGTTATAAGGGGAAATAATACAATCTATACAACCTTGAACCCAAACCTGAACTTCTGTGAAGAAGTTCGGGTCTGGGTACCACAGTCGGTTTTTTATAACGTGCGTGCAAAACACATTGCACCCACGCGATAAAAACTGAACATCGGAACGCAATCGCAGAAAAAACTGACTGCAATTGCGTTCCTACTCGCGCGGGTTTGCCGCAATGCATCGGGACGCATCCGGACCTAATCCGGACACGCCCGTGTGAAAGAGGCCTAAAGGTTACATCTATTTTTTTTTCACGTTTTTTTTTGCCTCTTTTTTCTTTTCCTCTCTGTCGTGTCTGCAGCTAATGGGTGGAGGGTCAGGGATGTGATTGATCTATACAAGTTTTATATCTGTAATTGTATGTTTGCATTAAATAAAATAAGGATTTTTTAGAAAGATAACTGTGACAAACTCCCCTCTTTTGAGTTTGCCACGAGTACTTGGAGAGGACTACTTGCCAGCCTCTTACCATGTGATTATGGTCCCATGTTGAAACAATTGTTTTTCCCCTGCCGTTAATCTGTATGTATGTGATCTGAGTGCCATTCAGTAATAATGTGCGCTCAGATCTAAGCTATCTGAGGATATGTGGAATGTACCTGTTTTATGCAATAGCTGCATAGTTATATAGTTTCATGTATTTTGCTGTCTTTTGCTACCATGTGGCTAATGGAGTCTTGCCTCTGTCCTTGGGAGATAAGTGGATCACTTCTCAATTGTCTCCAGGACAAAAGACTGTGTAGAACCGGTTTTAGGCAGAAAAGCCATGAGTACAGCCAGGCCAAAGAGACTTTTACTAACTTTTGAACCCCTGGTCTGATTCGTGCCATTTTTTAATATGTTGTTCCCCTGAATGGATTGATTGTGAATATGTATTTGTATAAAGATTGAATGTATATTTTTAAAGTTACAGCATGTGGGTAAAAACTGTATTTCTCCTGCCTGTGATAATTATGTTAACCATTGTGTACCATAATTATATCACAGGCAGAGGGGAGGATTTTATGTGGGTTGTAACCTTTGTGTTATTGGTTAATGTATAATTGTTGTGGGTGTCTCCCTGGCATGGGAGCAGGGGATAAAAGAGAGTGTATTTTTGAAGGCCCGTTGTTGCTTCCAGTAAAGTCTTGTTCCAGCATTCAGCTTTGGCTCATGTATGGACTTATTTGGCGATACCAGCGATACTGGCGATAATAGCGATTTATTGCTCTCTTGATTATTTGGCTGTGCGATTTCATGCGAAGAAGGGAATACTAGACGGTGACACAGATGATACCGTCACAATAACAAATGCAAAAAAATGTATTAAAATAATATAAGGAGCAGTAAGCATAGCAAAGTGTCATACTGAATTGTAAATGCTTCAATAAAGTGGTTAGTACTGAAAAAATTGTGAATGTAGCCTAGAATATACTGTCATTAGGAAACTGAAGTGGTACGAGTCACCTTCCAATTTATATAAAAAGTTATATTAAAAACTCAGACAAATCCCTGTAAATTGCCTAAAATAACAAATGAATGAATACTCAGCAATTTTCTTCTCTGCTTCTTCCTGTGCTGAGTTCTGGTCCTTGCTGGCGCTCTTTATTTTCCTGGCTGCAGCGTTAATGTTCTTTGAACACAATTCACTGCTTCAGCCAGTCATTTCCCTAAGCAGAGATGTCCTGTGCACTGCTAAGGCCAAGAGATTGGCTGCAGTGGTGACTTGTGTGCACGGAACATCACTGCTTAAGTCAGGAAGATGACGTCAGCAGCGGGAGGACTGGAGCTCAGTGCTGGAAGAAGCAGGAGAGAAAACAGGTGAGTATACATTCATTTGTTGTTTTAGGCCATGTATAGGGATTGCCCATATTTTTATTTAACTTGGACAACCCCTTTAGGTTCACTTGATATAAGATCATTATCACTAAGCAGAAGTGGATTATAGTGGTGTGACTGTAAACTACTTTGTAAAATAAAAATTTCATTTATTCTCTTTTGCAGGCAGTTCAATCAATATCCAGTGACAACACAATTTCACACTACCGTATATAAGACACAGAATGTGGCTGCTGGAGAGGATCCGAGGCACAGTGGATCACAGCAGTGGTCGACAAGTAGGAGAATCTGGTGACAAACAGGGAAAAGGTGGATCATACAGTAATGTGTTGACTCCAGACAAGATTCCTGACTTTTTTATCCCACCAAAACTTACTAGTGTACCAGCAGAAGGAGGAGCTGAAGGTGCTACAGCAGGTGAGGGAGTACAGTCCAAACCTAATATAGGCACTTCGGCTTCTGAGCAAAACTTGTCAGGCAGACGTCCACTACGCAGCCCTCGTCTACCAACCAAAGCTACTTCAGAGAGCAAAAACCTTGTGAAATCTGCAAACCGCCACATCATTCAGATTGAAAGTGCAGATGAATGGGCTTCAGAGGAAGACTTAGGTACCAATGCAGATCCACAATCTCAATCTGCCATGTCTCTTCCATATGTCCCAAAGGCCCAGACATCATATGGTTTTGTGACCCTAATGGAAAGTCCACATACTCGGCGTAAAGAGTCCCTCTTTCACACTGACCAGGGGTCTCTTTCCCCATGTCCATCACAATCTAGTTCACCTAGTTCTCAGAGAAGAAGTGGAACAGAAGGAGGATCCCAGTTAAACACTTCAGATTTTGGAATGTCATTGATGAATCCATACCGGTATTTTAGTGGTGGTGAAAGTGATACCTGCTCCTCAGCTGAGTCCTCACCATTCAGTTCACCATTACTTTCTCGCTCAGTTTCTCTGCTGAAAATATTCACACCAGACACACAATCAAAATTCATCAAACTCAAGCACTCGGTTGCTAGAAACAGTTCACTGTCCACAGATGAGTGCAGTTCTGCTGACACTAGTCCTAGCATGCCAAGACGAAGAGTAAGAGGTGCTAAAGGAACTGGTTTAGGTTCTGGACAACAAGGTGTGCTACCTTTGGACCTTCTACAGAAGGAGCATAATGTGGTGCTCAGTAAAGGAGGCAGTATGAGACTGTCGGCAGAGTATGACCCATCTAATGCCCGTCTAAGAGTAAGGTTAATAGCAGCAGAGCATCTCTTTGACAAACTTTGTGATCTGAAAGGAGTAAACTGCTGTGTGGTTCTCTATCTGAATCCTGGTAAAGTTCACCGTCAGAGAAGCACTATTATCAAGAACAGCCGAAACCCAGTGTTTAATGAAGATTTTTTCTTTGATGGATTGGTGGCTGGAAGTGCTAAAAAGATGTCACTTAAACTAAAGGTGCTGAACAAGGGAAGCAGCCTTAAAAGAGATACTCTCCTTGGAGAGAAGGAGATTCCACTGACTTCACTTTTGCCCTTTCTTTGAGAACGAAGAAGCTATGATAGAGTGCATGGTGTGTGAGAGAGAGCGAGCTGTTTGCTCTGCAGTGGTGAATGCATTTACGTACAAAGTAACGACCAAACAAGATAACACCCTGCACGTGATCGCACAAAGCACTGCAAAGCGTTGCACTTGACAGCTAGAATGCAGAGGGTAGTACTTCCTACCTAGAAAACCTGCACACCTTCAATCAGAAAATGGAAGAGTGTTGAGCTTCCACTGCAATAGGAAACTGCAGAGCCCCGTACATTATAGCAGCAATTTTAATCTTCATCTTTTAACAAATCAACATCATTTCATAGAGAGGCCTAAAGAGAATTAACCTAAGTAAACTCAGATAATGAAGAAACATTAATATTGTATCTACAGAACGTTGTACATTGCCCTGACTGCTAGAAATCAGGAGCCTTCAGATTATCTAAGCTTGTGCAAAGAGAATTTACACTTACAATAAGTTCACATGGATAAAACCTGGCAATTATCTTTTAGACAAAGGAGAATAGCAAATATAACCTCTTGTTATAGCCGCTATATGTGCTCATATTAAAGCCATGTCTTGTATGGCTGCGTGAGTTCGCAATTATTCTGCGCGCTTGCATAGCAACAGTAGGCATACACTACATGTACTTTATATGAAGCAGGCTTTAACTGAATTAATTGGCAGCTTTGCCTCTGGTTATATAATGTTAGTTATTTTTATATTTTGGATCTTAGCAGTAACTAACATGCAGTAGCAGAGACACCAAGGCATCATCAGTTAACCAGACATTGGCAGGCAGCAGGCATTGTATCAGGTGGCATCCAACAGGGCAGGATCTCTCTCTTAGCTTTTCACTATGGACCTATAGAACGGCAGTTCTCTGACTCAATTCTTGGCTCTCTGCTATGTGTAATGCAGAATATAGTATTATGGGATAATGATTTTCTCATACAAATATTAGATGCTTCCAAAAATTCACCAGGTGTCTCAGACTAATGTACTTTTCACCATCTGGATGGAATGAAGACCCAGCAATCTTTTCTTCCTTTAACCAATTCTCCTGCCTGTGAAAATCCTGCTGTTTTTCAGGCCCTCCCACATAGCAAGAAATATTGGATCCAACGTGTAGTTTCTCTTTCACACCGAGAATTTAAGAAGATGCAGCGTGAGTATTTACAGCATACACACTCATGCAGATGGTAGATTCGAAAAGGTCAAACATTCCCATATGGGTAAAGGAATACGAAATGAGACTCGTGAAGACTGAATATTAACACATACAGCACCACAGCCTTTAACTTATTTTTATTAAACTAAAGTTCTAAGTCCCCTGAAGTGAAGAATTACCTCTACTGGGGTCATGTACAAACATGGAAAAATGCATCTCTCCCATGTGCAGGTTTTGAAGCTAATACTAGAGGTAGAATCTGTTCTATTTCATTCTTCTCCCATTATGATTCACTCGTGATATTGGCTTCATAACTGCATCACAACGACATGTGTGAAAGCACCCTTAGGGCAAGTATAACACTTTTTATGCTCTTATAATAATAATAAGAATAAAAGATGAAAGGTACCAGAATTGATAACTTTTTGGTAGGGTAAGATCATTTATTTTATACCACTGGTGTATGCAATCAGCAGTAGCCTTGTTGATATTTGACTGATTTATCAAACTTCTGGTTTGAACACATGGGAAAGATTTGTCACAGCTGGTGCAAAGGAAAACTCACTTAGTCGCCCCTAGCAGCCAGTTGGTTATCCTTTCATTTTACAAAAGAGCTCTGAAAAATAAAAGGTGGAATTTGATTGGTTGCAATGGACAACTAAGCCAGTTTCACTTTGCACCAATTCTGATAACTCTGCCATAGTCTTTTTTTCCCTCTCACCACAAAGGAATTAAATACTATCATTCTCTCAATGGGAAAGTGTATTTCTATTCGTTATTAGAGCAGAAAGCTACTTATTATAGTAACAAGGTTCCGCAGAAAAATATTGTATTAGCTTATTCCCGTGTGCACAGACCCCTATGATGGTAGATAGACTGCACTATAGGTCCACAACACAGACCGGTAGCCCCTTTGTTTGCCATCATCTGGTGCCTCCATGAAGCACCATTATTCCCCAGTGTTTCTAGGAGAGAATACCACCATAATACAACATATGTCTTGAATTGAAGGCAAGTGGGAGTACAGTTGGGACCAACAGAACTCATGTAGCCCTATAGCCAGGATCTGTGTTGTATTATAAATCCCCAATACAGCAACGTGTATGAGGCCTGACATCTATTCTGGTGAATAAATGTATTTTTGCAGCTTTTAAAAGAGCTCTCTCAATGACTCCAAATTATTCTAATAGTAAATGTCCAACATGCTTCCACTCAACTGACTATTTTCAGTACCCACTCGATTTGATCACCGGGTTATAATGAATATATAGTGCTGAGAGCAGCCCAAACAATTCAATGTACTAAACACACCAAAAATTAGCACCAAACATGTATATATAAACATGAAAGAGTCTTTATCTAACATACATTAATTTAACATATATAAAATATGCTTTGTAAAAACAGCAGCAAGGAAGGGGGAAACCTTCAGTGAGGAAAAAACAACCCTAGAGAAGGCTGAGGGGTCAACACACAAGGGTATATAGATTGCAGAGAGAAGCCACACACAAGCAGGCCAATAAGACAATAGAAGCCATCAGACATAAAAATCCTAAGTAAGGCATAAACATACCTATGTGTGGAAAGGATAAGCAAATAACTACCTAAGAATGCGTGTGGAACCCTCAGCCGCCTCCGGGTTCCACACGCATTCTTGGGTAGTTATTTGCTCCTCTAGGGTTGTTTTTTCCTCACTTAAGGTTTCCCCCTTCCTTGCTGCTGTTTTTACAAAGTATATTTTTATATATGTTAAATTAATGTATGTTAAATACTCTTTCATGTTTATATATACATGTGTTTGGTGCTAATTTTTGGTGTGTTGACTATTTTCAGTCCAGAATGTTATCTAATATCATCTAGCTCAATGTTCCCAAGCCTATGGCTCATGAGGAACATGTGACTGTCAGATCCCCTGCTTGAGCCTTCCTAGCTTTTGGCAGTTGCAGATAATGAATTAGTAACACAATGAATTATGTATTTCTTTAGGTTAGAATAGTACTTAGTGTCATCTGTAACTTAAAGGGGTTTTCCAAGTGTTTAATACTATTGCTGTCTCCTCAGGATAGGTCTTCAGTATCTGATCTACGGGGCTTTGACACCTGAGATCTCCGCTGATCAGCTTTTTGAAGAAGCTGCTTAGCTCCGGTGTGCCCTGCTGCCTCTTCTCAGCTTACCAAGCACAGCGCTGTCCAATGTATAGCGGCTCTGCTTTGTATCACAGCTCAGCTTCATTCACTTGAATAGGACGGAGCTTCGACTAGGCCATGTGACCAATGAATTTGACGTCACTGTCCTAGGAAGAGGCCTCAGTGCTCACCAAAGCACTGCAGCCTCTTCAAACAGTTGATCAACAGGGGTTCTGGGAGGTGGACCACCACCAACCAGATACATATTGTATGACCTACCCTGAGGATAGGTCATCAGTTTTAAACACTTGGACAACCCCCATTGATAATAACTACAATCACAGATGCATCTATTTTTTATTACAGACCCTGGTCAAAAGTGCCCTATTTATATGGACTGTCTGTGAATTTATAGACAACCATAAAACAGTATAACAGAGCCCATTATGATAATGTGATCAAAGCCTATCACATGTTAAAATAGCTTGTCACCTTTAAAATGTTGGCAGACTCAAATGGGTTGACTTGGTTTTAACAGATATTGTAGAAAATAGTAAAAACCTTTTAATTAGACTTAATGTGAGAATCATTCCCTGTTGGTTCCTGATGAACTAATGACTTGGATGCAGTGATGTTCTGTCCACAGTGTAATCATTGGATCAAAAAGTCATGTGACATTATATCAGTATCAACAAAACATCACTGCGTCGTAGAGGGGAAGATACTGTTGATAGAAAATAAATTGCTTCTCCCCCCCCCCCCTGTATTTTACTGGTTTCTGATTTTTTATACAAGCACATTAAACTCAAACCTCTCCTTTAAAATGGTTGCAACAATTGTCATAGAACATATTACCTTATCTGTATCATAGACGGTAATAAATAATTAGTCATTTACAAACCCCTGAGATGTTCTACTAAACAGATAACAAATTGCCGTAAATGGTACATACTGAAAATGGCCTAAAGCCAGCAATGTGTACCACATGGATCTATCTTAGGCTCAATTCTCTTTAATCTCTTTATAAGTGTTCTTATGAATCGAACTGAGAGTAAGACTGGGTTGGCATCATGTTTTTGTCATATGTTTATTGTATACATTAAACGGATGCCTCTGACAGAAGATATGCAGTGGCATCCTTCACCATAGAGTTCCTGTGTAAACATTTTTTTAAATGTATATGTTAAATTATATATTTTTTACTGGAATCTGCAAGATAGAAAAACGCTATGCTCTTGTATACTTTTTTTTCAACGTATATGTTAAACTTAAGGCAAAAGCGTGATGTGAACCCAGCCTTAAAGGGGTATTTCCATCTCAGACAATGGGTGCGTATAGCTAGGATATGCCCCCATTGTCTGATAGGTGCGGGTCCCACCTCTGAGACCCGCACCTACACTGAGAATGGAGCGGTAAAGGTGGTGGCTGGAGGATCTCGGGTTTTCCGGGGTCCGGCCACCGCCAAGTGCTCACCCCATAGAAATGAATGGGAGCGCACTGTGCTTGCGCGGCCACTGCTCCCATTCATTTCTATGGGGCCGACGGAAATAGCCGAGCCAGTGCTCGGCTATTTTTGGCGGCCTATAGAAACGAGTGGAGGGCGGCTGCACATGCACAGTGCGCCCTCCACAACTTTCAGAGATCCGTTCTCGATGTATGTGTGGGTCCCAGAGGTGGGACCCGCACCTATCACACAATGGGGGCATATCCTAGCGATATTCCCCCATTGTCTGAGATAGTAATACCCCTTTAAGTGTAAGTTTTTGCCAATGACATAACTGTGTAGGATACTTAAACCTCAACTTGATTGTCAAATATTACAGAAGGACCTAGCTGGCAGCATGGGCAAGAACGTGGCAGATGAATTTTAAGGTTAAAGGGCTTCTGTCACCCCATTAAACCGTTTTTTTTTTTTTCTTTACTAATAATCCCTACACTGCGATCTCATCATACATAAGCTAATTAATGATTTTCGTTCAGTAGAATTTGTTAAAAATCTATTTTTATAATATGTAAATTACCTTGCTACCAGCAAGTAGGGCGGCTACTTGCTGGTAGCAGCCGCATCCTCCGATGGTAATGACGCCCCCTCTGCTTGTTGATTGACAGGGCCAGGGAACGGAATCGTTCTGTGCTGGCCCTGCCTGTTTTGATTCAATATCTGGCGCCTGCGCCGCGGCCGTACCTCTCTTCAATCTGCGCAGGCGCACTGAGAGGCGGCCACTCACTCGGCCAATCCATCCTCAATGCGCCTGCGCAGATGACGTCACATCTACACCCGGCGCAGGCGCATTGAGGAGCGAGCGGCCGAGTGAGTGGCTACACCTGCGCAGATTGAAGAGAGGTACGGCCGCGGCGCAGGCGCCAGATATTGAATCAAAACAGGCAGGGCCAGCACAGAACGATTCCGTTCCCTGGCCCTGTCAATCAACAAGCAGAGGGGGCGTCATTACCATCGGAGGATGCGGCTGCTACCAGCAAGTAGCCGCCCTACTTGCTGGTAGCAAGGTAATTTACATATTATAAAAATAGATTTTTAACAAATTCTACTGAACTCAAATCATTAATTAGCCTATGTATGATGAGATCGCAGTGTAGGGATTATTAGTAAAGAAAAAAAAAAAAACGGTTTAATGGGGTGACAGAAGCCCTTTAATGAATGTAAAGTAGTGCACCTAGGCCCCAATAATAGTTTTACTTCAAATATGTTAAATTGGTTAAAACTGGGGATACCCTGGGAGAACTTGGACATTCTGTTTACAAGTAGGTTAAGCAGCTGCACACAATGTCAGGCAGCAGCTGCAAAAGCAAATAAGATTCCATGGTGTATAAAAAGAGAGATAAACAAGCATATTACTACCTTCTCTGTTAATTCCTCGTAAAGCCACATCATAAGGATAGGATTCAGTTTTGCGCTCAACATTATAAAAAAAAGTGTTGAATTTAGCATTCAATAAAATCGACATATTTTATTTCCACGTATTAAAGTCCCGCTACAATAATACTACTGTTAACACTCCAGAGACGACATGTTTCAACTGCAGTGTGTGGTCTCACTCATGGCAAGATGGATTGCCATGAGTAAAACACTTTTTTTCTTCATTGTAAAAGGGATATATGAGAGCTGGAGAGGGTTCCAAGGTGGATGTCTAGATTAATACATGAGATGGAAAGTCTCTCTTATAAGAAGAGGCTAGACAAATCATGCTTGTTCACTCTGGAGAAAAGACACCTTAGAGGTCATCTCATTTCCATGTTTATTCATTCCAGTAACATTACAAAGGACCAGCAGACATTCTTTTTACATGGGAAGAAAAGGTGAATTAGACATCAATACAGGAAAGGATTCTTTACAGTTAGAGTAGCCTTGCCATGGTAGCGGGGTTGCACCTAGGCTTTCTGCTGCCTGAGGCAAAAACTGATATGGTGCCCCGCCCAATGCCAATTTCTTAACCTAACCTCTTCACCACAATGAAGGCACTCATTGCCCATGCCCCCTCTGCTACCCCCCCTCTTTCCCCTACCTGGTGCTGCCTAAGGCGATCGCCTCACCTGGCCTCATTGGTGGTGCATGGTAGTAATGGCAGATATATCAGCATTTAACCTTTTACGGGACGAGATGCTTTTCTTTGATGGTTTTAAGTAACCTAATGTTGTATAATTCTCCGAAAAAGGCTGAGCTTGATAGACCTGTGTCTTTTTTCAACCTTTATAACTACTTTACTATAATATGTGAATATGATTATTGTTAGTATGCAAAAATTCAAGGGTAGCTGTCTTGTTTGATTTATCTGTGAAAGTCATATATTGAGCACAGGTTTCGCATATCTTGCAATTATCTTGAGTTAGGCTGGTCACATCTGATATTTTGCATTCCCTTTAGTAATTGATAGTTCCAATGAACCCAGTTGTCTGCAGTAAAATACTTTCTAAGAACTATGGCTAAAAAGCTGTATTTGTGGATGACAGCTGCTATCAGTCAGACTAGTAAATACAGATGAGCAAACTGCTTGAAATCATTCCAGATTTCCCATCCAGAGTAATGTAGGCTATTCAATGTCCCGACCAACAGATGGCTTACTACAAATTTTGCATAGACTAAACATATTAAACATCCAGAAATTATACTGTCTCTATTCAGGGGCATCAGTGGTTGTTTATTCATTCATTCATTCATTCATTCATTACTGAGGGGGTAATGATCAGGAATGAATGGTCTGCATGAAAGTGCCCTATGCTCATTGAGTGTCCATACCAAAATGCAAGCAGCCATATGCTGAAATCCAAACCTGAATATAGTTGGAATACTCTTTTAGTGCCTTTTTCTGAGGTTCTTTAGACAACTGCATACGTAGGCGCTTTTTTTTTTCCAGCTTGAAGCTTGAATAATCTTCAGTTATTTTTGTAAAATGGTTTGGATTTGTTTGGATTGCTTCTGCTCAAACAGTAGTCACCTAAGCACACATGAGCCTAAAGCGGCGAGCCTAGAGGTCCCCAACCTTGTCTTTACTGCGAGCCACCTTGAAACAGTGGATATTAAAAGGTATGACTTACCCTAGTGTTAATTTTCAGTGTTATGGATTTGGCACTAGTGCCAAGTTTCAGAACCATTATGATGCCACTTGGGAGTAATACTTTGTAGGCTCTGTTCACAGTAGTGTCACCATGGCTTCCATATATAAGAGGGCAATGCTGAGTCTGTTTTCAAAAAGATTCCAGTGAATCCTGTGACCTCATAGATTTTTTAGGGGTCTGTTGAATTCTACTGCTGACTGAACTACTCTTGCCTTAAAAAATACCAGAAAGCCTAAAAACCTCAATGGATCCCATTATGATAATGTGAATAAAGCTTTATAGATGCCACTAGCTGAAAAGGTACATGCGGAGTTCCAGAGAGCCAATAGCTGCTTTTATACAATTGTCACAACCACCTTACTAAACCCTTTCTGAACTGTAATATAATCATGAAAGCAATCTTGATCTACTAAAATGCATGCATTATATACTTCTTATCTCACACATTTCAGCATATGTTGCTCACAGTTCAAGGTGTTATTGGGACATGGGAAGAAAATTAAAATTTGACTCACTCATCTTCAACCAAATCCATCATGGTTGGCTTGGAAATATTCCGTATACCAGCCCTAGATTTTTATTAGTAACTTTATTACTTTAGAGTTTGATTTACACATAGGCTCTGTTGACTTCTGTGTTCACCTCAATCCGCAATGTAGTACCAGATATTTCACGTAACAGATTTCATTGAGGTCCAACTGACTTACAATAGGGTCCATCAGGTTATGTCATGGTGTCTATAGTTATGGTAGAAAGAAATAGAACTGCGTGCAATGCTATTTGTTGTGTTATATGTGACAAAATCTGCGACTGTGGCTCACATTGGAGCCTTCATTACAGATGTGACCATTGCCTTAGAAATACACTTTCCTATTGAGGTATGACTGTAAGTGTAAACTATAACCCATTGTAAGTATAGCTAGCATCTATTGTGTGGGGACTTAGTAGATGTTTAGTATCTCTATTGTAGAGTAAAATGTCATAGTAGAGATAGTTCATTGGTCATATAAAAGACTGCAGTTTTACATTTTTCCAGTTTGTACATAGCGCACAGTATCCAAAGTGTTATTATTGCACATATTAAGCTGGGACCAGTTTACAGGTGAAAATGACCAAATAAACTAATCTTGTAGGGCACAATGTTTATTTTTTCGCATTCAAACCCAATGACTGGATGTCAAGAGGCTCAGTCACTGTAATTAGACATTATTGTTAATTGACGCAGAGTGGAATTTGTGGTGGTTCATTTATTCCAGGAGCAAAGTCTAGTTAATAGTTCTCAGTGGTAACCAAATTGAATTATATGGTGGTTGGGTGCAATTAAAACTTCAAGTAGGTTAAAGAACCTCACTGTGAAGCCTCTTTGACATTAATAGTATTTCGTGAATATTCTTTATCAGTATTTGTACGCCGGAACCTACAGAGAAAAGGTATGAAAATATTTGCAAACTTCTATGTTTTGGACCCGATCCTGGTTTTGGCTTACAAATACTGATGATGTATACTGACCAAATAGAGACAGTTTGAAAGTGGCTTTAGGCCCATTTTAGAGGGACATTATTGTACCCATGTTTAACTGTCTTTATTCTGCCTGAACCTCCTGCAGTACTACTGAACCAAACTTAAAGTATGTACAGAAGATAGGGGTGTTTAAGCCCCTATTTTCTGTTCACATTTCAATATATATGAAGGGTGCTTTGGTGATTTTGTCTCCCTGTACATACTGATAGTTGGGAGTCTTTAGGACATTTCATTAATTTGTGTTGGATACCAAATTAAAGTGCCATACTGTAGACACCTATGGTGATGTAAGATGAAGGTGGAACTGGTGTCACATCTGGAATGCGATCAGTTGAAGCCAGGTGCATTACGTCAATTCAAGTGCAATCTAAGTGTGCCATCTGTAAGTTGGTTTTACATGGAGAAACCTCACTATAATTATCTATGGATGCAGAGGAGGGGTACTTCCCTTTTTTCTGTTCAAATATGGTTTCTGATGCTCCAAAGTAGTTCGGAGCCCATTTTATTTAATGACAGTAGAGTATGTTAGTTTCACCCTTTCAATCTAATCTATAAGTTGAAGTTATTATTGGCAGTTGGCGGGAGTACCCACTGATAACCTAGCAGCACTATCTAATGCAATTATGTAGACCTATAAATGGGGTTGTAAATATCTGTTTGCATGAATGTTTCTAAATTTACTTTCCCTTAATTTCATTACAGACTATTATTCATAGTGGATACTCATGTTTGCCTATGATCGTCCTATAAATGGGTTACTTATATACTGCTGTGGGAGCATACATATAACACAAGTGCACGTACAATACAATATTGATCCATTTTCCTCTATATGCCTTTAAATCATGGTGGATAAAATAAGGCCTAAAACATACCCTACTAAAATAACAAGGAATGCTTTATCTCTTCTGAGCTATAATCCAGTTCTGGGTTTTGAAGACATACAAGATAGCAGTATCCATATATCATCTTAAAGGGGGCTTAAAAAATTCCAGAACAACCTGTTTTATTTTTGCTATTAAAGGGGTTATCCCATAAATAAAAAATGAACGAGTAATGCACACCATTACTTTAACTGTATCAATGCAAAAAATGCCATTCCTCAGTGTCATTTTCAGCTTTTTCTAAATTTTATTCAAATCATCTGGAGGACTTTTCTCTTCCCTTTCTGCGGGTGGGCAGCAAGTAATCAAGCTCTTGCGACATGCGAGTGCATTGTAGTCAACTTGTTAACCCCTTCCTTCCCTTCATACAAACTTGTTCCAGCAATAAATAGCACTATGTTATGCAATGTCATGTCCTTCTCCACAGTCTAGAGAAAGATATGGCTATATTCTTCTAAGAATTTAGAAGTAGGGAGCAGTGAAAGGTGTACAGGCCTCTTAACAGAGAGCAAGGAAGTTACTGAACATGTCAGTCCACCGTGGAGAAGGTGGACCAGTAAGATAAACTGCAGGTGGCACTATCAAAGGGGAAAATGTATGTAAGAAGACGAAAAATATTTTTATTGCATGTATATTGTAATTTTGCTTAATTTGAAATGCCCTGTGCATTGCATAGGAATACCTTTCCTGGGATAACCCCTTTAAATTGAATTTTGAGGACATTTCCTTTAAGTGTAAAGTAAAAAAAAAAAATGAAGCAACTCTGCAAATATTCTTTCGTAAAAATCTCCTACATTTTTGTGTGTCTTTGCAGATCAAATTTTATTAAGTAGTTAAACATCCTTCCATTTGTCCCTATGTAGGTAGTAGGTAGTAGGGAGCCAGATGGATAGAAGGATAAGATTGCTCAGGGTTTGTTTGTAGTCTGTAACCATGTAGAGCGGGAGCTTTACACACTAAGGCCTCTTTCACACTACCGTTTTTTTTTTCCGTTTTGCGGTCCGTTTCTTGCGTTCCGTATACGGTCCGTATACGGAACCATTCATTTCAATGGTTCCGCAAAAAAAACGGAATGTGTTCCGTATGCATTCCGTTTCCGTTTTTCCGTTCCGTTGAAAGATAGAACATGTCCTATATTTGGCCGCAAATCACGTTCCGTGGCTCCATTAAAGTCAATGGGTCCGCAAAAAAAAACGGAACACATACGGAAATGCATCCGTATGTCTTCCGTTTCCGTTCCGTTTTTTTCTGAACCATCTATTGAAAATATTATGCTTAGCCCAATTTTCTCTATGTAATTACTGTATACTGTATATGCCATACGGAAAAACGGAACGGAAACACAACGGAAACAAAAAACGGAAAAACGGATCCGTGAAAAACGGAACGCAAAACACTGAAATGGACATACTGTAGTGTGAAAGAGGCCTAAACCGTAGGATACTTTGGTTTGAAAATATTTGTAAAGTTGCTAATTTTTAAATTTTTTTAAATTTATGCTCAGGAGCAACCTAAAAATGGTTGCCAAGGTGGACCTAGCCTGTAAGGCATGTACAGTTATGTGTGATATGACCAGTTAGCTGTGAACGTTAAACTTTATGAAGATTTGCTGTAAACAAATATTTCTTATGTAATGTTTGAAAAAAGATGAGTGGAAGCATATTACTGATTTATCAGTTTCAACCGAGTAAGGCCAGGTTACCGTTTTGTAGTTCTGATTCTTCAGAAGAACAGAAAAAAAAAAAACGGATCCTTTATTTTGAGCATCAGTTGTGCTCATGTTGCATCCATTTTTTCAGTTTGGTCAGAAAGACGGGAGAAAAAGTCCGGCATGCAGGACTTTTTCTGCCGTCTAATATAATGATCTCTGACCTAACTGACAAAAATGGAGGCAGTCGAAAGCAAAATGAGTGCAAAGAATGCTCAAAATAAAGAATCCGGTTTTTACATTTATTTTTCTTTTCTTCTGACAGATTAGAAGAATGGAAAACAAAACGGTTATGTGAACCCGGCCTAAACATGTAATATTAACAGTAGAGGCAAAATTGAGAGTGTTTTTTCCAGCTGATTACAACAGCACATGCTGTTTATGGATCTAGCAAACATAACTGCTTTTCTAGTGGAAACGTAGCTTTACAAAGTGCAACCATTTCAATGTCCTCAGCATATAAATACAACTATGTACAGATTATGCAGATATCAAGAGTCACAACATAAATCCTAATTTATACAGCATAACATGACCTTGAGTGGGGGCTTGGACATATTTGTATATAGGGATGAGGTTGTTATCCTGCTAATCGTTTTCTGAAGTGAGGAAAGTGAGAGGTTGCGTTCTTCTGATGCTACATGTCGTTATACAATGTCAACTTTTTGTTATAATCTACCATTTTATAGTATTTTCTGTGCACTGCGCTTTGTGTTAACTTTATAATGAATTGTATGGCAAATCTAGTGAAATACTGTTACACGTGTTATGGAAATGAACCTATTGGATTTATGAGTCCATTTACTAGAACTATTACTTTTGTGTTTATTATGTATCCTTCCTTTCATTGTCCTGCAGAACAGTGTGGTGCATGTCCCTGCTGTTCCAGACATGTGATGTCAATTTATTTTGGTAGGTAGATTCACCCAAGCTAAAAGATACGACGCATGACCAACTGTGGCTCGTAAGTGATATCACCCGCTTAACTCTGATTGGACTGATTGGAGTAAAAAAAAAATGAACACAATTTGCAGGAAAATCAAAATGGCACATTCATTAAGAAGGGTTAGAGTAAGACCACATGGTGCAGCCAATGGTCTCATAATTCTGTGGTAAAACGTTATGGGTGGACATTGCTTGGTCACAGCTAGCCAGACTGTGTGATCTCACCCATTAAAGGGTTTTCCAGACAACTGATACTGACCTATCCTCAAGATAAGTCAATAATATCTGATCGATGAGGGTCCAAAGCCCCACACCTCCACAGATCAGCTGTCCACTGTTCTTTGAGTGTCCCATTGTGGCCCCGTACAAATTGGACGTTATGTGGAGCCGTAATACATGCATGTGCATTATCCCTGTTGTAACCTGAAATAGTAATGGTACCTTCTAGTTATAAGGTTCATCAAATGAGCATACACAGTTAAAAACTTTATATCCATCTCATGTGAACGGGTATGTTATCCTAGTTTATATTCTATTTTATCTACTGAGATAAATGGAGTAACCAGCAGTAATAATCTTGACTTTATAAATCCTTCACTGATTAGTGGCTGACAGAAAGATGACTGTAGTAGAATTCTGGAAACCACACTTCAGACTGTATGACTGTGTTGGAACCAAAGTCACCTTAAAATTTGCACTTACTGTCAAAAAGACACCCTGCATTAATAAAAAACTATGTAAAACTTTTATAGCAATATTCCTAATTCAGGACAGCATTTGGAATAAGTAATTGCAGTGAATAATCTTCTGAAACGCCTACAGAGATCCAGACCTTGGTATATTAATCTGATATTAGAAGGCTATGAAACATTCAAACTTCAACTACTCTGAAACCCTCTATTCCAGGGATCAGCAACCTTCGGCACTCCAGCTATTCACAAACTACAACTCCCAGAATGGTTCATTCACTTTCATGGGAGTTCAAAGAACAGCCAAGCATGTTTGTATGCTGGGAGCTGTAGTTTCACAGCAGCTGGAGTGCCGAAGGTTGCTGATCCCTGCTCTATTCTGTGCAGGCCTGGACTCTGAGTCACCATATGAACTACAAAAAGGCCTGTGCTTATCCAAGAAATTGTCTGATTTTGTATATCATATCTCAGTTTATAACACATAACTAAGGCTTGTTTCACATTTGCGTTAAAACAGATCTGGCAGGCTGTTCCGGCCAGGAACAGCCCGTGGGATCCGTGAATTCTGGGCGCTGCCAAGATTCTGTCCAGCCTCATTCACTATAATGAAGCAGCAGTTTTTGTCTGGCCGCCTCTCTGCATATTTGCCAAGTTGCAGCCGGATCTCCGCCATTCCCCCTTATTGTGAATGGGTCCAGATGGAACCTCGGCAGCTCACGGTAGTGCCCGGTATTCAGGAATAAGGCAGGCTGTTCACAGCCAGAACAGCCTAACGGATCTGTTTTAACGCAAATGTGAAACAAGACTAAACCTTTGTTTAAAAAATGAAGGGGCATTTTCTAATGATTTGTATTCTCCTTGTGTGCTCCAAAAGTCAAGCAGAGCTGATGGAAGCTGAAGGGGCAAACTGCTCTGGGCAGGGGTTCTGTCTCTTTTTTTTTTCAAATATTACTCTTTTAGGGTATGTTCACACTGAGTTTTTTGGAGTCAATTTTTAGGCAGATAAAAGGTTTTTCAGCCAAAGCCAGAAGTAGATCAGCAGGATGGAGAAGGAGAAGGCTTTCTTATATTTCTGATTCCTTTTGAATTCATTTCTGGACTTGGTTGAACAATCTGCAGGAAAATCTACTCAGCCACTTGTTTTCTTTGCTGAGGCAGTTTTGGAAGCCAAAACCAGGAGTAATTTTGGCCTCCAAAACTGTATCAGGGAACTTGAACGTGTGACCATACCCAGGGTGCCTGTACATGATGCGGATTACATGAGGTTTTTCTGCAGGGAGTTTCATGTGGAAAACCACAGCGTAGTACAGTACCAGCAAAGTGTACCCTCTTCTTTTTTTTAGGTGGGGAAAATTTTTCAATCTGCAGCGTGTCAGTTGTTACGTTTTTCTTGTGCAGATTTCACCCTTTTCAATGGAAGGTGAGATCTGTGAAAAACCTGAATCAAAATCGCACCAAAAGCCGCAATTATGTATTGTGTTTTTTTGTGTGCGGAAATGTACAGAGATCCACACGGAAATTCGTGCGGGTTTTCTGCAAGTTACCCTGCACCTGTGTGCAGGCACCCTTATAGTTTAAAGTACAGTATATTGAATTTACCAGCTAACATAAAAACTTGTGTTATAGCATAGTGACAATATTTGCTGTCATTTTAAGAGCCCCTGTCAGCAGGGATCAACCCTATTTAACCAGGCATATTGCCTGCTAGAGTTTATCCTGCTGATTAAAATATTACCTTGTGAAAACCTGTTGTGACATTCTTGAAAAAAGGATATGCCGGTCTTGACATCCCCTGTGCCACCGGACAAGGCACGCATCTAGTCATAAATTAAGTGCCTCCTACGGCAGTTCATGCACCTAGATTTCAGTCTTCATTTATGCCAGAAAACTGGAATAAATAATGATAAATGTGCCCCATGGCACAAGAATTGCAATGGTGTTTAAAAAGTCGCAAACTTGAGACTTTTTTATGCCACTTTCTGGAGTAGGGGACATAGTAAAATAACCCTATTATTCTTTATGCAAATTAGGGCTTTAGTGCACCACAGAATGGATCTTATCCTTCTGGTGCACCTGAACTGTGTCTTTTTTCTTGGAAATGCTGAAACTGATTTTCAGAAGACAGGTATCATTTTAATCATTATGCTCAACCCTACCAGTCAGGATGTATGGTTTAATAGGGTTGATCCTGCTGATAGGTGCTCTATAAAGGTAAATATACAGGGCTCTTTAGAAGAGCAACTACAAAAGAAAATTTGAATAGCCACCCCTAGCAACCAATCAGATTCTTATTTCAGTTTCCAAAGGGCCACTGGGAAATGAGAGCTAGTATCTGATTGGTCATCATGGCCAGTTGCTCCTCTTTAGCTTTCTAAAATCTCCCTAATTGTCTTTTATTAGGGTACATTCACACGCAGCACATTTGTTGCAGATGAACATCCTTTCCAAGCTTGTGAATGGAGTTGTTTCTGCAGCTGGTGTATAGATTATTACAAACTCCATTCAGATGTATGGGGCAGAAACATAAATTCCAACAGTAAAGCTGCCACACGTGAGCATACCCTAAGTCCTCATGGTATAGCGACATACAGACTACCAGATGGCTCTGTACTACTAGGGCTGTATGTCAGAGATATACTACTCTAGAAAAATTCTTCTAGAGGAGAATACCTCCGTAATGTGACAGGAGATGAATAGTTTTGAGCAAACTTGTGTTTTAAGTTCGGCGTCTAAAGTTCGGGTTATCAAAGAATCGCGTTATGGATTCCGCTACCACGGACAATAACAGAATTTAGAATCCATAACGCGATTCTTCGATAACCCGAACTTTAGACGCCGAACTTAAAACACAAGTTCACTCAACACTAGAGATGAAGCGTGCCATGGTTTTTTCTCTAGACTTCATACAGAATCCTAAAAAGAAACCCTCTGCAAGTGTACATTTGAACTCGGAGGCATGTGGAGGTATAGTGAGGGTACAACCAGACGACGCGGTTGTGTCGCTGTTGTGACACGGCAGTGGTCAAGTACCTCTGTGGTCGTACGGGCTGCATCTTCCTCCAAATAAACGAATGAGACTGTACCGTTCAGTGGGTCTGTACCACGTGGCCATTAACAATGCAGACCCACTAAACAGTGAGGTCTAATTAGTTAAATTACAGGCAGCAGTGTTACTCGACAGCATCATGGCCGCCTCACAACCGCATCCTGTGGTCGTACCCTAAGGTCTCATGCAGCTCTATGGGTGCTCTGTTACGGCTCTTGCATCGGTCTTTAATTACTTAGAAATTTAACATAAGACACATTTATGCTGTTTGCGTTATCCAGTTAAATAGGGCTTTACAAGGGACATTGGGGGACATTTATCAAAACTGGTTTAAAGGAAAACTGACCAAAGCAAATCAAATTCCACCTTTCATTTTCAAAGGAGCTCTGAAAATTGAATGGTGGAATCCGATTTGCACTAAACCCGTTTCCTTTACATCACTTTTGATAAATCTTCCCCTTTGTTCATACTTTTGAACCCAGCAAGACGTAGGACGTAGCAATAGAGAACATGGCTGAACTACTTTCTGTGATGGTAAAGCAGCCCCTCTATGTTTTCACTAATGCACTTAATTGACTCCTCATTAATACCGGACACTTTTGTCCTGGTGTTATTTGGGTATCCAGAGAGGTAGTTTCTAACCTCTTTATACAGGATCCATCTAGCAGATGAGGGTATATCTTCTTCCTAATAAGTCACTGTCATTTTTTCTAAGCTTTCATAGAATCTTTGGGTTTGTATGTAATATACAGTATATTAAATATATATTGAATGAAATCAAGAACATAGAAAAACGAATATCCCAAAAATGTGTTGTATGTTTATATATAATGAAAATTTGCATTTTTTTTCTGTGCAATAAATGATATTTCTAAGAATATATAACTGGTGTTTGTTTAGTATGAGATTGAGTAGTTTCTGCCAAATCACTTACAAACAAAAATGGTAACTTCTGTTAATTTACAAGTACTGTATAATAAATCTCTGGTATGCTAGAGATAGCAGGCCTCTAAGATCTAGAAAGTGGGATACCTACACATTACACCAACAAGAGCTCTTATGACATCAGATTTAAAATCCATAGGAATTTTCTAAATCAAATCATTTTTTATTGATTTTCTTTAGCATTTATACAGAAACAAAGATGACAAAGATTCATGTGCCAAAATATACAGAGACCCAAATTGGGTACATCCACGGTCATAAACAGAACATACCCCAAATCCATAAGAATTAACCTCATTCCAACATCTGCTTTAAAGATGGCGTCCGAGCTTGGACACCATAGCTGCCAAGTGCATGCTGTTTTACACAGCAGACAACGCAGTAACGTCGACCACAGACTTTTAACCCTCGTGACGAGATTGAATGAGCCGTTTGGTTGCTACGGCAGCCTTCGACCTTCTTAAAGCTCCTATAGCCTGCCATAGTGAAGTTCCTGAAGCCCTGCTTGTGGCCAAGGTTTGATGGGAACACACTGATTCATCCATAGACTGCAATGGTAAATAATTTGAGTCTATGGGACAAATGATTGCATGTTCAAGTCCCCTAGTAGGAATAAAAGTATTCTACCCCAAGAGGTATGAACATTCCAATCACTTTCCCCATTTTAAAAATATAAATAAATTAAAGTGTAACTGTCATTCTTTTTTTTATTTGTGAAATGTATAGGGGCAGTGATACTGACCATTTTTGTAATATACTTTAATTACTGAAATCGCACATTTCTATTAGGCCTCATGCACACGGCCGTTGCATCACGGATGCGGACCTATTCTATTTTTTTACGTTGTGGACGGATCATGGACCCATTCAATTTGAATGGGTATCGATCAGTCCCGGCCACCACACGGATGTTACCCGTGCATTGGCCGACCGTGTGCATGGGGCCTTAGAAAAATAGCTCCAAAGTGGCCCATTTTGAGCCTTAGAAATGCTCCTCTGTCTTCTGTTTACATAACACAGTCTCCACTGTTATGTAAACAGAAGACAGAGGAGCGTTGCTAAGGCTCAAAATGGGCCACTTTAGAGCTATTTTTCTAATAGAAATGTGCGATTTCAGTAATGAAAGTATATTACAAAAAGGGTCAGTATCACTGCCCCTATACATTTCACAAATAAAAATAGGATGGCAGTTACACTTTAACAATAAAAAAACTAAAGATCAGTTAGTATCTCCTCATCCTAAAATACCTGTATTTTAAAAATATAAAAGTATTTATGCCGTACTGTGTACGGAATAGCAGGAAAAAAAAAATCTAAATGGCCTGTTTAGCCAAGTGATACACACCCAAAAATGGTATCACTGAAAAATAAAAAATTGCTATGCAAAAAATAAGTCATTACACACCTCCATAGACATAAGTGTAAAAAAAAGTTGTGGGTTGGCAGAATATGGTAATGCATATAAAAATAAAAATTTTAAGTATTAAAACTATAAAAATGTGTCGAGTTTTTTTTCCAATTCGATCCATTTATAAGTTTTTCCAGATTTCTACTACATTATATGCAATATTAAATGGTGCCATTAGAAATTGTAACTTTTCCTGCAAAAAAAAAGGTCTTTTACATGAAGTAAAAAATTAAAATGAAGAAACAAAAAAAAAAAAATCGCTGTGTTCAGAAGGGGTTAATATGGAGTTGGTCCACCCTATGCAGCTAAACAGTTTCCACTCTTGTGGGAAAGCATTCTACAATATTTTGGAGTGTGTCTGTGGGAATTTTTGTTAATTCATTCAAAAGAGCACTTGGGAGGTCAAACACTGATGTATGGCTCATAAATGCCATTCTTGTTCATCCCAATAATGTTTGATGGGCTTGAGGTCAGCACTATGCGCAGGCCAGTCAAGTTGTTCCACACCAAACTCATCCAACCATGCCTTTATGGACCCCGCTTTGTAGAGATGGGGCACAGTAATGCTGGAATAGAAAGGGGGCCTTCCCCAAACTGTTCCCAAAAAGTTGGAAGCAGGCAATTGTCCAAAATGTCTTGGTATGCTAAAGAATTAAAATTTACCTTCATGGGAACTAAGGTCCCTAGGACAACCCCAGAAATACAACCACATTACATTATCCCTCCTCCACCAAACTTTACAGTTGGCACAATGCAGTCGCGCAGGTAACGTTCTCCTTGCATTCTCCAAATCCAGACTTGTGCATCAGGCTACCAGATAGATAAGCATGATTCTTCACTCCACAGAACACATTTTCACTGCTCCAGAGTCCAGTGGCATTGTGCTTTACACCTCTCTATCCAACTCTTGCCGTTGTGCTTGGTGATGTAAGGCTTGCACGCAGCTGTTTCCATAGAAACTCATGCTATGAAGTTCCCAGCGACCAAGTTTTGTGCTGACTGGTTGCAACAGTGGCTTCCTATTACAGTACCACATGGGAATTTAGTGAGCTCTTTAGAACAAGCCATTCTTCTGCAAATTTTTGTAAAGGCAAAATGCATGGCTAGGGGCTGGATTTTATACACCTGTGGCAATGTTACTAAATTAAACACCTGAATTCAGTGATTAATTGGTGTGTCCTAACACTTTCTCCATATAGTGTATGTCTCCTGCAAAGATCCTATTATTTACTGGCACATAAGAATTAAAATAACTAAAATAAAATCTGAATCATGTAAATGGTCAATGATTAGAGTCTAACTTATGTGAAAAAGTACTTGCCCCTAAGGGTATGTTTACGTTGCCAAAATTTGTCACGTAAAAAAAATAAAACACGCGCAGATCAGTAGGCATTGTGTTTTGGCGGTGGAAACACTTCCAAAAACATGCACAAAAACAATAGCTATTGACTTAAATGAGGAACACAGCTAAAATCTGCTTAAAAAAACTAACATGCCACTTCTGTAATGGATTGCAAATTAGTGGAAAAAAAATAAAGTCAATGGAAAGCTGTTGGCATTTTAATTGTGGAAAGGGATTCTTGTTGGGTGAGTGAGATGCCTTGGATGCAGCCTACGCCAGGTACTGGCTCTTCTTCAGGAGCCCAGCGTGTTTGGAGACTTAGTGACATTGCTACTTGGAAAAATAATATCTAAACAGGTATCTCTCAGAGAAAAGGATATGTCTCACTTGTGCCACCTATGAGAAGTAGCTCCCTATGAGTCAATGTTCAACTTTTTAACAAGCCTTGGAACACAGAAACATAAGGTATCTTAGGAAGATACAAGGGGTTGGCAACTTTCATAAGCCATACCCCTAGGCAAATGTTACAGTCCACATAGACTTCCTGTCTATAAGATGGACGCTGATGGAGGGTCATCTGACCAGGGAAATCACCTCCATGCGATGTCTCCTGCATTCAAACACATTGCTCCTGCACTAAACTCCCAACAGTGCAAGAGCAGAAGGCAGGTACAGTGTATTTAAATGAAGCATGGAGGCCATGGCAGGCTGACACTATCCAGTCAGTGCTGCTAGTGGTGGACTGTGTAGGGACAAATTCTAGTAATAGATGCTCCAGAATTATTACATGGGGTGTGCGAGTAGTTACTAAGACAGATAAGTCAGAAGAGGTTACAGGTTCTCTTTAACCCGTTTAGCATATAGGGCGTACCGGTACGCCCTAATGTCCCGATCCTTAAGGACACTGGACGTACCGGTACGTCCTATGAATTTCCGATCACCGCCGCTCGGCAGGCGATGATCGGAACCCGGTGCCTGCTCAAATCATTGAGCAGGCACCTGGGGACAATGCGCCAGGGGGTCCTGTTACCCCTCGTGTAGGCGATCACAGCAAATTTGCAGCGCTTTCGGAGGTTTCTGATCTTCAAATAACCTTTATTTTAATGTTTAACCCCCCCTTGCTGCCCTCTTTTTTATCTGCCGGCGGGCAGCCCAGCAGGGGGGGTGCAGAGAGTGCGGCAGGGAGGGCAGGCGGAGCGGGCGGTGCTTGGGGGTGGGCAGGTATGCAATCATCCTCCCGCCCCCTCTCTCAGGACAGCCGAGCGGTGTGCAGAGTGTCAGCACATTGCTGACACTCTGCTTGAAACGCTTGACATCTGTGCTGGCACAGATGTCAGGCGTTTAACCCCTTCCATGCCGTGGTCCGTAGGGACCCCTGTATGGAAGAGGTTAAGAGGGAGGGAGCTCCCTCCCTCTCCCATCGGGGGCTGCTGTGCCTTTTCAGCCCCCGATGGGAGAGGGAGGGGGCCTTCCTCCCTCCCCATCACCCACTGCTCTGCTGTGGCAGCGAGTGATGGTTACCATGGCAACCGGACGCCTTCCCAGGCGTCCGGCTGTCCATGGTACTGATCAGAGGCTGTCCATGGTGCTGATTAGACTTCTGCTAAAGGCAGAAGTCTAATCAGACTTTGTAAAGTGAAAATACAGTACAGTACACTATATAGTGTACTGTACTGTATTATACAGACATCAGACCCACTGGATCTTCAAGAAAAAAGGAAAAATCAAAAAACACTTGATCACTGATTAAAAATGAAAAAAATCAAATTCCCTACACATGTTTGATATCACCGCGTCCGTAACGACTTGATCTATAAAACGGTCATGTTACTTTACCCACACGGTGAACGCCATAAAAAACTAAAAATAAAAACTATGATGAAATTGAAATTTTGCCTATGGCTCTCAGAATATGGAGACACTAAAACATGATTTTTTTTTTTGTTTCAAAAATAAAAATCATTGTGTAAAACGTACATAAATAAAAAAAAGTATACATATTAGGTAATAACCTGCTCTATAAAAATATCACATGACCTAACCCCTCAGGTGAATACCGTAAAAAAAATAAAAAATAAAAACGGTGTAAAAAATTAAATTTTTTGTCACCTTACATCACAAAAAGTGTAATAGCGAGCGACAAAAAGTCATGCGCACCCCAAAATAGTGCCAATCAAACCGTCATCTCATCCCGCAAAAATCATACCCTACCCTGGCTCTTAGACTATGGAGACACTAAAACATGATTTTTTTTGTTTAAAAAATGAAATCATTGTGTAAAACTTACATAAATAAAAAAATAGTATACATATTAGGTATCGCCGCGTCCGTGACAACCTGCTCTATAAAAATACCACATGATCTAACCTGTCAGATGAATGTTGTAAATAACAAAAAATAAAAATGGTGCCAAAACAGCTATTTCTTGTTACCTTGCCTCACAAAAAGTGTAATATAGAGCAACCAAAAATCATATGTACCCTAAACTAGTACCAACAATACTGCCACCCTATCCCGTAGTTTCTAAAATGGGGTAACTTTTTGGGAGTTTCTACTCTAGGGGTGCATCAGGGGGGCTTCAAATGTGACATGGTGTAATAAAACCGATCCAGCAAAATCTGCCTTCCAAAACCCGTATGGCATTCCTTTCCTTCTGCGCCCTGCCGTGTGCACGTACAGCAGTTTATGACCACATATGGGGTGTTTCTGTAAACTACAGAATCAGAGCCATAACTATTGAGTTTTGTTTGGCTGTTAACCCTTGCTTTGCAACTGGAAAAAAATTATTAAAATTGAAAATCTGCCAAAAAAGTGAAATTTTTAAATTGTATCTCTATTTTCCATTAATTCTTGTGGAACACCTAAAGGGTTAACAAAGTTTATAAAATCAATTTTGAATACCTTGAGGGGTGTAGTTTCTTTGATGGGGTCACTTTTATGGAGTTTCTACTCTAGGGGTGCATCAGGGGGGCTTCAAATGGGACATGGTGTAAATAAACCAGTCCAGCAAAATCTGCCTTCCAAAAACCATACGGCGCACCTTTACCTCTACGCCCTACTGTGTGCCCGTACAGTAGTTTACGGCCACATATGGGGTGTTTCTGCAAACTACAGAATCGGGGCAATAAATATAGCATTTTGTTTGGCTGTTAACCCTTGCTTTGTTACTGGAAAAAATTGATTAAATCTAAATTCAGAAATTTTAAAGGGTTAACGACGTTTTGTAAAATCAGTTTTGAATACCTTGAGGGGTGTAGTTTTAAAGTTATCACTACTTAAAGTGACACTGGTCAGATTTGCAAAAAATGGCCTGGTCCTTAAGGTGAAATAAGGCTGTGTCCTAAAGGGGTTAAGGGTGCTGGCACACAGCACAGTTGTGATGCAGTTGACTGCATCATCAGACATGCATTCACAATGCAGTTATAGAATTCAGACAATTTAGTATCTAATTAAATCCTGGTGTTCTTCACTGAAGAAATCATCTAAATGGTTTAATTAATTGTAGCTGCCTACATTCAAAAACTGCACTGTGAATGCAGTAACTGAATCACAACTGCATCCCAATGGCGCTGTGTGCCAGCACCCTAAGGCCCCTTTCACACGAGCGAGTATTCCGCGCGTATGTGATGCGTGAGTTGAACGCATTGCACCCGCACTGAATCCTGACCCATTCATTTCTATGGGGCTGTGCACATGAGCAGTGATTTTCACGCATCACTTGTGTGTTGCGTGAAAATCGCAGCATGTTCTATATTCTGCGTTTTTCACGCAACGCAGGCCCCATAGAAGTGAATAGGGCTGCGTGAAAATCGCAAGCATCCGCGGTGCGATTTTCACGCACGGTTGCTAGGAGACGATTCGGATGGGGACCTGATCATTATTATTTTCCCTTATAACATGGTTATAAGGGAAAATAATAGCATTCTGAATACAGAATGCATAGTACAATAGCGCTGTCTTCTGTCTTCATCTTAGCTGTGTGCAGGAAAAGTACCTGTGGTGACGTCACTCCAGTCATCACATAATCCATCACCATGGTAAAAGATCATGTGACGGACCATGTGATGACCGGAGTGACGTCACCACAGTTCCTTTTCCTGCACACAGCTAAGATGAAGACAGAAGAGATGCCGGGCTGCGCGAGCAAGTGGATTAAGGTGAGTTAAATAATTTTTTATTTATTTTTAACCCCTCCAGCCTTATTTTACTATGCATTCTGTATTCAGAATGCTATCATTTTCCCTTATAACCATGTTATAAGGGGAAATAATACAATCTACAGAACACCGATCCCAAGCCCGAACTTCGTCCCGAACCCGAACCCCATTGAAGTCAATGGGGACCCGAACTTTTGGGCACTAAAAAGGCTGTAAAACAGCCCAGGAAAGAGCTAGAGGGCTGCAAAAGGCAGCAACGTGTAGGTAAATCCCCTGCAAACAAATGTGGATAGGGAAATGAATTAAAATAAAAATAAAAAAAATAAAAATGACCCAATATCAATTGGACAGAGGTCCCATAGCAGAGAATCTGGCTTCACGTCAGCAGAGAATCAGTCTCTTCATGCCATAGCAAAGAATCTGGCCTTATGTCAGCACAGAATCAGTCTCTTCATGCCATAGCAGAGAATCTGGCTTCATGTCAGCACAGAATCAGTCTTCATGTCATAGCAGAGAATCAGACTTCACGTCACCCACCACTGGAACAGGCCACTGTCACACATTTAGGCCCAGGCACCCAGGCAGAGGAGAGAGGTCCCGTAACAGAGAATCTGGCCTTATGTCAGCGCAGAATCTGTCTTCATGTCATAGCAGAGAATCAGGCTTCACGTCACCCACCACTGGAACAGGCCACTGTCACACATTTTGGCCCAGGCACCCAGGCAGAGGAGAGAGGTCCCGTAACAGAGAATCTGGCCTTATGTCAGCGCAGAATCAGTCTTCATGTCATAGCAGAGAATCAGGCTTCACGTCACCCACCACTGGAACAGGCCACTGTCACACATTTAGGCCCAGGCACCCAGGCAGAGGAGAGAGGTCCGTAACAGAGAATCTGGCCTTATGTCAGCGCAGAATCTGTCTTCATGTCATAGCAGAGAATCAGGCTTCACGTCACCCACCACTGGAACAGGCCACTGTCACACATTTAGGCCCAGGCACCCAGGCAGAGGAGAGAGGTCCCGTAACAGAGAATCTGGCCTTATGTCAGCACAGAATAAGTCTTCATGTCATAGCAGAGAATCAGGCTTCACGTCACCCACCACTGGAACAGGCCACTGTCACACATTTAGGCCCAGGCACCCAGACAGAGGAGAGAGGTCCTGTAACAGAGAATCTGGCCTTATGTCAGCACAGAATCTGTCTTCATGTCATAGCAGAGGATCAGGCATCACGTCACCCACCACTGGAACAGGCCACTGTCACACATTTAGGCCCAGGCACCCAGGCAGAGGAGAGAGGTCCCGTAACAGAGAATCTGGCCTTATGTCAGCACAGAATAAGTCTTCATGTCATAGCAGAGAATCAGGCTTCACGTCACCCACCACTGGAACAGGCCACTGTCACACATTTAGGCCCAGGCACCCAGGCAGAGGAGAGAGGTCCCGTAACAGAGAATCTGGCCTTATGTCAGCGCAGAATCAGTCTTCATGTCATAGCAGAGAATCAGGCTTCACGTCACCCACCACTGGAACAGGCCACTGTCACACATTTAGGCCCAGGCACCCAGGCAGAGGAGAGAGGTCCCGTAACAGAGAATCTGGCCTTATGTCAGCACAGAATAAGTCTTCATGTCATAGCAGAGAATCAGGCTTCACGTCACCCACCACTGGAACAGGCCACTGTCACACATTTAGGCCCAGGCACCCAGGCAAAGGAGAAAGGTCCCGTAACAGAGAATCTGGCCTTATGTCAGCGCAGAATCAGTCTTCATGTCATAGCAGAGAATCAGGCTTCACGTCACCCACCACTGGAACAGGCCACTGTCACACATTTAGGCCCCGGCACCCAGACAGAGGAGAGAGGTCCTGTAACAGAGAATCTGGCCTTATGTCAGCACAGAATCTGTCTTCATGTCATAGCAGAGAATCAGGCATCACGTCACCCACCACTGGAACAGGCCACTGTCACACATTTAGGCCCAGGCACCCAGGCAGAGGAGAGAGGTCCCGTAACAGAGAATCTGGTCTTATGTCAGCGCAGAATCAGTCTTCATGTCATAGCAGAGAATCAGGCTTCACGTCACCCACCACTGGAACAGGCCACTGTCACACATTTAGGCCCAGGCACCCAGGCAGAGGAGAGAGGTCCCGTAACAGAGAATCTGGCCTTATGTCAGCACAGAATCTGTCTTCATGTCATAGCAGAGAATCAGGCTTCACGTCACCCACCACTGGAACAGGCCACTGTCACACATTTAGGCCCAGGCAGAGGAGAGAGGTCCCGTAACAGAGAATCTGGCCTTATGTCAGCGCAGAATCAGTCTTCATGTCATAGCAGAGAATCAGGCTTCACGTCACCCACCAGTGGAACAGGCCACTGTCACACATTTAGGCCCCGGCACCCAGACAGAGGAGAGAGGTCCTGTAACAGAGAATCTGGCCTTATGTCAGCACAGAATCTGTCTTCATGTCATAGCAGAGAATCAGGCATCACGTCACCCACCACTGGAACAGGCCACTGTCACACATTTACGCCCAGGCACCCAGGCAGAGGAGAGAGGTCCCGTAACAGAGAATCTGGCCTTATGTCAGCGCAGAATCTGTCTTCATGTCATAGCAGAGAATCAGGCTTCACGTCACCCACCACTGGAACAGGCCACTGTCACACATTTAGGCCCCGGCACCCAGACAGAGGAGAGAGGTCCTGTAACAGAGAATCTGGCCTTATGTCAGCACAGAATCTGTCTTCATGTCATAGCAGAGAATCAGGCATCACGTCACCCACCACTGGAACAGGCCACTGTCACACATTTAGGCCCAGGCACCCAGGCAGAGGAGAGAGGTCCCGTAACAGAGAATCTGGCCTTATGTCAGCGCAGAATCAGTCTTCATGTCATAGCAGAGAATCAGGCATCACGTCACCAACCACTGGAACAGGCCACTGTCACACATTTAGGCCCAGGCACCCAGGCAGAGGAGAGAGGTCCCGTAACAGAGAATCTGGCCTTATGTCAGCACAGAATCTGTCTTCATGTCATAGCAGAGAATCAGGCATCATGTCACCCACCACTGGAACAGGCCACTGTCACACATTTAGGCCCAGGCACCCAGGCAGAGGAGAGAGGTCCCGTAACAGAGAATCTGGCCTTATGTCAGCGCAGAATCAGTCTTCATGTCATAGCAGAGAATCAGGCTTCACGTCACCCACCACTGGAACAGGCCACTGTCACACATTTAGGCCCCGGCACCCAGACAGAGGAGAGGTTCATTCAACTTTGGGTTGCCCCGCAATATAATGGTAAAATGAAATTAAAAATAGTGTTGAATGAGGAAGTGCCCTGGAGTAGAATAATATATTGTTAAGGGGAGGTAGTTAATATCTAATCTGCACAAGGGATGGACAGGTCCTGTGGGATCCATGCCTGGTTCATTTTTATGAACGTCAGCTTGTCCACATTGGCTGTAGACAGGCAGCTGCGTTTGTCTGTAATGACGCCCCCTGCCGTGCTGAATACACGTTCAGACAAAACGCTGGCCGCCGGGCAGGCCAGCACCTCCAAGGCATAAAAGGCTAGCTCTGGCCACGTGGGCAATTTGGAGACCCAGAAGTTGAATGGGGCCGAACCATCAGTCAGTACGTGGAGGGGTGTGCACAGGTACTGTTCCACCATGTTAGTGAAATGCTGCCTCCTGCTAACACGTTCCGTATCAGGTGGTGGTGCACTTAGCTGTGGCGTGTTGACAAAACTTTTCCACATCTCTGCCATGCTAACCCTGCCCTCAGAGGAGCTGGGCGTGACACAGCTGTGTTGGCGACCTCTTGCTCCTCCTCTGCCTTCGCCTTGGGCTTCCACTGGTTCCCCTGTGACATTTGGGAATGCTCTCAGTAGCGCGTCTACCAACATGCGCTTGTACTCGCGCATCTTCCTATCACGCTCCAGTGTAGGAAGTAAGGTGGGCACATTGTCTTTGTACCGGGGATCCAGCAGGGTGGCAACCCAGTAGTCCGCACACGTTAAAATGTGGGCAACTCTGCTGTCGTTGCGCAGGCACTGCAGCATGTAGTCGCTCATGTGTGCCAGGCTGCCCAGAGTTAAGAACAAGCTGTCCTCTGTGGGAGGCGTATCGTCATCGTCCTGTGTTTCCCCCCAGCCACGCACCAGTGATGGGCCCGAGCTGCTTTGGGTGCCACCCCGCTGTGAACATGCTTCATCCTCATCCTCCTCCACCTCCTCCTCATCCTCGTCCTCCTCGTCCTCCAGTAGTGGGCCCTGTCTGGCCACATTTGTACCTGGCCTCTGGTGTTGCAAAAAACCTCTCTCTGAGTCACTTCGAAGAGATTGGCCTGAAAGTGCTAAAAATGACCTCTTCCTCCTGGGCCACCTCCTCTTCCATCATCGCCCTAAGTGTTTTCTCAAGGAGACATAGAAGCGGTATTGTAACGCTGATAACGGCGTCATCGCCACTGGCCATGTTGGTGGAGTACTCGAAACAGCGCAACAGGGCACACAGGTCTCGCATGGAGGCCCAGTCATTGGTGGTGAAGTATGTCTGATCCACAGTGCGACTGACCCGTGCGTGCTGCAGCTGAAACTCCACTATGGCCTGCTGCTGCTCGCACAGTCTGTCCAGCATATGCAAGGTGGAGTTCCACCTGGTGGGTACGTCGCATATGAGGCGGTGAGCGAGGAGGCGGAAGTTATGCTGTAGCGCAGACAGGCGAGCAGCGGCAGGGTGTGAACGCCGGAAGCGCGAACAGACGGCCCGCACTTTATGCAGCAGCTCTGACATGTCGGGGTAGTTGCGAATGAACTTCTGCACCACCAAATTCAGCACATGCGCCAGGCAAGGGATGTGCGTCAAACCGGCTAGTCCCAGAGCTGCAACGAGATTTCGCCCATTATCGCACACCACCAGGCCGGGCTTGAGGCTCACCGGCAGCAACCACTCGTCGGTCTGTTGTTCTATACCCCGCCACAACTCCTGTGCGGTGTGGGGCCTGTCCCCCAAACATATGAGTTTCAGAATGGCCTGCTGACGTTTACCCCGTGCTGTGCTGAAGTTGGTGGTGAAGGTGTGTGGCTGACTGGATGAGCAGGTGGAAGAAGAGGAGGAGGAAGCTGAGTAGGAGGAGGAGGAGACATGAGGCAAAGAATGTTGCCCTGCGATCCTTGGCGGCGGAAGGACGTGCGCCAAACAGCTCTCCGCCTGGGGCCCAGCCGCCACTACATTTACCCAGTGTGCAGTTAGGGAGATATAGCGTCCCTGGCCGTGCTTACTGGTCCACGTATCTGTGGTTAGGTGGACCTTGCCACAGATGGCGTTGCGCAGTGCACACTTGATTTTATCGGACACTTGTTTGTGCAGGGAAGGCACGGCTCTCTTGGAGAAGTAGTGGCGGCTGGGAACAACATACTGTGGGACAGCAAGTGACATGAGCTGTTTGAAGCTGTGTGTGTCCACCAGCCTAAATGACAGCATTTCATAGGCCAGTAGTTTAGAAATGCTGGCATTGAGGGCCAGGGATCGAGGGTGGCTAGGTGGGAATTTACGCTTTCTCTCAAATGTTTGTGAGATGGAGAGCTGAACGCTGCCGTGTGACATGGTTGAGATGCTTGGTGACGCAGGTGGTGGTGTTGGTGGTACATCCCATGTTTGCTGGGCGGCAGGTGCCAACGTTCCTCCAGAGGCAGAGGAAGAGGCCGAGGCGGCGGCAGCAGCAGCAGAAGAGGCCGAGGCGGCGGCAGCAGCAGAAGAGGCCGAGGCGGCAGCAGCAGAAGAGGCAGCAGGGGGAGCCTGAGTGACTTCCTTGTTTTTAAGGTGTTTACTCCACTGCAGTTCATGCTTTGCATGCAGGTGCCTGGTCATGCAGGTTGTGCTAAGGTTCAGAACGTTAATGCCTCGCTTCAGGCTCTGATGGCATTGCGTGCAAACCACTCGGGTCTTGTCGTCAGCACATTGTTTGAAGAAGTGCCATGCCAGGGAACTCCTTGAAGCTGCCTTTGGGGTGCTCGGTCCCAGATGGCGGCGGTCAGTAGCAGGCGGAGTCTCTTGGCGGCGGGGGTTCTGATTTTGCCCACTGCTCCCTCTTTTGCTACGCTGTTGGCTCGGTCTCACCACTG
The DNA here is from genome assembly GCF_905171765.1 of Bufo bufo. Lineage (NCBI taxonomy): Eukaryota > Metazoa > Chordata > Amphibia > Anura > Bufonidae > Bufo > Bufo bufo. Next base: position 444,877,230 of record NC_053390.1, on the reverse strand, counting down.
CCTCTTCCTCCGAACTGTGAAAATCAGTGGCACGACCTTCATTCTATGTGGGGTCTAGGACCTCATCGTCCCCTGCATCGTCTTCCACCCAGTCTTGACCCCTGACCTCCTGTTCAGTCTGCACACTGCAGAAAGACGCAGCAGTTGGCACCTGTGTTTCGTCATCATCAGAGACGAGCTGAGGTGGTATTCCCATGTCCTCATCATCAGGAAACATAAGTGGTTGTGCGTTAGTGCATTCTATCTCTTCCACCCCTGGTGAAGAGCTAGGTGGATGCCCTTGGGAAACCCTGGCAGCAGAGTCTTCAAACAGCATAAGAGACTGCTGCATAACTTGAGGCTCAGACAGTTTCCCTGATATGCATGGGGGTAATGTGACAGACTGATGGGCTTGGTTTTCATGCGCCATCTGTACGCTTTCTGCAGAAGACTGGGTGGGAGATAATGTGAACGTGCTGGATGCACTGTCGGCCACCCAATTGACTAATGCCTGTACCTGCTCAGGCCTTACTATCCTTAGAACGGCATTGGGCCCCACCAAATATCCCTGTAAATTCTGGCGGCTACTGGGACCTGAGGTAGTTGGTACACTAGGACGTGTGGCTGTGGCAGAACGGCCACGTCCTCTCCCAGCACCAGAGGGTCCACTAACACCACCACGACCATGTCCACGTCCGCGTCCGCGTCCCTTATTAGATGTTTTCCTCATTGTTCCCGTTCACCACAATTTTGAGAATGGCAAATTTGGGAATAGTTTTTCAACCCAGAAAAAAAAGTGTGCTTTTACGGTCGCTACAAATAACTTGAGCAGCTAAAACAGTACAGATTTGCTTGAATAGAAATGTGAGACCTGTTTTTTTTTGCACTGTGTGACAGGTTAAGGTTTAATCTCAGAATCAGACTTCTATCTGCACGGTAGCGTGTGTCTTAGGTTTTTCTGAATGACACTATCAGTACCTTCAATGTAAGATATCCTTTTTGGGATAGATTTCAAGTAGGCCTCAAATACCAGAAACTAGTTATTTTGAGAATGGCAAATTTGGGAATAGTTTTTCAACCCAGAAAAAAAAGTGTGCTTTTACGGTCACTACAAATAACTTGAGCAGCTAAAACAGTACAGATTTGCTTGAATAGAAATGTGAGACCTGTTTTTTTTTGCACTATGTGACAGGTTAAGGTTTAATCTCAGAATCAGACTTCTATCTGCACGGTTGCGTGTGTCTTAGGTTTTTCTGAATGACACTATCAGTACCTTCAATGTAAGATATCCTTTTTGGGATAGATTTCAAGTAGGCCTCAAATACCAGAAACTAGTTATTTGGAGAATGGCAAATTTGGGAATAGTTTTTCAACCCAGAAAAAAAAGTGTGCTTTTACGGTCGCTACAAATAACTTCACCAGCTAAAACAGTACAGATTTGCTTGAATAGAAATGTGAGACCTGTTTTTTTTTGCACTGTGTGACAGGTTAAGGTTTAATCTCAGAATCAGACTTCTATCTGCACGGTAGCGTGTGTCTTAGGTTTTTCTGAATGACACTATCAGTACCTTCAATGTAAGATATCCTTTTTGGGATAGATTTCAAGTAGGCCTCAAATACCAGAAACTAGTTATTTTGAGAATGGCAAATTTGGGAATAGTTTTTCAACCCAGAAAAAAAAGTGTGCTTTTACGGTTGCTACAAATAACTTGACCAGCTAAAACAGTACAGATTTGCTTGAATAGAAATGTGAGACCTGTTTTTTTTTTGCACTGTGTGACAGGTTAAGGTTTAATCTCAGAATCAGACTTCTATCTGCACGGTAGCGTGTGTCTTAGGTTTTTCTGAATGACACTATCAGTACCTTCAATGTAAGATATCCTTTTTGGGATAGATTTCAAGTAGGCCTCAAATACCAGAAACTAGTTATTTTGAGAATGGCAAATTTGGGAATAGTTTTTCAACCCAGAAAAAAAAGTGTGCTTTTACGGTCGCTACAAATAACTTGACCAGCTAAAACAGTACAGCTTTGCTTGAATAGAAATGTGAGACCTGTTTTTTTTTGCACTGTGTGACAGGTTAAGGTTTAATCTCAGAATCAGACTTCTATCTGCACGGTAGCGTGTGTCTTAGGTTTTTCTGAATGACACTATCAGTACCTTCAATGTAAGATATCCTTTTTGGGATAGATTTCAAGTAGGCCTCAAATACCAGAAACTAGTTATTTTGAGAATGGCAAATTTGGGAATAGTTTTTCAACCCAGAAAAAAAAGTGTGCTTTTACGGTCGCTACAAATAACTTGAGCAGCTAAAACAGTACAGATTTGCTTGAATAGAAATGTGAGACCTGTTTTTTTTTTTGCACTGTGTGACAGGTTAAGGTTTAATCTCAGAATCAGACTTCTATCTGCACGGTAGCGTGTGTCTTAGGTTTTTCTGAATGACACTATCAGTACCTTCAATGTAAGATATCCTTTTTGGGATAGATTTCAAGTAGGCCTCAAATACCAGAAACTAGTTATTTGGAGAATGGCAAATTTGGGAATAGTTTTTCAACCCAGAAAAAAAAGTGTGCTTTTACGGTCGCTACAAATAACTTGACCAGCTAAAACAGTACAGATTTGCTTGAATAGAAATGTGAGACCTGTTTTTTTTTGCACTGTGTGACAGGTTAAGGTTTAATCTCAGAATCAGACTTCTATCTGCACGGTAGCGTGTGTCTTAGGTTTTTCTGAATGACACTATCAGTACCTTCAATGTAAGATATCCTTTTTGGGATAGATTTCAAGTAGGCCTCAAATACCAGAAGCTAGTTATTTTGAGAATGGCAAATTTGGGAATAGTTTTTCAACCCAGAAAAAAAAGTGTGCTTTTACGGTCACTACAAATAACTTGAGCAGCTAAAACAGTACAGATTTGCTTGAATAGAAATGTGAGACCTGTTTTTTTTTGCACTGTGTGACAGGTTAAGGTTTAATCTCAGAATCAGACTTCTATCTGCACGGTTGCGTGTGTCTTAGGTTTTTCTAAATGACACTATCAGTACCTTCAATGTAAGATATCCTTTTTGGGATAGATTTCAAGTAGGCCTCAAATACCAGAAACTAGTTATTTGGAGAATGGCAAATTTGGGAATAGTTTTTCAACCCAGAAAAAAAAGTGTGCTTTTACGGTCGCTACAAATAACTTGACCAGCTAAAACAGTACAGATTTGCTTGAATAGAAATGTAAGACCTGTTTTTTTTTGCACTGTGTGACAGGTTAAGGTTTAATCTCAGAATCAGACTTCTATCTGCACGGTAGCGTGTGTCTTAGGTTTTTCTGAATGACACTATCAGTACCTTCAATGTAAGATATCCTTTTTGGGATAGATTTCAAGTAGGCCTCAAATACCAGAAACTAGTTATTTTGAGAATGGCAAATTTGGGAATAGTTTTTCAACCCAGAAAAAAAAGTGTGCTTTTACGGTCACTACAAATAACTTGAGCAGCTAAAACAGTACAGATTTGCTTGAATAGAAATGTGAGACCTGTTTTTTTTTGCACTGTGTGACAGGTTAAGGTTTAATCTCAGAATCAGACTTCTATCTGCACGGTAGCGTGTGTCTTAGGTTTTTCTGAATCACACTATCAGTACCTTCAATGTAAGATATCCTTTTTGGGATAGATTTCAAGTAGGCCTCAAATACCAGAAACTAGTTATTTGGAAAATGGCAAATTTGGGAATAGTTTTTTAACCCAGAAAAAAAAGTGTGCTTTTGCGGTCGCTACAAATAACTTGACCAGCTAAAACAGTACAGATTTGCTTGAATAGAAATGTGAGACCAGTTTTTTTTTTGCACTGTGTGACAGGTTAAGGTTTAATCTCAGAATCAGACTTCTATCTGCACGGTAGCGTGTGTCTTAGGTTTTTCTGAATGACACTATCAGTACCTTCAATGTAAGATATCCTTTTTGGGATAGATTTCAAGTAGGCCTCAAATACCAGAAACTAGTTATTTTGAGAATGGCAAATTTGGGAATAGTTTTTCAACCCAGAAAAAAAAGTGTGCTTTTACGGTCACTACAAATAACTTGAGCAGCTAAAACAGTACAGATTTGCTTGAATAGAAATGTGAGACCTGTTTTTTTTTGCACTGTGTGACAGGTTAAGGTTTAATCTCAGAATCAGACTTCTATCTGCACGGTAGCGTGTGTCTTAGGTTTTTCTGAATCACACTATCAGTACCTTCAATGTAAGATATCCTTTTTGGGATAGATTTCAAGTAGGCCTCAAATACCAGAAACTAGTTATTTGGAAAATGGCAAATTTGGGAATAGTTTTTTAACCCAGAAAAAAAAGTGTGCTTTTACGGTCGCTACAAATAACTTGAGCAGCTAAAACAGTACAGATTTGCTTGAATAGAAATGTGAGACCTGTTTTTTTTTGCACTGTGTGACAGGTTAAGGTTTAATCTCAGAATCAGACTTCTATCTGCACGGTAGCGTGTGTCTTAGGTTTTTCTGAATGACACTATCAGTACCTTCAATGTAAGATATCCTTTTTGGGATAGATTTCAAGTAGGCCTCAAATACCAGAAACTAGTTATTTTGAGAATGGCAAATTTGGGAATAGTTTTTCAACCCAGAAAAAAAAGTGTGCTTTTACGGTCACTACAAATAACTTGAGCAGCTAAAACAGTACAGATTTGCTTGAATAGAAATGTGAGACCTGTTTTTTTTTGCACTGTGTGACAGGTTAAGGTTTAATCTCAGAATCAGACTTCTATCTGCACGGTAGCGTGTGTCTTAGGTTTTTCTGAATGACACTATCAGTACCTTCAATGTAAGATATCCTTTTTGGGATAGATTTCAAGTAGGCCTCAAATACCAGAAACTAGTTATTTTGAGAATGGCAAATTTGGGAATAGTTTTTCAACCCAGAAAAAAAAGTGTGCTTTTACGGTCACTACAAATAACTTGAGCAGCTAAAACAGTACAGATTTGCTTGAATAGAAATGTGAGACCTGTTTTTTTTTGCACTGTGTGACAGGTTAAGGTTTAATCTCAGAATCAGACTTCTATCTGCACGGTAGCGTGTGTCTTAGGTTTTTCTGAATCACACTATCAGTACCTTCAATGTAAGATATCCTTTTTGGGATAGATTTCAAGTAGGCCTCAAATACCAGAAACTAGTTATTTGGAAAATGGCAAATTTGGGAATAGTTTTTCAACCCAGAAAAAAAAGTGTGCTTTTACGGTCGCTACAAATAACTTGACCAGCTAAAACAGTACAGATTTGCTTGAATAGAAATGTGAGACCTGTTTTTTTTTGCACTGTGTGACAGGTTAAGGTTTAATCTTAGAATCAGACTTCTATCTGCACGGTAGCGTGTGTCTTAGGTTTTTCTGAATGACACTATCAGTACCTTCAATGTAAGATATCCTTTTTGGGATAGATTTCAAGTAGGCCTCAAATACCAGAAACTAGTTATTTGGAGAATGGCAAATTTGGGAATAGTTTTTCAACCCAGAAAAAAAAGTGTGCTTTTACGGTCGCTACAAATAACTTGAGCAGCTAAAACAGTACAGATTTGCTTGAATAGAAATGTGAGACCTGTTTTTTTTTGCACTGTGTGACAGGTTAAGGTTTAATCTCAGAATCAGACTTCTATCTGCACGGTAGCGTGTGTCTTAGGTTTTTCTGAATGACACTATCAGTACCTTCAATGTAAGATATCCTTTTTGGGATAGATTTCAAGTAGGCCTCAAATACCAGAAACTAGTTATTTGGAGAATGGCAAATTTGGGAATAGTTTTTCAACCCAGAAAAAAAAGTGTGCTTTTACGGTCACTACAAATAACTTGAGCAGCTAAAACAGTACAGATTTGCTTGAATAGAAATGTGAGACCTGTTTTTTTTTGCACTGTGTGACAGGTTAAGGTTTAATCTCAGAATCAGACTTCTATCTTCACGGTAGCGTGTGTCTTAGGTTTTTCTGAATGACACTATCAGTACCTTCAATGTAAGATATCCTTTTTGGATAGATTTCAAGTAGGCCTCAAATACCAGAAACTAGTTATTTGGAGAATGGCAAATTTGGGAATAGTTTTTCAACCCAGAAAAAAAAGTGTGCTTTTACGGTCACTACAAATAACTTGACCAGCTAAAACAGTACAGATTTGCTTGAATAGAAATGTCAGGTCTATTTTTTAGGCGCTGGGTGACAGGCTCAACTTGCCCCTGATGTAGTATATGGCCAAAAAATAACCACACTGTTGATGGTTAAATGCACTTGGGTGACACAGGCTCAGCCTGCACCAGATGTAGTATATGGGCAAAAAATAATCAGACTATTGATGGTTAAATGCACTTCGGTGACACAGGCTCAGCCTGCAGCTGATGTAGTATATGGCCAAAAAATAACCAGACTGTTGATGGTTAAATGCACTTCGGTGACACAGGCTCAGCCTGCAGCTGATGTAGGATATAGCACAAAATAACCACACTATTGATGGTTAAATACACTTGGTGATAGCTTGTGCTGGCGCACCACAAGTCACAAAATGGCCGCCGATCACCCCAGAAAAAAAGTGATCTAAAAACGCTCTGGGCAACCTCAAAAAAGTGAGCAAGTCAATACTAGCACTTCAATGATCCACAGCTGCAGATCGATCACAGAATGAAGTCTTTTGGAGGAGTTAATCACTGCCTAATCTCGCCCTAACGTCGCAGCTGCAACCTCTCCCTATGCTTGAATCAGCAGAGTGACGTGCAGCGCAACGTGACCCAAGCTTATATAGAGGCTGGGTCACATGCTGCACTGGCCAATCACAGCCATGCCAATAGTAGGCAAGGCTGTGATGGCCTCTTAGGGCAAGTAGTATGACGCTTGTTGATTGGCTGCTTTGCAGCCTTTCAAAAAGCGCCAAGAAAGCGCCGAACACCGAACCCGAACACGGACTTTTACGAAAATGTTCGGGTTCGGGTCCGTGTCACGGACACCCCAAAATTCGGTACGAACCCGAACTATACAGTTCGGGTTCGCTCATCCCTATCCAGAAGTCCTCCCGATTCTGACCGTGCAACCCTCTTTCCGTAGGCGTTGCTGGGCCCCTCAAACTTCAGGCTTTACAAAGCCTTGTGGCCCCTCGGCCCTCCTGGCTGAGACCACACAGAGCCTCTGTAGGCCTCTGTTTCCAAGTTTTTTCTCCTCAGACTGACACACAGAGGGTTGCTTTTATCCCTCCTTGATTACAGCAGGCCTCACCTGCGACCACCTCAGGTAAAAGACAACACCCGTACTGGAAGGTTGTAGACTGGCAGATCCCAATACCAAACCTACCCAATAGTTCACATGAAATCCAGCCCAGAACAAAATGTAAACAAAACTGTCTCAGCAACCTACGCTTTGCTTAAACCCCTGCAGTTTTCTGGATTTTATTTATCTCACCCAGCTGAGGTATCTGGGTGGGATATACACGCCTTCCAGCACTTATACTGTCCACATCACCATCACATACAACTGCGACGCAACAGTTGCAAAAAATCCATCCAAGTTGGATTTGTATGCGACTGTCACAACATAGTCGCATGTCTCAGTGCAACACATTTGACTATCATTACAAAAAATGTTGCATGATATTGCTCCGACATAAATGTAGAACCCTTTTTGTCGCACGACACATGTTGCCATATAGCCCTAGCCTTATCAGTGCTGCATGACTTTCTGGAGGCAAGAAGAGGATGTGAATGGTGGTGGATGAAGGTGGGTGTAGTCATTCTCTGTGCCTAACTCCTCTCCCTGTAGCGCATGCAGTGAAAGGAGGGTGCACACTTTCTTCCCTCGGGGCACACCCTGCTATTGGGGCTTCTGCTTAATGGTGGCTCGGGTGCCCTTGATGGTAAATGTGTGTGGTGATGAATTGCAAGGCAGGAGGGCAGGTGGCCAGGCCTAGGGAAGGCTGATGGAGTCAATGATCAGGTCCGTTTGGTCTCTCTTTACTGAATGGATAATGGGAGTAGTAGTTCACATAGTAGCAATAGGCACAGTTCTGGAGTATGTTACAGAGTAGGCTTCTCCCAATAGTTTTGTATAGGCAGTAGAAATGATTGAAGTAATCCTCCATGAGCCTCACTCTAAGTTTACTTTGCAATTGTCCCAAATAACCAGAGGCATACAATTCTGTTCTCATTAAGTCTTCTGACAGTTGCACAGTGAAGATCTTAGATTTGGATGGCTTGTCCGTCTCAAAGTGTGGTGGGCGCTGAAGCAATATACAGTACCCATACTACAAACAGTAAAGTCATAAATCTGCGGTACCTTACTGTCTGAATCCGCCACGGCCTTGATGGTTTTCTAGACCTTCTATGAATGTCTGTTCTCTTGACCTCTTAAGTGCTCTCTCAGTTATGTATTTCTCTGGCAGCTTGTCAGCCTGGGGAATGGTGTTTCCTGCATGGGGTTTCTCTTTGGACCCACTTGCCCGGAACTCACTCATTTGGTCTCTCTCTTTGCTCAACTAAGACTCACACTTATCAGGAGGCGGGACCAGCCCATCACCCTGGAAACTAGGCAGACTGTCATTGTTAACTGTTTGTTGTCCATAAACAACCATTTTGGATACATAATGCATAAAGAAATATGTGCTTTAAACATTAAATCACAACATTTAACTCTTGACAACAATTATCTTTTAGCAGTGATCTACTGGGTTAACGCAATTGCAAACTGCTAGCAATTCATATTGCCTAGAAGGAATAATAAACAAATAGGATATGTCTTCAGAAATCTCTTGAAGCACTAAGGGTACATTCATACAGGACAGATGTGCTATGGATTTTATTTTGCGGTTTTGTGTGCAGCAAATATACAGCTTTTACAGCAACAGCCAAGTGGATGAGATTTAATAAATCAGCAGTGGAAATGTATTTGTGGTGCAGATTTTAAATCCATCCTTCTAATATAGATATCATCCTTTGCGCTGCAGAGGATGAAATCTGTGTCAAATCCTTATCAAAATCTGCAGTGGAAATTCTAACCAATGTGGCCATATCTTAACAGTCCAAAGAAGAGAAAAAAATTTCATCCTTATTGGACCTGTATGTCGATACGCACCCCCATTCTCCCGCCGTGCGCCTGCAAACCAGCCATGGAATGCACTGAGATGATTCCTGTGCATGCAAACAAAATGGAGAGGACTCTCTATGCACTCCACGACCAGTTTGTGGGGACATACTGTAGCAGAAGAATGGGGGTCAGTATCCACATACAGTTACCTGATTTTTTTGCTCTATAAGACGCACCCCCAGTGTGTCTTGTGGGTCAAATACTACCATTATGGAAGCGCTAATAAGTACAGGAGAACTGGGGAGCGGTGAATGCAACACTCCCTGTGTGTGCCCTGTACTCATCGCTTCCTGTTCTTCTCCTGCAGGCTCCTCACGCACTGCTGTGACCTGCACACAGCGTGAGGACATGGTGCACTCTATGAACTCACGTTGTGTGACGTTCTGTCACAGCACAGGGCGGCAGGAAGACCAGGAAGAGCACTGGATGTTAGGATCAACGGCGATATCCGGAGCAGGATAGGTAAGTCGATTTTTGTGTGTGTGTGCTCTGAGCATGGAGGTCTGAACTGAGGTCAGAATGGGGGTTATTCACATTGGGAGCTTGATCTGAGGTCTGAATGGGGAATCTTATTTACATTGGGACTCTGATATGAGGTCTTATTAGGGTCATTTACATTGTCGGTCTGAGCTCAAGTCTGAATGGGGTCTTATTCACATTGGGGTCTGATCTGAGTTCTGAGTGGGGATCTTTTTCACATTGGGGGTCTGAGCTGAGATCTGAATGGGGTCTGATCTAAGGTCCGATTGGGGGTCTTATAAACATTGGGGGTCTGATCTGAGGTCTGAATGAGGTCTTATTAACATTGGGGGTCTGAGCTGAGGTCTTATTGGGGGTCTTATTAACATGGGGGGTCTGAGCTGAGATCTAATTGGGGATCTTTTTAACATTGGAGGTCTGATTGGGGCTCTGAGCTGAGGTCTGATTAACATTGGGGATCTGATTCGTGGTCTGATCTAAGATCTAGCAAAAAATATTTATTTTCTTATTTTTCCTCCTCTAAACCTAGGTGCGTCTTATGGGGCGAAAAATACAGTACTGATCTGGAGTCAGTGGCAGGTGGTCTACATAGGTATGCATAAGTGTACTGCATTTCGCTTAAATGTTGCAGACATTTTTTGTTGCAAACATGAATAATTATTTTTCACACAACAAGGCACAGATATATTGGTGATTACTGTTACTTGCTGGTGGTACTATAAAAGCATAATGGTTAAGTTTCTAAAGAGGTACACAGTTGAGTGTTTTCTTACATACTTTATGCGTCTGATCCAGCTGTACAATATAGAACAAGGCAGGAGACATGTGGCTGTGCAGTGCTAGTAGTTGTGGCAGCAGCACAGTATGGAACATTATGGACAAGGCAGGAGATATGTAAATGTGTAGGGGTAGTATTAGAGGCAGCACAGTATGAAACATGATAGATGAGATAGGATACAGAATATGCCACTTTGTAGGGGTAGTAGTATCAGCAATGACAGCAGCAGCAGTACAGTATGGAATATGATGGGCCGTTAACAAACAGCCAGTCCTCACTATTTAGTGACATCAGGAAAAGGTGTTTTAAAATTCTTATAGTAATATGCTTGATTCATTTTCACAAATTTAATGTTTTTCACACTTGTGGAGGACAATTTTTCTGCTTTGGTTTGATGATGCCACTTGCTCCACTGAATACCCTCTCTGACAGTACACTGGAGGGTGGACAAGATGGTACACTGATGACAAACTGGGCATGTTTCTGCCCTAATTGGTTCAGCTTACCCAGAAGTCCATGGATCAGGGTATTTGCCAGAGAAAGGGCACGGTCCAGGTATGACTGAACCTGGTTGTTCAGGCAGTGCATATCCATCTGCTGATATTCATCAGGTTGGAGCAGAATTTGAAAAAACTGTTCCATTATGTTCAGCAAACTGTATTTGCTGGTGCTGTTTCTGCTACTTGTTGTAGAGGTAGCACTGGCAGAGGTGATGGAGCCTTAACTTAGTGGGAAGTGGATAGGAGATTCCTGATCAGAGATGGGACCAGCAGGCCTCTGCTCAGCAAAAGCTACGGCAAGCTGGGTACAGAGTATAGTCCAACCAGATAAAAATTCCCCCATTTTCCTTTTACAGTGAGGGTCTGCAAGCATGGCAATCCAATAGTCATCCTTTTGCTTGATGCTAATGATATGCTTATCAGTGCGGAAGCAACCAAGCCTGCAACTTACCATGCTCACCAGCATGGACCAAGTTGTTTTGTTCTCTTTCCTGCACCACAATGTTTCTTTGTGGCCAGAGTCGTTGGCATCATCATATTTGCCACAATCAGTTTCAGCCTCGTACCCTAGCAGTGCATAAGAAAACTCCATGGCCCCCTCCACCACCAACACGCCCTCATCTACTTCCTTTTGCCAGTGCAGTTCTTTAGCAACTGTTCTTCTTCCACCATCCCTTGTATCATTGTGAGGATTTGCTGTTGTCCCTACTCAAAATTCTGGTGGCCTTTTTGAAGTGCTTGAGGAGCTGCCTCTGCCTGAGCTCAAAATACACATGCTCCCTACTGTAGTGATCTGGTGCATGATGTATTCATTGACTGCTTTACACTGCTCATACAGATGGTACAGCATATGCAATGTGGAATTCCAGCAAACTGGAACGTCGCAGATCAAGCGGTGCAGAGACACACCATTCTGTCACTCCAAGTCCAGAAGTGCAGAAATTCGCACATATGGTCTCTCCTGCATATGGTCAGCCCTTTCTGAAAGTCTTTATATGTTTTTGAAAAACAATAGACCACACAAGTTATGATATGCACCACACACAGAGTATGTGTTATATTCCCCAAATGCAACGTAATGTTCCTGTCATTGTTGCTGACTATGTTGCCCAGTTGTTGGCAGGGAGATATCCAATAGGAAATTTGCTGGTTGATGCACAATAGCAACTGTGTGGCTTCTCTTGCCCAGTTGTAAGTCATCAGTTGCAAGACAGCATAACAACGCTTCAGTTTACACAAATGAAAGGAGCGACGGGAAGTGTAAACAACGCTGTGCCCTGTTTTAGTTCCTGTTCGGGACAGTAAGATGTCCATTGAGGAGGATGAGGAGGAGGTGGATAAGTGCCTGATGTGGGAACCAGACCTGCACAACTGTGAAGGTGTCAGTAGCACCTGTCCCTGGCCATACTTGCTGCTCCATGTGTCAGTAGTGGTGTGCACCTTGCCGCAACCAACAACTCCAAGAGTATAACTGAGTTTCTTTGCGAAAATATGGTGACTAGCTATGCTTCACTGAGGCTGAGTACATGGTAGTGCAGTGGACGCATATTTTTTCTTCATGGCAACACATTCTGTTATGGGTGACTGATGATGAAGCAGGAGCAGGAAAAGTTAATGGTAATGATGGCAACAAAGTTGTTAATGCTGTCTGGCTACTAAAATGACAATCCAACGTTGTGAACTGAGCTTGCCCTAGGTCTGCCATTGATTTTTATTTTTTTAACATTTTCCTTTATTGATGCAAAATAGATATATAACAAAATGTGTAATGCTCACAAGAGTTGTGTTAAATCCACATAAATTGTGTGTCATACAAGGAGAAATGTAATACAGCTTGAAGACAATTCAGTGCAATAATAATGGAGGACAATTTCCTCCCTCATAGTTGCTAAGTAAGGAAAAAGCAACCACATATAATAGAAATCCCATTGATACCAAGGTCAAATAAGGTATACAGAGATGTCTAACGTCAATGCCTACCTCCCTTGAACTAATTCAAACCCCCCCTATTATTTTATTGTTGCAAAGGCCCTGAAGTTCTGAAGTTCTGAAGTTCCTCTCAAATCATCATTATAATACCACGTAGTATGCACAACAAAAGACAAGTGTTGATTTCAGCCTGTGATAAAATAGCTACAATAAACTTGCACCATTTTTAGAAAAAAACTTTTCGTTGTATTTTTCCATGTCCCGTTTCCAATTTATCAACGGACATATATTGCTTTAATTGTGTGATAACTTCAAGCATGCAAGGAACTCTTGGGGTAAGCAATGCTGTAACAGAGCTTGGGTGGTGGCTGGGGGATAATATAGACCAGAGTCAGGAAATTGGCCCATTCTCTTGCAGTGTCTTCAATTGGTGGGATGGAATGGAAAATGAGGGGCAAAAGAGACAACTGGATCAGCTAGTTCCAGAGACATCTAATGAAGATTAATTACAGTGATAAAGATCTGCATTATTATATTGGCACATTTTCTTAGTCTATCAGTGTTAGGACTAAAGGGAGAAGTCAAAAGGATATATGGCTGTGTGTATAAGTCTGGACTGGGTCACCCTTCATACCTTATTAACGATATGCTTGAGTATTAAATGCCACCCTTCTAGTAGTCCTGCTGAGATAATCAGTATACTTAAGGCCGGTTCTGAAAAGGAAAATTTGATTGGTTGAGCAAGTTAACAACTCTAGTTTTCAGGTCTTTAATACAATCCCTAGATCATTTTCCTAACATGCGTACTGCCTACTAGTTTATCAAAAGGGTTTTGGATGATCTCTGATTAATAATCACGTATCTTTCTATGGCAGAAATAGGATATCTGCAAGTAATTCAAGCTTGGGAGTTCATAAAACCATGTTGCAGTGTCACGAGGGTATCAAGAGCCACGTCTGACTCCGTTATACCCGGGGTCAGGAGGTCGCAGCGGGTGGCTGCGCGCTTTATATCTAAAGATCACGTTGTTTCTTAGGGATTGTTTTCTGTGTTTGCCTTGCTATCCTTTTTGTCTCAATCAGGGATCCGTAGCTTCTCCTCCTCAGCTGTTTCTTGTCTGCCACTCCCAACCTCCTTATATTCTCCCCTCACACTTCTCTAGTTGCCAGTTATAGAGCTTCCTGCCTGGACATCTATACTGACCCACTGGAGTTGTGAATCCTGGTTGTCGTTCCAGAGTGCTACCCTCCGGATCCCTGTTGGGCTTCTTGTTGTCTCCTGTTGTCTCCCACCTGGGATTATATGTTGAGTTTGTATTGTCTGTCCTTCCCTTGGTGTTTTCCTTTAGAGCTAGTGGTGCGGACTAGTGTTCCCACCGCCCTGTTCACTATCTAGGGCTCAGCTTAGGGAAAGCCAGGGCTTTAGGCACGTGAGCTGCGTACGGGTGAGGAACCCGTCTAGGGACGTCAGGGCAGCCAGGTGCCAGCCGCTAGGTGAGTCAGGGGTCACCACCTTCCCTCTCACTTTGGCAGGGCCTTCCTTGTTCCCTCCCTCTGCGTCACGTATGTGATAGTCACGCCGACCGTGATATTATAACTGGCCTTTACTTTTTGAGAAAAAAAAAAAAATATATATATTTTTTTTTTTCTCTCTACTTAGAATCCAATATGGATCCTATTGCTGCCTTGGCAAAACAGCTTCAAGGCCTGTCTTTGGAGGTGGCAGGATTGAAGTCGTCTGTCCTCCAACAACAGCAGCAAATGCAGCAGACCGCACCCCCAGCGGTTGCTATGGGTAACCAGGTTGTTACAGAACCCAAGGTTGTTCTTCCTGACAGATTTTCTGGGGGAAGGGACAAATTTGCGACGTTCCGTGAGGCCTGCAAATTATACTTTAAGTTGCGCCCTTACTCCTCAGGTAATGAAGAACAGCGGGTAGGGATTGTCATTTCCCTGCTTCAGGGGGACCCACAATCCTGGGCGTTCTCGTTACCCCCTGGTTCCCAGGCTCTCCGGTCAGTGGAGGGATTTTTTGGGGCTTTGGGTCTCATATATGATGACCCTGACCGAGTCGCCCTGGCTGAGTCGAAGTTACGGAGACTCCTACAGGGAGATCGGTCAGCAGAGGAATATTGCTCAGAGTTCCGTAGGTGGGCTACGAATACTCAGTGGAACGACCCGGCTCTCAGGAGTCAGTTCTGCTCTGGGTTATCTGAAAGGGTTAAGGATGCACTGGCGCTGTATGAGACCCCCCTTTCCCTTGATGCTGTTATGTCCCTCTCTATCAGAATAGATAGGCGTCTTAGGGAGAGATTGAAAATTCCTGAGCAATTGGTTACCTCTCCCAAACAACAATTAGTCTGTACTGACTTAGATGAGCCTATGCAGCTAGGCGGAACTTCTCGTCAGGTCCGTCCTCTTGAGGTTCGCCGCAGGGGGGGGGCTTGTTTTTTCTGTGGGGGGAAGGGTCATTTCATTAATGTCTGTCCCTCCTTTCTCAAAAACAAAAGACCGTCGGAAAACTACTAACCCCAGGCTGTGCGGAGGATGTCAGCCGGGGGGTATACGTTTCCTCCATACGAACATCTCAATTTGTGTTACCAGCGGTTATTGTTTTTGGTGTTAAGACGGAGTCTATTTCTTTTTTTCTAGACAGTGGAGCAGGGGTAAATTTGATAGATGCCCATTTTGGCCGCACTATGGGTTTGTCTCTCTGCACGCTGCAGAGACCTATTCCCGTATTCGCTATAGATTCGGCTCCTCTGTCTCAGAGAAACCTCACCCACATTGTTCATAATTTACACCTTCGGGTAGGGGACCACCATAATGAGTGTCTTTCATGTTACGTTCTGGAGGGCCTTCCCTCTCCTGTGGTATTGGGTCTTCCCTGGTTGGTAGCGCACAAACCAGTGGTGGATTGGCAGGCCAGGGAGATATTGGAGTGGAGTGAGCATTGCAGAGAGAATTGCTTAAATAACAATTGCTTAATCGCCTCCATAGCTTCCCTACCTACATTTATTTCGGACTTTGAGGACGTTTTTTCTGAAAAGGGTTGTCAGAAGCTACCACCTCATCGTCCTTATGATTGCCCGGTTAACCTGATTCCCGGTGCAAAATTACCCAAGTCCAGGTTGTATAATCTTTCGGGTCCCGATAGACAAGCCATGAAAGATTATATCTCCAAGAGTCTGGCTAAGGGACACATCAGACCCTCTTCTTCACCCGTGGCTGCAGGGTTTTTCTTTGTTAAAAAGAAAGATGGGGGCCTGCGTCCTTGCCTAGATTTCCGTGAGCTAAACCAGATAACCATCCGAGACCCATACCCTCTTCCTCTCATTCCTGACCTTTTTAATCAGATTGCGGGTGCTAGGTGGTTCTCCAAACTTGATCTTAGGGGGGCCTACAATCTGATTCGTATCAGGGAAGGGGATGAGTGGAAGACAGCTTTTAACACCCCTGAGGGGCATTATGAAAATCTAGTTATGCCTTTCGGTCTGACCAATGCCCCCGCTGTCTTCCAACATTTCGTTAATGATATTTTTAGTCATCTCATCGGCAGGTTTGTAGTCATATACCTAGATGATATCTTAATTTATTCGGCTGATCTGAAAACACATGAGGTGCATGTCAGGCAAGTACTGCAGGTCCTACGGACGAATAAATTATATGCGAAAATTGAAAAATGTGTCTTCGCCGTTCAGGAAATACAGTTCCTGGGATATCTATTATCTGCTTCAGGTTTCCGTATGGATCCTGGGAAGGTCCAGGCAATTTTAGATTGGGATCTTCCTGAGAACCTTAAAGCCCTACAACGGTTTTTGGGTTTCGCAAATTTCTATAGAAAGTTCATTAAAAATTATTCAGTGATCGTTAAACCCCTTACCGACATGACTAGGAAGGGGACTGATTTTTCCAAATGGTCTGACGCTGCTAAAAATGCATTTTCCTCTCTAAAAGAGAGGTTTACCTCGGCACCTGTTCTAATTCAACCTGATGTCTCCCAGCCTTTTATTGTTGAGGTAGATGCGTCAGAGGTGGGAGTGGGGGCTGTATTGTCTCAGGGTCCGTCTCCTGGCAAATGGCGCCCTTGCGCTTTCTTTTCCAAAAAATTATCTTCTGCAGAGAAGAACTATGATATTGGAAATAGGGAACTGTTGGCGATTAAACTGGCGCTTGAAGAGTGGCGTCACTTCTTAGAGGGAGCAATCCACCCCGTCACGGTGATTACGGATCACAAAAACCTTCTGTACCTAGAATCGGCTAAGCGTCTCACCCCTAGACAAGCTAGGTGGTCGCTATTCTTTACCAGATTTAACTTTGTAATCACCTATCGTCCTGGGGCAAAAAATACCAAGGCAGACGCGTTATCTCGTAGTTTCCCTGGAGGGGGTAATGTTAGTAATCCGGTACCTATTTTACAAAGCGGAGTGGTTGTCTCTGCTGTACACTCTGTTCTAGAGGGAAAGGTGTTAGAGGCCCAGGGGGACGCCCCGGCCTCTTGCCCCTCAGAGAAATTGTTTGTACCGTTAAACCTGCGTCTTGAATTATTAAAAGAACATCATAATTCGGCACTTGCTGGGCACCCGGGTAGTAAAGCAACCTTGGAGCTATTATCTCGTCGTTTTTGGTGGCCAAGGTTGCGTCAGGATGTAATGGATTTCGTGTCTACTTGCTCTACTTGTGCACACGCGAAAGTCTCTCATACACGTCCAGCAGGGTCTTTATTGCCACTTTTTATCCCCAATAGGCCATGGACACATCTGTCAATGGATTTCATCACTGACTTACCGTTGTCTGCGGGTAAAACAGTTATTTTGGTAGTAGTAGACAGGTTTAGCAAAATGGTACACTTTATTGCGCTACCCGCACTTCCTAATGCTAAAACTCTTGCTCAGGTGTTTATCAGTGAAATCGTGAAGCTTCACGGGGTCCCTTCCGATGTGGTTTCAGATCGGGGAACCCAGTTTATTTCTAAGTTTTGGAAAGCTTTTTGTTCCCGTTTGGGGGTACACTTGTCCTTTTCCTCAGCTTTCCATCCTCAGTCGAATGGACAGACTGAGCGTACCAACCAAAACCTAGAAACATATTTAAGGTGTTTTGTGTCTGAAAACCAAGAGTTGTGGTCAGCATATTTACCGTTAGCTGAGTTTGCCATAAATAATCATTATCAGGAGTCCACTGGCAAGTCACCATTCCTTGGTGCATACGGTTTTCATCCCCAATTTTGTACTTTCAAAGAGGGGGGGTCTTCTGGGGTTCCCGAAGAGGAAAGGTTTGCTTCATCTCTTTTATCGGTATGGCAGAAGGTGCAAGTTAACTTGAAAAAGATGAGTGGTAAATATAAATGCATGGCCGATAAGAAACGGTCGCCAGGTCCGGACCTAGGAGTGAATGACTATGTGTGGTTGTCTACTAGGAATATTAAGTTGAATGGTTCCCTCTTGGAAACTGGGCCCTAGGTTCATTGGTCCTTATAAAATAGTAGCCGTCATTAACCCTGTGGCTTTTCGCCTGGAGCTACCTCAGACTTTTAAGATCCATAACGTCTTCCATAAATCGTTACTCAAGAAGTATGTTCCACCTCTAAAACCATCACCACTGCCACCTCCTCCTGTTATTGTGGATGGTAATCTGGAGTTTCAAATAGCCAGAATTGTTGATTCTCGTCGGGTCCGCCGCTCTCTTCAGTATCTGGTGCATTGGAGGGGTTACGGTCCCGAGGAAAGAATGTGGGTTCCAGCGTCAGAGGTAAACACCAACAGGTTAATTCAGGCTTTCCATACCTCTCATCCGGAGAGACCTGGTCCTGAGTGTCCGGAGGCCCTTCGTGAAAGGGGGGGTACTGTCACGAGGGTATCAAGAGCCACGTCTGACTCCGTTATACCCGGGGTCAGGAGGTCGCAGCGGGTGGCTGCGCGCTCTATATCTAAAGATTACGTTGTTTCTTAGTGATTGTTTTCTGTGTTTGCCTTGCTATCCTTTTTGTCTCAATCAGGGATCCGTAGCTTCTCCTCCTCAGCTGTTTCTTGTCTGCCACTCCCAACCTCCTTATATTCTCCCCTCACACTTCTCTAGTTGCCAGTTATAGAGCTTCCTGCCTGGACATCTATACTGACCCACTGGAGTTGTGAATCCTGGTTGTCGTTCCAGAGTGCTACCCTCCGGATCCCTGTTGGGCTTCTTGTTGTCTCCTGTTGTCTCCCACCTGGGATTATATGTTGAGTTTGTATTGTCTGTCCTTCCCTTGGTGTTTTCCTTTAGAGCTAGTGGTGCGGACTAGTGTTCCCACCGCCCTGTTCACTATCTAGGGCCCAGCTTAGGGAAAGCCAGGGCTTTAGGCACGTGATCGGCGTACGGGTGAGGAACCCGTCTAGGGACGTCAGGGCAGCCAGGTGCTAGCCGCTAGGTGAGTCAGGGGTCACCACCTTCCCTCTCACTTGGGCAGGGCCTTCCTTGTTCCCTCCCTCTGCGTCACGTATGTGATAGTCACGCCGACCGTGATATGCAGTTCTTCCAGCGTTTTAAGTTGGGACTCCATATCATGTAAAATGTCTTTAAGGGTAAGTATACCTTTATGCTTCCATGGAAGGAAGATCTTACTGGACATCCCTGCTGGGAATTCGCTATGCCACACCACAACTTTGTCATGAATTAAAATAGATTGTTTGGCCACCATTGGTAAGGATGCATTAGAGTGCTGTAACAGTGCCATAAAACAATGGAGGGAAGATTACTAATTCCGATTCTAAAAAAGTGTTACAATAAAACTCCAAGTAATGTACCCAATCAATGACATGTCTCCCCAAACATGCTAAATTATAACCTCGGATATCTGCGAAATTTAGACCACCTTGATCAGTTCAGTTCAGGGACATTTACCTGCCCAAATATTTGGCCCCACCTTGCCAGGGACAGGAAAACCACTCAGAGAGGTTAAAAAACCCCTCCCCGGGGGGCGTGGCCAGCAGCCGGCATGTGAGCACGCTTCTGTGAGTAGCTCCACTTACCCTCGATAATCCTTCACCATCCTGACAAACTGCCGACTCCAGGCACAGAGTGGACGGTGTGTAGGAGACGGAGGAGACCCCGCACACCGACTATGGGGCCCAGCAAAGCGCAAATGGCTGCGGAGAAGCTCAAAGAGTTCGCCAGGTCTGAGGCCCAAAGTGGAGCCACGACTCCTACACGTGCGGCTGTTCCCCGCGGGCAGGCTGCCCAACAGGCGGATGCAGAGGAAGGCGCTGAGCTGGAGCTTACCCTCAAGGCAGCTTATGAGCAGTTACTAGTGGCAATATCATCATGCCAAACATCACTCACCGGGAAGCTGGAGGAGGTGAGAGTGGATGTGGGCCACATAGTAATTTGCCCCACACTTCCCGCACACAGTAGTTTCCCCCACGCTGCCCCGCCACACAGTAGTTTTCCCCACATTACCCCATATAGTAATTTGCCCCACATAGTAATCCCTCCCATAATATTTTTTCCCCACATAGTAATTTGCCCCCATACTGCAATTTCCCCCCGATGTACTGTCCTTCTGTATGTCCCCCGATGCACATGTCCTCCTGTGTGTCCCCCCCAGTTCCCCCAAATTTGGCACATAAAATAAAAAATAAGAAAAAACTAAAAGCTAAATACTCACCTATGTCCAGGTGAACGATGGCAGGCGCTCACGCTTCACTGTGCTGTGTCCCGGTACAGGCACGCGCTATGACGTCATTACTCATGCCTGCACCGGGATTTCACTACCGCATAGGCCTCAGTGCTCCAGCAATGAGCGCTTCCATCTGTATTGATGAAAGCGCTCATTGCTTCTGGCACCCCCCTGAGAGCCGGCACCCGGGGCAGACCTCCCCCCCCCTTCCTTAGGCACGCCACTGAAGAAGAGTACTATCCCTTTCCATGGTCAGTATGTTTTTGGACGGGATCTAGATAAAATTCTAGAGAAGACTTCCGATAAGAAAAGAGGATTTCCTGAAGAGAAGGGTCTTAAAGATAAACGTAATAAGAGATTTAAATTTCAGCCTCAATATAGATCAGATAAAGGTAAAACAGGCAGATGGAACTTCAGGAAAGGTGGTAAGAGTAGACCGTCTCTTTTTGGCTCCTCTCAGCCATTCACCTCCAAATGATGCCATCAGTGTAGGGGGAAGATTAAGGGAGTTTGTACCAGCTTGGAAGAAAATTACACACAATCAGTGAATTCTTCAAACATTAGAAACATAGTAGAAAATATTATTTTTTTCCTCTCCCTCAGAAATATTCAGATTAACGAAGCCTTCCTCTTTCCTCCAGAACAAAAAATCAGAAGAGGGGGGTTCAGAAACTTCTCCAGTTGAGAGCAGTTCAACCGGTTCAGGAACAATTTTCTGGACATTAATCAACCCTTTTTCTTGTCTGAAAGCCAAACGGATCCTTTCGGACAATTATAAACCTGAAGTATTTAAACAAGTTTATTGTATACAAAAAATTCAAAATGGACTATTTGAAAACAGCAATTCCCCTGATAGGTAAAAATTCGGAGTTGATCACAATAGATTTGAAGGATGCATACCTTCATGTACACATGAATAAAAGTTGCTGGAAATACCTTTGTTTTGCGATCAAAGTCGGACAGGAGATTCTCCACTACCAATTTTTGACTACCATTAGGGATCTTCTCAGCACCTTGGCTCTTTACAAGGATCATGGTGGAAGTTTCTGTGTACCTAAGGTTGGAAGGGGTGAAGCTGGTTCCTTACCTAGACGATCTTCTAATACTGTAATTCAATCTTACCCTGTTCCTCTTTCCAGCCAGGTCCACATGACAGCCAATTTGGATAGCACTTATCCTAGGGTCACACCTGAACTCTGGCAGGCTTCACCCACTGGTGCGCCTGTATTCAAGCTAACTGGTTTGTTTTGGTCATTCTAGGTGGTCTGAGTTCTACTGACCAGCCCCCTGTGTTTTTCTTGAATATCCTTAACCATTAGCTTGTATTTATAATCCCCCCCTCACTATTTTTTTGTCTTGTAATGCAAGCCCCATCCAAGCCTTGTTATTGCTTATGTACATCTCCCCTGATGAGTTCGCTGAATGAAACGTGACACGTCGGGAGTTACCTGAATAGGGTGTACTAGGGATTCCGCCCCACACAGGGATAGGTATCCGGACGGGGATGCTCCTTGCGGGACAAGTACCTTGTATAGACAGGTAGGGCGTTATAGCCCCTGCCCCTCCAGTAGGGTGTTCTAGGGCCTGTTGCTCCCGATTCCTGTCTATGCTGTGGTTTATACGCTGGCACTGATCCGGTATGGTGACACATCAACAATGTCTACCGCTGGATATTTGCAACAGGAAAGAGACTCCACCATCCAGGTTTACTGCATACATGGGTGAGAACGTTCCTGTTTTGCTATATCTCTTTTTTGTTACCATACTGTGTATGTCTTGTTTAGGCCCTAATGGGCTGTCTTATGTTTGTTTGTTCTAGAGGCTCTTCCTGTTAAAAAATATGTCCCCTAGGGGATCAGTACATTTTGGCATTTATTTTTGGGAGTAATTGGTCAAGCCTGCTTACTTGGCCTCACAGATCGTCATCCACATGATAGTGGACACGTTACAGAAATTAGAATGGATTGTGAATAGAAATGAGTGAATCGAAGCTGACGAAGTGGAATTCGATCCGAATTTCAGGACAAATTTGATTCGCAATGAATGCTAATTTGCTCGCGCTTCGTGGTAACGAATCACAAATTTTCCTAAAATGGCGGCTACACGTGTGAGGACTGAGGACATGGGGCAAGGAACTCTGGGAAGGTGGGATCACCCAGATTGACATGCCTGCATGCAGCCAATCAGCAGCCAGACAGCCCTGTGATGTCACAGCCCTATAAATACGGCAGCCATTTTAGATTCTGCCATTTTCCAGTGTTCAGAGTGCAGGAACGTGTGAAGGTGCTAGGGACAGCAATTGGAAAAACCTCTATGTTTAAAAAAAAAAAAAAAAAAAAAAAAAAGGATTTATAAGTGCAGGGAAAGGATAGGGAGGAATCATTTCACAGCATCTTAGTGCAGGTAGAGACGTCAGAAGGCGCTGGGGACATTGATAGGAAAGTGATTTACAAGTGCAGGGAACGATTATTTGGGGATCCAAACAGTGGCCACTCTAGGAACAATATATAGGGGGGGGGGGGGGGGCACATAAGATAAAAACGGGAAAAAAACAAATAAGTATATATAAATAAGATTACAAAATACGAGAGTATTGCGGTATGCAGGTATACCTTTTTATTGTACTAACCTAATACTTAAGGCTACTTTCACGTGCTGCGTTCGGTGCGGGTCCGTCTTGTATCTGCACAGACGGATCCGCAGCGATAATGAAACCGCTTGTATCCATTCAGAATGGATCCGTTTGCATTATTCTTTTAAAAAAAAGTCTAAGTCAAAACAGATCCGTCCTGACTTACATTGAAGGACAGATCCGTTTGGCTCCGCATCGTCAGGCGGACACCAAAACGCTGCAAGCAGCGTTTTGGTGTCCGCCTCAAAAGCGGAATGGAGACCAAACGCAGCCAAACTGATGGATTCTGAACGGATCCTTATCCACTCAGAATGCATTTTGGGCCGCTTGTGAGAGCCATGAAACGGATCTCACAAGCGGACCCAGAAACGCCAGTGTGAAAGTAGCCTAAAAGACAAGCTTTCAAGAGTTTTCCTTTCTTCCTCGGTATTGCTTCAGACCTGAGAAAGAGAGAAACACTCTCAAAAACGTTTCTTTATAGTTTAAAGCAGTTTCAGCAAACACCAGGGCTGTGTAAATAATCCCATATGTTAAATATGTCACTAAAGAAGACCAATGAACAGACGCTCACAGGCTTATTCACAAAAGGGTGAAGAGTTTGGAGAAGGGAACAATCTAGGACAACATAACTGAATAGGAAAGTGAGCTGAATTGGAGAATTTTTTTCAAATCAGCTATGTTGTCCTATATTGTTCACTTCTCCTGACTTTTCCAAACTCTTCACCCTTTTGTGAAATAACCCTGTGGGTGTTGTTGGTGTGTGCAACAAATACTACTTATTCTGTTTGTAACGCAGAATGTGGTGGTCAGGGGTGCGTGTAACGCAGAGTGCGGCGGTCAGTGGTGTGCGTGTAACGCAGGGGGCACTGGTCAGGGGTGCATATAACGCAGGGGGCACTGGTCAGGGGTGCATATAACGCAGGGGGCATTGGTCAGGGGTGCATCGCATATAGAAAAGGTACTTACAGTTCTGATGTGCTCTGTCCTCGTGCCTTCTTCCTCTAGGCGTGGTGGCAGGGGGAGGGGCGCGCAATGATATTTCCTGATGTTAAATCCCCAAGCCGCATTCTTTTCTGCCTCTGCAGGCCCTGCTAGGCTGAAATACATAAGCAGCCAATGGCAGTGCTGCCCTCTCCCTCCCAGCCAATAGCAGCTGAGGTGGGCGGGGGAAGATTCACTTGGCTGACGACTGCTGAGGAGCCTGTAGTGAAGCGGGTGGACAGCATGGGCAGTACTTTCAGTTTGGCAAAACTGACAGATCGCCGCTGTACTCAGTGCCATCTTTAATATTGATTTGACCCTGGGCTAGAATTTATTTGGGCCCCCTGGATCCCGCCTTTACACACCCTAGCATGCAATCACGCCCTCCACCACAACACACACAGAAAAAAAATCCACACACACCATAGAGTAGTAAACTTTAATAATGATGAGTGGCCACTAGAGAGAGGTGTTCTTTGGCAATAATGTAAATACTGCCTTTTTTTCAGAAATGGCAGTGTTTACATTAAAAACACCAGAACTACTACGTTTAACTGTTGTGGTCCTGGTGACTATAGTGTCCCTTAATACAGAGGGAAAAAAAGAGTCAGCACAAAAGTATCAAATAAAATGGCTGTATCATTATTCAAAAAATGTAAAAAGCAAAACTTTTGACACAAAAATATAGTATTTTGCAGATTACTATTCTTTTTTTACAATGTGCAGATAGTACTGTACTTCTAACCCCTCAATCCACCCCTACATACAGGGTAATACAGCGCCACTTACTGTACCTCTTACATCCAGTGACGTCTCTTTGATGTAGATGTTCTCTTTTCTCATCGTTTCCTTTCTGACCTTCAGACCAGACCACCATTTTCAGCCATTTCTCGTCTCTGCAGCTTGACAAACAAAATCTTAGTTTACTACTTTTCCATCATCCTTCCATCTTCTGGACAAATCCTACCACCCCCAATACTGTGCCGCTGTTCTCCCCAATACTATACTGCTGAAACAGATAAACCCCATGATAATAGGAGTACCATGCAAATAGTGCTCTTCAATAATTATTGGCACACAGTGCCCTAAAATAACTGTGCCCAGCAAATAGTGCTCCTGACACTAATAGTGTAAATATAATGTCCCCCAAAAATAATTGTGGTAAGCTGATACTGTGCCAATGTGCCCCCAAAGTAATAGTGCTCCCAAAAGTCCCACCAATAGGAATAATTCTCTGCTAGAGCACACATGGTAGTAATAGTGCTCCTACAGTGACCCCAACATGTCCCCACTGTGCCCCAGAAGTAATAATGCTCTCATAGTGCCCATACTAGTAATCATGTTCCCCATAGACCCCCAATAGTAATAAAGCCCATCATAATGCCCCCAGTAGTAATAATTCTCCTTATAATGTGCTAGTGCAAATAATACCCCCTTTTAATGCCCCCAGTTGAGCTAATGTCCCCATAGTGCCCCCATAATGGGCCAGTCTAAAA
The DNA here is from genome assembly GCF_905171765.1 of Bufo bufo. Taxonomy (NCBI): domain Eukaryota; kingdom Metazoa; phylum Chordata; class Amphibia; order Anura; family Bufonidae; genus Bufo; species Bufo bufo. Next base: position 444,851,693 of record NC_053390.1, on the reverse strand, counting down.
TACCCCTATATAGTTCCCCCAGTAAATGCCCCATAGTGCTCCTCTTCCCCCTTCTTCCTAGTGCCCCCCATAATGTAGCAGTATAAAATGCCCCATATATAGTGCCCCAGTAGATGCCCTCAGTGTCCCCCATAATTTGCAAGTATAAAATAGCCCTTCTTAGTGCCCCCCATAGATGAGCCCATAGTACTCCTCTCTCCCCTTCCTCATTATGTGCCCCAGTATATAATACCCCTATACAGAGCCCCCCATATAAAATACCCCTTCTTTGTGGCCTCAGTAGAGGCCCCCATAGTGTTCCTCTCCCCCTTCCCCATTTAAAATACCCCTTTTTTGTGGCCTCAGTAGATGCCCCCATAGTGCTCCCAATAATGTGCCAGTAAGAAGTGCCCCCATAGATGCCCCCATAGTGCCACCCAATAAAGTGCCAGTAAAAAGTGCCACTAATAATGTGGCAGTAAGAAGTGCCCCCATAGATGCCCCCACAGTGCCCCACAATAATGTGCCAGTAAGATGTGCCCCCATAGATGCCCCCCAATCATGTGTCAGTAACAAGTGCCCCCATAGATGCCCCCAATAATGTGCCAGTAACAAGTGCCCCCATAGATGCCCCCAATCATGTGCCAGTAACAAGTGCCCCCAGAGATGCCCATCAATCATGTGCCAGTAACAAGTACCCCCATAGATGCCCCCAATCATGTGCCAGTAACAAATACCCCCATAGATGCCCCCCAATAATTTACCAATAACAAGTTCCCCCATAGATGCCCCCAATCATGTGCCAGTAAAAAGTGCTCCCATAGATGCCCCCTATCATGTGCCAGTAACAAGTGCCCCCATAGATGCCCCCAATAATGTGCCAGTAACAAGTGCCCCCATAGATGCCCCCCAATCATGTGCCAGTAGCAAGTACCCCTATAGATGCCCCCAATCATGTACCAATAACAAGTTGCCCCATAGATGCCCCCAATCATGTGCCAGTAACAAGTGCCCACAAAGATGCCCCCCAATCATGTGCCAGTAACAAGTACCCCATAGATGCCCCCAATCATGTACCAATAAAAAGTTCCACCATAGATGCCCCCAATCATGTGCCAGTAACAAGTGCCCTCATGGATGCCCCCAATCATGTGTTAGTTACAAGTGACCCCATAGATGCCCCCCAATCATGTGCCAGAAACAAGTACCCCCCATAGATGCCCCCCAATCATGTGCCAGTAACAAGTGCCCCCATAGATGCCCCCAATCATGTGCCAGTAACAAGTGCCCACAAAGATGCCCCCCAATCATGTGCCAGTAACAAGTACCCCATAGATGCCCCCAATCATGTACCAATAAAAAGTTCTACCATAGATGCCCCCAATCATGTGCCAGTAACAAGTGCCCTCATGGATACCCCCAATCATGTGTCAGTTACAAGTGACCCTATAGATGCTCCCCAATCATGTGCCAGAAACAAGTACCCCCATAGATGCCCCCCAATCATGTGCCAGTAACAAGTGCCCCCATAGATGCCTCCTAATCATGTGCCAGTAACAAGTGCCCTCATAGATACCCCCCAATCATGTGCCAGTAACAGGTGCCCCCATAGATGCCCCTCAATCATGTGCCAGTAACAGGTGCCCCCATAGATGCCCCTCAATTATGTGCCAGTAGTAGTACTATATAAAAAAATAAACACTTAAACTTATCTCCATCAGGCCGGCAGCGACCTAGTGCAGAGGAATGGGAAAGGGAGACGCCTCTCCCTCCCCTGCCCAGCCGCAGAACTTCCATCTGTATTGCTGTCCTGAGGACGGCGATACACATGACTATGGAGATGAGCACTTCCACAATGGAAGTGCTCATCTCCCTGTGCCTTGCTGCCACCCCCCACATCACCAGTAGCCAGTGGGGCTCAAGAGGCAGCTGCCTTGGGCCCCCCAGGAGCAACATATGGCTCTGGCTGTAACTAGCGGCGGCCAGCGTTTTGAAGAGGAAGGGGGCGGGGGGGGAAATAACCTAGGGGGGCTCTGTCATTCCAGCTTTTTGTTATTGGGCTGCAAGTGTTATGTTGAAAAGCCTTTAGTGGCTTATATCTTAGTATATTGTTCAAAACGACAAGAAAAATATATACGCATTTCACTTCTATGTTATTTCTGTTTAAACCGTATAGGGGCGTATTTCAGTACAACAAGAAAAATATATACGCACTGCACTGTTGCAGTTATTTCTGGTGAAAGCGTAAAGGGGTGTAGTTCTGTACAATAAGAAAAATATATTCTCAGTTCAATTTTGCTGTTATTTCTGGTCAAAGCGCATAGGGGCGTATTACAGTAAAAAAAGAAAAATATATACACACTGCACTGTTGCAGTTATTTCTGTTGAAAGCATAAAGGGGTGTATTTCATTAAAAAAGAAAAATAAATATGCAATGCACTGTTGCAGTTATTTCTGGTAAAAGCGTATAGGGGCAAATTTCAGAACTACAAGAAAAATATATACGCACTTCACTCTTTGATTGTTTTCTAGTCAAAGCATATAGTGGCCTATTTTAGTCCAACAAGAAAAATATATACGCACTGCACTGTTGCAGTTATTTCTGTTTAAAGCGTATAGGGGTGTATTACAGTAATACGCACTGCTGTTGCAGTTATTTCTGGTGAAAGCATATAGGGGCGTATTACAGTAAAACAATAAAAATATATACGCACTGCACTGTTGCAGTTAATTCCGGTGAAAGCGTATAGGGACGTATTTCAAAACTACAAGAAAAATATATACGCACTTCACTGTTGCAGTTATTTCTGGTGAAAGCGTATAGGGGCGTATTACAGTAAAAAAAGAAAAATATATATACGCACTGCACTGTTGCAGTTATTTCTGGTGAAAGCATATAGTTTCATATTTCAGTCCAACAAGAAAAATATATGCGCATTTCACTTCTGCAGTTATTTCTGTTTATAGCGTATAGGGGTGTATTACAGTAAATAAAAAAAATATTTATATATGCACTGCACTGTTGCAGTTATTTCTGGTGAAAGCGTATAGGGGTGTATTTCAGAACTACAAGAAAAATATATACGCACTTCACTCTTTGATTGTTTTCTGGTCAAGGCGTGTAGTGGCCAATTTCAGTCCAACAAGAAAAATATATACGCACTGCACTGTTGCAGTTATTTCTGCTTAAAGCTTATAGGGGTGTATTACAGTAATGCGCACTGCTGTTGCAGTTATTTCTGGTGAAAGCATATAGGAGCGTATTACAGTAAAAAAAGAAAAATATATACGAACTGCCCTGTCGCAGTTAATTCCGGTGAAAGCATATAGGGATGTATTTCAAAACTACAAGAAAAACATATACGCACTTCACTGTTGCAGTTATTTCTGGTGAAAGCGTATAGGGGCGTATTACAGTAAAAAAAGAAAAATATATACGCACTGCACTGTTGCAGTTATTTCTAGTAAAAGCGTATAATTGCGTATTTCAGTCCAACAAGAAAAATATATTCTCAGTTCAATTCTGCAGTTATTTCTGGTCAAAGCGTATAGGGTGGTGATGGATGAAAATCTGCCGGGACGGTTCGTGAACGCGATCGCGCGAACGCGATCAAATGTTTGCGAACTGCAAATTCGCGGCGGGTCCCATTCTTAATGGCAGGCGAACCTGAAAAACCTTCAGCTCATATTTTCAGCCAAGAAATAATTACTAGAAGTGCACAAATAGTCCCACAACATGGACAGTGACATACCAGATGTATTATTCGAATTTGCGATCTCCATTTATTATTTTTTTCAATGCGAAGTATCGGCAATATATTTTTCGCGTACGGGCATGCACAAGTGCACTATACAGTACCCAAATGCACTATAAAGAAAGTATATTGGTATATAACACCCCGCTTCAATCAGTTTTTTTGGGGGGCGACTGGTATATCACACCAGTAGAAATTGTTTGTTCCAATAACGCTTGTCCCTCTATATACAGTGGCGGAAATAATTATTTGACCCCTCACTGATTTTGTAAGTTTGTCCAATGACAAAGAAATGAAAAGTCTCAGAACAGTATCATTTCAATGGTAGGTTTATTGTAACAGTGGCAGATAGCACATCAAAAGGAAAATCGAAAAAATAACTTTAAATAAAAGATAGCAACTGATTTGCATTTCATTGAGTGAAATAAGTATTTGAACCCTCTAACAAAAAAAGACTTAATACTTGGTGGAAAAACCCTTGTTTGCAAGCACAGAGGCCAAACGTTTCTTGTAATTGATGACCAAGTTTGCGCACATTTTAGGAGGAATGTTGGTCCACTCCTCTTTGCAGATCATCTCTAAATCCCTAAGGTTTCGAGGCTGTCTCTGTGCAACTCTAAGCTTGAGCTCCCTCCATAGGTTTTCGATTGGATTAAGGTCCGGAGACTGACTAGGCCACTCCATGACCTTAATGTGCTTCTTCTTGAGCCACTCCTTTGTTGCCTTTGCTGTATGTTTTGGGTCATTGTCGTGCAGGAACACCCATCCACGACCCATTTTCAGTTTCCTGGCAGAGGGAAGGAGGTTGTCGCTCAGGATTTCACGATACATGGCTCCGTCCATTTTCCCGTTTATGCGAATAAGTTGTCCTGTGCCCTTAGCAGAAAAACACCCCCAAAGCAAAATGTTTCCACCCCCATGCTTGACGGTGGGGACGGTGTTTTGGGGGTCATAGGCAGCATTTTTCTTCCTCCAAACACAGCGAGTTGAGTTAATGCCAAAGAGCTCTATTTTGGTCTCATCAGACCACAGCACCTTCTCCCAGTCACTCTCTGAATCATTCAGGTGTTCATTGGCAAACTTCAGACGGGCCTGCACATGTGCCTTCCTGAGCAGGGGGACCTTGCGAGCCCTGCAGGATTTTAATCCATTGCGGTGTAATGTGTTTCCAATGGTTTTCTTGGTGACTGTGGTCCCTGCTAATTTGAGGTCATTAACTAACTCCTCCCGTGTAGTTCTAGGATGCTTTTTCACCTTTCTCAGAACCATTGACACCCCACGAGGTGAGATCTTGCGTGGAGCCCCAGAGCGAGGTCGATTGATGGTCATTTTGTGCTCCTTCCATTTTCGAACAATCGCACCAACAGTTGTCACCTTCTCTCCCAGCTTCTTGCTAATGGTTTTGTAGCCCATTCCAGCCTTGTGCAGGTCTACAATTTTGTCTCTGACATCCTTGGACAGCTCTTTGGTCTTTCCCATGTTGGAGAGTTTGGAGTCTGCTTGATTGATTGATTCTGTGGACAGGTGTCTTTTATACAGGTGACTAGTTAAGACAGGTGTCCTTAATGAGGGTGACTAATTGAGTAGAAGTGTCTAACCACTCTGTGGGAGCCAGAACTCTTAATGGTTGGTAGGGGTTCAAATACTTATTTCACTCAATGAAATGCAAATCAGTTGCTATCTTTTATTTAAAGTTATTTTTTCGATTTTCCTTTTGATGTGCTATCTGCCACTGTTACAATAAACCTACCATTGAAATGATACTGTTCTGAGACTTTTCATTTCTTTGTCATTGGACAAACTTACAAAATCAGTGAGGGGTCAAATAATTATTTCCGCCACTGTACCTGCAGTATCGCAGCAGAACCGCACACAACTGCCGCACAATACAAATGCACTATAATATACTTTCTAACATAGAAAGTATATTAGAACATCGTACAAGGAAGGCAATCCATTAGAATATACATAAAGATAAAACATAACCTTTAATAATTTTACTATGAGGGTCCATTCACACGTCCGTAAGTGTTTTGCGGATCCACAAAACATGGACACCGGCAATGTGCATTCCGCAATTTGTGGACCGCACATCGCCGGCACTAGATGGTGAAAGGGGAAAATGCCTAATCTTGTCTGCAATTGGAGACAAGAATAGGACATGTTAATTTTTTTTGCGGAAACGGAAGCACAGATGCGGAAGTGCGGATCCGCAAATGCGGATGCGGACAGCACATTCTGGCCCCATTGAACATGAATGGGTCTGCACCCGTTCCGCAAAATTGCGGAATGAATGCGGACCCATTTTGCGGACGTGTGAATGGAAAAGATATCCCTCAAAATGAAAATAAATTAAATTATGAAAGTTAAAGGGGTTCTGCACTTTGTTTTAACTGATGATCTATACTCTGGATAGATCATCAGCATCTGATCGGCGGGGGACCGACACCCAGGACCCCCGCCGATCAGCTGTTTGAGAAGGCAGCGGCGCTCCAGCAGCGGCGCGGCCTTCTCACTGTTTACCGCTGGCCCAGTGATGTCACGACTAGTATCAACTAGCGTGGGTGGGGCTAAGCTCAATTCAAGTGAACAGAGCTTATCCCCGCCCACGCTAGTTGATACTAGTCGTGACGTCACTAGGCAAGCGGTAAACAGCGAGAAGGCTGCGGCGCTGCTGAAGCGCCGCTGCCTTCTCAAACAGCTGATCAGCGAGGGTCCCGGGTGTCGGACCCCCGCCGATCAGATGCTGATGATCTATCCAGAGGATAGATCATCAGTTAAAACAAAGTGCAGAACCCCTTTAAGCAAAAAGCATAGATATGGTAGGCAATAACAAGTGCTCGGCGGCACTAAATCAGGTGCTCGGAAGCACCAAATCAGAAACCATATGTCCTACCACAATCCGGGGGGTTCCAGTGCACATCCATGAATCCTGGACGGAAAGTAAAAAACATCTATCCCTGGGCTAGATGATGATGTGGTATTGAAGGACAGGGTGGGCAAAGAACTGTCCCGGATATTGCCCTACAGGGGGGTGCTATTCTGGCCCTGATAGCCTAACCACAGACCACCCGCCCTGATAAGAGCGACCCCATCCGGAACCTTACCCTATATAAAAATGGCCCTAGTAAGCCCCTAGCCCCTAGGCCCCTGACTTCCAGGTGATCACTATATAGATCTATGTGTTTTTGAGTCATTATAAAAGTATAAGTATATTGCACCCCTCTGTGTATCACACCTATCGATAGCACCCCTATACTAGTCCTTAAAATGACTTTTGTGGCCCTATGAGCTAGCGTTTGGTGTCCCTAACAGCCCCGTCCCTGCTCCACACAGCAACCTCTCCCTACACTGGCAAAACACTGAATGTAAAATGGCGGCCAGATCAGGTTTATTTATAAGGTAGGGGGTATGTCCATGTGCTGATGTCACGGCAGACAGGATCTAAGATACACAGATAACTAAATAAACTAAAAAAAAAGTTTCTAGGTGAGAAGCTGGGGATAAGGTCACCTCCTAGCAAATCCCTAACAGCTCTCCCCATACTGCTAAGCCCACATTCAGACCCTTATGGTGGGAATAATGTGTCCTCGTGCCTGGGCTGAAAATACCCTAGAATCCCTGAGATGGTGAAAGGGGAAAAGGGGCAGCTTGCTCCCTCAGAACCAGGAGGGGACAGACGACACTCAAACAGCCTAGACAGCAAACTAAAGAAATCAGAAACCAACTTATCTTATCAGAGCAGGAACAGCCAATCCTTCCTTCCTTGCTTCCACAGCCTGACAGAAGCTATAACCCGCACGGAACCCTGGGAGTGAGAGTAATTTAAACCAACGACCCCACCCAGAGCACCTGAAGGGAGGCGGATGTAGCGCAACTCCAAAACAAAACAAATGACTAGACACGTGCTGCTAATCTGGCAGACCTCCGCACATCGTCTGAGCAGGGCATGACAGCTGAAATGTCTCAATTCGCTGTCCTGTACCACCTGATGGATGTGTCATGGGTAAAAGTTCTTCATATTGTAATAGAATATGGCGGGCGCGAATTTCTCCATATGTTCGCATGTTCGGCGAATCGCGAACATGCAAAGTTCGCTGCAAAACGACCACCGGGCGAACCGCAAGGCCATCTCTAGTATAGGGGCGTATTACAGTAAAAAAAAAAAAATATATACGCACTGCACTGTTGCAGTTATTTCTGTTTAAAGCATATAGGGGCGTATTTCATTAAAAAATTTAAATATATACGCACTGCACTGTTGCAGTTATTTCTGGTAAAAGCATATAGGGGCGAATTTCAGAACTACAAGAAAAATATATACGCACTTCACTCTTTGATTGTTTTCCAGTCAAAGCGAATAGTGGCCTATTTCAGTCCAACCAGAAAAATATATACGCACTGCACTGTTGTAGTTATTTCTGTTTAAAGGGTTTCTGTCACCCCACAAAACTCTTTTTTTTTTTTTTGGATAGTTAGATTCCTCATAGCGCGATATAGGAGAATATAATAGTCTTACTTACTTTCATGCGGCCGATTCTTTATAAAACGAAGTTTTATAATATGTAAATGAGGGCTCTACCAGCAAGTAGGGCGTCTACTTGCTGGTAGCCGCAGCAGAAAACCGCCCCCTCGCCGTGTTGATTGACAGGGCCAGCCGTGATCTCCTCCTCCGGCCGGCCCTGTCAGTAATTCAAAAATCGCGCGCCTCTGGTCATTCGGCGCAGGCGCTCTGAGATGAGGAGGCTCGTCTCCTCAGCACTCCCTCAGTGCGCCTGCGCCGATGACGTCTTCTCTTTCGATGATGTCATCGGCGCAGGCGCACTGAGGGAGTGCTGAGGAGACGAGCCTCCTCATCTCAGAGCGCCTGCGCCGAATGACCAGAGGCGCACGATTTTTGAATTACTGACAGGGCCGGCCGGAGGAGGAGATCACGGCTGGCCCTGTCAATCAACACGGCGAGGGGGCGGTTTTCTGCTGCGGCTACCAGCAAGTAGACGCCCTACTTGCTGGTAGAGCCCTCATTTACATATTATAAAACTTCGTTTTATAAAGAATCGGCCGCATGAAAGTAAGTAAGACTATTATATTCTCCTATATCGCGCTATGAGGAATCTAACTATCCAAAAAAAAAAAAAAGAGTTTTGTGGGGTGACAGAAACCCTTTAAAGCGTATAGGGGTGTCTTACAATAATACGCACTGCTGTTGCAGTTATTTCTGGTGAAAGCGTATAGTTGCGTATTTCAGTCCAACAAGAAAAATATATACGCATTTCACTTCTGCAGCTATTTCTGTTTAAAACGTATAGGGGCATATTACAGTAAATAAAAAAAAGTATATATATGCACTGCACTGTTGCAGTTATTTCTGGTGAAAGCGTATAGGGGTGTATTTCAGAACTGCAAGAAAAATATATACGCACTTCACTCTTTGATTGTTTTCTGGTCAAGGCATATAGTGGGCTATTTCAGTCCAACAAGAAAAATATATACACACTGCGCTGTTGCAGTTATTTCTGTTTAAAGCGTATAGGGGCATACTACAGTAAAAAAACATACATTTATAAGCACTGCAATGTTGCAGTTATTTCTGTTTAAAGCGTATAGGGGCGTATTACAGTAAAACAAGAATAATATATACGCACTGCACTGTTGCAGTTATTTCTGGTAAAAGCGTATAGGGGTGTATTTCAGTAAAAAATTTAAATTTATACGCTCTGCACTGTTGCAGTTATTTCTGTTTAAAGCGTTTCTGGTGAATGCATATAGGGTTGTAGTTCAGTACTACAATAAAAATATATTCTCAGTTGACTTCTGCAGTTATTTCTGTTGAAAGTGTATAGGGGCGTATTTCAGTACAACAAGAAAAATATATATGCACTGCACTGTTGCAGTAATTTTGGGTGAAAGCGTATAGGGGTGTATTACAGTAAAAAAAGAAAACTATATACGCACTGCAGTGTTCCAGTTATTTCTGGTGAAAGCGTATAGGGGCATACACCACAATCCCCCAAAAGACACCGATGTGGTAACAGCCAGGAGACTGATGGACATTAGGCTGGGAAAGCCGTATGGGTTCATGTGTGTGTGAACAGTGACTTAGGTGAGTCAGGGATATACTGTGTTTAGGTAGAGCGCAGCCGGGCAGGCTTTCATTTTGTTTTGTATTGTTTGTTTGTGCTTGTGTCGCAATAAAGCACGAGTTGGGACATGAAAACTAGTGTTGATCGAGCTCCAAAGTGCTCGGTGCTCAGGTGCTCTGGCCGAACACATCGGGATGCTCGGATGCTCGGTAGAGCACCCGAGTATAATGGAAGTCAATGGGAGAACCCGAGCATTAAACCAGGCACCCCCTGCTCTGAAGAGGGGAGGGTGCCTGGTTCATAGGAAAAGGTCAGAAATTGATGGAAGTACCACTGAAATGGTTCTGGAAAAGCATGGGGAGGATGTCTCGATGCATCTTGGACTCCCAGGTCTCTGCTGGGAACAATGTTGTCCGAGTAGTATGCCACTTTACAGACTGACAATAATACGCACAAAACCAAAGATAAAATCGATTTTAGAGGAAAAATTGTTAGGAAACATTCTTTCCTGTATATTTACTTGTATATAAAGTGCAAGTTCTGCCAAAAAATACAAGCAAGAGGCACTCTGATACAACCTGTATATCACATAAAGGGGGGCCTCATTCACATTGTGGTACAATTGTTCATGTAGTCGGAATCCTACACTCATAAAGACTATGCACTAAGTGAAAGGGCTGGCAAAAATGACAAGGAACCGGCACTCCAATATACCCTTTGTTACACATAAAAGAGGGCACAATACACACCCTTGAAAAATTATGAATGATGGCCTGCTGGGGACCCTCTACAACATTTGGAGCAACCCTCTAAAAGGTTGTAGGTGAGGGCCTGCAGGTGAGCTGACCCTATAAAAGATTGTAGGTGATGGCCTGCTCTTGAGCTGACCCTGTAAAACATTATATGTGAGGGCATGCTGGTGAGCTGACCCTGCAAAAGATTTTAGGTGTGGGCCCTGCTGGTGAGCTGACCCTGTAAAAGATTTTAGGTGTGGGCCTGCTGGTGAGCGGACCCTGTAAAAGATTTTAGGTGTTAGCCTGCAGGTGAACTGACCCTGTAAAAGAATGTAGGTGAAGGCCTGCTGGTGAGCTGACCCTGTGAAACATTATATGCAAGGGCCTGCTCGTGACCTAACCCTGTAAAAGATTTTAGGTGCGGACCTGCTGGTGAGCTGACCCTCTAAAACGTTGTAGGTGAGGGCCTGCAGGTGAGCTGACCCTGTAAAAGGTTGTAGGTGAGGGCCTGCAGGTAAGCTGACCCTCTAAAACATCATATGCGAGGGTCTGCAGGTGAGCTGACGCTGCAAAAGATTGTAGGTGAAGGCCTGGTGGTGAACTGACCCTCTAAAAAATTATATGCGAGGGCCTGTTGGTGAGCTGACCTTGTAAAACATTATATGCAAGGGCCTGCTGGCGAGGTAACCCTGTAAAAGATTTTTGGTGCGGGCCTGCTGGTGAGCTGACCCTCTAAAACATTGTAGGTGAAGGCCTGCAGGTGAGCTGACCCTGTAAAAGGTTGTAGGTGAGGGCCTGCAGGTGAGCTGACCCTCTAAAACATTATATGCAAGGGTCTGCAGGTGAGCTGACCCTGTAAAAGATTGTAGGTGAAAACCTGCTGGTGAGCTGACCCTGTAAAAAATTATATGCAAGGGCCTGCTGGTGAGCTGACCCTGTAAAACATTATATGTGAGGGCCTGCTGGTGAGCTGACCCTGTAAAAGATTTTAGGTGCGGGCCTGCTGGTGAGCTGACCCTCTAATTTATAGACGCCTCTTGTTTAGTCTTTGCAGAGATGACGTCCTAAAGGGTAAGTTACAATTGCACTGCAGAGAAAACAGTGTTGCAAAAAGGGACATATATTATATACACATCCATGATTCATGGTGTATCATGACAAATGTGCTAATTACTGACAATCGTAACATAGTGCGGCCAGGAGGGAGAGAGGTAAGACATGTAAAAAAAGGAAGGATCTTACAGGAAGCTATTAATGGCGTAATCCCGATTTAACCCCTTAGGAGCCAATGTCTGTAAACGATGGATCCAAAAAGCTTCGCGTCTGAGCAATATTTCTGTCCGATTCCCACCCCGTCTAGGTAGACTAACTTCTTCAAGGATCTGAAAGCGAAGTTGTGAGACATTGTGTCGTTGTTGATCAAAATGTTGGGGAATTAGGAGTAGTAAATTCTTATTGCGTATGGTGGATTTGTGCTTCCCAAAGCGATCCTTCATGCGCATGGTGGTTTCACCCACGTAACAGAGACCGCAGGGGCACTTCAACAGGTAGACAACAAACGTGCTGTCACATGTGAAGTGTCCCTTAATGGGAATTTGTTCACCTGTGTGGGGTTGTGAGATATATGCCCCTCTACTGACACTTGAGCAATGGATACAGTTGAGACATGGGATGGTGCCCTTTTTGACAGTGGCAAGTGTCCTTTGTCTGATATTTGTTTTATTGCTGCGCAGTGCTGCCTGACCTTACCATACATCCATATATACACTGCTCAAAAAAATAAAGGGAACACAAAAATAACACATCCTAGATCTGAATTAATTAAATATTCTTCTGAAATACTTTGCTCTTTACATAGTTGAAGGTGCTGACAACAAAATCACACAAAAATGAAAAAATGGAAATCAAATTTTTCAACCCATGGAGGTCTGGATTTGGAGTCACACTCAAAATTAAAGTGGAAAAACAATCTACAGGCTGATCCAACTTTGATGTAATGTCCTTAAAACAAGTCAAAATGAGGCTCAGTAGTGTGTGTGGCCTCCACGTGCCTGTATGACCTCCCTACAACGCCTGTGCATGCTCCTGATGAGGTGGCGGACGGTCTCCTGAGGGATCTCCTCCCAGACCTGGACTAAAGCATCTGCCAACTCCTGGACAGTCTGTGGTGCAACGTGACATTGGTGGATAGAGTGAGACATGATGTTCCAGATGTGCTCAATTGGATTCAGGTCTGGGGAACGGGCGGGCCAGTCCATAGCATCAATGCCTTCGTCTTGCAGGAACTGCTGACACACTCCAGCCACATGAGGTCTAGCATTGTCTTGCATTAGGAGGAACCCAGGGCCAACCGCACCAGCATATGGTCTCACAAGGGGTCTGAGGATCTCATCTCGGTACCTAATGGCAGTCAGGCTACCTCTGGCGAGCACATGGAGGGCTGTGCGGCCCTCCAAAGAAATGCCACCCCACACCATTACTGACCCAATGGCAAACCGGTCATGCTGGAGGATGTTGCAGGCAGCAGAACGTTCTCCATGGCGTCTCCAGACTCTGTCACGTCTATCACATGTGCTCAGTGTGAACCTGCTTTCATCTGTGAAGAGCACAGGGTGCCAGTGGCGAATTTGCCAATCTTGGTGTTCTCTGGCAAATGCCAAACGTCCTGCACGGTGTTGGGCTGTAAGCACAACCCCCACCTGTGGACGTCGGGCCCTCATATCACCCTCATGGAGTCTGTTTCTGACCGTTTGAGCAGACACATGCACATTTATGGCCTGCTGGAGGTCATTTTGCTGGGCTCTGGCAGTGCTCCTCCTGTTCCTCCTTGCACAAAGGCGGAGTTGCTGCTGGGTTGTTTCCCTCCTACGGCCTCCTCCACGTCTCCTGATGTACTGGCCTGTCTCCTGGTAGCGCCTCCATGCTCTGGACACTACGCTGACAGACACAGCAAACCTTCTTGCCACAGCTCGCATTGATGTGCCATCCTGGATAAGCTGCACTACCTGAGCCACTTGTGTGGGTTGTAGACTCCGTCTCATGCTACCACTAGAGTGAAAGCACCGGCAGCATTCAAAAGTGACCAAAACATCAGCCAGGAAGCATAGGAACTGAGAAGTGGTCTGTGGTCACCACCTGCAGAACCACTCCTTTATTGGGGGTGTCTTGCTAATTGCCTATAATTTCCACCTGTTGTCTATCCCATTTGCACAACAGCATGTGAAATTGATTGTCACTCAGTGTTGCTTCCTAAGTGGACAGTTTGATTTCACAGAAGTGTGATTGACTTGGAGTTACATTGTGTTGATTAAGTGTTCCCTTTTATTTTTTTGAGCAGTGTAGCTATGTCCATATATGGAGTCAGTGTTTGGGATCACCCAGTGTATTTAAATCTAATTTAACCTCTATTTCTGAAAAGTTTCTGGCAGGATTCGAACTCACAACCTTCTACATTACAGCCAAGAATCTTAACCACTACACTGCATGGCCAGTTACAGCAGAAGTCTCATATTTTTTATTTTTTTTGTAACTGCTAGTGTTGATCGAGCACCGTAGTGCTTGGGGGCTCGGGCCGAACACATCATGATATTCGGGTGCTCGACCGAGCACCCGAATATAATGGAAGTCAATGGGAGAACCCGAGCATTAAACCAGGTACCCTCTGCTCTGAAGAGGGGAGGGTGCCTGGTTCATAAGAAAATGTCAGAAATTGTTGGTAACACCACTGAAATGGTTCTGTAACAGAATGGGATGGATGTATGGATGCATCTTGGACTCGCTGGTCGCTGCTGGGAACTATGTTGTCCGAATAGTACGCCACTTTTACATAATGACAATAATATGCACAAAACCAAGGAGAAAAAAAACGATTTTAGAGGAAAAATTGATAGAAGACATTCTTTCCTGAATATTCACTTGTATATAAAATGCAAGTGCGACCAAAAATTACAAGGAAGAGGCACTCCGATATACCCTTAGTTACACATAAAGGCGGGCATCATACACACTGTTTAAAAATTATGATTCATGGCCTGCTGGTGACCCTCAAAAACATTAGGGGCAAGGGCCTGCTGATCTGACCATCTAAAACATTATGGGCAGTGGCCTGCTGCAGCTTTAGTGACTCTAGTTAACCTAGGGCTGATGGCACATCCCCGTGACGGCGACGATCCATTCGGATGTCTGGCCTATCAACTTTCGATGTAACTGTCAGCTCAAAACCATTGTAAACTATGGGTAACAGGGAATCAGTTTTTGATTCCGGAGAGGGAGCCTGAGAAACGGCTACCACATCCAAGGAAGGCAAGCGGCTGGTGCGCAAATCACACACTCCCGACTCGTGGAGGTAGTGAGGATAAATAACAATACAGGACTCTTAAGATGCCCTTTTATTGGATTGAGTAATAAAATATTACAGGGAATGTCACTGCAGTATTTTGGATGAGGAAACGTTATACAGGAAAGGCCCTGCTGCCGCTTTGTTGACTCTAGATAACTTCTGCCTGATCGCACGTCCCCGTGATGTCCACGATCCATTTGGAAGTCTTCCCTATCAACTTTCGATGTTCTTTAATGTGCCTAACATGGTGACCACCGGTAACGGGGAATCATTGTTCAATTTCGGAGAGGGAGCTTGATAAACGGCTACGGCTACTACTTCAAAGCAAGGCAGGACAACTTGTGGGCCTGCAGGTGAGCTGACCCTGTAAAAGATTTTAAGTGCGGGCCTGCTGGTGAGCTGACCCTGTAAAACATTTTATGCAAGTGCCTGTGGGTGAGCTGACCCTGTAAAACATTATATGCAAGGGCCTGCAGCTGAGCTGACCCGCTAAAAAATTCAATGCGAGGGCTTGCATGTGAGCTGACCCTGTAAAAAATTTGAGTTGCCGGCCTGCTTGTGAGCTGACCCTGTAAAAGATTTGAGTTGCGGGTCTGCAGGTGAGCTGACCCAGTAAAAGATTTTAGGTGCGGACCTGCATGTGAGCTGACCCAGTAAAAGATTTGAGTTGCGGGCCTGCAGGTGAACTTACCCTGTAAAAGATTTGAGTTGCTGGCCTGCAGGTGATCTGACCCTTTAAAAGATTTAAGGTGCGGGCCCTAATGTGAGCTGACCCAGTAAAATATTTGAGTTGCGGGCCTGCAGGTGAGCTGACCCAGTGAAAGATTTTAGGTGCGGGCCTGCTGGTGAGCTGAGGTGGAACCGACAAACCCAACTTGATTTTGATGGCTGCATTAATCTGCAGGTGACCGTCATACAGCTCTACAGATTTGTTTCCATCTGCATCTTTCTCAACAATCTGTGGCCTCAGTCTTTATTCCAGACTTATTCAGTGGTCATTGTGCCACTATATGGCCTCCTCATGCTGCCATCTCCACACCATGTTACCTTGCCACTTATTTTTATCACCATGCTTCTGCTAATGCTGCTTAAAAGGTCCACAATTTAATTAAGGTTTTGGAATCAATAAACCCAACTTGCTTTTGTGGGCTGCATCAGTGGCATAGCTAAAATGGCAAATTTTTGAATGGGGCTCCATCCCATAATAATTTTTTAGCGACCCCTTCTTTTCATGCCGCCCCCATTCCTGTGGCTAGTAAAGATTGCTCTCTCAGACCAGCGCCGGCAGCAGTCCCATCCGTTTTATACACTGTCTATACTGTCACTACGTCCCTGGTCTGCATTAATCTGCAGGTGACCGTCATACAGCTCCACAGATTTGTTTCCATCTGCATCTTTCTCAACAATCTGTGGCCTTAGTCTTTTATCCAGACTCTCTTATTGTGCCACTATGTGGCCTCCTCATGCTGCCATCTCCACACCATGTCACCTTGCCACTAATTTTATCACCATGCTGCTGCTGATGCTGCTTAAAAGGCCTTAAACTGATCACCAGGCCCACAATCTAATTAAGGTTTTACGCACAAAACCAAAGTAAAAAAATCGATTTTATAGGAAAAATTGATTGAAAACATTCTTTCCTGTATATTTACTTGTATATAAAGTGCAAGTGCTGCCAAAAATTACAAGGAAGAGGCACTCTGATACAACCTGTATATCACATAAGGGAGGGCCTCATTCACATTGAGTTGCAAGCCTGTAGGTGAGCTGACCCTGTAAAAGATTTAAGTTGCAGGTCTGTAGGTGAGCTGACCCTGTAAAAGATTCGATTTGCGGGCCTGCAGGTAAGATGACTCTGTAAAATATTTGAGTTGCGGGTCTGCAGGTGAGCTGACCCTGTAAAATATTTTAGGCTTGGGCCTGCAGGTGAGCTGACCCTGTAAAAGATTTGAGTTGCAGGCCTGCAGGTGAGCTGACCCAGTAAAAGATTTGAGTTGCGGGCCTGCAGGTGAGCTGACCCTGTAAAAGATTTTAGGTTTGGGCCTGCAGGTGAGCTGACCCTGTAAAAGATTTGAGTTGCAGGCCTGCAGGTAAGCTGACTCTGTAAAATATTTGAGTTGCGGGCCTGCTGGTGAGCTGACCCTGTAAAAGATTTTAGGTTTGGGCCTGCAGGTGAGCCGACTCTGTAAAAGATTTGAGTTGAGGGCCTGCTAGTGAGCGGACCCTGTAAAAAATTAGATTTGAGGGCCTGCTGGTGAGCGGACCCTGTAAACATTTTTATGTGAGGGCCTGCTGGTGAGCGGACCCTCTAAAAAATTATATACGAAGGCCATATATGCGAGGGCATTATATGTAACGAATAAGCAATGCATGTTGATATGACAGAAGAGGAGGAGGATGAGAAAAGGAAGATTGAACCATATACCCTTGTTTGTGGTGGAAGGGGTGCATGGGAATACAGTCTATTAACTACATTAGAAACATCACATGTAAAGTGCCTTTATGTTCATCAGCATTCCTCTGGTGGAGTCGAGAAGTCATGGTCAATCCAGGCCTTGTTCATTTTTATATGAGTCAACCTGTCAACATTTTCAGTTGACAGGCAGATACGCTTATCTGTTATAATGCCACCAGCAGCACTAAATACACGCTTAGACAAAAAGCTGGCGGCAGGGCAGGCCAGCACCTCCAAAGCGTAGAGCGCCAGTTCGTGCCACGTGTCCAGCTTGGACTCCCAGTAGTTGTAAGGCACTGAGGACGCTGACATGGTCTGCTATGTACTCCTTTACCATCTTCCAAAATTTTTCTCTCCTTGTGGCAGTAGGCCGCACATCAGGGTGAGGGTGCTGGCGGGGTGTCATGAAACTGTCCTAGGCTGTCCAAGGAGTGTTGCCCTGCCTCTGTTGGAACTGCTGTGTGTTTCCCCTTGTCTCCCCTCCTCGGTGGGCCAAGGAAGTACGGACTCTGCCGCCAGCGTTGTCAGATGGAAAATTCTGGAGCAATTTTTCAATAAGGATCTTCTGGTATTGCACAATTTTGCTCGTCCTCTCCTCCAGAGGAAAGAAAGATGAGAAGTTCCAACCAGTAATCTGTGTTGTTTAAAATGCGTATAACGCACGGGTCGCTGTAAAGGCAGCCTAACATAAAGTCAGCCATGTGTGCCAGAGTACCAACAGGAGATACTTCGCTGTCATCATCAGGAGGATCACTTCCAATCTCCTCCTCCTCTTCTGCCCAGCCACGCAAAGGGTAGCACCCAAGGAATTAAACTTCCATGGGTACTACCCTTTGTAGCGGACGCAACCGTCTCCTGCTCCTTCTCCTCCTCCTCCTCTTCAACCTCCAATTTGCGCTGAGAAGACGAACTGAGGGTGGTCTGGCTATCATCAACCTGTGTATTTTCTTCCCCCATTTCCACCTCTTCCACATGCAAAGCGTCGTCCTAAATTCGGAGCAGCGAGCTTTTGAGAAGACACAGAAGTGGGATGGTGACGCTGATAATAGCGTTATCGCCGCTCACCATCTGTGTTGATTCCTCAAAGTTGTGTAAAACCTCACAGAGGTCAGACATCCATGCCCACTCCTCGCTTGTGAATAGCGGAAGCTGACTGGAAAGGCGACAACCATGTTGCAGCTGGTATTCCACAACTGCCCTCTGCTGCTTACAAAGCCTGGCCAACATGTGGAATGTGGAGTTCCAGCCCGTGCTCAAGTCGCACAACAGCCGGTGAGCTGGCTATTTCAAGAGCTGCTGCAGCGTTGACAGACCGGCTGAAGCTGTCGGTGACTTGCAGAAATGTGCACACACGTGGCACCTTCACCACTAGCTCAGGCAAATTGGGGTAGGTTTTTAGAAACCGCTGAACCACAAGGTTGAATACGTGGGCAAGGCATGGGATGTGTCTAGGGTTGCCCAGCTCCAAAGCTGCCACCAAGTTACAGCCATTATCAGACACAACCATGCCTGGTTCTAGGTTGAGTGGCGAGAGCCACAGCTCAGTCTGGTCCCTTATCCCCTGCCACAGCTCTGCAGCGGTGTGCTATTTGTCACCTAGGCAGATCAGTTTCAGATCGGTCTGTTGCCGCTTCCCCACTACAGTGCTACACTGCTTCCAACTACCGACTGATGGCTGACTGGTGCTGTTAGAGAATAATTCGTAGGTGGAAGTGGAGGAGGAGGCGGAGGAGAAGTGGGGGTTGGAGCCACTAACATAGGTGGTGGGGGAAACCCTGATGGAATTGGGGCCCGCAATCATTGGCGTCGGTACCACCTGTGCCATCCCAGGGTACGAATCACTCCCGGCCTCCACAACATTCACCCAGTGTGCCATCAGGGAAATGTAGCGTCCCTGGCCGAAAGCACTTGTCCATGTGTAAGTGGCTAAGTGGACCTTCCCAGTAACTGCGTTGGTCAGGGCACGTGTGATGTTAAGGGACACATGTTAGTGTAAGGCTGACACGGCACACCTTAAAAAATAGTGGCGGCTGGGGACTGCGTAACGAGGGATGGCCGCCGACATCAGGCTGCGGAAGGCCTCAGTGTCCACAAGCCTAAATTGCAACATTTCCAGGGCCAGTAATTTGGAAAGCTGCGCATTTAGTGCTATGGCCTGTAGGTGGGTGGCTGGGTATTTGCGCTTGCGTTCAAATGCCTGGGGTAATGACATTTGGACACTGCGCTGGGACAGGGAAGTGGATGTGGTCGCTGAGTGCTTGCAAAGGTCCAGATGCAGGGTGGGAGGCATCCAGGCCTGCGGGCCTGCGTCTTGGACATGGGATTGGCCAGCACGCAACACAGGGGAAGAGGAGGCAGTGGTGTGACCCGCAGACACAGATTGTGGACCCAGGCGTTTGGCCCACCTATTCGGGTGCTTTGATGACATGTGGCCGATCATGCTGGTGGTGGTGAGGTTTCTAGTGTTCACGCCCTGGCTCATTTTGGTGTGGCACAGGTTGCAAACTACTATTCTTTTGTCGTCCGCACTTTCCTCAAAAAAGCACCATACTGCCGAACACCTACCCCTTGGCAAGGGAGATTTACATGGAACAGTTGCGGGCCTGTTCGGTGGTGCCCGCCTTCTACCTTTTGCCACCCCACTGCCTCTTCCAGCCTGTTGTAGTGTTGCAGATCCATCCCCCTCTGTACTGCTCTCCTCCCTCGGCTTGTTGCCACCTTCCCAGGTTGTGTCAGTGACCTCGTCGTCCAGCACCTTCTCTTCCACTTTTTCACTCTGATCATCCTCCTGATTTGGTGACCTAACCACAACCTCAGTGATTTACAACTGTGTGTCATCCTCTTCCTCAACCTCTTGAGACAGTAATTGCGGTTGAGTCATTGGCAACTGTGTCTCATCATCATCCACCAAATTATGGAAAGAATATAATTGTTTTCGCTAATATCTTTCCCAATATCTGGCCCTGACACACACGCTATTGCAGCGCAGATGTGACAATTCACTGCAGCCACCGTTTATAGGAAAATTATGGATAAATTATGGAAAGAATATATTTGTTGTCGCTAATATTTTTCCCAATATCTGGCCCTGACAAACAGACGCTATTGCAGCACAGATGTGACAATTCACTGCAGGGACCGTTTATAGGAAAAATGTGGATAAATTATAGAAAAAATATAATTGTTTTCAATAATATTCTTCCTATCTCTGCCCCTAACACACAGAAGGTATTGCTGAACATATGTCACAAGTCACTGCAGACACCCTCTATAGAAAAAGAATCGCAAAGTATGGAAAAAAATATATCAAAGACTACTTTGCAAGATTAAATTGCTGCCACCACACACAATAGTCCTTAAAAAGACTTTTGGGTCTTTGAAACGTTTTAAAATTGAATAAATTTGAGATCACAAACTCCCTACACTATCTGTCCCTTCCTAAGTGCAGCTCTCCCTGACTTGCAATGAGCCGAACCCACGTCATCGGGTGCTATATAGCACCCGATGATACGTTTCGTCCAGCCAATCACTGTAATGCCAGTAGCCAACATGGCTACTGGCATTACAGTGATGGCAGTACTTACCTGCACGTTTATTGAGTGTGTACCGTTAATAACCAGAGGAGGGGATTTCAGAGGGAGAGACGGAGCAGCAAATAAAGAGGAGAAGGAGGAGAAGCAGGCAGAACTCGCAGTGCACAGGAGCACAGTCACATCTGGCGCTCCCAGGATGCCGGCACATGGCTCAGCAGTGTGGGCTTTTTTTAAAGTGTCAGCTGCTGACAATAGTGTTGCCATCTGCAGCCTGTGCTGTCAACACATAAGTCGCGGTAAGCCCAACACTCACCTAGGGACAACCGCCTTAAGAAGGCACCTGGCCTCCCATCACCGAGCCCAGTAGGAGCAACACCGTCAGAACCCACAAAGCCGCACTCCCGGTGCTCCACTTTCTGTCTCTTCTCCTCTCTCCTCCCATTTGTGCTCCACTCCACCTTCCACCATGCCGTTGTCGCGTTCATCTGGCAAAAGGCAGGCTTCCGTGGCCAAAATGTTCAAACATAAAAAGTTAATGATGCCGGATAACCCCTTTGCCCAACGGCTGACCGCCAGCTTGTCGGAACTGCTAGCTAGTGTTGATCACGAATATTCGAATTTCAAATTTTTATTGCGAATATAGGTACTTCGAAAATTCGCGAAAATTTCTAATATAGTTATATATATTCGTAATTTCGAATATTCTAATTTTTTGCTAATTATTTTTTTTCAATTTTTTTATTTTTTTTATTTTATCAGTACACATGATCCCTCACTGCTTCTAGCTTGTGGGCCAATAAGAAGGCTGCAATATACTTGACTTTAGGAGTAGTAGTGTTTGCGAATTTTGCTCTATATTCGTTTTTTTTTTATATTCGCAATATTGCTATATATTCTTGTTTTAGAATATTATGAATATTCGAAAAAACGAAGTTATAGTAATATAGAGAATATTCTAAAAAAAATCGAATAGAGCAATTTAGCTAATATAGTGATATAATCTGTCTAATAGTTGTAAGTTGAAAAATTCGCAATAAAAATTTTTCGAATTTTCGAATTTGCGAATTTTCAACGAATATTCTACAAAATATTCGCGAAATATCGCGAATTCGAATATGACCCCTGCCGCTCATCACTACTGCTAGCCCGCCAACTACTGCCATATAAACTGGTGGACTTGGAAGCCTTTAGAAAATTTGTGGCCATTGGCACACCACAATGGAAGGTCCCAGAAGGAAATATTTCTCCCAGGAGGGCATCCCAGAGCTATATGGCCATGTTCAGCGGCGAGTGAATGTATCTCTGGCACACAGTGTCGGTGCCAACAAACATCTGACCACAGACATGTGGTCTAGCAAACACAGGCAGGAAAGGTACATACTGTAACTTTTACTGCCCACTGGGTGAACCTTCTGACGGCTGTCAAGCATGCAACCCATGGCACCCGTGTGGATTTGGTGTTACTAAATGTTTGGCGCCTGTACTCCACTGGCCTGCAGTAAAATTGATATACAATGACTGTCTAATATACCTCCAGCCACATAATGACTTGATCTTTTCTGTACAGAGAATGCATAATTTTTGGGGCCTGTAATTTAACTGGCCAACAGTAAAATTGTTATACAGTGACCGCCTAATGTACCTCCAACCACATAATCACTTGATCTTTTCTGTACGTTGAATGCATAATTTTTGGGGCCACAGTGACCGCCTAATGTACCTCCAGCCACATAATCACTTGATGTTTTCTGTCCAGTGAATTCCTAATGTTTGGGTCCTATACTTCACTGGCCAACAGTAAAATTGATATCCAATGACCGTCTAATATACCTCCAGCCACATTATCACTTGATATTTTCTGTACGCTGAATGCATAATTTTTGGGGCCTTTAATGTAACTGGCCAACAGTAAAATTGTTATACAGTGACCACTTAATGTACCTCCAGCCACATAATCACTTGATGTTTTCTGTCCAGTGAATTCCTAATGTTTGGGGCCTGTACTCCACTGGCTAACAGTAAAATTGATATCCAATGACCGTCTAATATACCTCCAGCCACATTATCACTTGATCTTTTTTGTACGGTGAATGCATAATTTTTGGGGCCTGTAATCTAACTGGCCAACAGTAAAATTGTTATATGGTGACCGCCTAATGTACCTCCAGCCACATAATGACTTGATCTTTTCTGTACGTTGAATGCATAATTTTTGGGGCCTGTAATCTAACTGGCCAACAGTAAAATTGTTATACGGTGACCGCCTAATGTGCCTCCAGCCACATTATCAATTGTTCTTTTCTGTACGATGAATAAAAAATTTTTGGGGCCTGAAGTCCACTGGCCTGCAGTAAAATTGATATCCAATGACCGTCTAATATACCTCCAGCCATATAATCACTTGATCTTTTCTGTATGGTGAATGCATAATTTTTGGGGCCTGTAATCTAACTGGCCAACAATAAAAATGTTATACGGTGACCGCCTTATGTACCTCCAGCCACATAATCACTTGTTCTTTTCTGTACGGTTAATGCATAATTTTTGGGGTCTGTAATCTAACTGGCCAACAGTAAAATTGTTATACTGTGACTGCCTAATGTACCTCCAGCCACATAATTACTTGATCTTTTCTGTACGGTGAATGCATAATTTTTGGGGCCTGTAATCTAACTGGCCAACAGTAAAATTGTTATACAGTGGCCGCCTAATGTACCTCCAGCCACATTATCAATTGTTCTTTTCTGTACGATGAATGAATAATTTTTGGGGCCTGAAGTCCACTGGCCTGCATTAAAATTGATATCCAATGACCGTCTAATATACATCCAACTACATAATCACTTGATGTTTTCTGTCCGGTGAATGGATAATTTTTGGGGCCTATAGTCCACTGGCCTGCAGTAAAATTGATATCCATTGAGCGTCTAATATACCTCCAGCCACATAATCACTTGTTCTTTTCTGTATGGTGAATGAATAATTTTTGGGGCCTGTAGTCCACTGGCCTGCAGTAAAATTGATATTCAATGACTGTCTAATATACCTCCAGCCACATAATCACTTGATGTTTTCTGTCTGGTGAATGAATAACTTTTGGGGCCTATAGTCCACTGGCCTGCATTAAAATTGATATCCAATGACCGTCTAATATACCTCCAGCCACATAATCACTTGTTCTTTTCTGTCCAGTGAATGAATAATTTTTATGGCCTATAGTCCACTGGCCTGCAATAAAATTGATATCCATTGACCGTCTAATATACCTCCAGCCACATAATCACTTGTTCTTTTCTGTCCGGTGAATGAATAATTTTTGGGGCCTTTAGTCCACTGGACTGCAGTAAAATTGATATCCACAGACCGTCTAATATACCTCCAGCCACATAATCACTTGTTCTTTTCTGTCCGGTGATTGAATAACTTTTGGGGCCTGTAGTCCACTGGCCTGCAGTAAAATTGATATCCGTTGACTATCTAATATACCTCCAGCCACATAATTACTTGTTCTTTTCTGACTGGTGGTACTGAAAGGAGGGGGGGAGGTGTACCTTTAACCAGCCCATGGCCCCTTCCAACCGCCAACCTGCCAACCCCAATAACAAACAACACCAACACATACTTTAACTTTCTTAATTGCTGGGTGGTGATCGGTAGAGTTGAGCGAACACCTGGATGTTCGGGTTCGAGAAGTTCGGCCGAACTTCCCGGAAATTTTCGGGTTCGAGATCCGAACCCGACCCGAACTTCGTCCCGAACCCGAACCCCATTGAAGTCAATGGGGACCCGAACTTTTCGGCACTAAAAAGGCTGTAAAACAGCCCAGGAAAGAGCTAGAGGGCTGCAAAAAGCAGCAACATGTAGGTAAATCCCCTGCAAACAAATGTGGATAGGGAAATGAATAAAAATAAAAATAAAATAAATAAAAATTAACCAATATCAATTGGAGAGAGGTCCCATAGCAGAGAATCTGGCTTCATGTCAGCAGAGAATCAGTCTGCATGTCCTAGCAGAGAATCATGCTTTACGTCACCCAACACTGGAACAGTCCATTGTCAGATATTTAGGCCCAGGCACCCAGACAGAGGAAAGAGGTCCCGTAACAGAGAATCTGGCTTCATGTCAGCAGAGAATCAGTCTGCATGTCCTAGCAGAGAATCATGCTTTACGTCACCCAACACTGGAAC
Organism: Bufo bufo; assembly: GCF_905171765.1. Lineage (NCBI taxonomy): Eukaryota > Metazoa > Chordata > Amphibia > Anura > Bufonidae > Bufo > Bufo bufo. The sequence continues at coordinate 444,826,628 of NC_053390.1, read as the reverse complement.
AGTCCATTGTCAGATATTTAGGCCCAGGCACCCAGGCAGAGGAGAGAGGTCCCGTAACAGAGAATCTGGCTTCATGTCAGCAAAGAATCAGTCTTCATGTCATAGCAGAGAATCAGGCTTCACGTCAGCTACCACTGGAACAGGCCACTGTCAGATATTTTTAGGCCCCGGCACCCAGACAGAAGAGAGAGGTCCCATAACAGAGATTCAGGCTTCATGTCAGCAGAGAATCAGTCTGCATGTCATAGCAGAGAATCATGCTTTACGTCACCCAACACTGGAACAGTCCATTGTCAGATATTTAGGCCCAGGCACCCAGGCAGAGGAGAGAGGTCCCGTAACAGAGAATCTGGCTTCATGTCAGCAGAGAATCAGTCTGCATGTCCTAGCAGAGAATCATGCTTTACGTCACCCAACACTGGAACAGTCCATTGTCAGATATTTAGGCCCAGGCACCCAGGCAGAGGAGAGAGGTCCCGTAACAGAGAATCTGGCTTCATGTCAGCAGAGAATCAGTCTGCATGTCATAGCAGAGAATCAGGCTTTACGTCACCCAACACTGGAACAGTCCATTGTCAGATATTTAGGCCCAGGCACCCAGGCAGAGGAGAGAGGTCCCGTAACAGAGAATCTGGCTTCATGTCAGCGGAGAATCAGTCTGCATGTCATAGCAGAGAATCAGGCTTTACGTCACCCAACACTGGAACAGTCCATTGTCAGATATTTAGGCCCAGGCACCCAGGCAGAGGAGAGAGGTCCCGTAACAGAGAATCTGGCTTCATGTCAGCAGAGAATCAGTCTTCATATCATAGCAGAGAATCAGGCTTCACGTCACCCACCACTGGAACAGGCCACTGTCAGATATTTTTAGGCCCCGGCACCCAGACAGAGGAGAGAGGTCCCATAACAGAGATTCAGGCTTCATGTCCGCAGTGAATCAGTCTTCATGTCATAGCAGAGAATCAGGCTTCACGTCACCCACCACTGGAACAGTCCATTGTCACATATTTAGGCCCAGGCACCCAGGCAGAGGAGAGAAGTCCCATAACAGAGATTCAGGCTTCATGTCAGCAGAGAATCAGTCTTCATGTCATAGCAGAGAATCAGGCTTCACGTCACCCACCACTGGAACAGGCCACTGTCACATATTTAGGCCCAGGCACCCAGGCAGAGGGGGGAGGTCCCATAACAGAGATTCAGGCTTCATGTCAGCAGAGAATCAGTCTTCATGTCATAGCAGAGAATCAGGCTTCATGTCACCCACCACTGGAACAGGCCACTGTCAGATATTTTTAGGCCCCGGCACCCAGACAGAGGAGAGGTTCATTCAACTTTGGGTTGCCCCGCAATATAATGGTAAAATGAAAATAAAAATAGGATTGAATGAGGAAGTGCCCTGGAGTACAATAATATATTGTTAAGGGGAGGTAGTTAATGTCTAATCTGCACAAGGGATGGACAGGTCCTGTGGGATCCATGCCTGGTTCATTTTTATGAACGTCAGCTTGTCCACATTGGCTGTAGACAGGCGGCTGCGTTTGTCTGTAATGACGCCCCCTGCCGTGCTGAATACACGTTCAGACAAAACGCTGGCCGCCGGGCAGGCCAGCACCTCCAAGGCATAAAAGGCTAGCTCTGGCCACATGGACAATTTGGAGAGCCAGAAGTTGAATGGGGCCGAACCATCAGTCAGTACGTGGAGGGGTGTGCACAGGTACTGTTCCACCATGTTATTGAAATGTTAACTCCTGCTAACACGTTCCGTATCAGGTGGTGGTGCAGTTAGCTGTGACGTGGTGACAAAACTTTTCCACATCTCTGCCATGCTAACCCTGCCCTCAGAGGAGCTGGCCGTGACACAGCTGCGTTGGCGACCTCTTGCTCCTCCTCTGCCTTCGCCTTGGGCTTCCACTTGTTCCCCTGTGACATTTGGGATGCTCTCAGTAGCGCGTCTACCAACATGCGCTTGTACTCGCGCATCTTACTATCACGCACCAGTGCATGAAGTAAGGTGGGCACATTGTCTTTGTACCGTGGAACCAGCAGGGTGGCAACCCAGTAGTCCGCACACATTAAAATGTGGGCAACTCTGCTGTCGTTGCGCAGGCACTGCAGCATGTAGTCGCTCATGTGTGCCAGGCTGCCCAGAGGTAAGGACAAGTTGTCCTCTGTGGGAGGCGTATCGTCATCGTCCTGCGTTTCCACCCAGCCACGCACCAGTGATGGGCCCGAGCTGCGTTGGGTGCCAGCCCGCTGTGAACCTGCTTCATCCTCATCCTCCTCCACCTCCTTCTCATCCTCGTCCTCCTTGTCCTCCAGTAGTGGGCCCTGTCTGGCCACATTTGTACCTGGCCTCTGCTGTTGCAAAAAACCTCCCTCTGAGTCACTTCGAAGAGACTGGCCTGAAAGTGCTAAAAATGACCCCTCTTCCTGCTCCTCCTCCTGGGCCACCTCCTCTTCCATCCTCGCCCTAAGTGTTTTCTCAAGGAGACATAGAAGTGGTATTGTAACGCTGATAACGGCGTCATCGCCACTGGCCATGTTGGTGGAGTACTCGAAACAGCGCAACAGGGCACACAAGTCTCGCATGGAGGCCCAGTCATTGGTGGTGAAGTGGTGCTGTTCCGCAGTGCGACTGACCCGTGCGTGCTGCAGCTGAAACTCCACTATGGCCTGCTGCTGCTCGCACAGTCCGTCCAGCATGTGCAAGGTGGAGTTCCACCTGGTGGGCAAGTCGCATATGAGGCGGTGAGCGGGAAGGCCGAAGTTACGCTGTAGCGCAGACAGGCGAGCAGCGGCAGGATGTGAACGCCGGAAGCGCGAACAGACGGCCCGCACTTTATGCAGCAGCTCTGACATGTCGGGGTAGTTGTGAATGAACTTCTGCACCACCAAATTCAGCACATGCGCCAGGCAAGGGATGTGCGTCAAACCGGCTAGTCCCAGAGCTGCAACGAGATTTCGACCATTATCGCACACCACCAGGCCGGGCTTGAGGCTCACCGGCAGCAACCACTCGTCGTTGTCCTATACCCCCCCACAACTCCTGTGCGGTGTGGGGCCTGTCCCCCAAACATATGAGTTTCAGAACGGCCTGCTGACGTTTACCCCGGGCTGTGCTGAAGTTGGTGGTGAAGGTGTGTGGCTGACTGGATGAGCAGGTGGAAGAAGAGGAGGAGGAAGCTGAGTAGGAGGAGGAGGAGACAGGAGGCAAAGAATGTTGCCCTGCGATCCTTGGCGGCGGAAGGACGTGCGCCAAACAGCTCTCCGCCTGGGGCCCAGCCGCCACTACATTTACCCAGTGTGCAGTTAGGGAGATATAGCGTCCCTGGCCGTGCTTACTGGTCCAGGTATCTGTGGTTAGGTGGACCTTGCCACAGATGGCGTTGCACAGTGCACATTTGATTTTATCGGATACTTGGTTGTGCAGGGAAGGCACGGCTCTCTTGGAGAAGTAGTGCCGGCTGGGAACAACATACTGTGGGACAGCAAGCGACATGAGCTGTTTGAAGCTGTCTGTGTCCCCCAGCCTAAATGACAGCATTTCAGAGGCCAGTAGTTTAGAAATGCTGGCATTCAGGGCCAGGGATCGAGGGTGGCTAGGTGGGAATTTACGCTTTCTCTCAAATGTTTATGAGATGGAGAGCTGAACGCTGCCGTGTGACATGGTTGAGATGCTTGGTGACGCAGGTGGTGGTGTTGGTGGTACATCCCATGTTTGCTGGGCGGCAGGTGCCAACGTTCCTCCAGAGGCGGAGGAAGAGGCCGAGGCGGCGGCAGCAGCAGAAGAGGCCGAGGCGGCAGCAGCAGAAGAGGTAGCAGGGGGAGCCTGAGTGACTTCCTAGTTTTTAAGGTGTTTACTCCACTGCAGTTCATGCTTTGCATGCAGGTGCCTGGTCATGCAGGTTGTGCTAAGGTTCAGAACGTTAATGCCTCGCTTCAGGCTCTGATGGCACAGCGTGCAAACCACTCGGGTCTTGTCGTCAGCACATTGTTTGAAGAAGTGCCATGCCAGGGAACTCCTTGAAGCTGCCTTTGGGGTGCTCGGTCCCAGATGGCGGCGGTCAGTAGCAGGCGGAGTCTCTTGACGGTGGGTGTTCTGCTTTTGCCCACTGCTCCCTCTTTGTCTTTTGCTACGCTGTTAGCTCGGTCTCACCACTGCCTCTTCCTCCGAACTGTGAAAGTCAGTGGCACGACCTTCATTCCATGTGGGGTCTAGGACCTCATCGTCCCCTGAATCGTCTTCCACCCAGTCTTGATCCCTGACCTCCTGTTCAGTCTGCACACTGCAGAAAGACGCAGCAGTTGGCACCTGTGTTTCGTCATCATCAGAGACGTGCTGAGGTGGTATTCCCATGTCCTCATCATCAGGAAACATAAGTGGTTGTGCGTTAGTGCATTCTATCTCTTCCACCCCTGGGGAAGGGGTAGGTGGATGCCCTTGGGAAACCCTGCCAGCAGAGTCTTCAAACAGCATAAGAGACTGCTGCATAACTTGAGGCTCAGACAGTTTCCCTGATATGCATGGGGGTGATGTGACAGACTGATGGGCATGGTTTTCATGCGCCATCTGTGCGCTTTCTGCAGTAGACTGGGTGGGAGATAATGTAAACGCGCTGGATGCACTGTCGGACACCCAATTGACTAATGCCTGTACCTGCTCAGGCCTTACCATCCTTAGAACGGCATTGGGCCCCACCAAATATGCCTGTAAATTCTGGTGGCTACTGGGACCTGAGGTAGTTGGTACACTAGGACGTGTGGCTGTGGCAGAACGGCCACTTCCTCTCCCAGCACCAGAGGGTCCTCTAACACCACCACGACCATGTCCGCGTCCCTTACTAGATGTTTTCCTCATTGTTACCGTTCACCACAATAAGAAAAATATTATTCGGGCCAATGTATTGAATTCAAAATCAGGCCTTTTTTTTACATTCACCTAACACTATCTGGCTATAGTAGACTTGGATCTGCACTGTAGCGTGTGTGTCAAGTTCTTGAGAATGACCTTATCAGCACCTTGAATCTAATCTACCCTTTTAGGGATAGATTTAAAGTAGGCCTGATACGGCAGAAACCCCTAATTTTGAGAACTGCAAAATTGGGAATTGTTTTTCAACCCAGAACAAAAACTGTGCTTTGACGAACACTAAATAACTTGACCAGCTAAAACAGTAATGACAGATTTGGATGAATATAAATGTGAGGCCTATTTTTTAGGCGCTGGGTGACAGGTATATGTTTAATCACAGAATTAGACTTGGATCTGCACTGTAGCGTGTGTGTGAAGTTCTTGAGAATGACCCTATCAGCACCTTGAATCTAATCTACCCTTTTAGGGATAGATTTAAAGTAGGCCTGATACAGCAGAAACCACTAATTTTGAGAATTGCAAAATTGGGAATTGTTTTTCAACCCAGAACAAAAACTGTGCTTTGACGGACACTAAATAACTTGACCAGCTAAAACAGTAATGACAGATTTGGATGAATATAAATGTGAGGCCTATTTTTTAGGCGCTGGGTGACAGGTATACGTTTAATCACAGAATTAGACTTGGATCTGCACTGTAGCGTGTGTGTGAAGTTCTTGAGAATGACCCTATCAGCACCTTGAATCTAATCTACCCTTTTAGGGATAGATTTAAAGTAGGCCTGATACAGCAGAAACCACTAATTTTGAGAATTGCAAAATTGGGAATTGTTTTTCAACCCAGAACAAAAACTGTGCTTTGACGGACACTAAATAACTTGACCAGCTAAAACAGTAATGACAGATTTGGATGAATATAAATGTGAGGCCTATTTTTTAGGCGCTGGGTGACAGGTATACGTTTAATCACAGGATTAGACTTGGATCTGCACTGTAGCGTGTGTGTCAAGTTCTTGAGAATGACCCTATCAGCACCTTGAATCTAATCTACCCTTTTAGGGATAGATTTAAAGTAGGCCTGATACAGCAGAAACCACTAATTTTGAGAACTGCAAAATTGGGAATTGTTTTTCAACCCAGAACAAAAACTGTGCTTTGACGAACACTAAATAACTTGACCAGCTAAAACAGTAATGACAGATTTGGATGAATATAAATGTGAGGCCTATTTTTTAGGCGCTGGGTGACAGGTATACGTTTAATCACAGAATTAGACTTGGATCTGCACTGTAGCAAGTGTGTGAAGTTCTTGAGAATGACCCTATCAGCACCTTGAATCTAATCTACCCTTTTAGGGATAGATTTAAAGTAGGCCTGATACAGCAGAAACCACTAATTTTGAGAATTGCAAAATTGGGAATTGTTTTTCAACCCAGAACAAAAACTGTGCTTTGACGAACACTAAATAACTTGACCAGCTAAAACAGTAATGACAGATTTGGATGAATATAAATGTGAGGCCTATTTTTTAGGCGCTGGGTGACAGGTATACGTTTAAACACAGAATTAGACTAAGATCTGCTCTGTAGCGTGTGTGTGAAGTTCTTGAGAATGACCCTATCAGCACCTTGAATCTAATCTACCCTTTTAGGGATAGATTTAAAGTAGGCCTGATACAGCAGAAACCACTAATTTTGAGAACTGCAAAATTGGTAATTGTTTTTCAACCCAGAACAAAAACTGTGCTTTGACGAACACTAAATAACTTGACCAGCTAAAACAGTAATGACAGATTTGGATGAATATAAATGTGAGACCTATTTTTTAGGCGCTGGGTGACAGGTATATGTTTAATCACAGAATTAGACTTGGATCTGCACTGTAGCGTGTGTGTGAAGTTCTTGAGAATTACCCTATCAGCACCTTGAATCTAATCTACCCTTTTAGGGATAGATTTAAAGTAGGCCTGATACAGCAGAAACCACTAATTTTGAGAATTGCAAAATTGGGAACTGTTTTTCAACCCAGAACAAAAACTGTGCTTTGACGGACACTAAATAACTTGACCAGCTAAAACAGTAATGACAGATTTGGATGAATATAAATGTGAGGCCTATTTTTTAGGCGCTGGGTGACAGGTATACGTTTAATCACAGAATTAGACTTGGATCTGCACTGTAGCGTGGGTGTGAAGTTCTTGAGAATGACCCTATCAGCATCTTGAATCTAATCTACCCTTTTAGGGATAGATTTAAAGTAGGCCTGATACAGCAGAAACCACTAATTTTGAGAATTGCAAAATTGGGAATTGTTTTTCAACCCAGAACAAAAACTGTGCTTTGACGGACACTAAATAACTTGACCAGCTAAAACAGTAATGACAGATTTGGATGAATATAAATGTGAGGCCTATTTTTTAGGCGCTGGGTGACAGGTATACGTTTAATCACAGAATTAGACTTGGATCTGCACTGTAGCGTGTGTGTAAAGTTCTTGAGAATGACCCTATCAGCACCTTGAATCTAATCTACCCTTTTAGGGATAGATTTAAAGTAGGCCTGATACAGCAGAAACCACTAATTTTGAGAACTGCAAAATTGGGAATTGTTTTTCAACCCAGAACAAAAACTGTGCTTTGACGAACACTAAATAACTTGACCAGCTAAAACAGTAATGACAGATTTGGATGAATATAAATGTGAGGCCTATTTTTTAGGCGCTGGGTGACAGGTATACGTTTAATCACAGAATTAGACTTGGATCTGCACTGTAGCGTGTGTGTGAAGTTCTTGAGAATGACCCTATCAGCACCTTGAATCTAATCTACCCTTTTAGGGATAGATTTAAAGTAGGCCTGATACAGCAGAAACCACTAATTTTGAGAATTGCAAAATTGGGAATTGTTTTTCAACCCAGAACAAAAACTGTGCTTTGACGGACACAAAAAATAACTTGACCAGCTAAAACAGTAATGACAGATTTGGATGAATATAAATGTGAGGCCTATTTTTTAGGCGCTGGGTGACAGGTATACGTTTAATCACAGAATTAGACTTGGATCTGCACTGTAGCGTGTGTGTGAAGTTCTTGAGAATGACCCTATCAGCACCTTGAATCTAATCTACCCTTTTAGGGATAGATTTAAAGTAGGCCTGATACAGCAGAAACCACTAATTTTGAGAACTGCAAAATTGGGAATTGTTTTTCAACCCAGAACAAAAACTGTGCTTTGACGAACACTAAATAACTTGACCAGCTAAAACAGAAATGACAGATTTGGATGAATATAAATGTGAGGCCTATTTTTTAGGCGCTGGGTGACAGGTATACGTTTAATCACAGAATTAGACTTGGATCTGCACTGTAGCGTGTGTGTGAAGTTCTTGAGAATGACCCTATCAGCACCTTGAATCTAATCTACCCTTTTAGGGATAGATTTAAAGTAGGCCTGATACAGCAGAAACCACTAATTTTGAGAATTGCAAAATTGGGAATTGTTTTTCAACCCAGAACAAAAACTGTGCTTTGACAGACACTAAATAACTTGACCAGCTAAAACAGTAATGACAGATTTGGATGAATATAAATGTAAGGCCTATTTTTTAGGCGCTGGGTGACAGGTATACGTTTAATCACAGAATTAGACTTGGATCTGCACTGTAGCGTGTGTGTGAAGTTCTTGAGAATGACCCTATCAGCACCTTGAATCTAATCTACCCTTTTAGGGATAGATTTAAAGTAGGCCTGATACAGCAGAAACCACTAATTTTGAGAATTGCAAAATTGGGAATTGTTTTTCAACCCAGAACAAAAACTGTGCTTTGACGGACACAAAAAATAACTTGACCAGCTAAAACAGTAATGACAGATTTGGATGAATATAAATGTGAGGCCTATTTTTTAGGCGCTGGGTGACAGGTATACGTTTAATCACAGAATTAGACTTGGATCTGCACTGTAGCGTTTGTGTGAAGTTCTTGAGAATGACCCTATCAGCACCTTGAATCTAATCTACCCTTTTAGGGATAGATTTAAAGTAGGCCTGATACAGCAGAAACCACTAATTTTGAGAATTGCAAAATTGGGAATTGTTTTTCAACCCAGAACAAAAACTGTGCTTTGACAGACACTAAATAACTTGACCAGCTAAAACAGTAATGACAGATTTGGATGAATATAAATGTGAGGCCTATTTTTTAGGCGCTGGGTGACAGGTATACGTTTAATCACAGAATTAGACTTGGATCTGCACTGTAGCGTGTGTGTGAAGTTCTTGAGAATGACCCTATCAGCACCTTGAATCTAATCTACCCTTTTAGGGATAGATTTAAAGTAGGCCTGATACAGCAGAAACCACTAATTTTGAGAATTGCAAAATTGGGAATTGTTTTTCAACCCAGAACAAAAACTGTGCTTTGACGGACACAAAAAATAACTTGACCAGCTAAAACAGTAATGACAGATTTGGATGAATATAAATGTGAGGCCTATTTTTTAGGCGCTGGGTGACAGGCTCAACTTGCCCCTGATGTAGTATATGGTCAAAAAATAACCACACTATTGATGGTTAAATGCACTTTGTGACAGGCTCAACTTGCCTCTGATGTAGTATATGGCCAAAAAATAACCACACTATTGATGGTTAAATGCACTTGATGAAAGCTTGACCTTGATGTAGGATATAGCAAAAAATAACCACACTATTGATGGTTAAATGCACTTGGGGGACAGGCTCAGCTTGCCCCTGATGTAGTATATGGCCAAAAAATAACCACACTATTGATGGTTAAATGCACTTGATGAAAGCTTGACCCTGATGTAGGATATAGCAAAAAATAACCACACTATTGATGGTTAAATGTACTTGGTGGCAGCTTGTGCTGGCGCACCACAAGCCACAAAATGGCCGCCGATCACCCCAGAAAAAAGTGACTGAAAAACGCTCTGGGCAGCCTAAAAACACTGAGCAATTGAATAGCAGCAGTTCAATGATCCACAGCTGTAGATCGATCACTGAATGAAGTCTTTTGGAGGAGTTAATCACTGCCTAATCTCGCCCTAACGTCGCAGCTGCAACCTCTCCCTACATTTGTATCAGCAGAGTGACGTGCAGCGATACGTGACCCAAGCTTATATAGAGGCTGGGTCACATGCTGCACTGGCCAATCACAGACATGCCAATAGTAGGCAAGGCTGTGATGGCCTCTTGGGGCAAGTAGTATGATGCTTGTTGATTGGCTGCTTTGCAGCCTTTCAAAAAGCGCCAAGAAAGCGCCAAACACCGAACTCGAACCCAGACTTTTATGAAAATGTTCGGGTTCGGGTCCGTGTCACGGACACCCCAAAATTCGGTACGAACCCGTACTATACAGTTCGGGTTCGCTCATCCGTAGGGATCGGCTACAGCTTCTTTATTCATTTTAAAGCGGTAATACCCAAAACATCTCCATAACCATTGGTGCAGTATGCCAACTGCTGAACTCCCAGCGCCATCCACTTCCAGCAAATATCCACTGTATTCAAATGCCGCCCACTGTGACGTCAAAGAACTCAAACCGGAACTTGTAGAACTAGGAAATAGAAAACAGTATAAACCAGATATCCAGGGCAAACTGAACGAAGAATTCAGATGGTAATTCGAATCCTGAAATGGAATACGGGATGGAGGACGGGACCAAAACGCTTCCACTGTCAAAAAATCTGGGGGGTGAGCGGTAGGTTGCAGCAATTTTTCCAAGAGTGCCTGTAGTACTGCCGCTACCTTAGTCCCACCCGCTCCCCCTGCCCCAGTGTATTGGAACTCACCAGACGCAGAAGAGATTAGCGCAGCAGGAGGGGCGGATGTTTAAACCTCCTCCTGATGAGCAGCGGCAGAAACCAGGCTGGGGAATTGCTAGGCACCTGCCTCTTTCACTTAGAATGTGACATCAGACGTCAGACTCCTCCGATATGCCGGACGACCCATCCGAAGATGACAATGAGCACCATCGGGAGGATCTGGAGCGCCTACTTCTCCCGGAATTCCTGGAGCGGCGATGGGACTGGCGCTTATGGGAACTGCGACGACCATGCTTCCTGCACTCCCGCAAGGAGGAGGAAGAAGCAGAGAGCTCCCTGCGCCTGCATCACCTGGAGGGAGCGGGGGAGGGGGGGGTTGCAGTCAGGGGCTCCAACTGTCCACCATGAGGACCTGATGTTGCTGGAGGGTCAATGGTGCTGGGAATGGGGTCAGCCAGAGAGCCCCAGAGGGCAGAGATGGAGTGGCAGGGGTAACTAAGGGCTGAGAGGGAGAGGGTGAAGGGGGCAGTTTTTTTTGGGGAAGAGATCCCCGTGCCCCCATACTAACTGCTATGCTCGCCTGCCATGGAAGCACCAGAGGGGAATGGGGCGGAGCTACAACGCGGCCCTGTGCGCTGAACACAGGCTGGTCGAGATTCGCAGCAATCTTACTGTGCTGAGAGCGCGGGGAGGACCGGGATGGAGGGGGACTGTGGCCAAGACGGGTGGGGGGGTAGGAACGCCAAGCGGACCGCCGACCCCCAGTGCGGCGCTTGAGCTGCCTGCAGACTGCAGCAGTTGATGGCCAGTGAATGAATTAGGCGCTGGGGTGGAGAAAGGCGAGGGAGAGCTGAGGCTGGCCAAAAAGGAGTGCAGCCAACCCTCACCCTCCGCTTGAAACCTCGCCAGGAGAGCCTCCTTGAGAGCGGCATCCCCCACGGACATCTCTATAGCAGACAGCGCAATAGGTAAGTACCAACCAAAACGCTTCCACTGTCAAGAGGAAATGCCTGAGAGGGGGGAAGGGATATATATGTGCTGGAGGCATTCCCTGCAACTCCTCGTGCTCAAAAGGAGGGCCCCCCTGTCTTTTAACCCCTAAAGTACTATATCCCAGCAGATTACATGCATATGAAACCCTGTGAAGAGGTCAGCATCAGATAAATAGACCGAAGTGGGAAGGAGGGGGGGAGGGGACAGACCACCAGTCCCTACGCACCCTCCCTAGGCAGTCGGGTGCTATCCAGTATGGTGAATGCATAATTTTTGGGGCCTGTAATCTAACTGGGCAACAGTAAAATTGTTATACGGTGACCGCCTAATGTACCTCCAGCCACATAATGACTTGATGTTTTCTGTACGTTTAATGCATAATTTTTGGGGCCTTTAATGTAACTGGCCAACAGTAAAATTGTTATATGGCAATACTAAGAATGCTATTTATCTGATTACATGTATGGAGTGTCGGTTGCAGTATGTGGAATGTACATCCAATCAGAGAAAAGCCAGAGTACGCAAACACATTTCTGATGTGCCCCACCATGAAAACCGCAATGTATCTGCAGCTAGTCTACACTTTGCGGTTTGTCATGGTGGGGACACCTCTAAATTGAGAGCGCAGGGCATAGAGAGAGTAGTGGTCCCTGTTAGAGGAGGAGACCACAGAAGAAAGCTGTTAAACAGGGAGGCATACTGAATGTTCCAGTTAGCCACACGTTACCCGCAGGGGTTATATAAAAGACACAATCTTATTTTGCAGTATTAGGTTATGTGTCATATATCCCTTAGGATACTATTTATGAGCCAGTCTTTAGCAACAAATTGTTTTAATAATATCAATTGAGTGTATTTATTTCACGATTTGATGTTGATATATTTCTAAATATCGCATGTTGTCCTGATTGCACTGTGGGTGCCCGAGTCACCATATTTCCTGATTGCATGGTCAGGTGTGGGTGGGGCATATATAGTGCAATCTTTTGAGTTTTTTTATGTCATGATGAAGGACTTATATTGAGAGTGGTCTGAAACGCGTTACAAGTATATCCGTGTATTGGAAGTTTTAAAATGGCTGGAATAAAGTTTCTTACCTTGCATACTGAAGCTGAACTTTTTTCGAGGTTTCTACTAATAGTGCAATCCAGGCGCTATGTCCGTGCTTGTGGCAAGCACACACAGGTAAGAACTGCCTTTTTTTTATTGTTCTAAATTACCTGGTCAGCGTGCACGTGTATATGCACACTGAGTGGTATCTTCTGATCTTTTAATCTCTGTTTTGGAGCGAGATATGGCACACATTTCAATGCGCCCTATTGGAGGAAGATGGTGATCGCATGCAAAGGATGAATGCCATCTTTGATATCTCGGATCAATCTACACAGGATAAACTCAATGTAAATGGACTCATGTCTTCACTTGAGAAATTATTAGTGAAGGAATTACCAACCTGGTAGGACTCAACCACGCTGCAAAAGTATATCGACAAAATGATGATTCCGCGTGGTTTGAGGTTGAAAAAGAAACACACAACTGTATATTCTGATAACTTCACGTTGCAATGGCAGGCGATTCTCTCGGACTGTTCAATCAAACTTATGCAATTAATTGTGCAACAGGAGCAACAAACCCTTGCGGATTTAAGAGAAGAAATTAAAACAACACAGGATTCATTAATGCCGTTTGTGGATAATCTGGTGTTTAAAGATCTGGACAACAAATTAAAGGAAAACCTTATGAAATTGGAGGATAACATTGGATTATAATACGAATACTGTATATAACTGGTTTGAATCTAAAGCTAATTTGCCACAATCTATTTTAAGGAGATCGTGTTCTAAAAAGAAACTATCTTCCACAGTATAATTTAGTTCAACTGATGCCGACTCCTCTGATTCAGCATCCACGTATAACTTAGGGTTAACGGATGCCTCAACGGTTTGTCTTCCTTTGGCAATGGTTTCACATCAAGGAAGGGCTGCAAAAAACGAAGGGCGGGGAGGCGGCACAGAAAAAACACGTCGATATCCCGCCCGATACAGGAAGGAGTTGCGGACTTACAGGTGGTAAACCTGTCGGCTTCTATTCTGTCGACTGACCAGATTAATGTTTTGAAGAAGGGTTTATCCTTCTCTCCTTGATTTATACAAGACTATTCTGGATGCTAACAGATTTGGTCGCAGTCTTACCTTGAAATTTTTTTGGAGGATGTAGTCACTAAAAATGTTGATGTACTGTAGAACTGAGTCAATCTTCGGTACATCATTTGTCAGTGTCTGTACAGGGTGTTGGTCTATGTCAGGGCAATGCAATGATGTTTTCTGAACTTATGCACTTAGTTTCCCTACAAGAAATGCATACAAAGCCAGATGACCTCGAATTAATGAATAGATCTTCTTCATTTACTACTAGTAATAGGGATTTTTTATCCCCTTCAGTCGAGGTCTCCGGCTTTGGATCGCTATCAGGAATTGGTAGAGAGAGATTTACGTGCTCTGAATGATAAACACATATTAGACAGGCTTCCTAACCATATGGGATGCATAAAACGTTATAACATAACTTCAGTAGAACAAAAGGCATTGCGGGATTTGAAAGACAGAGATGACTTGGTTATAAAAAATGCAGATAAGGGAGGAGCGGTTGTTGTTTTGGATAGCGCGTGTATAAATCAAAGGTCAGATGATGTTAAATAACACTTCTGTATATGCTGCGCTGAGGGGCAATCCACTCCTTCCTTACCAAGTGGAATTGGTCAGCATTTTGACATTGGGCATGGACTTGGGTATTTTCAATGAAAAAGAATATGATATATTTATGTAGCCCATCCAGTCATCTCAGTCTTTCACGACTTGCCAAAGATCCATAAGGGTATATTTCCTCCCCCATTAAGACCTATAGTGGCGGGGATTGGATCTTTTTCGGAAAAACTTTCCGAGTGGGTAGACACTCTTTTACAACCACTGATTCCCATGATTCCTGGGTTTTTGAAGGACACCAGGTCTGTGCTTCTGGCGTTCTCTGATTTTCAATAGGGTGAGAGGTAAGATGGATCACCGTGGATGTGGTGTCACTGTACACAAATATCCCCCATGATTTGGCTCTTAGGGCATTGTCCTGGTTTCTCGATACATACAGTCATTATACCAGAGAATTGCAGGAAATCATGGGCACAGTTGTCGACTTCCTCCTCAGGCAGTGTCAATGGGGGCCAGGTTCAATGGGGGCCAGGTTCTCTCCCTCCATAGCCAATATATTTATGGCATGGTGGGAGAAGAGCTTTCTCCTCATCGACACTCTTCCTTTTTGTGGTTGTGTGCAGTGGTATGGCCGTTACATCGATGACCTGTTTATGGTATGGTCTGGTGATGTGGCGGCCATACCGCTGTTCACAAGCTACTTAAATTCATGTGTGGACTCCATCACATTGGGTGCCCACCATGACTCGGATTCTATAAATTTTTTGGATTTGTGTCTGAGGGGGGATGTGTATACGTCCGTGGTTCATACATTTTCACACAGGAAAGATACGGCAGGGAATACCATCCTCCATGCGTCTTCTTGTCATCTACCACATGTTATTCAGAATATCCCGAAGGGTGAACTCATCAGGGAAAAAACTAATTGCACGGATGAGGAATCCTTTAAGCCAATAATATCATGAAGAGACTCTCATGTAGGACATATTGTAGGAGAGCAACTCTAAATCACTATAAAATGGTTTCTAAAATAAAGAGAGACACGCTGATCTTTCCTGAGAAACGAGTCTCAGGGGATAGATATCGGCAGTGCCCTACTAAAAATAATGCTATTACCTTTGTGACTCAGTATAGTGAGCAATTCAGTGAAATATGCAAAATAATAAAAAAAACATTTACCTCTTCTTAGTTATGATAATCAGTGGTCAGATATTGTGGAGGGTGGTATTAGATGTGCAGCCCGCAAGGCTCCTACCCTTGGCCAATTACTTAGCCCTAGTATGTTTTGGGATTCTGTTATCTCTAAGCCCACATGGATCAGAAGTAAAGGTAGCTTCAAATGTGGTCATGGCAGATGTATCTGCTGTGACCACATGCTGGCTACCAACCGATTTAAATCTACTGCCAATGACAAAGATTTGCGATCAAATCCTACCTCAACTGCAATACTAAGGAACAGTGCTGGCGTCATAACCCAGCAAACCCAGGCAAGTGCCGGGCCACAATGCTCCTGGGGGGGGCCCACTGAGCTGCTATGCGCACTTCCATCAATACAGATGGAAGCTCTCATTGCTGTCATTTTACTTACGCAGTACCCCTTTGGTGGGCCCTCTGAGTCACATGAGGCCGGCTGCTGCAGAGACTCAGACACGCCCCTTCTACACAGGACATGCTGCCTGAGGAGAGAGATCGGCAGGGCTGGAGCAGAAGTGTGAACACAGGTTGTCAGTGAGTCTGCACTGTCACTGGACAGGAGGGGGGGGGACTCTTCCATCTGCTGCTGGATGCTGCTTCATTCTAATTAGTTGTTCTTCTGTTTCATTAAGCAGTTTGCCTCCATGACACCTGCCCCCCCATATCCTGTCCTATCTCATCCTCATGGAGCCCTTGCTGTCTCCTTTTCTCCCTCATGTATCCAGAGCTCCTGTTCCACCCTCCTATCTCCTATTGCTGCCCTGCACAGACCTCCTGCCACTACTTGTGATGGAATATAAGTAACTCCATTTTGTCCTTTCAGCAACGTGTATTACATTTACAAAATCTCCCTTCCCCTTCCCCCCTTTGGAATGTGAGAAACTTCCTGTGCGGTTTCAAGATACCCATACATTCCTTAGTTTGTAAGTTTGAACAGTCCTACCTTATAGGGTTATCTTGGCTCAAATGCCTGCTGGCCTATGTGTGTATACCTGATTGGTCAAATGCTGTTACTATGAGTAATCTATTATGTTAATGCAGAGCTCATGTGTGATCATACTATAGGTCAAACAAATGCTAACATATGATTGGATGTCAAGGAAGCTCAACCCCCTCTATTATAACTGTTTGCCAACTGTGAAATAAACCAGAATGGATTGGAACTAGACACGTGTTCAGTGTTCATCTGATTCATTCTCCCACTACCGGATAAGGTTTAATTCGAGCTGATCACCAAAATCATGTGTCAGGGACACGTTAGGCAAAAGAGTCCATATTGCCCTACAGTTTTGGGGGCTCAGTCTCAGGATTGAGAGGGTCATCTTCAGGTCTACAGTGAAAGACATCAATTCTTGTCCTCCTTGGACCTGGGGCACTGACCAAAATCTCATTCAAGTAAGTCGGACCATCTATTTATGATTTCGGTGGATTGCGGTGTCCGGGACATATGCAAAAGCTCAGGGAGCTTAAGTTGATTGTAAGAGGCTCAGGGAGTCCATATCATTAGAGATAAAAGTGCACTATGAATAAATCTGTTCAGGGAACAGAAGGTTACAAGCTTGGATTAACTCTTATGTATATATAGTATAAGTATTTTAGAAGTATTAAGATTATCTGTCTGTGGGAGATGTTGACCGGGTGGTAAGTGTACGGTCACATCCCACTGTGAAATCATTCTGTTTCCATCACTGCCAACATGTAAACTTTATGTTGCACGGTCTAGTCCCACAAATTACTTCCTAGTTAACCCATGGGTAGACAATTTGGCAGGATGTGAGAATTGACAGTTAAAATGTGAAACAGAATGTTATGCCCGGCTGGCAACAAGGATGAAAAGCTGTAAGAATCTGTGAAGTTAGAAGCTTACAGACTGTGTACATCAAAACTCCTGTGATGGTGAAGGGGGGGCTATGGTGAGTGAGAAAACAGAGCAGTGTCAGGAAGTTATTTGATGGAAAGGGAAAAAGTGCCCCATTGTCTGCAATCAGAAAGGGCTTGTGTTAAAAGTTCAGAAATGAACTGGTTAAGTTTTGTTGCCCTAATGATATGTGTGTGTTTAAATAGGGACAATCTATAGCCCTAGAATTAGAGATTACAGCACTAAAGGATGGTCAGTTAATGCATAAGTGTATTGATAATTGAAAAGAGAAGTTATTGAAGGATAATAATGGGCTGGTGCATACTGAGTTAGGGTTTAAAGTGTCCATGGAAGTGACTGAGAGAAATTGGAAGTTGGAGAAATGAAATGAGCAGCATTTCTTATTACAAGATGGAGGATTTTGAATCATACAGAGAACAAAGAAGTTTGCCATGTGGCATCCCTTCCCCCTCCTGTGCTTAGGAATTCAACTAACCTCCATATGGGGGTTGGGTGGATGGAGGAGGGGCTGGTAATTGGTAATGCATCTGCAGACTGTGAAGATACTAACCTGTGTTATCTATAAGATCTTCCAGACAGGGCTCCAGTATTGGATTAGATCCAATGATGTTTGCAAAAATAACCTTTCCAAATTGTATGTTCTGATGGTTTAAAAAGTGCCCACAGTAATTGTGCTATGATGCTAATTGGAAGTGTCCAATCCTATCAATCTAAGGTTGCACCCATTCTAAGTCCTTATTCAGATATGAGTAAAAGTTTGAGGAACATTTGGGACAGTTGAACGTCCTGTGACAGATTGCTTTACTTCCCCTGCCTGAACATTCCTGAAATAAGAGACGCAAGGCAAAGGAAATGGGGGAAGGGGAATTATATAGAATAAGTGGCGATGTGTGTAACACTAAACTAAAACCACATGGCATATAAGATGATTAGAATTTTAACAAATTGACTGTATGATTTTAACATGTATATTGTTTTACAGCGACAGACCATCAGCAATTCTGGGTGTGGTGTGGCTATCTGTTTCCAGGAAAGCTGTGTTTATCTGTGCTGCAAATTTTGGAATGTAACAAAGAAATTGTGTGATTGGGTGAAAGATACATGATTCAGTGGAATGTGAATGGGTGTGGCGCTGAGTTGTAAGTGGAATTGAAAATGTACGAAGACTGAGATGTTTTTAGCAGAGCTGTGTGTGCAATTCAGTTTTTATGTGTAAGGGCGTGGTTATGAGCTGTTTGTGAAAATGGGTACATGAAAATGTGAATAATATGCGCATTGAGAATTTTATTTTATTTTTCTTGGAAGTTTTTGGTTTTTATTGGTACCAACAGCATTGATCAAGCTGTACATTTTTATTTATTGAAGTCAATGAAAAGTTTTTATGGGCCCTTTGTGTGTTCATGCCTGTATTGTCAAATCTGTTTGTTTTAATGTTTGCAGTTACATGTTACATGTTAAGTGTTGTGCTTAACATCTGAGCTCTGTTCTTATGAACAGCTGGGATACTAATGATTGACAGAAGGAGGACCACAGCGTCCGACTAAAAGGGGTGGACTTAGATGACTCAGAGTGGGAGGAAGGAAGATTGAGCCTTCTATGTGAATTAATGGGGTTTTGAAAAATAAATAACTTTCAAAATTGACTCACTACCACTCGAGACCATGGACAGGGAATACATCACAGATCATGTATTTAGCATTATACTAGATTGCCCAGTCAGCCTATCAGGGAGAGATTTGTTCATTAAGCTTGACTTGCAGGTATCAGCGAAGAATCAGGACATAAGAGTACACTCAGATCTCATTCCAATCTCTACACCAGTGCCACTGATTCTTGCAAACATACAGGACCACCCAGAACTTAATAACATTAACCCTGCATTATGGTCTTCAAATGAATATGACACAGGATTCATAGATTGCACACTTTACAAAGCTACTGTGAAACCAGGTGTCATCTCAGTGTTCCAGAAACAATACCCGTTGTCAAAAGAGAAACTTGATGGACTTAGGCCAATGATAGAAGAATTCCTACAAAAGGGAATCCTGGAAGAGGTGATTTCACCCTACAGCACGCCCGTGAATCCAGTGACAAAGGCAGATGGTGCTACCCGCTTTGTACAGGATTTAGGGGCCATCAACAACATCATTGTGCCTATAGCCCCTGTTGTACCTGATGTCACTCAATTATTATCTGCCATTCCAGCAGTCGCTGTTTGGTTCAGTGTGATAGATCTGAAAAATGCATTCTTTTCTATCCCAGTTGATAAGATACCCAGACTACTTTTTGCTTTTTCCTTTGACAGACGTCAACTGACCTGGTGCCGAAATGCCCCAGGGATATGCTGATTCACCTGTAGTGTACAGCATAGTCCTCCAAACGATGTTAGAACCATGGTACCCCCCCCCCCCCAAGGTTCTGTGCTGCTGCAATATGTCGATGATTTATTACTGTGTAGCATGTCAGCTGAGGCCAGCATTCAAGATGGTTTACAATGGTTGTCAGGATGTGGTCACAAAGTGACACTTAAGAAAATGCAATGGTGTAAAATGCAGGTTGAATACTTGGGCTTTGTCCTCACAAAAGGTGAACGGAGAATCAGCGCAGAAAGAGTCCAGTCTATTGCGGGTTTGGTCACCCCGCACACCAAGAAAGAAATGTTATCTTTCCTTGGTATGATAAACTACTGTAGACAATGGATTCCTGATTGCTCCTATTATGACAATGTTTTGAGGCAAGCCACTCTGGAAGAAAATCCAGATTTGATTAAATGGTCTTCTGAAATGTACAATGCATTTGATTATCTGAAATGTTCACTCATGTCGAGTCCAGGGCTGGGCCTCCCTGACTATAATATGCCCTTCCACATGTTTACACGCCAAAATTGTAAAACCATGGCGGGTGTACTGACACAAGAAAACGGAGGCAAGTTGCGTCCTTGTGTGTTTTTTTTTTCAAAGGTAATGCCCACCCCTGTTCAAGGGATGCCGGCATGTCTGTGTTCTCTTGCAGCCTGTGCTATGATGGTAAGAGTTGACAAATTCTTTCACAATGTGACATTACACCATTTTGCACACCACTCATGATGTTGTAGGCCTGCTCAAGGACATCCACACTCAACACAGTAGGCAGCTGAGCTCATTGCACTCACTAGGACATGTATTTTACATACTGATAGAACTGTCACCATTTATACTGAGAGTAGGTACACACATGGGGTAGTGTGGGACCATGGTATGATCTGGCAGAGGAGAGGATTCACGGCAGCAGATGGTAAGGATCATGTCTCACAGGGCAATGCACTGGCAGTTAAGGTGGCGAAATGAGTGGCCAAATGCAATCTCACAGGTTTGTGTAACCATTGGGAGATGCCATGTTTGGCACCTCCAACCCCTGAGATGTTGCAAAGGCTTACTGATCTTCAGTGGTATGCCACTGAACAGGAACAGTAAGACTGGTGTTATTTAGTATTGCAGAAAAATCCTGAGATAGGATTAGTCTGCGAAGAGGGGAAGTTATGCATTCCCCAACACAGTGCTTCCATCTTAAAAGCACATTTCCACGGAGTAGGACATAAACAGCATTGAGATATTCATGGGTAGGCCTTTCCCCACACCATGGGCAAGACGCCCCCTGGTAGTGCAGGAAGGGGACTTGGACCTGATCAGAGAGGAGTAATAATCTGATCAAGGTCCTCAGTAAAACTGAAGAATAAGTTGCTTGTAAGTCTCCTTCTCTTTCACAGGAACCAACCCGTCCATTCCGGGTAGGCGACCAGGTGATGATCAAGATCTTAAAGAAGGGAAAGGAACCAGGAAGCTTCACCTACGGACCACCTACCGAGGTAGTCGCAATCATCAGAACAGCAGTCCTCACTGAACAGTCACCCACGTGGATCCACGCCACAAGGATTAAGTTGGTGAAGAAAAGAGAGGTACTAACGGAGGCAGACAGCCTTGACCTCGAAGAAGATACAGAAGGGGTACTAACGGAGGCAGACAGCCTTGACCCCCAACGAGATGACGCAGTCGGGAAATTCCTTGAGATGGCTGAAATGTAGTGCCTTGATAATTGCAGTTTTGTGTCTCCTATTCATTGTCCCATGGCTGTGGAACAGACAGATATACTTGAAAACAGAATGCAGAGGGGAAAACAGTCTATGGAAGACAAAGGAGATCTTATGGCTGTACCTGGCCAAAAGTCTGAACTTAACTGACTTTTGTCTCCGAACCACTTTATCTACATCTAACGTTTTGGAGAAATGTCTGGTAGCAGTCCCCACCCCAGTAGATGTATGGACGGGGCTCCTACGTTCTCAATGGAATGACACAGATTTGGAGGATCATGATGTTAAATATGGATATGTAAATCCTTATCATGCTTGTTATGACTGTCCTACATATGAGACTCTGCAAAGTAATATGATAGAAATAATTACAGGTCTTGTCACAGCAGCAGGAATATGTTATAACTTCACCTGTGATGAGACACTATTGCCTCCCTGCATACAAGCAAAAAATGCAGAATAAGACTAAACCAAATATTTGTGATAGAGATTTAGGTAGTTGTAAAAAGATAGTATCAGGAAAGAATATGCAATGTAATATTACAAAAACAGTACCATCCCTAGACAAACATGTACCTCTACCAGCAGGATGGGTATTGGCCTGTGAGAATACTAGTTACACACACATACCAGCCAATATTACAGAGGGACCCTGTATAATAGCTAGTTTGACATTAGCAATAATACCACTATTCCCAGCAATGCAGACACGACACACGAGAGACACTTCCCTACAGTTACCAGAAAATTGTGATTATAATGTGAATCTCCTCTCTAGAAAAGAATATATGAGTTTAGGGATGTCTTTGATAGGAGTACCAGGTTTGGCCATATATAACCACAGGACAATATCAAAACTTGCCTGTTTTATGGTAAAACAGATAAATGTCACTAGTGCAGTTCTGCAAGATATGCTGCTGGATATACAATCATATAAAAAGGCTATTTTGCAGAATAGGGCAACTATTGACTATTTATTGCTCCAACATGGTATAGGATGCTCAGCGTTCACAGGGATGTGTTGTTTCAATTTATCAGATCACTCCCGTGGAATAAAAGATAAAATAGGCCAATTAAAAGAGATGATTAAACATATAAAACAAGATGTTGACCAAGGTTGGTGGGACTGGCTTTTTGGCTGGATACCTGACTTTGGTCAAATAAGATATGTTTTAGGAGTGGCACTCGCCGTGGTCGCTGCAATATTGTGTCTCTGCTGTTGTCTACAGTGTGTGCCCTCACTTCTGGCCGTATGTAAAAATGTGGCCGAAAGAGGGGTACACTCAACATTCCTCTATACTCCGGTAGAGGTAGAAGAGGTAAACACAACCCCAACAAAGCCTGAGGATTATACTCCTGAAGGGTATATGGAATACCTAAAAGCTTACAAGCAAACTAAGGAAGAGCAGAGAAAGAACCATATAGTATAAGGTATATATATAAGGTTCTAAGAGGGGATTGATGGAATATAAGTAACTCCATTTTGTCCTTTCAGCAACGTGTATTAAATTTGGCCAGTGCACTTACAAAATCTCCCTTCCCCCTTCCCCCCTTTGGAATGTGAGAAACTTCCTGTGCGGTTTCAAGATACCCATACATTCCTTAGTTTGTAAGTTTGAACAGTCCTACCTTATAGGGTTATCTTGACTCAAATGCCTGCTGGCCTATGTGTATATACCTGATTGGTCAAATGCTGTTACTATGAGTCATCTATTATGTTAATGCAGAGCTCATGTGTGATCATACTATAGGTTAAACAAATGCTAACATATGATTGGATGTCAAGGAAGCTCAACCCCCTCTATTATAACTGTTTGCCAACTGTGAAATAAACCAGAATGGATTGGAACTAGAAACGTGTTCAGTGTTCATCTGATTCATTCTCCAGGTACCGGATAAGGTTTAATTCAAGCTGATCACCGAAA
Organism: Bufo bufo; assembly: GCF_905171765.1. NCBI lineage: Eukaryota > Metazoa > Chordata > Amphibia > Anura > Bufonidae > Bufo > Bufo bufo. Next base: position 444,803,219 of record NC_053390.1, on the reverse strand, counting down.
TCATGTGTCAGGGACACGTTAGGCAAAAGAGTCCATATTGCCCTACAACTTGTTGTATCAATCCCCCTCAGAGCCCCTTCCACCTATTTGCTGTATCCACCCCTCCTGTCCATCCAGGGCCCCTGTCTCACTCCTCTGCCTCTCATTATGGTGGCATCTGAACCGCATTTACAGTAAGGACCTTCTAACGTCACAGGGTCAAGTGACTGTGCCCCCCACCCTGTACAGTGCCCCCCACCCAGTACTGTGCCCCTCACCCCAAACTATGCCCCTTTATACCCTGCATTGTGCCATCTTACCACACCCTGTACAGTGCCCTTAGTCATTCCCTGTACTGTGCCCTCTTGTACCCTTTTATCCGGTCACTGTATGGTGGTTTTATCATTGTATGGCGATGTTATCACTGTATGGCGGTGGTATCCAATAACTGTATGGCCATAACTGTATCCTCTTCCCTGCGCACGCCACTTTTTTTAGACCTGGCATGAGCGGGAAAAGATACAGATTGCGGTGCTAAGGACCTTTGCACCACAATCTGTGTCAGAAATACGCCTAATATAGATGTATTTCTATATAATAAATGACCCCCTAATTGTATTATTATTCAGGGGTAGGGCTAATATTTTTATAGTATATAGATTCTAGTGTATTATACTGTGCCCTGTATTTCCCTATAGATAAATGATCCTTGGGAAACACAATCTTCATCCCTGACCACCAGGACCAGGTAGCGCTCTGTCAGTACATGGCGGCCTCCCCTCTCCGCCACGCTGCTCCGCTGTGTACTGGTGCTTATTCTGACACTAGGGTTGGTTCACATCCTATTTGTGCCATCCATTTAATGTATACCAAAAATGTATACGTTAACAGATGCCTCAGACTAATGCCATACAGTGGCGTCCGTTCACCATACAGTTCCATTGTAAAAAAATATATACGTTAACATACGCATTTTTTACTAGACTCTGCAGGATGCAAAAACGTGGAGTGCTGCACTTTTGCATACATCAAACTAATAGGAAAGACGTGATGTGAACCTATGGGGGAGGGGGGGGGGGCATACTAAAATTCTCTGTGGGGCCCAGTCAGTTCTAGCTACATCACTGCACATTCCCTTCTCTCCAGGGGGCCTGAGGAGAGAAGGAGCACAGGGAGCTGTGGTTAGTGAATGACAGGACCGCCGGCTACCCTGCGCTCCAGCAATGATAGGTATGTGAGGGGGCCACTGGGGGGGTCATTACACTGTGAGGGCCCCTTACACAATATAATGACCCCCAGTGTCCCCCATTTAGTATAATGATCCCCATTGACCCTCCATTTAGTATTATGACCACCAGAGCCCCCAATTAATATAATGACCCCCAGTGCCCCCTCCATACAGTATAACCCCCAGTGTGGGGGCAACTGGGGGTCATTATTCTGAATGGAGGGCCACTGTGGGGTCATTATACTGTGGGGCCCTTTACATAGTATAATGACCCCCAGTGTCCCCCATTTAGTATAATGATCCCCAATGACACTCCATTCAGTATAATGACCCCCCCAGAACCCCCAATCAATATAATGACCCCCAGTGACCACCATACAGTATAATGACCCCCAGTGCCCCCTCCATACAGTATTCCTCCAGTGTGGGGGCTACTGGGGATCATTATTCTGAATGGGGGGCCGCTTGGGGCCACTGGGGGTCATTATACTGTGTGAAGGGCCACTAGTGGTCATTATACTGTATAGGGGCCACTGGGGGTCATTATACCATGTGGGAGCCACAGGGGGACATGTAAATGTAAAAAAATTCCTCAAGGGGGCCCACTGGGATTTATCGCCCAAGGGCCCACATGAACCTGGAGCCGGCATTGTTAAGAATGCTATTTATCTGATTACATGTATGGAGTGTCGGTTGCAGTATGTCGGATGTACATCCAATCAGATAAAAGCCAGAGTACGCAAACACATTTCTGATGTGCCCCACCATGAAAACCGCAGTGTATCTGCGGCTAGTCTGCACTTTGCGGTTTGTCATGGTGGGGACACCTCTAAATTGAGAGCTCAGGGCATAGAGAGAGTAGTGGTCCCTGTTAGAGGAGGAGACCACAGAAGAAATCTGTTAAACAGGGAGACATACTGGATGTTCCAGTTAGCCACACGTTACCCGCAGGGGTTATATAAAAGACACAATCTTATTTTGCAGTATTAGGTTATGTGTCATATATCCCTTAGGGTACTATTTATGGGCCAGCCTTTAGCAAAAAGTTGTTGTAATAATATCAATTGAGTGTATTTATTTCACGATTTGATGTTGATATATTTTTAAATATCGCATGTTGTCCTGATTGCACTGTGGGTGCCCAAGTCACCATATTTCCTGATTGCATGGTCAGGTGTGGGTGGGGCATATATAGTGCAATCTTTTGAGCTTTTTTATGTCATGATGAAGGACCTATATTGAGAGTAGTCTGAAACGCGTTACAAGTATATCCGTGTATTGGAAGTTTTAAAACTGCTGGAATAAAGTTTCTTACCTTGCATACTGAAGCTGGAGTTTTTTCGAGGTGACCGCCTAATGTACCTCCAGCTACATAATCACTTGATGTTTTCTGTCCAGTCAATGAATATTTTTTGGGGCCTGTAGTCCACCTGCCTGCAGTAAAATTGATATCCAATGACTGTCTAATATACCTCTAGCCACATAATCACTTTATCTATTATGTACGTTGAATGCATAATTTTTGGGGCCTGTAATCTAACTGGCCAACAGTAAAATTGTTATACAGTGACCGCCTAATGTACCGTACCTCCAGTTACATAATCACTTGATGTTTTCTGTCTGGTGAATGCCTAATGTTTGGGGCCTGTACTCCACTGGCCTGCAGTAAAATTGATATCCAATGACCGTCTAATATACCTCCAGCCACATAATCACTTGATATTTTCTGTACGGTGAATAAATAATTTTTGGGGCCTGTAGTCCACTGGCCTGCAGAAAAATTGATATCCATCGACCATCTAATATACCGCCAGCCACATTATCACTTGATTTTTTCTGTACAGTGAATGCATAATTTTTGGGGCCTATAATCTAACTAGCCAACAGTAAAATTGTTTAAGGTGACCGCCTAATGTACCTCCAGCCACATTATCATTTGTTCTTTTCTGTCTGGGGAATGAATAATTTTTGGGGCCTGTAGTCCACTGGCCTGCAGTAAAATTGATATCCATTGACCATCTAATATACCTCCAGCCACATAATCACTTGATGTTTTCTGTCCAGTCAATGAATAATTTTTGGGGCCTGTAGTCCACCTGCCTGCAGTAAAATTGATATCCAATGACTGTCTAATATACCTCTAGCCCTATAATAACATGATCTTTTATGTACGTTGAATGCATAATTTTTGGGGCCTGTAATCTAACTGGCCAACAGTAAAATTGTTATACGGTGACTGCCTAATGTACCGTACCCCAAGCTACATAATCACTTGATGTTTTCTGTCCGGTGAATGCCTAATGTTTGGGGCCTGTACTCCACTGGCCTGCAGTAAAATTGATATCCAATGACCGTCTAATATACATCCAGCCACATAATCACTTGATGTTTTCTGTACGGTGAATAAATAATTTTTGGGGCCTGTAGTCCACTGGCCTGCAGTAAAATTGATATCCATCGACCATCTAATGTACCTCCAGCCACATAATCACTTGATTTTTTCTGTACAGTGAATGCATAATTTTTGGGGCCTGTAATCTAACTAGCCAACAGTAAAATTGTTTAAGGTGACCGCCTAATGTACCTCCAGCCACATTATCATTTGTTCTTTTCTGTACGGTGAATGAATAATTTTTGGGGCCTGTAGTCCACTGGCCTGCAGTAAAATTGATATCCAATGACCGTCTAATATACCTCCAGCCACATAATCACTTTATGTTTTTTGTCCGGTGAATGCCTAATGTTTGGGGCATATACTCCCGTAGTCTAAAATAATTTTTTTCTAGGCTCCAGCAGGGCACATTTTTGACAGTTTCCCTTTAACCGCTTTGGGACACAGCATTATTTCACCTTAAGGACCAGGCCATTTTTTGCAAATCTGACCAGTGTCACTTTAAGTGGTGATAACTTTAAAACGCTTTGACTTATCCAGGCCATTCTGAGATTGTTTTTTCGTCACATATTGTTCTTCATGACACTGGTAAAATGAAGTCCAAAAAATGTATTTTTATTTATAAAAAAACACCAAATGTAATTTTTTTATTTTTTTAATTGCTAATTTCCAAGTTTCAATTACTTCAATCTACTTCTATAATACATAGTAATACCTCCAAAAATTGTTATTACTTTACATTGCCCATACAGGGAGTGCAGAATTATTAGGCAAGTTGTATTTTTGAGGATTAATTTTATTATTGAACAACAACCATGTTCTCAATGAACCCAAAAAACTCATTAATATCAAAGCTGAATATTTTTGGAAGTAGTTTTTAGTTTGTTTTTAGTTTTAGCTATTTTAGGGGGATATCTGTGTGTGCAGGTGACTATTACTGTGCATAATTATTAGGCAACTTAACAAAAAACAAATATATACCCATTTCAATTATTTATTTTTACCAGTGAAACCAATATAACATCTCAACATTCACAAATATACATTTCTGACATTCCGACCAATATAGCCACCTTTCTTTGCAAGGACACTCAAAAGCCTGCCATCCATGGATTCTGTCAGTGTTTTGATCTGTCCACCATCAACATTGCGTGCAGCAGCAACCACAGCCTCCCAGACACTGTTCAGAGAGGTGTACTGTTTTCCCTCCTTGTAAATCTCACATTTGATGATGGATCACAGGTTCTCAATGGGGTTCAGATCAGGTGAACAAGGAGGCCATGTCATTAGATTTTCTTCTTTTATACCCTTTCTTGCCAGCCACGCTGTGGAGTACTTGGACGCGTGTGATGGAGCATTGTCCTGCATGAAAATCATGTTTTTCTTGAAGGATGCAGACTTCTTCCTGTACCACTGCTTGAAGAAGATGTCTTCCAGAAACTGGCAGTAGGACTGGGAGTTGAGCTTGACTCCATCCTCAACCCGAAAAGGCCCCACAAGCTCATCTTTGATGATACCAGCCCAAACCAGTACTCCACCTCCACCTTGCTGGCGTCTGAGTCGGACTGGAGCTCTCTGCCCTTTACCAATCCAGCCACGGGCCCATCCATCTGGCCCATCAAGACTCACTCTCATTTCATCAGTCCATAAAACCTTAGAAAAATCAGTCTTGAGATATTTCTTGGCCCAGTCTTGACGTTTCAGCTTGTGTGTCTTGTTCAGTGGTGGTCGTCTTTCAGCCTTTCTTACCTTGGCCATGTCTCTGAGTATTGCACACCTTGTGCTTTTGGGCACTCCAGTGATGTTGCAGCTCTGAAATATGGCCAAACTGGTGGCAAGTGGCATCTTGGCAGCTGCACGCTTGACTTTTCTCAGTTCATGGGCAGTTATTTTGCGCCTTGGTTTTTCCACACGCTTCTTGCGACCCTGTTGACTATTTTGAATGAAACGCTTGATTGTTCGATGATCACGCTTCAGAAGCTTTGCAATTTTAAGAGTGCTGCATCCCTCTGCAAGATATCTCACTATTTTTGACTTTTCTGAGACTGTCAAGTACTTCTTTTGACCCATTTTGCCAAAGGAAAGGAAGTTGCCTAATAATTATGCACACCTAATATAGGGTGTTGATGTCATTAGACCACACCCCTTCTCATTACAGAGATGCACATCACCTAATATGCTTAATTGGTAGTAGGCTTTCGAGCCTATACAGCTTGGAGTAAGACAACATGCATAAAGAGGATGATGTGGTCAAAATACTCATTTGCCTAATAATTCTGCACTCCCTGTATGTCTACTTCATGTTCGGATCATTTTAGGAATGATATTGAATTTTTTGGGGATGTTACAAGGCTTAGAAGTTTAGAAGCAAATCTTGAAGTTTTTCTGAAATTTTCAAAAACCCAAATTTTAGGGACCAGTTCAGGTCTGAAGTCACTTTGCGAGGCTTACATAGAAGAAACCACCCAAAAATGACCCCATTTTATAAAATACACCCCTCAAGGTATTCAAAACTGATTTTACAAACTTTGTTAACCCTTTAGGTGTTCCACAATAATTAATGGAAAATAGAGATACAATTTCAAAATTTCACTTTTTTGGCAGATTTTCCATTTTAATATTTTTTTTACTTTTACAAAGCAAGGGTTAACAGCCAAACAAAACTCAATATTTATGGCCCTGATTCTGTAGTTTACAGAAACACCCCATAAGTGGTCGTATACTGCTGTACAGGCACACGGCAGGGCGCAGAAGGAAAGGAATGCCATACGGTTTTTGGAAGGCAGATTTTGCTGGACTGGTTTTTTTGACACCATGTCCCATTTGAAGCCCCCCTGATGCAACCCTATAGTAGAAACTCCATAAAAGTGACCCCATCTAAGAAACTACAGCCCTCAAAGTATTCAAAACTGATTTTACAAATGTCGTTAACCCTTTAGGTGTTCCACAAGAGTTATTGGCAAATGGAGATGAAATTTCAGAATTTAAATTTTTTGGCAAATATTCCATTTTAATCCATTTTTCCCAGTAACAAAGCAAGGGTTAAAAGCCAAACAAAACTCAATATTTATGGCCCTGATTCTGTAGTTTACAGAAACACCCCATATGTGGTCGTAAACTGCTGTACCGGCACACGGCAGGGCGCAGAAGGAAAGGAATGCCATACGGTTTTTGGAAGGCAGATTTTGCTGGACTGTTTTTTTGACACCATGTCCCATTTGAAGCCCCCCTGATGCACCCCTAGAGTAGAAACTCCAAAAAAGTGACCCCATTTTAGAAACTACGGGATAGGGTGGCAGTATTGTTGGTACTAGTTTAGGGTACATATGATTTTTGGTTGCTCTATATTACACTTTTTGTGAGGCAAGGTAACAAGGAATAGCTGTTTTGGCACCGTTTTTATTTTTTGTTATTTACAACATTCATCTGACAGGTTAGATTATGTGATATTTTTATAGACCAGGTTGTCACGGATACGGCGATACCTAATATGTATACTTTTTGAGGCCTGTGCTGGCCGACAGTAAAATTTGTATCCGGTAACCGCCTAATGTTCCTCCAGCCACATCATCACAAGTTCTTTTCTGTCAGGTAAATGCCAAAATTTTGGGGCCTGTACTGGCCTGCAGTAAAAATTTTAGCCAATGATCGCCTAATGTACCTCAAGCCACATCATCACATGTTCTTTTCTGTCAGGTGAATGCCGAATTTTTGGGGCCTGTACTCCCGTGGCCTAAAATAAAAAAAATTTAGGCTTTAGCAGGGCACATTTTTGAAAGTTTCCCTTTAAGACGCATAAAAATGGCCCCGGTTTAAAATACATATTTTTTGTGGGAATTTTTGCCAATGATCCCCCTCTGGTATGTCACTGTCCATGTTGTGGGACTATTTGTGCACTTCTACTATTTGGTGGCTGCAAATATGATCTGAAGATTTTTCAGGTTCCCCTGCCATTAAAGTCAATGGGGCCCGCCACGAATGCGCGGTTTGCGAACACTTGATAGCGAACGCGGGTTGGCGTTCGCGAAACGTCCTGGCCGATGTTCGGCCATCACTACCCGACACCATCCTAGAGACGGTGAGATGTTTATTTGAGGACTTACTGGGCCCTGAACCAGCAGCTAAAGTTGTCATCGAGAGGGCACATAGGGCACTTAAACCTAAACCCCCACTGGGGAACCACTCAGATATATAGTGTGTGGACTCTTAAGCTACCTTGATATCAATGCGATCCTTACCGCAGCTCGTGCCCGCTCGGATGTGCAGTTCCAAGGGGCCCGAATTCAGCTGTACCAAGATTTTGCCCCGTCGACCCTTACAGAACTGCTGCGCTCTAGGAAAACACCATATCGCTAGCTTTTTCCATTTGGCCTACAATTTTCCATTAATGGGACGAGGCTCACCATCCAAAAGCCAGCAGACTTGGACCCGGTTTGGTCATTACTACAGGTGGACCCGATGGCCCGATTCCTGGATGTCTATCCCAGATGGCCTTGAACTGCCTGACCTGCCACGCCCAGAGGTCTAGACCACTGTGAAGAAAAACTGCATGACCAGACCCAAAAACCACCTACCCACAGATTCACTTAATTGACTTTATTTTTTATTTTTGACATTTGCGTTCACCTTTTGATCTCCCGTATACATCTGGGGTGCGGGCGGCGGGTATGGCCGACAGCACGACATGACCTTTCAGAGCTAGGTCGCTTGCATTTAAGGGCACACAGCTCGGGCAGTGCCCGCTGCCCGCATTGCAGCACTTTATGTTCCACTTTTTATTCCTCTATGTTTAACACCTCATTCTCCCCCAACGCTTTATGGGGTCCTATAACAATGTTCCCTTAATTCTGCCTCATGGCATTCTCGGATCGGGGCTAGAGTACCACCATGATTGTTCCCCCCCCTCGACCTTACGCGAGACTGCGCTGCTGGTGGATACCAGTCTTGCCTAACATGTTATTCCTTCACTGTTTATATAGCTTTTTATTTTGTTCAATCACTGATTTTCCCGTTTATGTGTAGAACTGGCATGATGCTTACGCTACAGATTCTATAGTTTTTCAATGGCTTTACATGGGTCTTTTGTGTATGTAGAAAATGTTTCAGATCTTTGAGTTCAGCTCATGCAAAATGGGAGCAAAACTGATAGTGTTGCGTTTATATTTTTGTTCAGTGTATCTGGATTTCTGATCTTGTAGTATATATAGTATAGACAAGGTTCAATTAATAATAAGTTTTATGTTTTTAGGCTTGACATGTTAAAGGGAATGCCCAACTTTCTAATAAAAAAGTATACTCACAAATTTTATCCCTTCTGTTTCCAACACTATTCCAACGGTGGCTCCATTTTTACCAGCCTCTCATGCCATATGCCCCTGAAACCAGTGATTGGCTGCACCAGTGAGAGGCAGCACTGGATGCGGCAGTGGATGAAATGTGTACAAGTTTTATTATAAGTTGGACATTCCCTTTAAGATCTCAAGCTTGAAAACACCCATCTTAAATAACATATTCACTAATGAAGTTGTCACGGCGCGGTCTAGGAGGCGGGCACGTCCAGAGCGCGCACGCATCATCAGCGCGTCCAGCGTCGCCTGCGCTCCTGATAATACTATGCACGCCCCCCGCGCGTCTATGCGCATTCATGAGAATGGTTTTAGGGCTGAGGGCCGAGTTGATCACTCGGCGCTCGGCTGTGTAGTCTGTGTGGAGTCATGTGACGCTGGCCATGTCACATGACCCCTCTGGCTCCCTATTTAAACAGGCAGTCTGCTGGCCACAGATTGCCTGTTATTTAGGTTCCACCTGCGACTTTGTCTTTCCTGGCGTACTGACTTCCTGCTGAATTCCTGACGATCCTTTGCCTGCTCCTTGTGTACTTTGCTGCTCTCCTGGTATTCTGACCCCGGCTTCCTCCTGACGATCCTTCTGCTGACTCCTTTGGTACTTCACGACTCTCCTGGTATTTAAGACCCTGGCTTCTCCTGACTATTCTCTGCTTGCTCCATTTGTACTTTGTAGCTTTCCTGGTATAGACTCGGTCCGTTCACATTCTGTTGTTTGTCTGGTCTGTCCTCCCTGCACTTATTCCAAGCTAGGGATTGCCATCCAGTTGTCCCCTGTCATTAGGACTTGCGAGGCAAGTAGGAAGGGCCAGGGGTGAGGGTGGAGCGCAGTGGTCACTTCCCTCCCCCCTGTGTGTGTGTACGCGACCGTTACAGAATAACAGGCCTACTGAAACCACTGTACCATGAATCCTCTAGTGACCCTGACTGAGCATGTGTCAAACCTGATGCAGATGGTGCAGGAGCTAGGGGAGAAGATTAATTCCCTAGAAATAGGACAAGACGCCGCTGCTCCTCAGGCCTCTGGTCCGAACTTGAGCCCTCATATGGAGCCACCGATCAAGCTTCCAGAACCCTTCTCTGGAGATCGGAGGAAGTTTCACTCCTTTAGGGAGAGCTGTAAATTGTATTTTAGTTTACGCCCCTTGTCCTCCGGGTCGGAAAGCCAACAGCTGGGCATTGTTATTTCCCGCTTACAGAGGGATCCCCAGGAATGGGCCTTTTCTTTACCCCTGATACTAGTTGTTTAACCACAGTAGATGTTTTTTTTCAGGCTCTGGGTACCCTGTATGATGAACCAGACAGGGCCCTGGTAGCCGAAACCGCGCTGAAAACATTGGTTAAAGTCAACCTCTCTGCGGAGGAGTATTGCACCCAATTTAGAAGGTGGGGGGAGATGTGTGGCGAAACCAACCTCGCCACTGGGTTTTGGAGAGGACTGGCTGCTGGCCTCTTGCCCCTGGATTATGGGCCATATACTAACTTTTAAACCCCTGAACCGATTCAAGTGAATTTTGGATAGGTTTGTCCCCAAGTTATACTGTTTAAATTGATGTTAGTTATATGTATGGCCAATGTAAACTCACAAAGTTGTAACAATTTATAATAAGTGTAACTTGTCAGCTTGGGAGGAAATGCTGGGTGTGTTTCTATTGTGCCATTGTCCCATTGTGTGTTTAAATGGTGATGTCTGTTCTGTTGTCCTCACGTGTATTGGCGATCTCCCTTTGTCCTCAGAGATAATTGGATTGCTCCTCAGGTTGTCTCCGGGACAGAGAGGAGGAGACCATGATGCATTGTGGGGATATGTTGTCCTATGTCACAGTCTTCATTCTGGTCCTCTGGGGGCGTGAACTATTGGTTGCTGTAGTTACATTGTATGTGTTGTAAATTACTGATTGGTTGTATTTCAAACCCCTGTGGGCAGTACTATGTTTGTGGTTTATGAATAAAAGAGGCTGTACGTGAAGTACAGTCAGACCACTGCTTGACCCTCAACACGGAGCCTTGTCTCGTTATTGGGGGGATTCGCTGTATGCTGTTAGAAGACCGATTGCCAGAAGTGTAAGCTGATCCCTGTTCGTCTGCTAGCAGCTATTCGTGAGGTTCCAGTTTGGAGTGCTATTTTGTATCCAGTTCGGGAGTTTGGTATATCCTGCAGTAGCTGTGCCTGTCTCTCAGAAAGGGGCTTATCGCCTAAACAGATTTTAACCCCTTGTCTGCTGAAACGGTCCATTACAAATACGGGTTGGGTTCTCTGTGGAGTCCGAGGTATTACCCGCAGTCATAAAGGAGTATGCTGATGTGTTCTCGTCATCGTTCCCGGAGGCTCTTCCTCCCAATAGACCTTATGATTGCGCCATAGTCCTGGAGAAGGGTGCAAGGTTTCCTAAGGGGCGTATTTACAATCTTTCCAAACCTGACGTGAGGCCATGGAAGATTACATTAAGGAGAGTGTCATTAAGGGGCACATTTGACCCTCGGTTTCTCCTATGGGGGCGGGGTTTTTCTTTGTTAAGAAGAAGGATGGTGGTCTTAGACCGGGGGTGCACAACCTACGGCCCGGGGGCCACATGCGGCCCTTGATACCATTCTGTGCGGCCCCCAACCATCTGGTAACAGACATGTATGCCTATGTCTTGTGGCTGCTTACATGTATTTCTGCCATTAGATGGGAGTCCTGGAAGTGTAACTAGACATTAATGGTATATAATGTGTGTTCAATATGCCATAAGTACAATATTTCAGTTGTTAATACACCTTTAAATTTTAATTTCGGCCCTCGTCATTGGTTCATTCTGGCAATGTGGCCCCCAACCAGGAAACGTTTTGCACCCCTGTCTTAGACCCTGTATAGATTACCGGAAATTAAATAAGATCACTATCCGGAATACTTACTCCCTCCCATTGATTCCGGATTTATTTAACCAGGTATTAGGGGCGGCCTGGTTTTCTAAGATTGATTTAATCCGAATCAAGGAGGGGGACGAGTGGAAGACAGCGTTCAATACCCTGGCTGGTCACTTTGAATATCTCGTTATGCCTTTTGGACTCAGCAATGCCCCGGCTGTGTTCCAAAATGTCATGAACGATATTCTTAGGGAGTTCTTGGGAAAATTTGTTATTGTATATCTTGACGACATTTTGATATTTTCCCCTGATTTTAAGAGTCGTGTTTCATGTTAGACAGGTGTTGGAGGTGTTGAGAGAGAACCAATTATCTGCTAAACAGGAAAAATGTGTCTTTGGGGTGCAGGAAATTATATTTCTTGGACATGTTCTGACTCACCACGCCATAAAGATGGATCCTAGCAAGGTTTTAGCGATTAAGGGATGGGTAAGACCATCATCCTTAAATGCCTTACAACGTTTCCTTGGTTTCGCTAACTACTACCGTAAGTTCATAAAGAATTTCTCGCTAATCGCTAGACCACTGTCCGACCTCACTAAGAAAGGAGTGGATCTGGAAAATTGGTCTACTGAGGCCTTAGATTCATTTGAAACCCTAAAGGAGGCTTTCAGTAGAGCTCCCGTTCTAACCCAGCCAGATCAGGAAAATACTTTTATCGTGGAGGTGGATGCTTCTGAGGATGGGGCAGGAGCAGTCCTCTCGCAAGGTCCTGCTACCCTCACTAACCTGAGACCTTGTGCCTTTTTTTCCAGAAAGTTTTCCCCCTCTGAGAGAAATTATGACATAGGAAATCGGGAGTTACTGGCCATTAAGTGGGCATTTGAAGAATGGAGACATTTTCTTGAGGGGGCAAAACATTGTGTTACTGTTGTTACCAATCATAAGAACCTAATGTTTCTCGAGTCGGCTAAAAGGTTAAATCCCAGTCAGGCTAGATGGACATTGTTTTTTACTCGCTTTAATTTTTCCATCACTTTCAGACCAGGAAGTAGAAACGTGAAGGCCGACGCACTCTCTCTGAGTTTCTGTGCGTACCAGCCTACAGAGACTCCACCTGAAACCATTTTACCAGCTAAGGTCTTCCCAGCAGCCTTGTCTCAGGACATCACGACTCTCATCAAGGCTGAACAACACCTAGCTTCGTCGTCCACTCCTACAGATAAGTTTGTTTGTTCCCGTACAGCTTCATCTCCAACTGCTGGGTGAGTGTCATGACTCCCTTTTTTGTGGACATCCGGGCATTGAGGGCACTAAAGAGCTGGTTTCCAGATCATTCTGGTGGCCTACTTTAACTAGAGACGTCAAGTCTTATGTGTTGGCCTGCGAGGTTTGTGCGAGGTCTAAGACCCCTAGGACTCGCCCGACTGGGAAAATACGACCCTTACCCATTCCCAGTAGACCCTGGTCTCATATCTCGATGGATTTTATCACTGATCTGCCACCTGCGGAGGGTAAGACTGTGGTTTGGGTAGTGGTTGATAGATTCAGCAAGATGGCTCACTTTATTCCCCTGCCTAAACTCCCGAGTGCAGCATCTTTGTTTGTGGAACAAATTGTACGTTTACATGGCATTCCAGAAAATATTGTATCTGACAGGGGTGTGCAGTTTGTGTCCAAGTTTTGGAGGGCCTTCTGTCTGAGATGCTAGATTTCTCTGTCCTTTTCATCTGCTTATCACCCTGAAAGTAATGGACAGATTGAGCGCCTCAATCAGTCGGTGGAACAATTTCTCAGGGCATATGGTGCAGACGATCAACAGTTGTGGGTGAAATACCTTCCGTTAGCCGAGTTTGCGCTGAATAACCATGTTAATTCCTCTGCTGGGGTCTCTCCTTTTTTTTGTAACTATGGCTTTCACCCTTATTTTCTTTCTGGGTCATCCATCTCCTCGTATAATCCTGAGGCGGATGAGATCTCCTCAATACTGTGCACAGTCAATCGAACCTGGGAAAAGCTCAAAATACTCAAAGAGTCCAGGTCAATAGGAAACGTTCCACGGGGTGAACTTTCAGGTGGGGGATAAGGTGTGGTTGTCCTCTAAAAATCTTTCACTCAAAATTGCTTCAAAAAAGTTTGCTCCTCGCTTTATAGGGCCATACGAAATCATAGAGGTGATTAATCCTGTATAATTTAGGTTTAGAATTGCCCCACATTCACAATGTATTTCACAAGTCCCTACTAAAAAAATACATCGAACCTGTTGTACCGTCACAAGCCGCGCCTCTGCCTGTTCTGGTTAAGGATTCTGTGGAGTATGTGGTATCTAAAATTGTGGATGTCAGAAGAGTGCATAATTCCTTGCAGTATCTGGTGCACTGGAAGGGCTACGGACCCGAGGAAAGGTCTTGGGTACCAGCTAGGGAGGTTCATGCCCCTAGACTGGTTAAGAAATTTCATGAGCATCATCCCAAGAAGCTGTCACCTGAGTCCTTGGGTCCGGTGGCCCCGTGTAAAAGGGGGGGTACTGTCACAGCGCGGTCTAGGAGGCGGGCACGTCCGGAGCGCGCACGCATCATCAGCGCGTCCAGCGTCACCCGCGCTCCTGATAATACTATGCACGCCCTTCGCGCATCTATGCGCATTCATGAGAATGGTTTTAGGGCTGAGGGCCGAGCTGATCACTCGGCGCTTGGCTGTGTAGTCTGTGTGGAGACATGTGACGCTGGCCACGTCACATGACCCCTCTGGCTCCCTATTTAAACAGGCAGTCGGGCCACAGATTGCCTGTTATTTAGGTTCCACCTGTGACTTTGTCTTTCCTGGCGTACTGACCTCCTGCTGAATTCCTGACAATCCTCTGCCTGCTCCTTGTGTACTTTGCTGCTCTCCTGGTATTCTGACCCCGGCTTCCTCCTGACGATCCTCTGCTGACTCCTTTGGTACTTCATGACTCTCCTGGTATTTATGACCCCGGCTTCTCCTGACTATTCTCTGCTTGCTCCATTTGTACTTCGTAGCTTTTCTGGTATAGACTCGGTCCGTTCACATTCTGTTGTTTGTCTGGTCTGTCCTCCCTGCACTTATTCCAAGCTATGGATTGCCGTCCAGTTGTCCCCTGTCATTAGGACTCACAAGGCAAGTAGGCAGGGCCAGGGGTAAGGGTGGAGCGCAGTGGTCACTTCCCTCCCCCATGTGTGTGTGTACGCGACCGTTACAGAAGTTTGTCAAGTGTACAAATCAGAATTTTGTATTTTTATGCCTTTTTTTAATTTATTTTTATTTTTTATTCTTTGTTTTATTTTTTAACGGACATTGTATTATAAAACAGAGGTCACATGAGTACAATACAAAGCAGAGGTTACAGCACAGGATGTCAACCTAAAGGTCAGCAGTAAGGACCAATTCCAGAATTTTTTGTTTTGACATAGTTCTAGACATTATCTATTATTTCTATAACATAAACTTGAAGGCCCGCAGGTAATGAGGCCTAAACTATAAAGGAAAGCTTGATAGAGAAAAATGAGGAGAGAGAAAAAAAAAGAAAAGGAGGGAAGGGATATAAGTAAAAGGGGGAAGAAGGGGAGGGGAAGGAGGAGGGTGGGGTGAATGTGTATTCTCTCACATACATAAGGTGGCATTATTACTGTTTCACGAATGTACTTTGTAAATCGGTAAGACTTGCCGCAGTTCAGACATATGCAGTTAATGCAGATTGGACAACTTGCTCCCGATAACGGAGCCAGGGAGCCCAGACCTTATGGTATTTATCTTTGAGTCCATTATTTAGACTAGTTATCTCTTCAAATAGGCAGATTTGATTGACATTGTTCACCTATTCACTAAATGTGGGTGGTTCCTTGCACAACCAATGCAAGGGAATAAGGGATTTTGCAGCTGCTATAAGATGGGTGATTAAGCTGTATTTGGAGGGTTGGAAAGAAGGGCTGGGTCTTGCTATGACAATATGTTCTATTTGAAGAGAAAAGAAAGGAGAGCATGTTGACTTAATAGTCTGTTCTACCTGGCTCCAGAAAGCGGCAACTCTTGGGCAATGAAACCAGATGTGGGAGAGAGAGCCAACCTGTGTCTCACAACGCCAACAGTTTTTATGTTGGGACAGGTTGTGTATGTACAGAAATTCTGGAGTTCTGTACCAGCGTGTTAGCAGTTTATAGTGATTTTCTTGGAGACGCACACAAGGAGAAAAACCATGGGATGATTTTAGAATTTCTTTCACTTCCTCATCTCTGAGGTTAATATTTAGCTCTTTCTCCCAAGAGGTGATGAAGGCAGGTCTGGGAGGGGTGGAGGGGGATGTAAGAAGGGCATATAGTTTTCCCACTTTCCTTTGGGCCGGGGTAATAGTCGATATCAGAGTCTCAAAGGCAGTAAGTGGTCTGCTGTGAGTAAACGCTTGGGTGAATCTCTCCGCCACTCTCCGAAAATGTGCAAGATGTAAGCTGTTCATGGTAGTGATCTGTAGCACATCCAGCAACTTTTTTTGAGGTGGTATCCGGTTTGAAGGGAAAAGTTCAGCTATTGCAATGTTTTTGAGTTTCTCCCAAAGCTCAAGGTATGGTGAATCTAGACCAGTAACTGCTCTAGGAATGAAGCTTGCGGGTAAAAGCGAGGAGGGAAAAGGTGCTAGAGAGTTTCTAAGTGACAACCAGACCTTGCATGTGCCTTTTAGAAGTGGGTCAAAGTCTGCCCGTCTCAGCTCACCCTCCATCGGCCACCAGAGTGTTTTGATTTTCGAAGAGCCTAATGAGTATTGAGCTATGTCATCTAGAGCTAATTGTTTGTTAGGTTTTAGTAGTTCTAACCATCAGTTGATTTGGACTGCCTTATAATATGTTGCTATGTCCGGAAGACCCATTCCTCCATGTTCTTTTCTTTTCATTAGGAGAGTAAATGGCAACCTAGGTCTACGCCGCTTCCACAAGTATTTGGAGAAGAGGGCTCTGATAGAGCTAAAGAAACTTGTCGGTAAGTACATTGGGATCATTGCAAGGGTGTATACTATTTTGGGTACTATATATGTTTTGAGCAGGTTCTTGCGGCCTACCCAGGAGATAAAGGGGAAATCATATTCCTGCAGGAGTTGTTTAACTTCTAGTAGCATAGGGGAGAAATGTAGAGTATATAAATCTGATAACTTGCTTGGGATTTGTATTCCTAGGTATTTCAGTGAAGTGGAAACCCATGGGAAGTGGGATGAGGATTTTGCAAGGTGAATTTCTTTAGAGGGGACGGTAATGTTAAGGATCTCAGATTTTGATATATTCACTTTAAAATTGGATAAGAACCAATAATCATGCAATATTTTGGTGATGATCGGGAGGTCATTAATTGGGTTTGTGAGGAGGAATAATAGGTCGTCTGCAAAGGCTAAGCATTTGAGCTGGATATGGCCCATGGTGTATCCCTTAAAAGAATGATTCTGTCTTATGCTCTGTAAGAGTGTTTCTACTACTAAGATAAAAAGGGACGGGGACAGGGGGCACCCCTGTCTTGTTCTGTTTGTGATTGCAAAGGAGGGGGATAATGTACCGTTTATCTTTATTCGTGCTGAAGGTTTTGTGTAGAGCGAGAGGATGGCTGTTATGAAGATGGGGGAAAACTTAATTTTTTAAGTGTGGCTTCCATAAAGGCCCAATTTACTCGGTCAAAGGCCTTCTCTGCATCGACCCCTAATAATGCTAATGGCAGATTGTTTCATGCCATACATATAGCACATAAGCGCAATCTACATGAGTTGTCTCTTCCTTCTCTTCCCTGGATAAAACCCGCCTGCTCTCTACCTATCAGTTTCGGGAGTAGGGGAGCAATACGTCTAGCTATCAATTTAGCCCAGACCTTTAAGTCTAAATTTAGAAGCAAAATAGGACGGTAATTCCCACATGACTGGGGGTCTTTTCCAGGTTTATGGATCAATGTAATGTGGGCCTCTAATGTTTGGGGGTACAGCTTGCCTCCCTGGAAAAAAGAGTTGCACAAAGAAACAAGTTGGGGTGACAACACATCTCCAAATTTTTTATAATAAAGAAGTGGGAGTCCATCTTAACCAGGACTTTTCCCTGGTGGGAAGCTGTTAATGATGGTTTGTATTTCTGATAAAGTAACCGGCGCCGATAGACTATCTGCTTCAGATTTGGAGACTGAGGGTAAGTTTAGGGTGTCTAAGAAGGTCTTAATCAATGTTTGTGTTGATGGGGAGGGGTTAGAATGGAGATTATAAAGTTCTGTGTAAAATGAGTGAAAAACTCTAGCTATATCGTCTGTTCGCATGTATTGTTGTCCCTGGTTCCCCTTAATCTGTTTAATGAACGTTTTTCCCCTTGATTTTATAATGAGGGAGGACATTAATTTTCCTCCTTTATCTCCATGGGCATACAACTTGTGTTTAAAGAAAAGATGTTGTTTGGCATGCCGCAGGTCCAGTATATGTTTAAGTTGCTGTCTAAGCGTCACTAGATTAGCTTGTTTTTCCTGTGAATAAGAAAGCTTGATAGAACTTTCTACCTTGGCTATTTTATCCAGTAAATCATCTATTGTCTTCTGTCTCTCTTTCTTGTTCCGAGAGCCCAATTCGATTAGAACACCCCTAATGTAGGCTTTATGTGATTTCCATAGTAATGCTGGGGGAGTCTGTTCGGACGCGTTGTCCTTAAAGAACCTTTGAAGGTGTTTCCTAACATGTGCTTGATTTTCCTCTAAGCCTAGTAGCGTTTCATTTAGCCTCCAAATCCACTCTCCACGTGGGACCTGTGACAAGAGGTATGTGACCAAGCAGGGTGCATGGTCTGATATCGAAATATTGCCTATTTGGGCTGCTGAGACAAGGGGGAGGGCTGTTCTGGAGGTAAGAATATAATCTAGGTGCTGGAAGGAGTTATGCGGTACTGAGTGGAAAGAGTAATCTCTCATCAATGGATTACATAATCTCCAAGTGTCTACTAGTTGTAGATCATGAAGTTTATTTGAGAGTTTCCTTAACTCTTTGGGGGAAATGTGGGATTTGGATGTGGAGGAGTCTACTAATGAATCCAGTGTGACATTGAGATCTGAACCTAGAATAACCGTGCCCTCTGCGAAGAGATGAAGAGTGTCTAGCGCTTTGAGTAGCCAGGTGATTTGCCCAGAGTTGGGGGCATAAAAGTTAGCCAAGGTATATATCTGCGAGCCTATTTCCCCTTTCACTAGAAGCAGACGACCCTCTGAGTCAGTGTGTTGTTTAATAATTGTGAAAGGAATCGAGTTGTGAATGGCTATTGCTACTCCTCTGGTGACCGATGAGGTGCTGCAGCTATAAAACCATTGTGAAAATGGAGATTTAGGCATTTTCGGGATGCGTTTTGCTTTAAGGTGCATTTCTTGCAGGAAGATAATGTGGGATTTCAGTTTCTTGAGTAGTGAGATTATGTGGCTCCTTTTGTTAGGGGAATTTAGGCCTTTTACGTTAAATGTGCTGAAAATGCACTCCATTTATATCAGAGAGTGGCGGAGAGATAAGTACCAATTACTTAAATGTACGAGAGAGAGGTTAGGTGTAGTCGAGGGAAGGATGGGGTAAGGTTCAGAGGGAGGAGGGGAGAATGGGTCTAGAAAGTTGTGTTGTTGGGAGTAGCTATGAATTGGATAGCTACTTTAGAATGTGTGTCAGTATAAACCAACTCAGAGAGTAGTAGAATAAAATGAAATAAGCGGGGGTTATAGAAGAGCAAAGACAACAAACTGTCCTGACTAACAGTATGCAATTAACATCAATTAACATTACAGACAAGCAATACAACTAAAAGAAAACTTATTTTTACCTATCCTGTAGTCGTAAAGGCATATGCCGCAGCATAAGTTTTGGGGGTATATGATAGGGCAATTTTTGTTGGTGAGTTAACATATGTTTGTAAAGGTATCGTCCTGTTCTAATCTGGGGGAATCCTTATGGAGGGGGGGGGGGGGAGGGTCACCCAAGGCCCCTATTCCACCACTCCAAACCAAATGGTCTAGATAAGTGGCAAGGGGGAGATGGGGGGAGGGGGGAGGGAAGACGGTTTTGCAATAGGCATGAGAAGGTTATAGGTGTGGATTGAGACCAACATTAATAGGACTATCAGATATCTAGGACTCAAACAAACAAAATGCAGGTGACATCTCAATATTATAGACATGCAATAGAACTAAAAAGAAACATTCTCTTTGTGTCTCTTGCAGTTATTGAGGCATATGTCTCAGTACAGGATAGCAATAAGACGGACAGATTTCTAAGACTAGAGAATGTTAGGTATATTCGATTACTGAGAAAAAAACATTGATAAACAATAAAGACAAGAGGGGCCTTCCTCTTAACCACTTGCCGCCGCGCAATCGCGGCGGCTCCCCCAGGCTACGCTAACGCCGATTGGCGTCATCTCGCGTGAGCCGAGATTTCCTGTGAACGCGCGCACACAGGCGCGCGCGCTCACAGGAACGGAAGGTAAGAGAGTTGATCTCCAGCCTGCCAGCGGCGATCGTTCGCTGGCAGGCTGGAGATGTGTTTTTTTTAACCCCTAACAGGTATATTAGACGCTGTTTTGATAACAGCGTCTAATATACCTGCTACCTGGTCCTCTGGTGGTCCCCTTTGTTTGGATCGACCACCAGAGGACACAGGTAGCTCAGTAAAGTAGCACAAAGCACCACTACACTACACTACACCCCCCCGTCACTTATTAACCCCTTATTAGCCCCTGATCACCCCATATAGACTCCCTGATCACCCCCCTGTCATTGATTACACCCCTGTCATTGATCACACCCCTGTAAAGCTCCATTCAGATGTCCGCATGATTTTTACGGATCCACTGATAGATGGATCGGATCCGCAAAACGCATACGGACGTCTGAATGGAGCCTTACAGGGGCGTGATAAATGACTGTGGTGATCACCCCATATAGACTCCCTGATCACCCCCCTGTCATTGATTACACCCCTGTCATTGATCACCCCCCTGTAAAGCTCCATTCAGATGTCCGCATGATTTTTACGGATCCACTGATAGATGGATCGGATCCGCAAAACGCATACGGACGTCTGAATGGAGCCTTACAGGGGCGTGATCAATGACTGTGGTGATCACCCCATATAGACTCCCCGATCACCCCCCTGTCATTGATTACCCCCCTGTCATTGATCAACCCCCTGTAAAGCTCCATTCAGATGTCCGCATGATTTTTACGGATCCACTGATAGATGGATCGGATCCGCAAAACGCATACGGACGTCTGAATGGAGCCTTACAGGGGCGTGATCAATGACTGTGGTGATCACCCCATATAGACTCCCTGATCACCCCCCTGTCATTGATTACACCCCTGTCATTGATCAACCCCCTGTAAAGCTCCATTCAGATGTCCGCATGATTTTTACGGATCCACTGATAGATGGATCGGATCCGCAAAACGCATACGGACGTCTGAATGGAGCCTTACAGGGGCGTGATCAATGACTGTGGTGATCACCCCATATAGACTCCCTGATCACCCCCCTGTCATTGATTACACCCCTGTCATTGATCAACCCCCTGTAAAGCTCCATTCAGATGTCCGCATGATTTTTACGGATCCACTGATAGATGGATCGGATCCGCAAAACGCATACGGACGTCTGAATGGAGCCTTACAGGGGCGTGATCAATGACTGTGGTGATCACCCCATATAGACTCCCTGATCACCCCCCTGTCATTGATTACACCCCTGTCATTGATCAACCCCCTGTAAAGCTCCATTCAGATGTCTGCATGATTTTTACGGATCCACTGATAGATGGATCGGATCCGCAAAACGCATACGGACGTCTGAATGGAGCCTTACAGGGGCGTGATCAATGACTGTGGTGATCACCCCACTGTCATTGATTACCCCCCCTGTCATTGATCACCCCCCTGTAAAGCTCCATTCAGATGTCCGCATGATTTTTACGGATCCACTGATAGATGGATCGGATCCGCAAAACACATACAGGCGTCTCCCTGGAGCCTTCCAGGGGGGGTGATCACCCCATATAGACTCCCTGATCACCCCCCCTGTCATTGATCACCCCCCCGTCAGGCGGCATTCAGATGTCCGTATGATTTTTACGGATCCACGGATACATGAATCGGATCCGCAAAACACATACGGACATCTGAATGGAGCCTTACAGGGGGGTGATAAATGACAGGGGGGTGATCACCCCATATAGACTCTCTGATCCCCCCCCTGTCATTGATCACCCCCCTGTCATTGATCACCCCCCTGTAAGGCTCCATTCAGACATTTTTTTGGCCCAAGTTAGCGGAATTATTTTTTTCTTTTCTTACAAAGTCTCATATTCCACTAACTTGTGTCAAAAAATAAAATCTCACATGAACTCACCATACCCCTCACGGAATCCAAATGCGTAAAATTTTTTAGACATTTATATTCCAGACTTCTTCTCACGCTTTAGGGCCCCTAGAATGCCAGGGCAGTATAAATACCCCACATGTGACCCCATTTCGGAAAATGCCCAAAGACAACTTTGTATAAAAAAATGGTAAAAGTTGTCTTTTGCCAAGATATTTCTCTCACCCAGCATGGGTATATGTAAAATGACACCCCAAA